>NC_054491.1:12960000-13595833 GCF_017639515.1 Carcharodon carcharias | reverse complement strand
CCATTGGATCTTTTATATCCATCTGAGAGGACAGACAATTACTTGGTTTAATGTCGCATCTGAAAGATGGCACCCCCTCAGCACCACACTGAAGTGTCATCCTGGATTTGGTGCTCAAGCCCTGGAAGGGAACTTGAACCCACAACTTTCTGACTCAGGTGAGATTTTTCCCACTGAGTCTAGGCTGAAAGCCAAAATCTGTATGTTGTGTATTGGATGTTACCATTGTGGCTTGGAACTTGCTTGTTTGCCATGAGGCCGAGGGGAATTTCCCAAAGTTTCTTTTCCTAAATTTGCCAATGGTGGTTTTGTTTTGAGCTTTTTGCTGTGTGATCTTATGATGGCAGAGGGATGGATAGATACAGAGTTGATGTGAAAGTTGTACCATGTCTGATAGGATGGGCTTAATTGATTACATGGGCTTATACCATCTTATCTTGTATCTTTGTTGAGTTAAGTCTACACTGTCTGTACCATCCATGTTGCTATTAAACTATGACACCAAGTGTAAACATCTCTCTGTCGCTTGTGTTGTCTAGACCTGAGGATATTGAAGCTTTTAAGGATTACACTCCAGATGCAGCGGCAGCAGCTTCTGCCCCAACAGCCCCAGCAGCTGCTGCAACCCCTTCCACACCCTCATCTCCACCCAAAGCTCCAGGCAGTTCTTATCCTTCCCACATGAAGGTGAGCAAAAAGAAAATTGAAGTGTGAGCAGTTCTTCAAACTCTGTATTAGGTCAGTTTGGACTCCTTGACCTTACCGTCCCACGTGGCCTCATCAATTCCAACTTGTCAGTCATAGAAAAGGCCATGTGTTTACCACTGGAAAATATTCTCCCAATTCATTTACAGCTGCACTTTCAAAATCCTAATTATTTAGCCTTTGGCCCTCAAATCACCAAGATATTTCTGCAGGCACCAATCCGCTGAACCATACTCTCACCTTCACCTTTGCCCTAGTTCCCTTTAAACCGATTACTCTGTCTCTCTGCCTGGCTGTTCTACCAGGACCCAGTCTTGAACAGATATCACAGACAGCCGGGTTGGCCATTTACCACCAGATTTGGCGCAGACCAAATGCAATATGATATCCTGCTCTTGTCTGTCAAGACTGTTCATTATTCTACGATCATCTTCAAATTTGCTTTCATCACCTCTCTCCAGAACATGTCGCCTCTCAAATTTGGTCCTATCTTATCTGGAACTCCATGTTTGAATCCCTTAGATCAGGTTCTTGTCCTTGCCGCAGAACCAAAACAGTTCTTAACAAAGTCACAAGTTGCATCCTATCTAGCTGTGACTGTGGTAACTATCCCTTCTCGTTGTTCACAACCTTTGACATGGTTGATAACACTATCCTCCTCCAAACTCTGTTCATCATCGTCCAGTTGGGTGGGACTGCATACAAAGCGTTACCTCTGATCTATCCTTAGCTCCTTCCTGTTTCTCATTGACATGCCGTTCTCTACGATGACATCCTAAAACACAACGTTGGTTTCCAACTGATGCTGCCTCTCTACCTCACCACTACCTCTCGTTCCTTCACTGCAACTAAATTATCAACTAAAAAATCTGCTTATCCAACATTCAACACTGGATGAACAGAAATTTCCTCCAACTAAATAATGGGATGACTGAAGCCCTTATTTTTGGTCCCCACCTCATACTGTTCCCTAACTGTTGATGCCATCCCTTTCCCTGAGAACTGTCTGAGAATGAGCCGGATTGATTGGAACCTTGTATCTGACCTTAATATGAATTCTTGACCACATAATGCTATCACTAAGATTGCCTGCTTCCTGGCTTCACGCCTACCTTGGCTCATCTGCTGCTGCAACCCTCATTCATTTCTTTATTACCTTGGGACTTGAATATTACAATACACTTCTGACTGATTTCCCACAATTTACAATCTACAAACATGATTTTATCCAAAAATCTGCTGTCCATGTCCTCACTCACACCAAGTCCTGTTCACCCATCGTCCCTGTGCTGGCTCTTGGTTAAACAACATTACAATTTTAAAAAATTCTCATCCTTGTTTTCAAACTCCTCCATTGCCTTCCCCCCTCCTAATCTCTAATCTCCTCCAGTCCCACCGCCCTCCAAGATCCTGCACTCCTCCAATTCTGGTTCCTGATTTTAATTGTTTGGCTGTGCCTTCAGCTGTCAAGGCCCTGGAATTCCAACCCTAATCCTCACCACCCTCTTCTGTCCTTTAAGATGCTCCCTAAAATGTACTCTGACCAAACCGTGCAATAATATCTCCTGATGTAAGTCACTGTCAAATTTTGTTTCATAACGCTCCTGTGAGGCACCTAGAGATTTTTCACCACATTAAAGGCGCTTTATAAATGAAAGTTGCTGTTGGATTGTCCGGGACACTAACCAATTTTTCTTATTGAAGGTTGATGTGTTTGTGACATAGCTCCAAAACAGTGGAAAACACTCAATTATAGACGTTTAAAAGTCTGTGAGTTAGTGGCCTGGTTTTTAACATTCTTAGCAAATGGGTCAATTTGGAAGCGAATTATTTGCATGCAAATTGAAAAATTGATTAATGTTTAATATGGGATATATATTTAAGAAATTTATCGAAATGGCAGTAGTAAGTTGGGGAACTGTATTGTGAATAATACTTTAGTGCCTAGAAGTTTTGATTTATCCTGCCTCTTTACTGGTTATAACGGAATGTATTCTGACTTGACTGTATGCAGAATAATAAGTAAAAGAGACAAAATGTGGCAAATTTCAGTACCATACACCAATGATTTAATTTCCAGTTTAACTTTATTTAGCCTTTTTTTAATCACAATTGACTATAGGATGTTGTAACTTTAAACTTAAAATAACCTTTTCAGTCAGGTTTCAAAATGCCTTGATTTCATTTAAAATTGAGCTGTGAAACACTGCATTATGTCTTAATCTACAAGTCTAAAATTTCAGCTTGTGGTAATTATTTGCAGATTGTCTTGCCTGCTCTTTCTCCAACGATGACAGTGGGCACTGTTCAACGATGGGAGAAGAAAGTTGGTGAGAAGTTGCGTGAAGGTGACCTTATAGCAGAGATTGAAACAGACAAAGCAACAATAGGTATGCATTGACTTGAACCATTGTGAGTTTAGCTTGAGTGAAATATTGTGCACTTAGGAACTTCAATTTTGGACACTGAACGAAACTTTAAAAGCAGTAAAAGTAGCCTATGAGTTTGGGGACTTGAACTCATTCTAGTTTGTGCACACCATGCTCTCATGCTCTAATATGATTTTAGACACTGTTATGCTGTATGTTGGGAGATTAGATTTGACTTGTCTCATTGTATGTGGAGTGTAAAGATTGGGGATGACAGCGTAGGGAGATATTAAACAAAATTGTAACATGACAATGTGGTAATTATTGATACTTACATAGTTTATTTTATGAAAAAAAATTAAACATTTCCAAAGTTGTGTTCAAAGATAAGCAGCATATAACAAAAATGTGATAATATAATTCATGGTGTTTCCAGAAAAGTAATTTAGAGATTTTTTGTTTTCCGAGTTTGTTGTGGTTAGAATGCCCTATAAGCCAATTGACCAAATAAGCTTTATTATAATACTGTATTATGGACAATCCATTGTGTTTCCTTAGGTTTTGAAGTAATGGAAGAAGGTTATTTGGCCAAGATTCTAATAGCTGAGGGTACACGGGACGTTCCTCTTGGGACATCACTGTGCATCATTGTAGAGAAGGAGTCGGACATTCCAGCATTTGCTGATTATGTGGAAACTGGAGTTGCTGATATTAAGCCACAACCTCCTCCACCGCCACCTCAAGTAAGAACCCATACTATACAGATCTACAGGAGTAACATTCGTGCTTCAAATCATCTGAAATCAGCTCCCCCTCCCCCCGTCCCCTCCCATCCATGTTCAAACTCTGGCGGTCATTTGGTATTTACAATAGATAAAAACAAAAAACTGCGGATGCTGGAAATCCAAAACAAAAATAGAATTACCTGGAAAAACTCAGCAGGTCTGGCAGCATCGGCAGAGAAGAAAAGAGTTGACATTTCGAGTCTTGAGGGTCATGAGGACTCGAAATGTCAACTCTTTTCTTCTCCGCCGATGCTGCCAGACCTGCTGAGTTTTTCCAGGTAATTCTGTTTTTGTTTTGGATTTCCAGCATTCGCAGTTTTTTTGTTTTTATGTCTAAGTGCTTGTTGTTTGTGTGTGAACCTTGACTGTATCTGTCAGGCTGTTCAACGAGAGGTGAATCATTATTCTCTCACGTGATATCCAGGGATTGTTAGTTTGAGATCAGCAGTGTGAATTCAGGTTAATTTTGCCTTTCCCTGACCAGGGCACTAAAACCAATCGCAACACCCCAAATGCTAGTTGAGATCAGCTCAAGATTGAACCTCGGACTTCCTTGATTATATGGCTTAGCTACTGGATGCATAAGCTTACTGAGCTACCGGCACAGCATTTCAAATAAAACTTTCTGTTAACTCCTCACGTTTCAAGTCTAGATAAAGTGCCTAATCTTTGTTGTACCTGTGAGTCAAATTGACATGCACCGCCTATTTAACATTCTGAATTGATGATTTTCTGTTACATCAAAAATGGGTATTTATTATGGCTGGAAGAGTTTCCTGCGTGGAACTTGTCTTTTTCTATTTTGGATTGAGGCTTAATAATAAAATGCCAAAGACAGTGGTGTATTCATAAATTTAATGAAAAGAAAGTTTTACCTGTACTGTAGGTATTGTCCCCTAATGAACCATGTTACACAGTAAAAACTGTCAGCTTATGTCTCTTGTTTAAAGGGGTGATAAGATTAGTTTGCTCAGCCAAACTTGTGAAATTTGTTGCAGGCTGCACCTCTCGCACAACAGCCTGTGGCAGCACCAACTGTATCTCCCCCAATCAAGTCTAGAGATCCCAAAGGCCGAGTCTTTGCCAGCCCTTTGGCAAAAAAATTGGCAGCTGACAAGGGCATTGACCTCAAACAAGTTAGAGGTAAGTTGCATTAAAATTGAAATATAGTTGGTTATGTTTAACTGCATTGGGGTTGGTATATTTTGAAATGCTATAATAGTCATAGCAGATTGTTTATACCCAGAGCATATATCAATAGCTTGATTCAGTTGGCTGGAGTTTTGTCGCAAAGTCAGAAATATGAGAGTTCAGGACTACTTCTGAATTTGGCTTACATTCTACTATATTGAGGTAGTGTTGTGTTGTCAAAGGTTGTTAAGATATTAAGATAAGATCATAACTGCCTGTTCAGATAGAAGTAAAGGATTCCACAGCACACTTCACAGAAGCACAGGGAGTTCTCTTAGCTTTATGGTTGGCAGTCCTCAGCTAATACTGCCAAAAACAAATTCATCTCGTTTGCTGTTTGTAGGACCTTGCTGTGTATGAAATGTCCACTGTACTTGGCTGTACAACAGTCACTGTACTTCCAAGTGAAGTGTTTTTGGCACATTTGAGATGTATCTTTATTTTTTAAAGTGTTAAGATTTTAATGGGTTCTTTTTAAAATAAACTAGACTTTGCTTCGTCAGTACCATAGCCTCCTCATCACTAGCTAGGAAAAGTGATTGTGTTATGCTTTTGCAAAAGTAAAGCAGAGTTGAATATATTGCAATGAATTTATAACTAAGGATGAATAAAAATTCAGCTATCATTGAAAAGGCATGTAAAACATTACCAACCATCACTTGGACTGATCTAAAATTGATGTTTGTGCTCTAAATTCATGGTGTATTTTCTTTACTTAGGTACTGGACCAGATGGACAAATCAGGAAAAAGGATGTTGACTCGTTTGTGCCTTCGAAGGCAGCCCCAGTATGTTTTTTTTTATAAATAATTCTAAATAAGTCAACTCTACTGACTTGCAGATCTGATACTGTATGAAAAGAAAAGATTTTACTGGCTGCGGTAATATTTGGTTGAAATCTGCTGCTAGCATATTTCCCATTATAGTTCACATTTTTGGACTGTGCAATTAAGCCTTGGATACTTGGTACTGAATCTACTATAGAAGAATGAGGTGATTTCACTTCTAAAGATGGAAGAGATGTGGGATAAGTTTATTGCTGCAGTCCCCAATGTTTCTGATTCCAGAATAGTAAATATTCATATATTGGACTGGATTTATTAAGTGGGACCAGGGGTAAGCCATTTGCCCCTCGAGTCTGTTCTGCCATTTAATGAGATCATGCCTGATTTGGGGGGCGAATACAAAAGAGAGTTTTGGAATTGTTGCAGAATTCTCTAGCAAATTGATCTTTGTGAGCTGTGACAAATGTACGTTGGATAGCCTAGTGTTTGGTTACTGACTGACTCTAAAGTAGTGGTCCTAGTTAATGTTAGAGTGAGATTAAAACAATATTTTACATTATGGTATTTTAAAAGTATTAACATTGCTCATAATGGTCTTGAAATAACTACAAAACTTTCAAGACATCAGTGTTAAAGGATTACAATCTGATGAAAAGAGAGATGGAGTGCTTTGACGTTCATACTAGTGAATTCTATTGATAGTGTTATGGTAGCTAACGGTAACAATGAGAAAGACGTATTGGTAACTGACTTCTATCAAAATTAGCATGGTTAAGAGGAATGGTTATCTAATAGGAAACAGAGTAAGCATAAATGGGTCATTGTTGGGTTGGCAAGATCTAACGAGTGGAGTGCCACAGTGCTGGAGCCTCAACTAATTACAATCTTTTTAATGACTTGGAGGAAGGAACCAAACGTATGTTTGATAAATTTGCTGATAAGACAAAGTTTGTTGGAGAGTAAGTTGTGAAGAGGACATGAGTCTGCAAAGAGATATACATAGATTAAATGAATGGGCAAAAATTTGACGGTTGGAGTATAATGTGGGGAGAATGTAAACTTGTCCACTTTGATGAGAAGAATAGTAGAGCAGTATATTATTTAAATGGAGAGATATTTCAGAACTGTCCAGTACAGAGGGATCTTGGTGTCCTGGGACATGAATCACAAAAAGTTAGTATGCAGGTATAGCAAGTGATTAGGAAGGCAAGTGGAATGTTGTCACTTATTGCAGGGGAATGGAATATAAAAGTAGGGAATTTTTACTACAGTTGTACAAGGAATTGGTTAGTACTGTGTATAGTTTTGGTCTCATTTAAGAAAGGATTAATTGCATTAGAAGAGTGTAGAGAAAGTTCATTCGACTGTTCTTGGGATGAAGGGGTTGCCTTATGAGGAAAGGTTTGACAGGTTGGGCCTGTATCCATTGGAGTTTAGAAGAATGAGAGGTGACCTTAATGAAACATGTAAAATCCTGAGGGGAGTTGACAGGGTGGATGTCGAAAGGATATTTCCCCTGATGGAGAGACTAGAACTAAGGGGCAGAGTTTAAAAATAGGGGATCTCACATTTAGGTTGGAGATGAAGAGAAATTTTTGCTCTGAGAGTCTGTGGAATTCACTTCCTCAGGGAGCAGTGGAGGCAGGGCTATTGAATATTTTTAAGGCTGAGTTAGTTAGATTCTTGATTGAAAAGGGAGTCAAAGGATAATAGGGGTAGGCAGAAAAGTAGAGACCATAAATTGACCAGTCATGATCTTATTAAATGTTGGAGCAGGCTTGAGGGGTCAAATGGCCTACTCCTCCTAATTCGTATGTTTGTAACTATGAACTTCACTAATAGGTTATGGTAGGAATTGAATAATGTTGAAAGTGGGATGGTAGCACAGTGGTAATGTCACAGAGTAGTAATCCAGTGGCCTGGACTAATGCTCTCAAATCTCCCCACGGCAGCTTGGGGGGGGTTTAAATTCAATTAATGGGAATAAAATACTGGTCTCATTAATGATCATGAAACTACCGTAAAAATCCAGCCGGTTGCCATCAGGAAAGGAAATCTGCCATCCTTACCTGGTCTGGCCTACATGTAACTCCAGACCCAAAGCAATGTGGTTGATTCTTAACTGTCTTCTGAAATGGTGCAGCCGGTCAGTTGCATCAAACCACTACAATAGCGCTGTAGGTGTACCGACACAATATAGACTACAGAGGTTCAAGAAAGAAGCTCATCACCACCTTCTCAAGGACAATAAGGGATGGGCAAGAAATACTGGCCTTGCCAGTGATGCTCACATCCTAAGAATTAATAATATAAAAAAAAGTTATATATGTTCCTTCCAGCTGCTTGCATTATAAATGCCACTGACACATTTCCCATGAAGTTGTTCAGTGTGTGGCAGGATATGACATATGCTTCGCAAACGTCATACGTAAAAATGATGAGTGATCAAAGCAGGCAATTTGTGGGATGGAGAAAGAATTTTGTAACCTGCCTAGAGACAGTGGAGTAAGTTTTTTTTTCTTGGCTGAAATTTTCAGCAGTTAATTCAGAAAGCATAGAATTAAAGTGTGACACATGTAACACATTATTGAATAGATTTTAGCTGCCTTTTCTAGTGTGCAATACCACATGGTTTAACATACTTAACTGTAATTTGCCTGTTATTTTTTGCAGGCTCCGACTCCAGCTGCTCCTGGGATAGCACCTGTACCTACTGGAACATTTACAGACATTCCTATCTCCAATATACGAAAGGCAAGATACTATTGACAGAATTGTGACTGGTTTGAAAGTGAAATGGACGCAACAGAGAAATGTATGTCTCATTCTGTTTTTCATTCACTAACTCCTTCATTTATGTTTTACCATTAGATCATAGCTCAGCGTCTTATGCAGTCCAAGCAGACCATCCCCCACTATTACCTATCTATAGATGTCATTATGGATAGGATTCTGGAGCTTAGGAAGCAATTGAATGAGGTATGAGTGATTTTTTTTTGTATAAATATTTTTGGGGTATGTTTATTCTTGGTTTGCTTATTGCCTAGTGTCTCCTAGCCATAATACCTACCTTTTATATCCAAGAGATTGGGGTGGAGGAGAGAGAAAATGGTGTCCTACTCAGGCTACTGCCAACATTGGTCCTGGACTTAGTTTTAGGGAATGAAGCCGGGCAAGTGGTAGGGGTATCATTGGGGGAGCATTTTGCAGATAGTGATCATAACTCCGTTAGATTCAAAGTTGTTATGGAAAAGGAGGATGAGCCAGAAATCAGAGCTCTAAATTGGGGGAAAGCCAATTTTAATAAGATCAGATATGATTTGGCCAGAGTGGATTGAAAGCAGCTACTTTTGGGTAAATTGGCATCAGAGCAGTGGGACTCATTCAAGAAGGAAGTAGGGAGAGTACAGAGCCAACATATTCCAGTAAAGATAAAGCATGGGACCAGCAAATCCAGGGAACCCTGGATGTCGACGGATATACAGGATTGGATAAAGAGAAAAAGGGAGGCTAAAGGCAGATACCGAGGGCTCAAAACAGTGGAAGCCCAGAAGTAGTATAGAATGTGTAGGGGGACCTTAAAAAGGAAATTAGGAGAGCAAAAGGGGACATGAAAAGCATTGGCAAGTAAAATAAAGGAAAATCCAAAGTTATTTTACAATTACATTAAAAGTAAGAGGATAACCAGGGAAACAGTAAGCCCATTAAGGACCGCAATGCTAATTTGTGTGTGCAGCCGGAAGACATAGGTAGGGTTCTAAATGAATACTTTGTGTCAGTGTTCACAAGTGAGAGGGACGATGTAGGTATGGAAATCAGGCAGAAGGACTATGATGTAATTAAAGAAATTAGCATAGAAAGGGGGGTGGTTCTGAGTGGTCTGGCAGGCTTAAAAGTAGATAAATCTCCAGGCCCGGATGAAATGTATTCCAGGCTGTTGAGTGAGGCAAGGAAGGAGATAGCAGGGGCGCTGGCAATAATTTTTAGTACCTCTCTGGCCACAGGAGAGGTGCCAGAGGACTGGAGGACAGCCAATGTGGTACCGTTATTCAAGAAGGGAGGAAGGGATAAACCAGTGAACTATAGGCCTGTAAGTCTAACCTCAGTGGTGAGGAAACTATTGGAAGCAATTCTGAGGGACAGAATTAATCTATGCTTGGAGAGGCAGGGATTACTCAAGGACAGTCAGCATGGTTTTGTTAAGGGGAGATCATGTCCGACCAATTTGATTACACAGTGCATGGTAGGACCCTGGGAAGTACCGAGGATCAGAGGGACCTTGGTGTGCATGCCCACTAGTCCCTTAAGGTAGCGGGACAGGTAGATAAGGTGGTTAAGAAGGCATATGGGATACTTGCCTTTATTAGCCAAGGCATATGCTGGAACTGTATAAAATGCTGGTTAGGCCACAGCTAGAGTATTGTGTGCAGTTCTGGAATCTGCATTATAGGAAGGATGTGATTACACTAGAGAGAGTGCAGAGGATGTTGCCTGGGCTGGAGAGTTTTAGTTATGAGGAGAGATTGGATTGACTGGCGTTATTTTCCTTGGAGTAGGGGATATTGAGGCGTATCAAATTACGAGGGGCGTAGTTAGGGTAGACAGGAAGGAACTTTTCCCCTTGGTGGAAGGATCAATAACCAGAGGGCATAGATTTAAGGTAAGGCATAGGAGGTTTAGAGGGGATGTGAGGAAGAATTTTTTCACCCAGAGGGTGATGGAAATCTGGAACTCTCTGCCTGAAAGGGTGGTAGAGACAGAAACCCTCATACCATTTAAGAAGTATTTGGATGTGCACTTGCGATGCCACGGCATACAAGGCTATGGGCCTAGTGCTGGAAAATGGAATTAGAATAGTTAGGTTTTTTTTGACTGGCGAATACTCGATGGGCCGAAGGGCATTTTTCGGTGCTGTTGGCCTCTATGACTATGACTAACATTGCTGTCAGAAGGCAGGGTGGAAGCACCATCTGTTGCTTTCTTCCTTATTCTCTATACAGCGTAACCAAAATCATGAATTTCACAAGTGGGGTACTAAACCTGTTTCCGTGGTACTGGTGCTCCTTGTTTGAATATATTGGTTTTTTTTAATATTACATAAAGTAGTGAATACTGTTTAAAATTTGCTTAGCATAGCAGACGCTCAGTCCCATAATCTGCCCATGGTCCTAACAAATAACAGGCAGGAAGCAGGGAGGAGCAGCTGGTTAGTCAAAGCTGTCCCTTACAATAGCATCAACCTCCCCAACCCTCTTCCACCAGTGCTCTCACTACTAGCAACC
Source organism: Carcharodon carcharias (assembly GCF_017639515.1). NCBI lineage: Eukaryota > Metazoa > Chordata > Chondrichthyes > Lamniformes > Lamnidae > Carcharodon > Carcharodon carcharias. The sequence continues at coordinate 13,584,717 of NC_054491.1, read as the reverse complement.
TTGTAATCTCCTAGGAGAGGCAAAAATAAACCTGAGACCAGTTCAGGGATTCCTCTATGACTTGATTAAAATGATCTCCGGAGACCACAATGACTGTGGGGCATATGACCCAAATCTTTTTTTATGCAATGAAAACAGCCTCAGCCAGAAACTTGTCCAGCCCTCTTTTGAACATTCTCAGCAAATCTGCACTCTATTGTACAATTTGGAAAGTGAGAAACCTTCTCATATCTATTTCTATGCTTACATAACACATACATAGGCCTGCTACTTCCTACCTATTTTATTCACATAGTTGGTCCACACAGAGAGTCTAATCCCTTCATTATTTTATATACATCCATCAACATTTCTAGAATTGCTTTTCCAAAATTAACAATGATCCATATCTGAACATATTAGTATAACTATGGGGTTTTAAGCTGGGTATCATGGTCATGACTTTCCTCTGCACTTTTTCTAGGGCCTCTGTATTACCCACCATCTTGATTAATAAAAAGTGAACATACTTTTCTAGATGAAGGCTAACCAAGTTCTTGTGAAAGGACATTATAGTGCTTTTTGTTACATGTTGGGTTGTTCTAGCGATACATCCCAGTACTCTTAACTTTTCCTTTAGTTTCGTGGCACTGACTGTGATTCTTTATAGACTTATGCACTATAACACCTAGATCTCTTTCCCACTCAGAAAATTAAAATTCAGAGGCCTGCATAGCGTGTACATGCTTGGCATTAATCCCCTATCTATATGCATACCAGAATATTTATCTGAAATAAATGTCATCTGCCAGATGTGGACATATTCTCTCATCTAGATCTGGTTGTAGTTTTTTTTAACCCTCATCCACTTGTGATGAAAAATTAATATTTTTCATAATTTTATGGGGGTAATTATAGGTCTGCATTTGATTTAATTATGTTTGGAGTCAAGTGAACTACAAGTTTGAAATCATTAAAAAAAGCTAGGTGCTGACATACTAATGAGTAATCATAGATGCTGGCTTAGCATGTAAAGTGGAAAGGGAATTTGCATTTTTAGATATATGAAGACATTTGTATTTCAAAGTGATCTTAGTCTGTTTACAATTAGCCAGATAAGCAAGGCTAAGGAATGTGTTTATTTTTCCCAAAGGTTACTGACAATATATATTGGCAACATGAAAATTTTTATATTATGAGAAAGACATATGAAACAATAGAATTTACATATTAAAAAGAGAGAAATACATATAAAGGAGCATGAAAGGTGATGTGTTAGAAGGCCATATAAGATCTAACAGGTGTGTGTGAAATAGCCTTAATTGGGCCTCCAGCATTTGTACGTAAGCCTACTGTCTATCAAAACTGAAGTTGGGGAAAAGCCATTTGGAATTCCACTGTCCAGGGTATTGTGTTAACTTGCTGAGTTTGTTTTAAATCTAAAATCTACTTTAGGCTGTTTCCTTGAAGGGGGTGTAACTGGGGCGGGTCAGGTTAATTAGGAATTTAGGAGTTATTATAGTAGTAATTTGTAGTCTTATGTATGTGCTTTAAATCTTTTATATTTTGTTATTAAATATTTTAATTTAATTTTTTAAATCTCTAACGGTCTTGGTGGACTTATTACTTCTGAATTCAGTGCACACTTCTCGTAATAAATACAAATTGCAAAACCATTGTGATAGCGCGACCAAGTTTCCCTTGTGGATTTGGTTCACCTGGCACACATCATCTGCCATGTCATAACACACTGTCTGATTCCAGCATAAATCTTTGTGCATTCTGTGCAGTAATATATGTTAGGAAATATCCAGACTGTTATTGATGTTGGTTTCTTAGTGATGAGAGAATCACTGCTTAGCTACAATCAAGAATTGTATGTATATACAAAAGTGAAGTTGCAATTTTGTGGCTTGGAAAATGACTGATCAACCCTGGGAGGTTATTAATAATTGTGACTCTTTCATTTACAGGAAGTCAAATCTGAAAACATTAAGCTGTCAGTAAACGATTTTCTCATAAAAGCTTCAGCTTTGGCATGCTTAAAGATTCCTGAAGTAAATTCCTCTTGGCTGGACACAGTTATCAGGCAGTGAGTAGTCAGTCTGCAGAGTCAAATGCCTAAAAGGTTTCAGTTTTATTTGATACAAGTTGTATTTGTTTAAATGTTTTGCTAACGCAAAGTTGTATATAAATATTCAAAGTAGAACTTGTAATAAGTTTTATTTTTTATTAAGAAATTTAGAGATATACCCTTCCTGTCACATGATGTGAAATTTCAGTATCAAGTTTTGCAGGAATAGTAATTAGGGCCTAAAACTATTATAGCTTTAATGTTTGCTGTACAGTTTCCTATCTGTGACCTGCAAATTGAGAAAGATGACAAACAAGAACATGTGCTATTAATATTACTGACTTCTATAAAGTGAAAACAATTAGAACTTTTATCAAACTGTGTCAGTTTGAAAACATTTAACACCATAGCTAAATGATTATGGCTGTGACTCCTGTTTCGTTCACAAGGATGTAGCTTGGTTTAAGCCTTTGCTATGCAACCAATTAGGCTGGAGTGTGAAAAATTTAGAAGCACTTGTTAGACTAGTACAAAACCATCAGGCAGAATTTGACCTGGTATGCCCTTTGTGTTCTTATCTTTAGCAGCTAGTGGTATTATCAGGAACCTGAGTGGTCAATTTTGTAGGTCTGTAAAAAGAACGTTCCAAGGTACAGGACAGGTTGTGAGTTACTGTGGACACCAAGAGTGTTGGGGAATGGAATGGTTTTACTGTCTGTACCCTCCATCCCCACCAAGCACAAAGCTACAAAGTGGACTGGGTAAAGAATAGAATGCACTCTCTTTGCTAAATGATGTTCAAAACTTGGGAAAAGCAACAATTGGGAATTTTTCCACTTCTAACTGAGAGTACCAATTAATTAGCAAATTGTGCTAAACTCTGAACAGTCTGTACTGTGGCCCTGTGCCCATTAAAAACTGGTTTACGAGTGTCTCAACTCATTCCACGTACAACTGCTCCATCCAGTATATAGTAGAGATGGAGGGTGCATTTATCCCATCAATCTGACTTGTATTTGAACCCAGATCATTAAAACAATAGAAACAACGCACTTGCTTTAAACCACTGTGCTACCAAAGATATTTATTCCTCCTTGAAATGTGCATAATCAGTCATGTTGTATCGTGATCAGTTAACACTGTTTTTGACTGATGAGTAACAACTCGATCTACAAATTTGTGATGGGGTTAAACAGGAAGAAACCTTCATTGACTGGGAGTTACCTGGTGGAATAGTTCAAATGGGCTAACTTGGTGTCTGCTTCTCATCAGAAACCATGTTGTGGACGTTAGTGTGGCTGTGAGCACTCCTGCTGGTCTGATTACTCCCATAGTGTTTAACGCACATATCAAAGGATTGGTGTCCATCTGTAATGATGTGAAATCCTTAGCTGAAAAGGCTCGTGAAGGAAAACTCCAGCCTCATGAATTTCAGGTAAGAATTAATATTTGTAATGAACAATCCAGTGTATCTGTTCCTCTGCTTTCGTTACCTCTCATTGGAGTGTACAGAAAGAAATAAGATACTATCCTGCGTTATGTGGAGGAATTGAAGACATAAATGCGTAGATTTAAGCAAAACTGTAGCCAGTTAAGTTCAATGTGGTGTCATGCACTTTGGATCCAAGAAAGACAAATCAGGATATTTTCTTAAGCCAAGACTAGGAACTCTGAAGAAGCAAAATGATTTGGGTGTCCAGGTACACAGATCGCTAAAATCTAGTGCACAGGTGGAAAAGGTAATTAGAATGGCTAATGGAATGTGGGACTCTATCTCAAGGGAACTGGAATACAAAGAGGAGGAAGTTGTGCCTCGACTGGTATTCCAGAGACCCAGAGTAATGCTCTGGGGATCCGCGTTCCAATCCCACTATGGCAGATGGTGGAATTTGAATTCAGTAAAAACCTGGAATTATTGATGACCATGGAACCATTGCCAATTGTTGTAAAAATCCATCTACTTCACTAATGCCCTTTAGGGAAGGAAATCTGCCATCCTTGCCTGGTGTGACCTAAATGTAACTCCAGACATACAGCAATGTGGTCGACTCTTAAATGTGCCCTGAACAAGGGCAATTAGAGATGGGCAATAAATGCTGGCCTAGCCAGCGACGTCCACATCCCATGAACGAATTTTTAAAAAAAGTTATGCCTCGGTTATAAGAGCCTTGGTCAGACCCCAGATGACTGCTTGTCTTTCAGTGGCTTTTGAGAGCCTTTCTCTCTCTCCCTCTCTCAAACCAGATGAGTTACAGTGGAAAAAAAAGTGGTGTTATTCAGTTTAGATATGCATGCAAACTAAATTGACCTATTTATGGATCAGTAATGCAGCACAGTTCTTCAAAATTGGTAATGGAAATAGTCTCACTTTTTGAAAATCATACTATTGAATTCATGTTTTCTCCTTCACATTAGGGTGGAACATTTACAATATCTAATCTAGGAATGTATGGTATAAAGAACTTTTCGGCCATTATCAACCCACCCCAAGCATGCATTCTAGCTGTTGGTGGATCAGAACAAAGACTGCTTCCTGCAGAAAATGAGAGGGGGTAGGCAATTTCTACAATTACTCTCTTAACCTTTAGTGGATGATTCCTGATAAGTGAATGTTGTGTCCATCCAGTATAAATTAAACACAAAGCGTTAAAAATAATTTTGTGTTTATTGTACATATTGTAAAAGAGTGCCTTATTTTAAGTATATGTAAATTATTGAACCTTTAATTTTACCCTGGAACATTTTGGTCATGTAGCATGTCATCCAGAAGGTGGCTGGAAGTTTATGTACAATAAAATGTTTTATGTCAAAGTATGTTAAGTATGCATTAGTACATTAGATTTGAAAGAAGTGAATTTTGGTTTTTTTTGTTAATAATGCTTGTCTGCTAGTCACTTCAGTAGCTTTGTACCATTCAACTGAGTTAAGTTCTCCAAATGCTGTTGTCTTTCTGTGTGTTGAAGGAGATGTGTAATTTTAAAATCTCACCAGTACAATGTCATACCCCTGCAGATTTGATGTTTCCAATGTGATGGCAGTAACCCTGAGCTGTGACCATCGTGTTGTGGATGGAGCAGTTGGTGCCCAGTGGCTAGCTGAGTTCAAGAAGTTCCTTGAAAGGCCATCTACCATGCTGTTATAAATCACAGGAACCAATGTCTGAGTGTCAAGTTTTTTTTTCCCTCAAGTGGTTTTATTTATAAATTCCAGTATTTGCATGAAATTCTTATTCTCCCATTACCCATGTAAGATTGAAGTATGTGTACAATAGAGAAAAGAAGGTATGCAGTTGAGCTAGAATCCATAGTGAATAGAGGAAAAACCTCATGCTGTTTACTAATTCATCCCACCTTAGCAACATATAGTGTTCTAACTGAATTCATAACTGATCATTAAGTCAAATCCAGCACCAGGCATGCTGTGTGCTGGACATTAGCTCCTTGTTCAGATGCTACAATCTAAAAAGCAGTCAAAAAACAAACTATTTAAAGCTAAGGGAGTTTTTTTTCTTTTCTCATAAAATTAGAATTCAATGGGAAAACACTTCTCTGTCTAACACGATTGTAAATGCATTCTTTAAGAACACCTCTGGTGGTATGAAATCGGTAGCATGAGCTGGGTTAATCCTCACTGGGGACAGGGTATATTTTATGTATTTCTCTTAATTAGTTGAATTAAAATCAAAGAGATAAAGTACTAGATTAATTGTATATCTTCTGGTCCAATATTGTTATTAAACTAGAACTATTTTACAGAGGCTTGGAACTATTGTAAAGACAAGTGGTATAAATGGATATTGATTTCAGTGTTGCACATTAGTACTTATTAATTGGACAAGAGTGACAAAATTTTTTCCTTTCCTTATTCTCGCATTTCATATAACCAATTGTTTAAAGTGGGTTTTACCCCAGAACTTAAAAAAAAAAGTGCATCTTCTCAGCCGTTTCCCAGTGTAAATTGTGTTTACTATATATAAAATTTGGGAGGCAAAGAAACCATTTTTAGTGTATTATGTTGTTCATGTGCCACATAGCAGATGATATATTATTTTATTGCTGACAACAGATAAATTAATATTAAATCCTGACAGTTTATTGAGCTTCAGAATTGTTCCTTCATGTAAGTGTGGTTTTAACCAGATTAGTTTACAAGTCTGGGGGCTCTGATGTGTTCACAACACTATTCAAGATCGGCTGAGTGCAATTAAATTTTGAAATATTATATCTTGACGCAGAATTCAGAGATTCATGTATGCAATCAACTTTCAGTCCTTTTATGATATCACTGGAATCAGTACCTGCTTTGTTCCAGTTTACACATTCTTTGTTTAGTGTGCAGCCAGATGTTGGAGACAGGTAACTGCACACAGAGTAAATTGGAAGGAAAGAATAACAGTTGTCTTTGGGATGATTTTATTCAAGTCTCTGTCTATTCTGTCATTTTTTATGGGGGGGGGGGGTCAAGGTTTTCTTATAATAGGATTGACATTTTAACAATTAAATATAAAAATAAAAGCTTAGGAATAAAAGAACATGAGCCCAAACATATTTTATATAGTCTTTAGTTCACATTCTTGGCGCAGTCTAATTATTGTTCTGTTTACTGCCTAAAGATCTATTGATCATTCTTACCACTCCAGACATTATTCTTAATGCCTTATTATTTAATAGATATAAACAGCAAGTTAACAAATAGGAAAGTGGGGGGAGGTGGGGAATAAAAGCTGCACATGAAACCAAATTAAATGTACAGATCTGTACAATATTTCACATTTGTATGTCAATTGGTGTCAACAACAAAATGCCATATTCTTCATTAAATTAATACTTGTTAAAGTATATTTGTGCATGCTCTTCACTACGGTGTGATCAATCCCACCGTCATCCTGAATCAATGTGTGCTGCAAAAAGGAATATTTTACTTCCAACATCATGGATGTTGGAGAATCAACTTGATTCTCAAAGCAGATTGCCTTGACATTCTGTATATCTATAGGGATGTGTAATAATGCTTGATTAGTAAGTAGAGTTTTCATAACTTTGCTTGCTCTAGTGATTGTTGGTGGCCAAGTTATTTTCTAATCCACTAATCGATGTACTTAGTCCCATTTTATATGAATGTTCTAAAAAGTGTCCCTTTTCTTTCTGTAGCACCTTTCATTTGGGGTTATGTGCTGTTGGATTGCCAGTGGGTCTGAGCAACATAGGGTTTTCCTGTTGGTTGTAGCTCAGCATTGTTAACATGGAAGTTATGATGCTGCACACATTGATCTAACTATATATATATATATATAAAAAAAGTAAAATCTGGACAATTTGTTTTGGTAGCAGCACCATTTTACTGTACAACTAAATTCAGCATTAAAATTATTTTTTTTAAACCAAAAAATCCTGAAACTTACTTTTTGTTGGACAGGGAAACAAAACGCACAAATAGATGGTAAGGTATGTGTAAGCTTATGGTAAAATGTGTAATACTATATATGTATTGTTACTTCAAGCCACAACCTCCCAGATTAGCAACTCTGTTTGTAGTGGCATCTTCTTGGGAAATTTCTATTAAAAACCAGGACTAAAATAAAATAATAGTACAAAAACTTAAGCTTTTGTTTATTTTTATGTCATGCATTGAGTTAAAAAATATACATAATAATTCAGCCACTCTAGATCCTAAGGACTACTGATTGATAGCAAGCTGGAACCAGTGTGTACTACATGTTCGATCTGTTGTTTTGCTAGCAGCACTTGCTTAGTGCATGTGAGCATCAATGCAAAATTACACAGGGTGGATGGTCGATTTATGCCCATTGTTTCCTATTCCCAGAAGATTTCCTGTTCTTAGCCATACATGATGTTCTGGCACCTGGCAACTAGCAGGGAGCACCACCCCTGGTTAGAGCATGTTTTATTTCAATGCTACCAATAAAGATCTGGAACAGATTGGCTTGTTGACAAAGAAGGACAGGAGAGAAACTGCTTTACAGCAGCAGGCTCATTAGGCATAAAAATCATTAGTCTCCATAATGATATTGGGTTTTGAAGTGGAACAATAAAGTAGTGCTTTAAATCTTAAAGCTGCTATACTAGGGAGAGGTGGGTTCTAAGTTCGCATCCAGCATTCCTCATGTGGCAAGTTCCCAGTTACTTTTGCACATCAAAAGATGAATCAGATCAGTGGACATATGCACCAAAATAAAAGCAAAATACAGATGCTGGAGCTCTGAAGAAGAGTCATGTTTGTAACAACGTTAACTCTGTTTCTCTCTCTCTCTATACATACTGCCAGATCTGCTGAGTATTTCCAGCACTTTGTTTTTATTTCAGACATACGCACTATCTAGTGTTCCAGGAGCAGGTAACAACTCTCTTCAGTAAGGAATGTTCAGGGGCACACAAGGCCTGAAATTAAGTTTTTTTAAAAAAAAATCCTACTCTAGGATTTAACTAGATGGGCATGCCCTCATACTTGATCATTTGGTTCTCAAATTTATATTTAAGTCTTCAGGAATTATAAGATTTGTATTTGAGGCTAATATTTTAAGATGTGTATATTGCAAATTTAGTTTGACTTATCTCTAGAAACAGTGAATTGAAAAGGAGAGGAACTCTGATAAACTTGTATTGAACCTTTGTTAGACCACATTTGGGAGTACTGCATACTGTTATGGTTGCCATATTATAAAGGGATATAATGGCACTTACTGGCAAGAGTGCAAAAGATTCACAAGAATGATGCCAGAACGGTGAGGTTATACCTATCTGGAAAAGTTGAAAAGGCTGGCTGCCTTCTCTAAGGCTGAGGGATGACCTATTGGAAATCTTTTAAAGTTATGAAGGGTTTATATAGAGTAGGTACAGAGACCAGTTTTGCCCTTCTGCACAAATAAAAACCTGAGGCCATCAATATTAGTTGGTCACCAAGAAATCAAATAGGGAATTAAGAAGGGACTTTACTGGTGATAATGTGGATCTTATTATCACAGAGTGTAATTGAGGTGAATAGCATAGATACCTTAAAGGAAAAAATAGATAAACATAGAAGATAATGGTGGTTTTGCTGACAGTTAGATGAGGAAGGACTGGAGGAAGCTCGAGTACAGCATAAACCCTGGCATAGACTGGTTGGGACAAATGGCCTGTAAGTTAGAATGCTATTCTCCCTATTATAAAAATATTTAGACCATCACATTTATTTTTTCACATTTATAATATGTCCTTTTGAAAGGGCAGCCTCAGTAATCTGCTTGGATGTAGTGCTCTGTGATTATTAATATCAAATGTGTATACTTCAATGGGAGAGAGATGCAATACAATTACTTGATAGGCATCCCCACAGCCAGGATGTGAGTCTTTTTGTTGAACTTTGCAGTGACGATATCCTCACTGATAGTTTCAGGTAGATCAAGCTGCAGCCTATACTTCTTGGGGACATCAATAACTAAGTCATCCTGTTTTGGAGACAAACATAGATACATAGTCCATAAAAAAAACTAAATCTGATTTTTAAAATTAATATGTATTCTATATTTTGACTAAGTGGATGGAAATATAGTAGGTAGTTTTCTTGGCAAAAAGGATATAAGTAACAATGTATATCTTATACTCTACTTGTATCTTACGCACTGTGTGGAATGAGAAAAGGCCATTTATTGCTCCAAGTCCATATCTTTCACTGACCATTCACCATTGTAGACAGCACACAACACATTTTATTTGCTTATGGCACATAAACCAAAGGTTAGAAACATCAAAAGCTCTCTCCCTCTTAAGAACAAATTTTAATTGGATTAGTCAGACCTGTCACATTGACAAGTCCAATTAAAGGATAAACAACAAAGTGATATGCTTTGTAAATATTCAACGAGAAAAGTTCATCTACAAAGAACAACAGAAAAATAGGGATGTGCAGGGTTGAGATTAAACTTTGTAGTCTATCTAGTAAGTTCCAAGTCTAAAATATACCTCTATTTTGGAGTTTGGTAAAAGTAGCAAAATGAGAGTTAGAGGTCTATAGCACAGAAAAAAACCCTTCGGCCCATCGAGTGCGCCAGTCAAACGAGCACCTAACTATTCTAATTACATTTTCCAGCACTAGGCCCATAGCCTTGTATGCCGTGGCATTGCAAGTGCACATCCAAATACTTCTTAAATGTTATGAGGGTTTCTGCCTCTACCACCCTTTCAGGCTGTGAGTTCCAGATTCCCACCACCCTCAGTGAAAAAATTTTCCTCACATCCCCTCTAAACCTCATGCCCCTTACCTTAAATCTATGCCCTCTGGTTATTGATCCCTCCACCAAGGGGCAAAGTTCCTTCCTGTCTACCCTTTCTATGCCCCTCATAATTTTATACACCTCAATCTCCTCTGCTCTATCCAATCTCTCCTCATAACTAAAACTTTCCAGCCCAGGCAACATCCTGGTAAATCTCTGCACTCTCTCTGGTGCAATCACATCCTTCCAATAATGCAGATTCCAGAACTGCATGCAATACTCCAGCTGTGGCCTAACCAGTGTTTTACACAGTTCCACCATAACCTCCTTGCTCTTATATTCTATGCCTCAGCAAGTATCCCATTTGTTTTCTTAACCACCTTATCTACCTGTTCTGCTACCTTAAGGGACCGGTAGACATGTACACCAAGGTCCCTCTGATCCCAGGGTCCTACCATTCATCGTGCCTTGTTTGTCCTGCCTAAATGCATCACCTCACACTTATCCAGATTAAATTCCATTTGCTACTGATCAGCCCATCTATATCCTCCTGTAATCTAAGGCTATCCTCCTCACCATTTACCACCCCAGCAATTTTCGTGTCATCCGCAAACTTACTGATCAACACTCCTACACTCAAGTCTAAATCGTTTATCTATTCCACAAACAGCAAGGGACCCAATACCGATTCTTGTAGAACCCCACTGGACACAGGCATCCAGTCACAAATCACCCCTCAACCATCACCCTCTGCTTCCTGCCACTCAAGAAATTCTGGATCTATTTTGCCAAATTGCCTTTGATCCCATGGGCTCTTACCTTCGTTATCAGTCTCCCATGTGGGACTTTATCAAGAGCCTTGCTGAAGTCCAAGTAGACTAGGTCAAATGCATTGCCCTCATCTACACACCTGGTCACCTCTTCGAAAAATTCAATCAAATTGGTCAGACATAACCTTCCCTTAACAAAACCATGCTGACTGTCCTTGATTAATCCCTGCCTCTCCAAGCGTAGATTAATTCTGTCCCTTAAAATTGCTTTCAATAGTTTCCCCACCACTGAGGTTAGACTGACTGGCTTGTAATTCCCTGGTTTATTCCTTCCTCCCTTTTTGAATAATGGTACCACATTGGCTGTCCTCTAGTCCTCTGGCCAGACAGGTATTGAAAATTATTGCCAGCACCCCTGCTATCTCCTCCCTTGCCTCACAACAGCCAGGGATACATTTCAACCGGGCCTGGAGATTTATCTACTTTTAAGCCTGCCAGACCACTTAGAACCTCCTCCCTTTCTATGCTAATTTCTTTAATTATATCACAATCCTTCTGCCTGATTTCCATACCCACAATGTCCCTCTCACTTGTGAACACCGACACAAAATATTTATTTAGAACCCTACCTATATCTTCCGGCTCACACACACAAATTACCACTATGGTCCTTAATGGGCCCTGCTCATCCTCTTACTCTTAATGTACTTGTAAAATTGATGAGATAAATACAAATACTATTACAAACCAAAATGATTCTCCTTGTACTCTTCCATATCGTGTTTGAGGACAAAGGCAACACACTGCTCCCATGTTTCTGCCACTGCGTGCTTTCAGCCATTTGCTAGGGTATGTGAAAGAGCAGCTCTTTTTTTTTTGTGCGCTCATCATGGTGAGTGATGTTCGTGCTGGAAAATTGAACATTTTCCATTTTATGCACATGGTGTCAGCATTGAGCTGAGTAAGAAACAACATTCTCTGATGCAGAGTAAACCTCCGTGCACTCTATCCCAGCCCCACCCTCGCGTATCCCTGTGACAATTTTTCATTTTCCACAACTGACAACCTGTGTGTTCTGACTGAGATTGTTAAGTGGGTTACATTTGTGATGTGTACATATAGAGACCATAGAATCATAGAAAAGTTACAGCACAGAAGGAGGCCATTTGGCCCATCTTGTCCATACCAGCCTGAGGACACCCAGGTGCCCTTTCTAATCCCACCTTCCTGCAACCGGCCCATAGCCCTGCAGCTTACAGCACTTAAGGTGCAGATCCAGGTACTTTTTAAAAGAGATAAAAACAAAAAACTGCGGATGCTGGAAATCCAAAACAGAAACAGAAATACCTGGAAAAACTCAGCAGGTCTGGCAGCATCGGCGGAGAAGAAAAGAGTTGACATTTTGAGTCCTCATGATCCGTTGAAGGGTCATGAAGACTCGAAACGTCAAATCTTCTCTGCTGATGCTGCCAGACCTGCTGAGTTTTTCCAGGTAATTCTGTTTTTGTTTTTTACTTTTTAAAAGAGTTTAGAGTTTCTGCCTCTACCACCACGTGGGCAGTGAATTCTAGACACCCACTACCCTCTGCGTAAAAAAGTTCTTCCTCATGTGCCCCCTACACCTTTTGCTACTTTATCTTGAATCTATGTCCCCTGGTTCTAGAATTCTCCACCAAGGGAAACAATTTTATCCTGTCCACTATCTATCTATTCCCCTCATAATTTTGTACACCTCAATCAAGTCACCTCTCAGCCTTCTTTGTTCTCAGGAAAATAACCCCAACCTATCCAATCTCTCCTCGTAGCTACACTTTTCTAACCCTGGCAACATTCTTGTAAACCTCCTGTGCACTCTCTCCAGAGCTATTACATCCTTCCTGTAATGTGGTGACCAGAACTGCACACAATACTCCAGTTGTGGCCTCACCAGTGTTTTATACAATTCCAACATTATATCCTTACTTTTATATTCTATACCTCTGCCAATGAAGGAGAGCATTCCATATGCCTTCTTTACAACCTAGTCTACTTGAACTGCTGTCTTCAGGGACCTGTGTACTTGGACGCCAAGATCTCTCATTTCATCTACCCCTCTTAGTATATTCCCATTTATTGTGTAATCCCTGTAACTGTTTGACCTCCCTAAATGTATGACCTCACATTTCTCTATGTTAAAATCCATCTGCCACTTTACTGCCCACTCCACCAACCCATCTATATCGTTTTGGAGATTACGGCTATCCTCTACACTATCCATTACTCAGCCAATCTTTGTGTCATCTGCAAATTTCCCAATTGTGCCCCCTACATTCATGTACAAATCGTTATTATATAACACAAACAGCAAGGGTCCCAACACCGAGCCCTGTGGAACACCACTTGAGACAATTTTCCATTTGCAAGGGCATCCTTTGACCATTACCCTTTGTTTCCTGTTAGAAAGCCAACCTTTTATCCAGTTTGCTACGTTATCCTGAATCCCATGGGCTTTTACTTTCCTGACCAATCTGCCATGTGGGACCTTGTCAAATGCCTTGCTAAAATCCATGTACACATCATCCACTGCACTACCTTCATCAACCCTTCTTGTCACTTCCTCAAAGAATTCAATCAAATTTGTGAGGCAAGACCTTCCCTTAACAAATCCATGCTGACCATCCCTGACTAGTCCATGCCTTTCCACATGACAGGTAATCTATCTCTCAGGATTGATTCTACTAATTTTCTCACCACCGATGTAAGACTAACTGGCCTATAATTGTTTGGCATTTCCTTTGATCCCTTTTTAAACAATGGAACTACGTTTGCATTTCTCCAGTCCTCCGGTACCTCCCCTGTATCTAGTGAAGATTGGAAAATCATCCTCAGAGCATCTGCTATCTCCTTCTTGACTTCCTTCAGCAGCCTCGGAAATAATCCATCTGGCCTAGTGACTTATCAACCTTCAAGGATTTCAACCCTTCGAGTACTACCTCTTTCTTTATGACTATCCTGACCAATATCTAACAGTGTTCCTCCTGGACTATTATATCCACATCCTCCCTTTCCTTTGTAAACATGGAGACAGAATATTCATTCAAAACCCTTCCCACAGCCTCTGCATCTACACACAAGTTTCCATCTTCATTTTCCTTAACTAATCTTTTAGCATTAATGTATTGGTAAAACATCTTTGGGTTATCTTTAGCTATATTTGCTAATCTTTTTTCATGCCCTCTCTTTGATTTCCTTATTTCCTTTTTTACTTCATCCCTGCACTTCCTATATTTGTCTAGGCTATATGCAGTGCACTTTCTTTTTCTGTTTTATCTTCCCCTGTATTCCTCTAGACAACCAGATTTGGCAGTACCACTCTTCTTTTTGTAGGGTACATGTCCACTTTCTACAATTAGGATCTCGCTTTTTAGTGCTTCCCACTGGTTTTCCACTGTTTTATCCTCCAGCAGTGCTGTCCAGTCCACCTCAGCCAAGTCCCTTCTCATTTCTGTAAAATTTGCCTTCCCCCAATTCAAGACTTTACTCCTGCCTTATCTCTGTCCTTTTCCATGGTAATGCTAAATCTAACTGAATTGTGATCACTGTCTGATCATCACACCGGGGAAGTGTGATGTCATGCACTTTGGTCCGAAGAATAGAGGCACAGACTATTTTCTAAATGGGGAGAGAATTCAGAAATCTGGAGTGCAAAGGGACTTGGGAGTCCTAGTCCAGGATTCTCTTAAGGTTAACTTGCAGGTTGAGTCAGTAGCTAGGAAGGCAAATGCAATGTTGGCATTTATTTCGAAAGACCTAGAATATAAAAGCAGGGATGTGCTGCTGAGGCTTTATAAGGCTCTAGTCAGACCACATTTAGAATATTGTGAGCAATTTTGGGCCCCGTATCTCAGGAAGGATGTGCTGGCCCTGGAGAGGGTCCAGAGGAGGTTCACGAGAACGATCCCAGGAATTAAAGGCTTAACATATGAGGAACGTTTGAGGACTCTGTGTCTATTCTTGATGGAGTTTAGAAGGATGAAGGGGTATCTGATTGAAACTTACAGAATACTGAAAGGCCTGGATAGAGGGGATGTGGGGAAGATGTTTCCATTAGTAGGAGAGACTAGGACCTGAGGGCACAGCCTCAGAGTAAAGGGAAGACCTTTTAGAACAGAGATGAGGAGCAACTTCTTTAGCCAGAGAGTGGTGAATCTATGGAATTCATTGCCACAGAAGGCTGTGGAGGCCATAGGTCATTGAGTGTATTTAAGACCGAGATAGATAGGTTCTTGATTGGTAAGGGGATCAAAGGTTACAGGGAGAAGGTGGGAGAATGGGGTTGAGAAAATTATCAGTCATGATTGAATGGCGGAGCAGACTCGATGGGCTGAATGGCCTAATTTCTGCTCCTATGTCTTATGGTCTGTCCCCAATATGGTCACCAACTGTCACTTCACCCACTTGCCCTTTTTCCCCAAGACTAGGTCTAGAATTGCATCTCCTCTCATTGGGTTTGTCACTAATTGGTTGAAAAATTTTTCCTGGACACACTGCATGAATTTTTCTCCCTCAGTGTCCCTTATATTGTTTGAATCCCAGTTGATATTAAGATAGTTGAAGTCTCCTACTATTATTGCCCTCTTGTTCTTACAAGCAGAAATTTGCCTACATATTTGTTCTTCTATCTCCCTTTCACTATTTGGGGGTCTGTAGTATACTCCCAGTAGTGTGACTGCCCCTTTTGTATTTCTAAGCTCAACCCATAAAGCCTCGTTTGTTGACCCATTTAGTATATCATCCCTTCTCACAATTGGAATTGATTCTTTCACCATTAGCGCTACCCTCCCTCCTTTTTTTATCTCCTACTCTATAACCAGGGATATTAAGCTGCCAGTTTTGTCCCTCCTTTAGCCAGGTCTCTGTTATAGCAATGACATCCTGCTGCCATGTGTCTACCTGTGCCCTTAACTCATCTACCTTGTTTGTAATACTCCTTGCATTGAAGTATAAACAGTTTAACCCCGTCAATTTCCCTTGCTGGACACTTTGTAAACTTTGCTTCTCTTATAACTCCATGTCTATCACAACGCCCCTAGCTAATGTTCTACCTCCATTTTTCTGATCTGAATCTGAGCTATCTGATCCTACTCCTGGGATCCCATCCCCCTGCCACACTAGTTTAATGGATCCAATATGTCTGTGAATCCAACCAACTTTTAGCCTAAAAGGTAAATAATAACATATACAAGGTTCAGGTCATTTCCCATGAAGGAACTTGGTAATTTCACCAAAAGGTAGCAACTTAGGGGTGGATTGGGCTGGGCTAAGACTGTCAACCTCAATTCAAATTAAAAACTTACACCAGGGGAGTTTCATTCCATCCGTTTGATCTGGATTTGAACCCAGTTCTCAGAAGTAGAGCTTTTGGATCTTGTCCACAGTGGCACAAAGATTCAAAGCTGCTTAGTCTAGTTTTCCAGCTTAGCCATCTGCTCAGCAGATAAGGAGCCTGGAATAAACCTGTTCCCTACAACTCGCTGTTAAATCATGTTGTCTAATGGAATTTCTGTGCCACTATTCCCCCTTTAGCAAGTAGAAAGAAAAAAACTGCTCTATTCACATAGCACCTTATCAAGTCACTGGAATACTTCACATGCTGAGTTACTTTCTTTTGGAGTGCAGTTGTGGCAGCCATTGTGACAGCAATGGACTGAATGATCAATTAATCTGTTTTTATCACATTGATGAAGAGAAATATTAGCTAGGCCACTGGCAAAACTATGCTTTCTCCTCCATATGTTGTTTCTGTCTTGTGCATGAATGAGAAATGGAATTTTGTGAATTAAGTGTCCTAATATCAGTAACTTACAAGATACTGTTAAACATGGACCTCATAATCAGTGGACTTAGTATCAGCCCAGTTCTACAAACAGCACATACCTTTGAAACACTGAGATTACATTCTGTGACAGAGGATACTTCAGGAAGCTCTACCCTCAGTTGAATTGTTTTTGCCTTTTCATTTTCGTCTTTAATGAGTAATTGGTATTTTGGAGTCTCTACTTTATTTCCACTGTCAAATTCCGTACTCGAAATCTCCTCAATGAGTCCTGGTTTCTTAGGATATCTGATGTCACTCGGCAACTGAATTGAGGGGTTATTTTCTTCATTTTCCTTGTCTGCTATTTTGAGATTTGTCAACTGTTGTAGCAATGAAGCACCACTTTCTCCTGATGCAATCTCCTTGGCAGTTTGTGCAGGGCCAGCCTTTCCAGTCAGTCGTTGCTTCATCTGTTTTTTACTTCCTTTTAGCTTGTCTTTCAGTAAGGTGTAAGTGTGTGACAGGTGTAAGGAGTGCTGTTCTTCAATATATTTCATAGCTAGACAGATCAATTGATCCCTTTCCATAGGGCCTTCACTTCCTTTCTTAAGGACCTCTGGGTTGTATGCAACATCCGTGACTGAATAAATCTCTGCAGAAGTAAAGTTTGAATCGATAAATAAATAGTCAAAGATCTCTTTTCCCTTTTATATCAAGATTGAAAAACTTTGCATGCAATTCCTGTGCCTAGATCTGTGAATATCATCCCCAGGCTTTGGCAAGTAGGTGATCAATGCCCAGGCTGTAGTGAATACTGCGTTATAAGTAGCTGCTAAGAAGTGAACCAGAATGAGAGAACAGTATGTTGTCTTTGCAACTTAACGTATCTCCTAGAAACATCCAAACAAAATGTTTTCATTGAGTACCATTGAGGTTTTTAATGTTCACCTGAATCAATAGAACAGACTGACCATGCCTCAGTTTAACATCTCATCTAAGGACAGCACATCTGACACAATTCATGCCTTCAACATTTCACAGGACTTACCTGGCTATGTGTTGTGTTTAAGTCCTGGGGCTGGATTTTATGAGGCACTGTGTTCCCCGCACCCCCAATCAGGTCTACTGATAACCTACAAGAGGAAATGGAGTTCTACACCCATTTGGGCTCTGAGAGTGACCCTGAGATATATTTTAAAAGGGAAAAATGTTAGATAATTGCGCCAGCAATTTATTATTCTTCCCTCTTCCAAGGGCCCTTGACTCTGACATAAACCAGAACCTTGAGCATCTCTTCATGTTCTGTGGTGTTGGTACCTCAGACAATGACATAACACCAAACTGGGATTGGTATTCCTGCTCGTAGAAGAGAAATTAAATTGGTTTGTTAAAATCTTTTTAAAAGGTAGCATTTATCAAGGGAACCTGTTGAACTTTGCTGGAAGTTTGATTTCAAATCGCTAAAGTAATGATCTTGATAGCTGAGAACTTGTTTGCAAAGTAACCTTCCTTTAAAACTCAAAGTTCACTTCTCCAATGGCTTAATGGATGAACTTTTCCTGCCTCATGCAGAGTTAACTTTTTTTTAATTCATGGGATGTGGGTGTCGCTGGCTAAGCCAGCATTTATTGCCGTTCCCTAATTGCCCTTGTTCAGAGGACATTTTTAAGAGTCAACCTGAATTGCTGTGACATGTAGACCAGGTGAGGACAGCAGATTTGCTTCCCTAAAAGACATTAGTGAACCAGATAGGTTTTTAATGACAATCGACAATGGTTTCATGGTCATCATTAGACTTTTAATTCCAGTATTTATTGAGTTCAAATTTCACCATCTGCAATGGTGGGATTTGAACCCAGGTCCCCAGAGCATTACCTTGGGTCTCTGGAAAACCAGTCCAGTGACAATACCACTACACCACCGCCTCCCCTAAACCCAAGCAGAGGGAATCTCAGGTTCAGTCCAGTGTCCCTTGGTTAATGGAAGTTCCCTTTCCTGGTCTCTATCGAATGACCTTATCTGGAAAAAACACATCTATGAATGGCAGATGAGAACAGGATGAGATGCCACTGTGAAACCCCAACCTCAGTTAAATAGTTTTATGATGTAAAAATGCCACATGTTAACATTCAGAAAATAATTAACCTTTTCTCACCACCTACCTGTGCCCTCTACATTTTCCTCCAACTTCCCTCCACCAAGAGGGACAGGATCTGACTCAGACTTTGGAGCAGGGACCCTACTCCAGCTGCAAATGTTTACATACAGCAACTTCTCACTGAATTCCTAGGAGAGAAAAATTCAAAGATTACTCATTGACAGTTGTGTGAGCTTGCAAAGCAAAGGTCTTCTGTAGGATTGATGCAAATTTTCAAAAACTGAGTATAACTCATTCTATAAAATTAAGTTCCAAAGTCTCTGTATAGTACTAATATTTAATTAAAGAAAAATCGTGGTATTAACTATTTAAATGTGTCAAATATTCTAAGTTCCAGGGTCCTATTGGTCCTGTTTTACCGCCAAGCCCAAGCTGGATTTTGCAGACAGGACAAAGATTCCCCAGTATTATCTGAATGTCAACACGGAATGTGCCTGGATCCTGGCCAACATTCAGCCCTCAACCCACACCATCAAAAACAGCTTTTCCAGCCATTCATTCATTCATTTACTGTTTGTTGGGTTTTGCTGTGTGCAAATTTGCTGCTGTGTTTGCCTACAGCAATGACCACACGTTGGTTGCAAAATATCAATTTTTTTAAATCTGCACATTCTACTAAAATTGGTAAATGGTGCATTTAGGTACGCACGTTCGGTTATTTGCAGGTGGCAAAATTTAAGTTAGCAAATAAATTTGCTACACCATATTTTCTTACCCCCATTTATTTAAAAGATTAATTTGTTTTAAGATCTAGATGTTTATGGAGATAAACAAAATAGTTCATGCAATAATAATAAAACATTAGGCACTTGGCTAACAGATACTGTACCAATATTCTTGTCTGAAAGCACATGTGAGGGTCCGGTGGACTGAACTGCTTCATTCCTTCTTCTAGGTGATGCCGGATGAATTTTTGATATGCTTCGGGGCTGTTTTCAGACATGTCATCCAGCAGACTCCACAGCTGGTTTACCTGCTGCAACATCTCCTTTTCACAATGTTTACCTTGAATTCTAACAATTAAAGTCTTCTTCAACAGAGCTGTGGACAGCAGGGCTGCTCTGTAACCTATTACAAAATGGCATGATGTGAAAGATGGAATTTCCATTAGAAAGCAGGCTTAGGTGGATTTACAGCATGAATGAGAACAGGTCAAGGATATAAAAGGCCCATTGAAGCTGTAGGATCAGAAGTAGGCCATTCAGCCCATCGAGTCTGCTCCACCATTCAATGAGATCATGGCTGATCTGATAATCCTCAACTCCACTTTCCTGTCTTTTCCCCTTACTGATTAAAAATCTATCACAGCCTTGAATATACTTAATGACCCAGCCTCTACAGCCCTCTGCGGTAATGAATTCCACTGATTGACTAACCTCTGAGGGAAGAAATTCCTCCTCATCTCTGTTTTAAATGGGCGCCCCCTTACTCTGAGATTATTCCCTCTGGTCCTAGAGTCTACCACAAGTGGAGACAGCCTCTCAGCATCTACCCTGTCAAATCCCCTAAGAATCTTAGATGTTTCAATATGTCACCACTCATTCTTCTAAATTCCAATGAGTACAGGCCCAACCTACTCAACCTCTCCCTTGTAAGAAAATCCCTCCATACCTGGGATCAACCTAGTGAACCTTCTCTGGACTGCCTCCAATGCCAGTATACCTTTCCTTAGATAAGGGGACCAAAATTGTTCACAATATGCTAGGTGTGGTCTAACTAGTGCCTTGTATAGTTTTAGCAAGACTTCCCTATTTTTATACTCTATTCCCTTTGAAATAAAGGCCAACATTCCATTTGCCTTCCCTATTACCTATTAAACTTGTATGTTAGCTTTTTGGGATTCATGCACAGGGACTCCTATATCCCTCTGTGTTGCAACCTTCTGCAGTCTTTCTCCACTTAAATAATATTCAGCTCCTCTATTCTTCCTGCCAAAGTGCATAACCTCACATTTTCCCACATTATATTCCATCTGCTGAGTTTTTGCCCATTCACTTAACCTGTCTATATCCCTCTGTAGACTCTTTGTGCCATCCTCACTACTTGTCTTCCCATCTATTTTTGTGTCATCTGCAAACTTGGCGATAGTACATTCACTTCCCTCATCTAAGTCATTAATACATATTGTAAATAATTGAGACCCCAGCACTGATCCCTGTGGCACTCCAGTAGTTACAAGTTGTCATGCCGAAAATGCCCCCATTATCCCAACTCTCTGTCTTCTATTAGTTAGCCAATCCTCTATCCATGCTAATATACTATCCCCAACACCATAGGCTCTTATCTCATTAAGTAGCCTTATGTGCAGTACCTTACCGAACGCCTATTGGAAATCCAAATATACTACGTCTACTGGTTCCCCGTTATCTATCCTGCATATTAGCTCTTCAAAGAATTCTAATAAATTTTTAGGCATAATTTCCCCTTCGTGAAGCCGTGCTGACTCTGCTTGATTAGATTATGTATTCCTAAATGCTTACATCATTTATAATAGACTCCAACATTTTCGCAATGACAGATGTTAAGTTAACTGGCCTATAGTTATCTGTTTTTGGCTCCCTCACTTTTTGAATAAGGGTGTTGCATTGCTCATAATGTTATTGGAATGTATTGTAAAATAGAGTAATAGTGGGATGTGTCTGTGTGTGTGTGTTTGTGTAAGACTTAAATGGATTAAAGACAGCTGGTCTGAAGGCTTTGTTGTAAATTAAGTAAACATGGGGAAGTTTAGAAACATAGATGTTAAGGTAACATTTGCATCTTGAAATAAATCAGACTAGATTGTTATCAAATGAAGAGTGAAATGTGTCACCTAGCCAGGTGACGTTTAGAAACAATGTGTTTATTTTTCCCAAAGATTACTTGTAAAACTTAGTGTTATGAGAAGGTTTTATTATCAGGGAGATAAAGCCCAAAGACATAGTGAAACAATGGGAATTTGTATTGAAAGGGGAAAATATGTAAAAAGGAGCAAAGGTTGTGTGTCAGGGAAGGCATTTTTAAGATCTTACAAGTGTGTGAGAAGCCTTCAGCATCTATGCCTACTGTCCTCAAAGGACTGAAGTTAAGAAAACTCACTTGGAATTTGACTTGTTCATGGTATCATGTTCCTTTGCCTAGGTCTGTTGCATTAACGAGTTAGGGAGTTAGATTGATTAGGGGATTTAGAAATTATCATAATAGTCATTTGTAGATCTATTTTTTGTATTTAAAATAATTTCTCTTATTAATAAAATATTTAATCTAGTTTTATAACAACCTATAAGACTTGGTAGTCTTATTACGACTGAATTCAAGGCACGCATCTCAAAATTTATACACATTGAAAATTAGTTGTGACAGTTGTTTCAAGTTTCCATCTGGGAGTTGAACAGCACAGCATTTACCATTGACTATGTCATAACACTGGGGATATGGGTTGAAATCTCCCATGGCAGCTGGTGGAAGTTAAATTCAATTAATGAAGCTGGAATTGAAAGGTAGTCTTGGTAATGGTGACCATGAATCAATCATCGGTTGTTAGAAAACCCATCTGGTTCACTGACGCCCTTTAGGGAAAGAAAACTGCTAATCTGACCTGGTCTGGCAGACACACAACAATGTGGTTGACACTTAACTGCTCTATGGAATGGCCCAGCAAGCTGATTCAAGAGCAATTACAGATGGGCAACAAATGCTGGTCTTGCCAACGGCGTCCACATCCCATGAAAGAATAAAGGAGAAAAAAACACTTAATAGTAGTGAAGACATGTGCTATAGTACTGAAGCCTTGAGCTCCAGAAATTGCCACGCCCCTAGCCAAGCTGTTCCAGTACAGCTACAACACTGGCATCTACCCAGCTATGCGCAAATTTGGCCAGGTATGTCCTCTACACAAAAAAAGCTGGACAAATCTAACCCAGCCAATTACCGTCCCATCAATCTACTCTCCATCATCAGTAAAGGAATAGAAGGGGTCGTCAACAGTGTTATCAAGCGGCACTTGCTTAGCAATAACCTGCTCACTGGCACCCAGTTTGGGTTGCGCCAGAGCCACTTAGCTCCTGACCGCATTACAGCCTTGGCTCAAACATGGACAAAAGAGCTGAACTCCCGAGGTAAGGTGAGGGTGCCCTTGACACCAAGGCAGCAATTGACTGGGTGTGGCATCAAGGAGCCCAAGCAAAACTGGAGTCAACAGGAATCAGGGGAAAAACTCTCCACTGTTTGGGGTAATATCTAGCATAAAAGAAGATGGTTGTCGGAGGTCAGCCATCTCAACTCCAGGACATCGCTGCAGGAGTTCCTCAGGGTAGTGTCCTCGACCCAACTATCTTCGGCTGCTTCATCAATGACTTTCCTTCCATCTTAAGGTCAGAAGTGGGGATGCTTGCTGATGATTTCACAATATTCAGCAATATTCTCGACTCCTCAGGTACTGAAGCAGTCAATGTCCAAATGCAGCAAGACCTGGACAATATCCAGGTTTGGGCTGACAAGTGACAAGTAACATTCATGCCACACAAGTGTCAGGCAATGACCATCCCCAACAATGATGATCAATGGCATTACTATCATTAAATCCCCTACTATAAACATCCTGGGGGGGTTACCATCGACCTGAAACTGAGCTGGACTAGCTATATAAATACTGTATATAAATATCAATATAAATACAAGAGCGGGTTCAGAGGCTAGGAACCCTGCGATTAGTAACTCACCTCCTGACTCCCCAAAGCCTGTCCACCAACTACAAGGCACAGCTTCAGAAGTGTGATGGAATACTCTTCACTTGCCTGAATGAAGCTTGACACCATCCAAGACAAGGCAGCCCACTTGTTTGGCACAACATTCACAAACATTCACTCTATCCACCACCGACGCACAGTAGCATCAGTGTGTACCAGCTACAAGATAATCTGCAGGAATTCACCAAGGCTCCTTTGATAGCACCTTCCAAACCCATGACCACTACCATCTAGAAGGACAAGGGCAAAAGATACATGGGAACACCACCACCTGGAAGTTCCCCTCCAAGTCACTCACTATCCTGACTTGGAAATATATTGCCGTTCCTTCGCTGTCGCTGGGTCAAAACCTTGGACCTCCTTTCCTAACAGCACTGTGGGTGTACCTACACCACATGAAATGCAGCAGTTCAAGAAGGCAGCTCACTACCACCTTCTTAAGGGAAATCAGTGATAGACAACAAATACTGGCAAGCCCACATCCTATGAAAAAGAAAGGAGAGGGAGGTGGGGAGGCTTAGGGAGGGGATCCATAATGTGGGGAAAAGTAATGGATGAGGCCCTCACACTTGTTGGATGTGGCGGGAGAGAGGGATTTATGGAGACACTAGTAATGGAGAAAATAAGCTGGGGGTTATTATTGCTCTCCAGGATAATCCTGATATAGGGCTGGTTTGGCAGAGGAAAGTGTGGCTCGATGCTGCTTGAAGGCAAGATCTATAGCTGGATTACTTAAACCAATGTGTGCCAGACAGGATTTGAGGGAATGCAGTTAGGGGTCATGTGAGGAAGAGTGGTAGCCACTGAAAATAGTAGTATCAAAAATGAGGGACTGATAGAGCAGATCAATTGCTGCATTATAAAGAATAGGTATTGGGATTTAGTAAGTGCAGTTGTAAGTGACCGGAGGGGGAGATGTTGTTTCTGGTGAGAGATAGTAGGATTACATAGAACCTACAGCACAGAAATAAGCCGTTCTGCACAATTGGTGATACTGATGCTAGCGTTTATGCTGTACACCAGCCTCCTCCATGCGGCTACCAGGGTGACCAGATGTCCAGTTTTGTGCTGGACAGTCTGATTTTTAGCCGGTTTGGCCAGTGTCTAGTGCTGGATGGCTTTATGTCCATTATTTTGTGCATTAGCACACTTGCCTCAATGAAGCACCGGCAAGGGCCTGTGCTCATTCCTTTCCTTATCTGCAGCAGCCTCAAAGTGACTGGGGCACAGAAAACAAGTTGGTTTTCGTAATTCCCCCCAGCTCTCCCCTCATTATCTCTCAAGCAGCGGTGAATCTCCAAACATGATGATGGCATCCCTATGCATCAATCCAGTGTCCAGTATTAATGACCTCTGGCAGTAACCACCCTACCGTCTACATCCAACCATATCAACATATCCCTCTATTCCTTTTTCCCTCATGAATTTATCTAGTATCCCCTTAAATACCTTTACGCTATTCGCCTCAACTCAGGGTGACCAACTGTCCCAGATTTTCCGCTATCGTACCATAATCCGGGCTCTAGTCCTGCGTCGCGGCTCAGGTCTTCCCAGGATGTGTTTTTTGCCCTGCATTTCTGTTCTGTGCATGCATTGGGCCCCGAATGGTATTTTCCCACCTCATCTGTGCATGCTTTGTACCCGACACTTTTTTCTGTAGGTTTGGCAAATGCGCTAGACCCGGCACATTCTTTTGTTGATTCTGTGCATGCTCGGACCCAGCACGTGTGCAGTTTGAATTCCGGACGCACAGCAGGACCCTCACCTCTTACAGCTCTGGCAGGACCCACGCAATCTCCGCCCCCAGGCTCATTGCTATGCTAAAGTGTCCCTTAAACTTTTCACTGAGAGTTGGTCACCTTGCCTCAAACCTTGTGGCAGTGAGTTCCCCATTCTTACCACTCTTTGGGTGAAGATGTTTCTCCTGAGTTTCCTCTTGGGTTTATTGGAAGTAGAATTTGTGCTCCGGGGAGAAAGTAATTAGACTTTAAAAGGCTTTCAAATGGATGGTTCACATCCAACAAAACTGTCCCTTGGTCACAGACTAGAATTTATGAGCAACACCAGGGGAGATCCGCTAACGTTCCGATTGGCTCAATTAGAGCCAATAGGACAGGTGTAGTGCGGCCGAATGCCCTTTGGTCCAATCGGAAAACGCGGCGACGAGCAAGTCTCTTCTGATTGGATAGCAATTTAACCAATTAAAACCATCACACCCCCCCCTTACCCCCCCCCCCCCCGCCCCCCGCCCGCAGGCGTCAAATAAACTCACCTTTCCTCCTGGCAGATAATTTAAAAACAAAAAAAAGCAATCATGCTGGAAACCTGAAACACAAATAATTCACAAATTATAAGTTTTAAATGAAACAAGAAGCCGATTTCAGGCAGTCCGCTGTTCGGACACCAAGCGCTCCGGTTACCCCGGCAACCGCAGCTGACCTTCGAGCCGGAAGGTGTCCCCTCGAATACGGTTCCCCATGTCAAAAAGAACAACACATCGAGATAATTATCAAATGTGGAACGAAATAAAAATATAAAACCGTAACAGTGAACAAATAGAAGCTCGAACATTAAAGTTGCGCTTTTCAATTTTGGAAGTGTAGCCCGATTTTCAAGTTTTATGGTGGGGAATAAATAGTTTTTTTTTAAAAAAAGACAGCGAAAACAACTGTAAAAATGCTGATAATAACATTTGAAAAGTTTTATTTTCCTCGCCGATGGAGGAAAGCGCTGAGATTGACTTTGGGTTTTGTGAAAAGGTGCCGATTGTTGGTTCCGCGGGTGTGGGGGGGACGCGCGGCGATAGGGGTGTGTCCGGTCCGCTGACCCGGAACGTTATGAGGGTGGCACCGACTTCCGGTCAGGGTGGAGGCGAGACGATGCGAGCGGCCTGAGGGCGCATCTGGGCTCCCGGGGGGCCAGGCCGGGCCAGCCCAGGGAGAGAGCCTGGCAGGTAAAACCCCGGAGAGTAAAAGTTGCTTTCAACAACCCCCCCCTCCCCCCATCTTCCGCTCACTAAGATTTTAAACGAGGCAAAGGTTCACCCACCGCCCTTATAGCGACGTGGCGTCCATAAGAAACCAGCCATTCGGCCCATCGAACCTGCTCCACCATTCAATAAGATCATGGCTGAGCTGGTGGTGGCCTTAACTCCACTTTCCTGCTTCCCCCACCCCCCCTCCCAATCCCCCATCCCCCATCACCCATAGTTCTTGACTCCCTTATCGATCAAAACTCTGTCCACCTCAGCCTTGGATAAGTTCAATAATTCAGCCTCCGCTGTGGATAGGCTTGCCAACTGTGATTGATAGTATTCCTGGAGCTTTCATCACATGACTTGCCGCCATGCACCAGCCATTAGTCGGCCAACACATCCATCCTTTTGACGCACTGCCTTCCTACGATAATTGGAAAGCTAAAAGGCTCATTACCCAATTGGATGATGCTTGATTGTCAGCCAAACAGCTTTTTCCCCACTCACTTTCCCACATTTTTGTATCTGATGAAGAGAAATGTCAAAGAAAATGACAAGAAAAAACTTTAATGTCTGTATGATTTTTCTTCAGGGTTGCACCCAGCAATGTCCTGGAGATTGATTTTCAATGATTTTCAATTCCTGGAGACTCCAGGCCAATCCCGGAGGATTGGTAGTCTTATCCGTGGATGAGAATTTCACAAACTAATCCCGCTCTGAGAGAAGAAATTTCTTCTCATTGCTATCTTAAGTGGGAAGCCTGTTATTTTGAAACTGTGCCGCCTGGTTCTAGATTACCCCACGAAGGTAAAAATCCTCAGCATCTACCCTGTCAAGTCTCAGAATCTTTTATGTCTCATACATGTTCGTGTATGATCCTGGACCTCAGGTACTGGAATGCCTGAGAGTGTGATGGAGGCAGATTCAATCGAAGGTTTCAAAACAGAATAGCAAAACTTTTCAGAACTATGGAGAAAAGGTGGGGGAGTGGGACTAGGTGAGTTGCTCTCGCCTGGACTGACAGGCCAAATAGCCTCTTTCTGTGCAGTATCCATTCTATGATTCTCGCACCATCCCTATAACCCTCGATTCTCCTCTTTCAAAAATCTGTCAGTGAACTAGCAGAACCCCCACCCTGGGTTAGTATAATATTCTTGGTCTCATTGTGCCAACACTGAATATTTGCACAGTCTGCTGAGGTAAGAAAATGTTAATTTTATTGAGCAGTATCTTACAGTGGCTTCACTTTGCCACGAGGCTCCGCAAAAGAGCGAGATTAAGACATTACAACACTTCCTGTGATGATGTTTAATGTCTCATTCGCATATCTCACAGTTAGAATTAACCGCTTATACCAGCAAGTCACTAACTTCCATTTTTTTATAGGGACAACCGCTTAATGGTTTCATATTCTACCCAAACGTGTCCTCATCTCCTTTGGAGGAGATTGAGGATTTGAGTCCTGAGTGTGATCTCTCAGACTCTGCTGGGCAGAAGGAGAAATCACAGATGACTCTGCTTCAGCAATCAGGCCATCGCCTGAATCTCTCGATGAACACAACCTCTCTGCTTTGTTTGTTTGGGTAGATGACTACTTCAACTGTAGGAGGTTGCTTCTGTATGGCAACATGTGCATATCCGTTCTGTCTCAGCATACCATTATCTTTTTGAATAAGCTAGGACTGTGATGTGGTGTTTGTTCAACCACTTGTCCATAGTGAGCTTGGTCTCCTCATCCAAACTGGCTCTCCTGGTTGGAGGTCTAGCAGGTTGTGTGCTTTGTGACATTTCTCATAGTTCTACATCTGGAATGATACTCATCTCTTTCTCCCTCACCTTGTCCGAGTCATCAGCTTGTACACATGGCATGAGAGTGTGTAGGAGAGCAGAGAGTTGAGCTCTCAGTCGTCTTCTCATTAGGAGTTCACATGGTGTTAAACCATTTTGGAGTGGAGTTGAATGATAGCTCAGAAGTGTAAGTTGGGTGTCCCATCATTCTTCCTCAGCAGTGCCTTCACTGTACGCACTCCTCTTTCAGCTTCAATGCTGGCTTGAGGGATTCTTGGTGAGCTGGTAGTATGGACAAATCCATATGATGTTGTGAACTCTTTGAAGTTTTCATTGGCGATTTGCGGTCCATTGTCTGAGATTGCAAGGTCAGGGATTCCATGTGTTGCAAATATCTCCTTCTGTGATGTAATCACTGCTTCAGAACTGTGACTCTGCAGTTACTTGACTTCTATCCATCTGTATAGTAGTCGACTATGGTCAAGAACATCTTAACCTCTGTGTTTAAAGAGATTCATCCCAAGATGTTCCTATGATCTTGATGGAAAGCAAGATTACATCAACAGTTCTCTTGTCTCCTGACGATGAATAGCACAACTAATATAGTTTGATATAATATCTTCCAACAACTTTGAGAGACCTGGCCACCAAACAGAATATCTTACTCTGACTTGACATTTTGTGATGCCCAAATGTCCTTGGTGCACTTGTTGTAATATATTGAGTTCAGAACTCTCTGAACCACCAACCTCAACATAGATGAGTAAATCATCAACTACTCTGAGGTATTCTCTTTCTTTATAGTACTGTGAGAGAATGGAATTGTTTGGCATGTATGCTGGCTATCCGTTGACACTCTACTCTCTGACTTGAGTGCAAGTCCTGCTTCCTGTAGATGTTGCAGCACAGCTCGCACACGAGTGTCATGTTCTGTCTGAGTGGATCCGTGGATCAGTACATCATCCATGTGATATACGACTCTAGCCAGTTCTTCTAGGATACTTGACATTGTCCTCTGGAATATTTTCATCAGATATCTGTGCACCTGATTTCATTCAGTCACTGAGTTGCTGCTGGTAGAGTTTTGGTTGTTGTCGATGTAAAGGTTCCTACCCCTTCACCTTGTTCAGGCCACTGAGATACAGGGCAAAGCACTTGCTGTGGCCTGCTGTTTTCCTGGACCGTACTCTGCCTTTGCATCAAACCTCACCATCCTCAGTTTGAATTGTTGTACTCCTGGAGGCATTTTTGCTAACTCCTTAGAATTTAAGAATGTCACTAAAGGATCTATTTCTATCTTGAAGTGGAGACCAAGAACGTAATCTGCGAACTTCTCACAAACCTATGTAGCAGCTAATACTTCCTCCTTAATTACTGTATATCTCTATTCAGTCCCTATTAGTGAATAGGGTGCTTAGTAAACTGGTCTACACTTTCCATTTGTTTTTATCTGAAAGGGTACAGCTCCCAATCCTATGGAAGTTGCATCTCCAGCGATGATAGTGAGTAGTCCTTGGTCATAGTGAGCTAAAATATCAAGTGATAACAGCATCTCCTTGATTTTCTCAGAAGACCTCAGTTGTTCCTCCTCCCAACACCATGTATTGTACTGTCACAACAGCTGACATGGTAGCTCATTGATGACAGCTAGGTTGGGCAAGAACTTTCTGACTTGGTTTACTGTATCCATGAATCTCTGGAGCTCCACCACATTGTGAAGAGCTGGAAACTCCTTGATTGCTCTTGTCTTCTGTAGATCAACTCTGACGCCGGATGCATCCACAATATGCCCAAGAAACTTGACATTCGGCTGCAAGAATTCACATTTGTCATTGAGTGCAAGTCCTGCTTCCTGTAGATGTTGCAGCACAGCTCGCACACGAGTGTCATGTTCTGTCTGAGTGGATCCGTGGATCAGTACATCATCCATGTGATATACGACTCTAGCCAGTTCTTCTAGGATACTTGACATTGTCCTCTGGAAGATTTCTGGTGCTGATATAATGCCAAAGCATAATCTGTTGAACCAAAGCCTCTCAAAAGGTGTAAGGAAGGTTGTGAGCATTTTAAATTCTTCATCAAGAGGTAGTTGCCTAAAACCACTATTTTCATCTAGCTTTGTGAAGGTTGAACTCTTTCCCAGTTGGCTAAGTTCTCATCCATAGCTGACATAGGATGAACTTTGCGTTTGACTTTTTTGTTCAGCTGTGTAAGATCTGTGCAAATTCTGAAAGATCCATTTGGTTTTGGCGCTAGGATCATCCTCCAACTTCTTGTTTCTGTCACAGGTGAACTAACCCCTTGCTTCAATATGGAGCCAATTTCCTCCTTTGGCAAGAGTGGATGAAGAACTTTTC
Source organism: Carcharodon carcharias (assembly GCF_017639515.1). Lineage (NCBI taxonomy): Eukaryota > Metazoa > Chordata > Chondrichthyes > Lamniformes > Lamnidae > Carcharodon > Carcharodon carcharias. Next base: position 13,553,881 of record NC_054491.1, on the reverse strand, counting down.
TGGAGGTAGACAGACACACTGGATTCATTTTGGGATGTAGAGTGATGTGGTATGCAGTCTTCAACTTTCTTAGTCCTGTAAACAGCTGTGGAAATTCAGCTCTGATGTTTTAGGCTGACCTTGTTGGCTTCCCAGTTCCACTACTCTGCCAATCAGCTGTAAGTCAGTACAGGCTTTCCTGCTAAAGAGTGAACAACTTTGGTTCAGGATCACATATAAAGTTTCAGTGAATGTGTCTCTCGCTATATTGAAGGGTTGCATTCAGTTGTCCTATGACCTCGAGCTCTATACCTCCTGACTCTAGTTTTATGCATGATGGCCGAAGAGAACTTTGCTCCAATCGTGGTTCAGCATCAGAAAGGACTGAAACTGCTGCCCCTGTGTCTAAGTTAGTGTGTCTTGTTCCCCTCTACTAGGATATCAGTACTCCAGAAACTTCCACTTGGTTCCTGGTTCTCCAAGGAAAGGCATCTCAATAATGTTTATATCTTCTACTTCATGGATCTTCCACCTTTCAAAGGCTTTTTTGCTTATTCGGTGCAAGCTTCTTGCTGCGACGCACAGTCGGGAAGTGAACCTTCTTTCTGCCAAAATGGCATTTGAATGACAGCATAGCAATCATTCAAATGCAAAGCAAAGGGATTAGTGAAGGAAATGAGATAAAAACTGAATCAGCAAAAAAAAAACACAAAACAAAATGGGGGAACAGGTTATGATCTAAAACGGTTGAACTTCATGTTGAATCCGGAAGTTGTAAAGTGCCCAGTCAAAAGGCGCTGTTCCTCGAACTTGCGTTGAGCTTCATTGAGCATTGGAGCAGTCCAAGGCCAAAAAGTTCAGAGTGGGAGCGTGGTGGAGAATTGAAATGACGAACAACAGGAAGCTCATGGTCATGATTAAAGACTGAATGGAGATGTTCAGCAAAGCAGTCACCCAGCCTTAATGGCCTTTATTTTGTACTTCGGGATTGGCTGTACTTGTTGAACAGCCACAGTTTTTGCATTGTTGCTAAGAAATGGCTCAGTAAAAATCTGAAATGATCTGTTCAGCTTTCTACATAAGGAAATATTAACACAGCAGCAAAAAACCCCAGTAATATCTTCAAAGTGTCCTCATAATACTAGTTATATTCTCTGGGTGGGTGAGGATTATTTTTTACTGAACGTTTTAAATCATTCCTTGGTCTGACTGGAAGGGGGGAAGAATTTGTGTATTAATTTGCACAAATGATTAAAAGGTTCCTCTAATCTTCACAAGCCTAAAGAATACTAGCACTCACAGCTGTCTTCAGCTGGGTCCAACAAAGAACAGCGGATAGGCTTACGTGTTTGTGAATTGCATTAACTATTAACACAAATATTAAGGCTCTGTAAATTCTATGCTGCTGTTTATGTTAAAATATGTCAGATAAACGATTCATATATTTTCAGTAGTACAGGAGCATGAGTGTTTTTTGTGAATGATTCATCCTGTTTTTCTCAATTTTCTCCTAATCTGAAGATCTTGACTATTTCTGAGGTTATGGCTTCATGAGTTGCAAGCGATGCTCAGATAGCCATTTTGTTAGATGTGTGATCCTAGTCAGTGATGGCTAGCAAAATGTTTCACAGCCAAGGCCCGTCTTATTTTTCAACCTGCAAAACAATTCCAACAGTGCTTGGAACAGGATTGAGAATCCTGGTAAGTTTTCCTCCCCGATTTAATTTTGGGCCAAAAAAAGGAAGCATTCAAAAATCAAGAAAGTTGAGGATTGCAGAAAGAAAACTGTAGTACCTCTAGTGCCACTTAGGCTGAGACAAGTTAATGCAACATAAACCAACTCTTTAATTTGGGATTTTCTGACCTCTGTGGCTTAGTTACTGTGTCTTAATCAGATAAGACACTGGGGAAGCCACTTCAGTTGAAAGGTTAATTTAAGAGCTGCAACTCCAGATCGATGGTTTTCTTTTCTTTATTTAGAAGAACAACCACGATGGCTCGAATTCCCATGGGCAAAGTTCTTCTGCGAAATGTCATCCGCCACACAGATGCACACAACAAGGTAAATTTGATCCATTTAAGTTTGTAAATTTAAATCTGCAGTTAAGCAAGTTTCTGGGTAGCAATTCTCACAGTAAATACATCTCCCAGCTGAAGAAATCGCATTGTGCTGACTACAGCTGTGTAATATGGTTCACCATTCATCATTTATATTCAGTTATCACAAGGTACCATGAAGGAGATAAGTAAACGTGCTTGATACTTGGAATCAGTTTTGAAATGGATGTTCACGTTGACATTGTGTAATATGTCAGATGCTTTAACTCGATTCTCTTAAGGAGCTTTTATCCCCCATTTGATTACGTGCTGACAACAAAGCTTGCATTTATATAGCACTTGAATTTGGCAAGGCGACCCAAGACACTTAGCAAAGCATTATTTAGCAAAATTTGACACTGAACAATATAAGGTGATATCAGAGCAGATGACCATAGGCTTGGTCAAAGAAGTAGATTTTAAGAAATATACTAAAGGATGACAGGTGAAGAGGTTTAGGGAGGGAATATTTGAGCTTAGGGATTAGCCAGCTGAAGAGACGACCATCCATGTTGGAGAGTTTAAAATTGGGGGTGTGGTAGAGGTCTGAATTAGAGGAGCAGAGATATCTCTGAGGGTTGTAGGGCTGGAGGAGGTTACAGAGATAGGGAAGAGTGGAACCCAACAGGGATTTGAAAACAAGGATAAGAATTTTAAATTCAAGGCATTGCTCACTGGAAGTCAGTGTAAGTTAGCTTGCACAGGGCGATGGTGAATGAGACTTGGTTGCAAATTAAGATGTGCCTAGGACAAAACAACCCGCTTGATTGATAGCCCATCCACAAACATTCACTCCCTCCATCACCGACGCACAGTGGCAGCATTGTGTACCATCTACAAGATGCACTGCAGGATCTCACCGAGGCTGCTTAGACAGCACCTTCCAAACCCATGACCTCTACCTAGAAGGACAAGGGCAGCAGATGGATGGGAACACCACCACCTGGAAGTTTCCCTCCAAGCCACTCACCATCCTGACTTGGAACTATATTGCCTTTCCTTCACTGTTGCTGGGTCAGAATCCTGAAACTCCCTAACAGCACAGTGGGTGTACCTACACAATATGGACTGCAATGGTTCAAGAAGGAAGCTCACCACCACCTGCCTGAGGGAAGTTGGGGATTGGCAATAAATATTGGCCTAGCCTACGAAGCCCACATGCCATGAATGAATTAAAGAAAGATATGCACAGCAGACTTTTGGATGAGCTCAAGTTTATGGAAGGTGGAAGATGTGAGGCTGGCCAAGGCTGTCTTAGAATAATCAAGTAGAAGTGAATATTGTCATAACATAGAAATTAAGGTTGGATTTAGAATGCATTTCACATAATGGGATAGTGAATGAGCATTAACACAGTTAATTATGTTCATTGGAGTTAGTGAATGCATTGCCGACAGTGCAATTGGGAAATAAGAAAAACTTAAATAATCTATTAACAACGTTTTGAAATTTTGAATTGCATCATGGAGTACTAGAATATAAACAGGACATACTGAAAATACTGTTCTGATGAAAGGTCATCGGCCTGAAGCATGAACTTTGTTTCTGTCTCCACAGCTTGACCTGCTTAGTATTTCCATTATGGCTTTTATTTCAAGTTTCTAGCATCTGCTGTATTTTGCTTTTGTAAAAGGAAAGTTCATTTGTGTCTTGGAGCTGATTACCATCAGTGAGGGAAGTTACACCCAAAGGTTTGTCTCCATTATTGGATGTGATGGTGATTTTTGTTCTCATTGAGCAGCCAATGTGTTACAACCATAGCTCAATTCCTATGTTCCTATATCCTCCCCCACCCGCATTCGAAAGCTACATGTCTCACTTTGTCCCACCTTGGAAGCCTAAAAATTTTAGTAACTCTGCACACGGTTCAAACTTGAGAGTTTCTGTCCTGGAGCCCAGCATTTGGAGGTTTGAGCTACTGACCTAGTCAGCTACCTCACTCATTTCAGTGAACTCGGTAGTACTCCAGGTTTTTAATCTTTCCTTCTGATTTTTTTCACAGATTCAAGAAGAATCAGAGATGTGGAAAATTAGGGAAAAAGAGAAGCAAACAAATGAGATGAGATTTTTCCAGCGGAGGAGAAAATCTGTGAATTTGCCAGGGTAAGCATCTAATCCTGCTTTTCTGAGCAACTTGCATCTGGGATAGGATTATGTTATTTTCCTCCTTTTATAGAAGAATTTGGAGCTGCTCACTTGTGACAATGGGTGAAGTCCTGAAAATTTACTTTACCTTGTATGTTATGTGATTTTTAATTGCACCATGCACTGTTAAATTTAATAATGGTGTTTATTTTTGCATTCATTCCCATTACCAAATTGGGTCTAGAAGTTCAGTATTAAATCCAAAATCAAAGTTTGAAGTGAAGGGGATAGAGGTGAAAGTCTTTTGCTGAGACCTGGGGACTTTGGTCATAGGCAAGATTTTGTATGAACACAGCTTAAATAAATAAAAGCATCACTTGGTGTAGAGCTAAGAAAAGTGACCCCAATTTGTGCTCTCTCCTGGGGCTAAGTTGGGCTGCCCTCAACCATTCCTAATACAATGGGCAAGAAAGGAACCCCTTGACCACCATCTAGTGACCCTATTGAAAAATGCCAGTGAGGACACATCAACTGTGATGCTGTACACAGTTGATAATCTTGCCAGCGCACAGTAAGAGATCACAACTACTTGACTATTTGCCTATTAAAGGATGATATTGGCAAAGATATGGCGACAGGTTGCCTACCTACTTTCCTCCTTCCGTAAGGTACCATCCCCTAAGACAGCAATGGTGACTCTGGACTTCCATTGGATTGGTCCATGATTATGCTTGACAAAGTACTGCAGTGTTTTGCCATTGTCTTCTGCAGTATGGCTGACCGGGAAACTCTCCCGCTCTTACTGCCTGCCATTAGGTATATTGGAGGGATTTACAGGTTGATCATCAACCTGTTTGGCCACACTATGAACATGCCTTCTGTGGCCATCCAGTCCTGAAGGGGGGACTTGAACATGGAACTTCTGGTCTAGAGGTATGGACGCTACCACTGCGCCACTAGATTTCCTCATATTCTTACTAAAAGCGTTCCTGATCTGTACCAGCAATAGAATGCGATGTGATGGGTATGATGAAGAGGAGGAAGAGAGGAAGGCAAATGCTGCTGCTCGTAAGCCTTTGCCCACTCCACAGGATGAACGTGAAACAAGATACTGGACAAAGAAGCTGTACCACTTTGAAGCAAGTGATCCAAACAGGTATGCTCTTTGAAATCTTTTGTTAACTGACAGGAAGTGCTGTGCTCTTTAAGTGAAGTTGGAGAGCAGTAATTCGTTATTTCAGTGTCATGTCACAGCAAATGACGTAAGATGTACATCCCTTTTTAGGGAAAAAAACTAATTCCGATGGTTCAAATTCACTTTTGTTGAATTGGACAATTGGAATTAGTTGACTTTGAATTAAGAGGATTAGATTGTAGGATTTTAATAGAAGAATGATGTTGTGGGGCTGTCAAAAAGTCAGGTTTGGAATTTTTTTATATTTGGGTAAGCCCAGTAATTGGTCAGAATTTAAGGAGCATCTGTTACCTGAAAAATCTCTTCTCAAACCATTACTGAAAATCTATCGGGGTCTTAGGATTTTGCCAGTCCCACAGGTAATGCACCGTAGTTGGATGTATCGTCCAAAGATGACTTGGTGGGGAAAGCGTTTAATCTCCACTCAGAATTTTCTTACAAGATCAAGATCTTTGTGTGACAAATCGTGCTCAAGCACCTGAGTATCACATTGTTCCTTGGAAAACTTTTCATTTGTTTGGTTTCCTTTTTGCTTTAATGGAAAATATTAAGATTACTCTTGTTATTTTCCTTCGTGTTAAATCATGCTGTAATTATACAGTCCATATGGTTTTGTTTATTCAGATGGGGTCACAGTGGCTACAAAGAACTTTATCCAGAGGAATTTGAATCCGAGAGGTAAGTTTAAATGTAGCTCAATATGATTGGAAGTATGTTGGATTTATTGTAATTTTAATAACATGAAAAGGAAAATAAGTTGGGTGGAAAAGAAAGACTTACATTTATATAGCGGCTTTCCTGACCTAAGGACATCTTAAACCACTTCACCGCCAATGAAGTACTTTTTAAGTGTGCTTAATGAAGTCACTGTTGTAATGAAGGAAGTGTGCAGCCCCTTTGGGCACAGCAAGCTGCCACAAGCAATGTGTGGTAATTGCCAGATAATCAGTTTTTGTGAAGTTGGCTGAGGGATAAATAATGGCCTGGACACTGGATATCCCTTTGGTCGTCTTCAAAATAATGCCATGGAATCTTTTATATTCACCTGAAAGAGCAGACAGGGCCTCAGCTTCAGTGTCTCATCTGGAAGATGGCACCTTTGGGTTGAATCTAAGGGGTTTTAGCCTGGGCAGTGGGTGGGGTGGTGGGTGAAATTTCACCTTGAAATCCTGCTTCTGATTTCTATTTAGAAGCATATCCTGGAGGTGGACACACTAAGGGATGACTCACTTTCCAACCTTACATTTGAGCAACAGCCATCTTAATAGGGTACCAGTTGCAACTGCTTTTGGGAAGGAAAGAAAATGAGATGCTAAGTCCCTTTAATTGCAGTTGTGTCTAAGTATATAAAGTGTCAAATGTAAATGTCTAAGATTGTGGAGCTCTTCCACTATTTCTGGATGGTATCATTGAACATGTGGGCCAATCAGTTTCCAAACCAAGAATAAAATACTGGTTTTATTATACTCCTCCCCAGCAAGCTTCACCTTCAGACTCCACAGGCAATCCCAAAAGAAACAAAAAGCTTGCCCACCAGCTCTGTATTAATTTTAACCACTTGACTCCACCACAAGCTGTGCCCCCTCACTTGCTCTCTGCCTATCTTCCAATTCCTGATTGCTCCTTTTGTCCCCTGTGCAAAGTTTGCCTCCATTCTGGTCTCTCCCATAGTGCCACGCCTGCCCTCGGACTCATTCTGCTTGCTTTCAAGTCAGCTTTAGTTGCAGCATCTGTCAGTGGCTTACTTAGTATCACGATCAGCTGATTTCCTCAGCACTGATTCTGCCGTTGTTTAAAAGAAAGAAAACAACAATTGCAGCACAGTCCGCACTTTGCAAATCTGCTGTGACCACACTACGGGAGCCTCAGCCTTTTAAAACCTTCATCCTTTGATATGCAGTGAAGTGGGAATTTGCTAGCATCAATTTTTTTTAAATCTCAGTAACAACTGTGGCCTACTTCCAGCATGCGTGCCTAAGAAATATCTGGTTACAGATGAAATAGAGCTTTCTTAAAATCAAAATATATTTTTTTAAATTTCCAGTGACCAAAAAGATAGCAGCGATGGGCACACTGCCAATGGGACAAAAGCCATACGCCTGAAGTCTTCAAAATCAAACTCACGAAAACGTAAGCGATCAGGTAAATCAAATAAGAAGAAACGCAAAAAGAAATCCAGTAAAAAGATGAGGAGGAAGAAATGTCTGCGGACTAGCGATTCTTCAAGTGACAGTGAAAGCTCGGAGGAGGAGGACTCAGATCACAGGAAAAGGAGAAAAGCGAAGAAGAAGCATCGCAAAAAAGCAGCCAAGAAGCAAAAGAAACTATCCTCCTCCTCCTGCGAAAGTGAAAGGAATTCGTCACACAGCAGTGATTCTGACACAACTAGCAAAGATGAAAGCGATCCTGGGAATCACCTGGAGAAAAGGAGGAAGAAGAGAAAGAAAAAGCATCGCAGAAATGCCCTCAAAGAAGATGACGATAAAGAAATAAAAAATAGCAGAAAGAAGAGGAAAAACTGGAAAATAGCACACAATGATACTTCAGATGACAGTGGGGAAGATGACTTGAATTAGATTTCTACTTTGAAAATCTTGTCTTCAAGTTCCTAAGGAACTTATTTGAATCGTGTAAACCGAGCCAGACCAAGTACATAATTTGGATTTTACTGACTTGGTCTAAAAATTGTTTAGTGCTAGGTATGCATTTACATTTTTGGCTTCAGAAGATTGTTGTACAGTACAGGCTTTAATCCAGAAAGCTCCTTCACTTGGCTCTCAAGGTGATGTCTATTTTAGCTGAATATTACACACTATGTAATGCTGTGCTTCTCCAGTAATTAATAAACTGCGGGATTAAGAGTTTAGGAGCTAGGCCTGTCCAAAGCAGAACCACATCACGGCTTGTTTGAAATCTGATTGTTTCCCCTTGGTTTTGCAAATGGCTTCCTACTACCACATCAAAATTCTGGAAGCATTCTGTCATTGACTTTGGAATTATCTGTAAAATATTTAAAATACAAATCCTGTGTCTGATTTTATTTTGCAGATCTCTTCAATCATTCCAAAGAGGCAAGATCATAAAGATGCATAAAATTTAAAACTGCACTTTGTATTTCAGTTACTGTTATTTTGCTAGGGACTTGAGTTGTCCATTGCAAAAAAATGGAGGACGTGAAAACCAAAGTGACCTTTCATTCTGGTTTGTGTAATCTCTCTGATTTGAGCTATATAAATTATTTCCTGCAGAATTGGTTTTGGCTTGGGAAGAGGTCATGTGAAGTAAAATTATAATTAGTAGAAGAGGACAAGGTAACCTTACTGCTAGTGCAGTGTAACTGCTGCTGAAACCTGAATGGGTCAGCTTCCACAATAGTGAAAGTCTGCAATCAAAGGTTTTGATACTGTGCTGCTGAATGGCAGGATTGAGTGGAAGGGTTTGCTTTTGATTGAAACCAGTGCTTACAGCTCTTTGTGCAATCTAATGCCTTTGATCCAATCAGTAACTATATACTAGAGAGTACTATAGCAGCTGTGTACTTCCCCAATGCTCCTAGCCCCAATCCCCTGAAACTCTAATCATTTGATTGATTTTGATTGTACTTTTTCTGACTGAATTATTTCTGTTTTTGTTATATACGGTTGATTCTTCGCAAAATCGAAGGATTCCACGTAGGTAATAAAGTAAAACAGGTCAAGGGAAAGCAGAGATGATGGGCAATATTTTTTTCAAAAAATTGTTGGCTTAATAAAGCACTTTGATCAGTTTATGTTAGTTCTACACAAAATAGTAGAATTTTTACTAGGGGAGGATATTTTCCCATTTAATTTTCTTTCTGTCTTGTGGACACAGTTCACTGGGTACACTGTCCACGTGGCCATTTCTTATGTGTCAACCTATACAGTTAATATAAGCCTATCCATGACTATAGCCGAGCCCAGCCTGATGTCTGCTTGATGCGCATACGCATGCACTTTCTAAAATGCAATTTGGAGCAAGAATCCATCAGGCTCAGGGATGCTGAAACCATTTGTGGCACTTCCAACTGCTGCATTGGCTACAATCAGCAAACTCAGCTTAGAACTTAAAAGATTTTTTCTGGGCTTTATAACTTCAACCATTAAGTCTCCGAAGACTTAGCAGCCCGAACTTTTTCCTCCCTGGATTTTTTCCCCCTAGCGTTTTCCTCTTTTTCTGAAAGGCAAGTTCTTGTGGGATATGGTGCCAGAAGCACTGACAACTCTCAGGATATGTCACCCAAATGGCCATTTTTTGTGTGAAGCTGGACAGAAGGCGTCAACAGGCTGATTGGTTTTATAGTTACTGAGCAGGGTGATTATAGGTTGTAAGAAATGACCGCACATTAGCTGTGTATTGAATAAATTAAAGCCAGTGTGCTGCTAAATTTATGGTGTTAATCCATGAACTTTACGGATTTATCATTTGATTTCTTGGGAAATAAGTATATGTCCAGGTTTGGTTGAATAAAGTCTGGTCTCTCACTGTTATGGCTTTTAATGGGAAGCGTTTACTTCAAATGACTAACGGATTGGACGCGTACTGATTATGGAGTTTTTTTTAGTTCATGATATTTAATGGGAACCTGTTCTTTTAAATTAAAAGCAATGACATCCTTTTGGCAGGGAGCAGCTAATTTCTGCACCATGTTTGTACAAATCTCAGGCTCTATGGGAACAGTATTACAATTTTTTTTTCACAGAGCGCAGTAATGTTCTTTACATTATATCCTCCACTAGCTGGAGCTTTTAATCAGTAAATATTTTCTGCTTTGAAACATCAAGGAACATGCCTGAAATTTATGTTCTGGTAAACCTTCAACATAAGGGAATTAAGCCTTTGTAGAAAAAAATGTTCACCGCTTTATGTACAATTGGTGTGTTTAAACCCCTGTTCTATAAATAGAACTACTGTGGGTACTGCTTGGCAATGTACAAGGTTAAGTGGAATATTCCTGCCAATATCAATTGGTGTTGTCTTTTCCCGTGTTACTAAGTGACAATTTTTTAAAATCCATTTTGTATTTAACATTTAGAATATTAAAGCATGAATTTTGTTTAATAAATATTTTAACACTTAGATTTTTGTTGACTGCTAACATCCATGAATTGCAAACTTTTAAAGTAGTGTTTATGGTGCAAACACGAAATTATGGGCTATATCCCATGAGGAATAGAGAATAAATTCTATGCTTTTTTTAACATTGCTTTCCAAACTTTTTCACTGCGTTGCAAACTGAAAGTGCTCTGCCGTTTGAATCACCCTCCTCACTTGAGTTCTGTGTGAATGCATTTGACAGAATATTGCCACACAAGTTACAGACCCAATCTGTAATGCTGAGAATGGCTGATTTAGCGATGCAATTGCTTATTTTTCTTCTACTGCAGTTTTTCTTGGGTTGTATCCACTCTTCTTAAGTTGGTCATTCTTGCTGGCACAGATTTCTGTTGTTAGCAGTGGTTTTCCCATTCGTTCATTTCCCTTAAGGAATGGTAAATGTAGGAGGCAATCACAGCCAGCAGAAAATGCTGGAGTTTATTGCAGGCTATCCAGTATCTGGAAGACTGAATCCAGCTGAATCAATTCTATTTCAGATGCTGACTAGCTTCTGTGTTTATTATTTAGCTTTCTATTTTAATTCAAACTTGCAGCATTTACATTATTTTCTTTTATCATAGTTTCTGTTCTCACCTTGTATCCAAATCTACAGGACAAATAAATTGATGGTTTTTTAAATTCATTCACGGGATGTGGGCTTTGCTGGCTGGGCCAGCATTTATTGCCTATCCATAGTTGCCCTTGAGAAGGTAGTGGTGAGCTGCCTTCTTGAACTGCTGCAGTCCATATGGTGTAGCTACACCCACAGTACTGTTAGGGAGGGAGTTTCAGGATTTTGACCCAGTGACAGTGAAGGAACGGTTATATCTTTCTAAGTCAGGATGGTGAGTGACTTGGAGGGGAACTTCTAGGTGGTAGTGGTTGTGGGTTTGGAAGGTGCTTTCTGAGGAGCCTTGGTGAATTCCTGCAGCACATCTTGTAGATGGTACACACTGCTGCTACTGTGTGTCAATGGTCGACGGACTGAATGTTTGTAGATGGGGTGCCAGTCAAGCAGGCTGCTTTGTCCTGGATGGTGTTAAGCTTCTTGAATATTGTTGGATTCATCCAGGCAAGTGGGGAATATTCCATCACACTCCTGACTTGTGACTTGTAGCTGGTAGGCAGGTTTTGTGGAGTTAGGAGGTGAGATACTTGTTGCAGGATTCCTAGCCTCTGACCTGCTCTTCTAGCCACAGTATTTATTTGGCTAGTCCAGTTCAATTTCTGGCCAATGGTAACCCCCAGGTTTATAGTGGGGGATTCAGTGATAGTAATGCCATTGAAAATCAAGGGGCGATGGTTAGATTCTCTTCCGTAAACCAAATGTTGCATCCCAACCATTGTCCCTTAAAAGCTCAGCATACCAGATGATCTGGGAATTACCCTTTCACACTGTCTATGCTTATGACTACAGAAGCCCACAGAAGACACAAATAGCACCAGTGCCTTGATCGGCCTTGCTGGGAATTGTTGCAGGTGTTTCCATTGCTGAGACTAGGGAAAATATACATCAAATAAAGCAAGGTATGGCTAAAAATTCCTGACTGGCAGGATGTGTTCAAATGAGATTATGTTGCATCCTGATTTGAAGCTATATCACCATACCTTCATTGTTGCTGGATCAAAATCCTAATAGCACTTTGGGTCTACCTACACCAGATGGGCTGCACTGATTCAAGAAGCAATTAGGGATGGGCAACAAATGCTCGCCAAGCCAGCGATGCCCAGATCCTGTGAAAGAGTCTAAAATGTTCTAGTTTTATTTTGTACTTTCAAAATTAAGGGCACCTAAAGATTTATCTAGAATTTATGATACACTTTTGTTTCATTCTCTCATAAAATCATTATTAAATTTCCTCCCTTTAAATCTTAACGACCTAACAATTCTTTTTATGAGGTGTTTCAGTTCAACGAATGACGTTTGTATATAACGCAAAACTAGGTGGACCTAAATTTGGACCTGTGACTTGTAACAAATTGTGGCATGATCTAAACAAAAGCATTGGATAACTTTTACTGGGTTTTTAATTTTTGGAGTTTCATATGGAATTGCACAGAATAAAGCTAATATAAAGGTCACATCAACTTGGGAAATCAAAGTATTTACAAATATAAATAAGAGTAACAAAGTAGCATTGGTATTTTTATTCAGAACAATGCCACGTCACAATTGTTTTTCAAACTGCTTTCTCATGGTTGCCATCCTATTTATTCACCTAGCTTTGTGAATTTTTACAATTTAATTCATGAGATGTGGGCATCAGTGGCAAGGTCAGTATTTATTGCCCATCCCTAGTTGGCCTTGAAAGCTGGTGGTGAGCTTTATGAACAGCATGCTGTAGTCTGTGATGAAGGCACTTTCACGATGCTGCGATGACGAAGAAGTGGCGATTATGTCCAAATCAGGATGGTGTGTGACATGGAGGGAAACTTGGAGTTGGTGGTGTTCCCTTTCACATCCTGCTCTTGTTGTTCTAGGTGGTGGAGCTTGTGGTTTGGGAAGTGTGGCCAAAGAAACTTTGGCATATTGTTATACTGCACCTTGAAGTTATTACACAATACAGCCATGAAACTGTAATGAATTTACAGCTTTAATCTGCTGTAGGAGATGTGGGTGGTCCAGTTCAGGCCTGGTCAATGGTTACTCTTAGGACATTGGTGATTCAGTAATGGTTAAAGAAATAATATGCATTTATGTAGCACCTTTCACAACCTTGGTACATCTCAAAGTGCTTTACAGCCAATGAAGCACTTTTGAACTTTAGTCGCTGTTGTGTAGCAGGAAACATGGCAGCCAATTTGCGCACACACAAGACCCCGCAAACAGCAACGTGATAAAGCCCAAATAATCTGTTTAAGTAATGTTCGTTCAAGAACGAATATTGCCCAGGGCACTAGTGAGAACTTGTTCTATCTTCTTCAAAATAGTGCCTTATGAGCTCTTCTGTCCACCTGAAGGCAGATGGAATCTCGATTTAATGTCTTAGCTGAGAGATAGCACCCCTGACAATCCAGCACTCCTTCAGTACTGCACTGGAGTGTCAGCCTAGATTTTTGTGTTCCAGTTTCTAATGCCATTGAATGTCAAAGGGAGATTGTGAGGCTTTCTTACTGCAGATGGTTATTGCCTGACACTTGTATGATGTGAATATTATCTAGCGCTTACCAACCCAAGCCTGGATGTTTTCCAGGCCTCTCTGCTTGCTGGCATAGACTGTTTCCAAGTATAGCTGGACACTTCTGACTTTAAATTGAAGGGATTCATTGATGAAGCTGCTGAAGATAGTTGGGCTTAGGAGAGTGCCTTGGGAAACTCCTGCAGAAGTATCCTGGGGCAGAGATGATTGCCTTCTGATGACCACAATCATGTTTCTTTGTGCTGGTCAGGAATGCCTAGTGTGCAAAACACTCTCAACCCCCCCACCCCACCCCTATTGAGGTTGGGTACCCCTGAACAAAAGCAGCAGTTGGAAGGGAACACCACCTACTTAAAGCTCTCCTCCATGTTGCACGCCATCCTGATTTGGGCACACATCACCATTTCTTGCTCGTCACCAGGTTAAAATCTCTGAATTTCTTTCCTAACAATGTGAAAATGCCTTCAACACAGACTACAGCAGTTAATAAAGCTCACCACCACCTTCTCAATGTCAACCAGGGATGGGCAATTAATAGTGGCCTTGCTACTAATGCCCATATCCCATGAATTAATTTGTAAAAAATTCACAAAGCTAGGTGGATGAATAGTTTTGCAACCACGACAAAAGTTCTTAGTTTAAAATGCAATTGGCCTATGGCATTATTCGGATTAAAAATATAAATGTTAATTTGTAACTTGTATTTACATTTGTAAATACTTTTATTTCCCAAGTTATGTGACCTTTATGTTAGACTACACAATAAAAATATGCTGTTCCCTGTGAAGGCTCAAAAATTAAAAACCAAGTAAAAGTTAGCCAATGTCTTTATTTAGATCATGACCCAATTTGTTACAGAAGTGAGAGAGTGCGTTGTTATGTTTACAAGTAATTCACTGAACTGAAATGCCTCAGTGAAACTGTAAAACAGAATTGTTTGCATTGTTAAGGCTTAGAGGGAAGAAATTTTAAACATGATTTTATGTGAGAATGAAACAAAAGCGTGTCATAAATTCTAGATTAACCTTTAGATGCCCTTAATTTTGAAAGCACAAAATAAAACTCGAAGAACTTGTTAGATTCTTTCACAGGATCTGGGCATCGCTGGCTAGGCCAGCATTTGTTACCCATCCCTAATTGCTGCTGAGGTGGTTGTGGTGATCCAACTTCTTGAACCAATGCAGACCATCTGGTTTAGGTAGACCCAAAGTGCTATTAGGATTTTGACTCAGCGACGGTGATATAGTTCCAAGTCAGGATGCGACATAAAATAATCTCATTTCAACACACATCCTTCAAGTCAGGAATTTTAATTTTTTTACTCTTTCACAGGATGTGGGTAACACCTGCTAGACTGGCATTTGTTGCCCATCCCGAACTGCCCTTGAAAAGCTGGTGGTCTTGGATCTCTGCAGTCCACTGGAAATCTTTCCCCCTGGTCCGCATTGACATGAGTTTTACCTGGGCCCCCAATATCTCTGTAACCTCCTACAACTTCCCAAAATAAAAGGCCTCCTCCAATTCTGACATCTTGTGCATTCCTAATAATCATCACTCCACAATTGGAGACAATGCCTTTAGTTGCCAAGGCCCCAAACTCTGGAATTCCCTCCCTAAACCTCTCTCGCCCTTTTAGATGCCCTGTAAAACCTAGCTCTTTAGCAAAGTTGTCCTAACATCTCCTTATGTGGTTCTTTATCAAGCTGTGTTTGATAACACTCCTGTGAAGCTCCTTAACTACATTAAAGGTGTGACATAAATGCAGTTTGCATATTTCAGAATTATTCTGTAATATTAAAAATAACCTGCTGGTGGTGCCACTAGCAGGAACATCTATTAACACAGCAGGGCCACCAGCAGCTATTTAATGGTACTTCAATTTGTATTTTGCATAGCAAGAGTTTGCAGTCCAGTAAATTGACTTTGTATCCTTTACTGCGTCCCAGGGCACAAAACCATTATCTCGGCAGTAGCAGAACAGGATGACATGAACACTCTCTATACCCCTCCAACCCTCCTAGGTAAATATATTTTGACTTGATTTATAAAACACTTTGTACGATATATTGCTGCTTGTGGCGGTGGGTGGGTGGTGTGCAGTTAGCTCAGTTGGCCAGATGGCTATTGTGTGGATCAGATTAATGCCAATAGCGCAGATTCGAGTTCCGTTCCATCTGAGGTGGGCTTGGGACCTGCCTCCTCACGCAGTCCCTGAGAGTGGAAGGCAAAGGCAAGCTACCACTGACAAAAACTGCCAAGAACATGACTCAGGGTGAAGCATGTGCTGACACTGGACCAAGGACCTGCCTGTGGGCAGAGCATGCATGAATGAATGAATGAATGAAAGAAATCAATCTCGCTGTGTGTATTTTTTTAAGTAATTGGTATCAAGGTGCCATTTCCATAGAATTTTTTTTGCCAATTACTTGAGAAAACCCCCTTTGGTAATTATTGCCTGACAAGAAATTTCACATTTGCAGGTGGGATGCTCCCACCTGGGCAGCAACAACTTGTATTTATATAGCACCTTTAATATTTTAATTGATCCAAGACAGTTCACAGGAACAGTGAAGATTACAGAGACAGGGAGGGATGAGGGTTGGAGGGATTTGAAAATAAAATTTGGGTGTTGAAAGCAGTGCAAAGCTTGCTAGTCCCCTGCCTATATGTGAGCCGTGCAGTTTTTAAAAGTCATTCTAGCTGGAAGAAATCCAACAGTGGCTCTGCACACCTAAGGTGGAGTGGGGGGTGAGAAGGAGGAACTAAGCCTCAGTTCTGCCGAATTATATCTAAGAGATATGGGCTGGGTGAGTGTGATATGTCCCTATGGGTAAACTGCAAACTCCATGTTCAAAGGCTCTGAATCTGGCTGCACTCAGCAGCTTTATCTGGTGAGTGACAAACATGGTGAGGGCTTTTCCTGTTTGTCAGACACCAAAATAATGATATATGTAGGTCTTGAGTATTGCTGAAAAAAACGACTCTACCAATCAAAGTCCACTTGCCAACCAATCAGCACTCTCTTCTCATACAGTATATAGTAGTTGCTTCCTCTGACATTGGTATTCTTGTGATTGTCCTGATGAGTGCAAGATGAAAAGCTTCGACAAAATGTCTTTTTCAGCAATACTCAAGTTCTGTACTACCAAACGACTATTTGTATCTAGGTCTATTGTAAGTCCACAAATATTGTTTGCTTCATTAACTTATCATGGTTAGTTTGACTTGGCATTTGCTAAAATTGTGTAAGTTAGTAAAATAAAATAGGAACGACTTTGCCAGTGGAACGTTTGCATCTCCCAAAAGACTGGCGAGGGTTGATATTCCACTTTACAAACAGGAACTCAAAGGGATGATTGTAGTGGATTATCACCACAAGTACTTTAGTTCCGGTTCTTGAAGACCTGATTTGCAACAGCTCAAAGTAGCTTTTTGTACGAAGGAATTCTTCAGAGTTGTTGAACCCAATAATGAGGGAGTTGAACAGTCATGAAAGTGCTTTGTGAATCTTGTCAATTCAGCTGTGTACTTTAATTCTGCTCCCTTGCACTGTCAGGCGCTTCCAGTCACTTCCCCCAATTATGCACTTACCATTCAGTCCTTTTAAGCCAATTGCAACCCAGCAAATTCAGCCAAAGCAAAGCAAAACTACCAACTTTGTGACAATCATTTTTAGTTATTTAGGTAAACTCTCTCTTGTCTTTCTCAAGTCATCTGCAGCCTTTGACATGGTTGGCTGCACCTGCTGTTGTTGCTTGTAGCTACTCCTGCCAAGAGATCTGCTGTCATGGAATCTCACGCTTGCCTGTTTTGTGCCATCCCCAGACATATACTTGTAGCTCGTCTGCACCCACTCTGTGACATCCCTCATCCAACTACTACCCCCAGGTCGACTCCTTTTTCTGTTGCCCTCCACTTTGCCCTCTAGAAGAGATCGTTGTAGCTTTTCAGCTCTGATCGAATGGCTACATCATCCTCCTCCTCCACTCTTCTAGGGGCCGCATGTAACCGAGAAATAGGAGGGGACCAGGGATAGATCCTTGGAGCCATGAGAGGTAACGGTGCAGGAGCAGGAAGGGGAACTATTGCAAGTGACTCTCTGGCTACAACTGGATGGATAAGAGTGGGACTAGACGAGTGCAGTTCCAACAATTTGGCAACTAAATAATTAAACTGTCCTACTAAAGGTTAGCTGTAGCTCAGCGGACAGCAATCTTGCATCTGAATTTCCAGTTCCCTGGCCCCAACCGCTTCCTCTTCACCATGGACGTTCAATCCCTGTACACCTCCATCCCCCACCAGGATGGTCTGAGGGCCCTTAGCTTCTTCCTCGAACAGAGGCCCGAACAATCCCCATCCACCACTACTCTCCTCCGTCTGGCTGAACTTGTTCTCACACTGAACAATTTCTCCTTCAACTCCTCTCACTTCCTCCAAATAAAAGGTGTGGCTATGGGTACCCGCATGGGCCCCAGCTATGCCTGTCTCTTTATGGGGTATGTGGAACATTCCTTGTTGCAGTCCTACTCCGGCCCCCTTCCACAACTCTTTCTCCGGTACATCGATGATTACTTCGGTGCCGCTTCATGCTCTCGTCAGGACTTGGAAAAATTTATTAATTTTGCTTCCAATCTCCACCCCTCCATCATTTTCACGTGGTCCATCTCTGACACTTCCCTTCCCTTCCTTGACCTCTCTGTCTCAATCTCTGGTGATAGACTGTCCACCAATATCCATTACAAACCCACCGACTCCCACAGCTATCTCGACTACAGCTCCTCACACCCCGCTTCCTGTAAGGACTCCATCCCATTCTCTCAGTTCCTTCGCCTCCGTCGCATCTGTTCCGATGATGCTACATTCAAAAACAGTTCCTCTGACATGTCCTCCTTCTTCCTTAACCGAGGTTTTCCACCCACGGTCGTTGACAGGGCCCTCAACCGTGTCCGGCCCATCTCCCGCGCATCCGCCCTCACGCCTTCTCCTCCCTCCCAGAAACATGATAGGGTCCCCCTTGTCCTCACTTATCACCCCACCAGCCTCCGCATTCAAAGGATCATCCTCCGCCATTTCCGCCAACTCCAGCATGATGCCACCACCAAACACATCTTCCCTTCACCCCCCTTATCGGCATTCCGTAGGGATCGCTCCCTCCGGGACACCCTGGTCCACTCCTCCATCACCCCCTACTCCTCAACCCCCTCCTATGGCACCACCCCATGCCCACGCAAAAGATGCAACACCTGCCCCTTCACTTCCTCTCTCCTCACCGTCCAAGGTCCCAAACACTCCTTTCAAGTGAAGCAGCATTTCACTTGCATTTCCCCCAACTTAGTCTACTGCATTCGTTGCTCCCAATGTGGTCTCCTCTACATTGGAGAGACCAAACGTAAACTGGGCGACCGCTTTGCAGAACACCTGCTGTCTGTCCGCAAGAATGACCCAAACCTCCCTGTCGCTTGCCATTTCAACACTCCACCCTGCTCTCTTGCCCACATGTCTGTCCTTGGCTTGCTGCATTGTTCCAGTGAAGCCCAACGCAAACTGGAGGAACAACACCTCATCTTCCGACTAGGGACTTTACAGCCTTCCGGACTGAATATTGAATTCAACAACTTTAGGTCGTAAGCTCCCTCCCCCATCCCCACCCCCTTTCTGTTTCCCCCTTCCCTTTTTTTCCAATAAATTATAAAGATTTTCCTTTTCCCACCTATTTCCATTATATAAAAAAAAAACCCCACTAGAGCTATACCTTGAGTGCCCTACCATCCATTCTTAATTAGCACATTCGTTTAGATAATATCACCAACTTTAATTTTAACACCTATGTGTTCTATTGTACTATTGTCGTTGACATCTTTTGATGATCTGCTTCTATCACTGCTTGTTTGTCCCTACAACCACACCCCGCCCCCCCTCCACCTCTTTGTCTCTCTATCTCTCCGCCCCCCACACACACACCTTAAACCAGCTTATATTTCAACTCTTTCTTGGACTCGAACGCAAGTTCTGTCGAAGAGTCATGAGGACTCGAAACGTCAACTCTTTTCTTCTCCGCCGATGCTGCCAGACCTGCTGAGTTTTTCCAGGTAATTCTGTTTTTGTTTTGGATTTCCAGCATCCGCAGTTTTTTTGTTTTTATCTTTGCATCTGAATCTTCCAGACGAGATATTAAATGTAGGTATTGGGACTAAGCATTAGCATACAGAAGGAGTATTTAAAACATTGTTGAGAGCAGATCAGAGACCAACACAACTACTGTTTATGAACAGATGAACATGCATATGAACATACAAATTAGGAGCAGGAGTAGGTCACTCGGCCCTTTGAGCCTGCTCTGCCATTCAATAAGATCATGGCTGAGTTGACTGTAACCTCAACTCCACATTTCCGCCTACCCCCGATAACCTTTCACCTCTTTGCTTATCAAGAATCTATCCACCTCTGGCTTAAAAATATTCAAAGACTCTGCTTCCCCTGCCTTTTCAGGAAGAGAGTTCCAAAGACTCACAACTCCCTGAATGAAAAAAAATTCTCCTCATCTCTGTCCTAAATGGGCGACCCCTTATTTTTAAATAGTGGCCCTTAGTACTAGATTCTCCCACAAGATGAAACATCCTCTCCACATCCACCCTGTCAAGACCCCTCAGGATCTTATATGTTTCAATCAAGTTGCCTCTTACTTTTCTAAACTCCAGTGGATACAAGCCTGGCCTGTCCAACCTTTCCTCATAAGACAACCCACTCATTCCAAGTATTAGTCTGGTAAACCTTCTCTGAACTGCTTCCAACACATTTACATCCTTCCTTAAATAAGGAAACCAATACTGTACACAGTACTCCAGATGTGGTGTCACCAATGCCCAGTATAACTGAAAGATAACCTCCCACCTTTTGTATTCAATTCCCCTTTCAATAAATAATAACATTCTATTAGCTTGTCTAATTACTTGATGCACCTACATACTAGCCTTTTGTGATTCATGAACTAGGTCCCCTAGATCCCTCTGCATCTCAGAGCTCTGCAATCTCTCATCATTTAGGTAATCTGATTATTTTATATTTTTTCCTGCCAGAATGATCAATTTCACACTTTCCCACATTATACTCTAATTACCAGGTATATGCCCACTCACTTAACCTATCCATATTCCTTTGTAGCCTCTTTGTGTCCTCTCCACATCTTACTATCCTACCAATCTTTGTATCATCAGCAAATTTAGCAACCATATCTTTGGTCCCTTCATCCAAGTTACTTGCATAAACTGTAAAAAGTTGAGGCCCCAGCATTGATTCCTGTGGCACACCGCTCATTGCGTCCTGCCAACCAGATAAAGACCCATTTATGCCGACTCTGTTTGCTGCTAGCTAGCTGCTCTTCTATCCATGCCAATACGCCATGAGCTTTTGTTTTTTGCAATAATCTTTGATGTGGCACCTTATCAAATGTAGGAGACTGAATTGTTTGGAGGTTTGGCTTCACAAGCTTGTTTTATTCTTTAAAATATCTGACAGTTCTCTTAATTTCTTTTCAATTTCCACCCCTTCCCCATGAGCACACTGGCACATATAATCCTCAAGGAGCATTCAGGTCTTCAGTAACTCCAGACAAGTGGCTAATCTTCATGCACAGACCCGGACAGGAAAGGCGGGGAGTTGAATCTGAGCCAGTTGCCAGATGTCAAACTGTTTCATCCTGCTGTGATTACTAAATTCAACGCAGATCAACCTGCAGCTTTCCTGTCTGCATTGGTGGAGCTGAGAATTAAGAAATGTTGTGTTATTTTGAAGGGGGTTGGGGTGTTGGTGAGCAGGGGTGTTCTCTATCCCAATACAGGGGACCGCACTTGCAGAATCTCACTTTTGCAGATGTTATATGTCCAAATCTATGTGCATTTTGGAAGCTATGAAGAAAATAGAGTATCCAAAGCGTTAAAATTGTTACAATAAAGATTAGCATTGACTAAGATGAATGCACCACATGAAACCCGGCTTGTCCCTTTAAAGCATGTGCCCTTTGATGTGGCCACTTTGATCACTTTGTTAGCTTTTCTCCAAATCCTGAGTAGGATTTTCAAAGTATTTTCACAAGATTCTTTTATATACCTCTGCTTCAAGGTGTAACATTCCACATGAAGAAGCCAGAAACACACAAATACCAAAACGTATTGTAGAGTGGAGTTTAAGAAAGTGGAAATAAGTATCAAAGTGAACTCATCAAAAGGTGTGTTCCTTAAAAGAACTAATAAAATCAAAGCTATTTCTTTGCCCTTGCCACTTTTGTATTCACCTCCTATAGAATAGCCTCCAAGGCAACATATATACCAAGATACTGTACAGATCTACACATCTTTGTTCTTTTCACAATAAATATTTACCTCTATCCCCTCGAAGAGTGTTCTAACTTAATTAGCATCAGAGAAATGGTGGAGGAGCATGCTAACTGCTGTCGGCATGAATGTGGAAGCTGACCTCATGTCTGTGGATGATTGCCCCAAGGGACAATATGCAGATGAGGAACAGGAGGGGTTCCCAAGGATAGATTTCCTGGGGGAATCATGAGGTGGAAATTTAAGGATGTGAAGAGAAGCTTTAGGAGAAAAACTCTGGCCACATATTGACGAGATAAGAGTGGAACTATGCGAAGGGCAGGCCTAGTGAACTGGGCAACGGAAGCAAGTTGGTGGGGGAATAACAGTGTGGCTATGTTAAAAGCTTAAAATAGACTGAGGAATGACAATGCACCAAGGTCATCATCACAGACTAAGACATTTGTGAATTTGATTTGTGTCTTTTGGTTTTGCAACAGGTTGGAGAGATTTGTTGCAGGGAGGCAACAATTTATGAAAGCGTTTGGAGAGAAATGGAAGTTTGGAGTTGAGATGCAGCTGTCTGCAAGGAAAGAGGGTCTATTTCTGAAAAACCAGCGATAGAGGCATAGTAACAATGTCAACCCGTGATAATAATTCCTTTCAGTATCAAATGGGCTTCTGAACGCTTGTCAACAAAATATATTTGTTTGAATTAAGTGTCTCTCTCCTTAACACATAAAGGGAGGTGGTGGCTGGCGTAGTGGCATTGTCACTGGACTAGTAATCCAGAAACCCAGGGTAATGCTGGGTTTGAATTCTGCCAAGGCAGATGGTGAAATTTGAATTCAATAAAAAATCTGGAATTAAAAGTCTAATGGTGACCATGAATCGATTGTCGTGAAACCTCATCAGGTTCTCTAACTTGCCATCCTCACCTGATCTGGCCTATATGTGGTCCACACTCACAACAATGTGGCTGCCTCTAAAATGGTCTAGAAAGCCACTAAGTTCTCAAGGGCAATTAGGGATGGGAAATAAATGCTGGCCTAGCCAGTGATGCCCACATCCCATGAATGAATAAAAAAATAATTCCCATTACACAGATGTGCAAAAAAGGATTGAAATTCCACAATGCTGGGCTCTCAAAGCAAATGCTTTCAAGATCTGAAAACTCATACCATTCCAATGGATTTCTGAAGTAGTCTTGAAGAATTTCAGTGAGGCCCTATCAAAAATACTTTGGACAGAAGTTGGGGTAGCTTATTCCAACATCCTACAGATGAGGGAAATATGTCATACAACATTTCAAATTTGATGGGTCAGTTTCCTCAAGGTGATGAATGGGAAACCATTTTCAGGTGGACCGTATCTACTAAATCACTTTCTCCTCTCTGCTTGGACCTGTGGCCCCTCCACAGTTGGGACAATATCCCAACCAAAAAACTTCTTCCAGAATGGCAGAAAGCAGCTGGGGATTCCACTGGTTTTTAAGCTGGGTCTAAATGAATTTTTAGTGTCAGTGAGATTGTGCATCGTGTTCAGGAAATGTAACTTGCCTAATACACTTGATTGGACACACCCCCTTCGAACTTTGGAGCAAGAGTCCATCCCAATGAACAGAACATAACATTCAGAGCATTGACAAAGAAGAAAATGAGACAAGAAGTGCTTCCTGCCAGATTTGGAATGGTATGCTCAGTTGCTATGTGGGTTGATAGTTTATTGACACCTGAAAGGGAACTCCCACCCATGATTGTTAAGCATTTAACTGGTTATCACTCTCATGAAGATATTTCATCATGATCAAATCCTCGTTTGGGTGGGAGGAGGCGGTGAAGATTATGATTAATGGTGATTCATCATAATTCCATTCCTGTTACCTGCAGTTTAATGATTAATTCTGATTTTAATAATATGAGCAATGCCCACCCTCATTCCTGAATGATTTATAACAAAATTATCATTCTGAGACTTCTCCCTCCCTGATTTAAACTGGCAACTGTGAGTTTCCAATAACTCTTCCCTCTGGAAATTCTTTGTAATGAATTTCTGTCCTTGTCAAGGCAAGTGGCAGTTGGGAAAACAAAGCAGCTTTTTTTATTATGGACACTTACTATTACTGTTGAATAGTCCCAGGTCAGGTATCCTTTGTCCAAAAAAATGAGCTTAGCTCCTTTTACAACCTTTTATTGCACCATTGTGACATTTTTCCACTTCCTATAGCAGCTCTTTCTGAGTCATAGTTGCCAATTGAAGCTGAATTTGGGGAATTTTATGTGCATGCCCATTAGGCGCTGGTCTAAAAGTGGCCAAGCTTATTTCACGTAGTTACTTACTTCTCTTTTCATAGAGAAACCTGTGTTAAGTCTCCATTCAACATCTGAAAGTGTTTTGGGGAATATTGCATTTTTCTCACTTTTCTTGGGGCACTGACTTTACCGTGTATGTGTTTGAGCGGCATATTTGGTCACTGGTGACCTAACTGATTCCCGGTCACTCAGACACACAGCCCACTTTCCCCTGGCAGATGGCCCTCAAACCCTTTGTCAGTACTCATGCAAGTGGGAATTAAGATGTTCTTAATACTTTATTTAATGGATGCATTAAGCCCGCATTCTTATGGATTGGGTCTGGTCCGAGTGGGATGAATTATTCACAAGCATACTTCTCATCTTTGCTATTTTAATCAGAATGTTCCAACATTAAACTGCACTGCTGAGAGAAGCAAGACTGACAAGTTCAGTAGGTTTGCTGATGTTCCAGAAAAATGCACTCCTGTGCCAATTGCTGACACAAATTCTACTTTTCTAGGATGTTGCAGGTTGAGAGATGTGCTGCTGGTTATGAATTTCAATCCTGAGAAGGTACAATTCAAACATCATTTCATTCTATCCAATTCCTGAGCAAAACATTGTCCATTTTTCATTTTTTTAAGAATAACAAAGTGCTGGAAAAATCAGCTGTCAAACGAAATGACAGGTTAATGCTTCAGGTACTAGGACTGTCATCAGAATTTGTTTTGATTTTACTCTTGCTTCATACTCTGTTTTAATAATAAGCGTTGTAAAAGGTTTCTCTTTTTTTTGGAAAAAAAAGTTATCTGCCACAGCAGCTTGAGCTGGTTAAGCTTGCTAAATTTTGGCTGATGTGACTGATAGCTTCATTTTTACAAACCATTTTACATGAGCCATTACAACTGGAGAATGTTGAAAACTGGATCCGTTTCAGCAGCATCTGCTTTGGCTGGATTTCAAAATAAACCTACCTGTCAGCTGCCCAGATTATATACCCTCCAGTTTAGAGAGAAACACTATTTCAGTAGAAACGTTCCCGTGAAAGCACTGCAGCTGGACAAATGCATTTCTTGGTGTAGTACTGAACTAGGCAGAAGGTGATATGATAGCTGAATTCAGTTGCAGGGACAGGTGAGAGCACCACAGTTGGACTCAGGGTGCTAAACTTTGCATTAGACTTCTTGAGTTAGAGTGGAGGTGATGGTGTAATGGTATTGTTGCTGGACTAGTAATCCAGAGATCTGGGATAATGCTCTGGGGACCTAGGTTCGAATCCTACCACAGCAGATGGTGAAATTTGAAATTAATAAATATCTGGAGTAAATGATGACCATGAAACCATTGAAGATTGTGGTTAAAAACCCATCTAGCTCACTAATCCCCTTTAGGGAAGGAAACCTGCTGTCCTCATCTGTGACATGTGTCTCCAGATCTACAGCAATGCCACTCAGTTGTATTCTTTCTCAAAAATTGAATGATACCTGATGGACCTCCTGGCATTAACTTAGGCATTAGAAATGACAACAGCAAACTTGACCCTGCAAAGTCCTCTTGATTCAAATCTGGGAGCTGTCTCACTGACTAGTCAAGCAATAGGCATACTACCACCATGCTAAATGGGATAGATTTTGAACAGATCTAGCAACTCAAGGCTGGGCAACCATGAGGCTCTGTGGGCCATCAGCAGCAGCAGATTTGTACTCAGCCACAATCTGTAACCTCATGGCCCAGCATATCCGCCACCCTATCAATATCATCAAGCCATTGTATCAACTTGGCTCAATGGAGAGTGCAGGAGGGCATGCCAGGAACAGCACCAGACATACCTAAAAATGAGGTGTCAACCTGCTGAAGCTACAACACAGGACTACTTGCATGCCAAACAACATAAGAAGCAAGCGATAGACAGATTAAGTGATTCCACA
Organism: Carcharodon carcharias; assembly: GCF_017639515.1. Taxonomy (NCBI): domain Eukaryota; kingdom Metazoa; phylum Chordata; class Chondrichthyes; order Lamniformes; family Lamnidae; genus Carcharodon; species Carcharodon carcharias. The sequence goes on along the minus strand of NC_054491.1, from coordinate 13,527,739 downwards.
ACCAATGGATGAGATCTAAGTTCTGCAGTCCTGCCACATCCAGTTGTGAATGGTGGTGACCAATTAAACAACTCACTGGAGAAGGAGGCCCCACAAATATCCCCATCCTCAATGATGGAGGAGCCCAGCACATCAGTGCAAAAGATAAGGCATTTGCAACAAACTTCAGCCAGAAGTGTCGAGGAGATGATATATCTCGGCCTCCTCTGCAAGTCCCTAGCATCACAGATGCCAGTCTTCAGCCAATTCGATTCACTCCATGTTATATCAAGAAACAACTGAAGGCACTGGATACTGCAAAGGCTATGGGCCCTGATGATATTCCAGCAATAGTACTGAAGACTAGTGTTCCAGAACTTGCCGTACCCCTAGCCAAGCTGTTCTGGTACAGCCACAACACTGGCATCTACGCAGCAGGATGAAAATTGCCCAGGTATATCCTACACACAAAAAGCAGGACAAATCCAACCTGGCCAATTACTGCCCCATTAGTCTACTCAATCATCAGTAAAGTGATGGAAGGGGTTATCAACAGTGCTAGCAAGCTGCATTTGCTTAGCAATAACCTGCTCACTAATGCTGAGTTTGGGTCCCGCCAGGGCCACTCAGCTCCTGACCTCATTACAGCCCTGGTTCAAACTTGGAAAAAAGACCTAAATTCCAGAGCTGAGGTGAGAGTGACTGGCCTTGACATCAAGGCAGCATTTGACTGAGTGTAACACCAAGGAGTCCTAGCAAAACTGGAGTCAATGGTAATTGGGGAAAAGTCTCCAGTTGTTGGAGTCATACCTAGCACAAAGGAAGATGGTTGTAGTTGTCGGAGGTCAATGATCTCAGTTCCAGGCCATCACTGCAGGAGTTTCTCAGGGTAGTGTCCTACTCCCAACCATCTTCAACTACTTCATCAATGACTTTCCTTCTATCATGAGGTCAGAAGTGGGGATGTTCGCTGATGATTGCACAATGTTCAGCACCGTTCTTAACTCCTCAGATACTGAAGCAGTCCATGTCCAAATGCAGCAAGACCTGGACAATATCCAGGCTTGGGCTGACAAGTGGCAAGTAACATTTTGTGCTACACAAGTGCCAGGCAATGACCATCTCCAACAAGAGAGAATTTAACCATCACCCCTTGACATTCAATGGTATAACCATTGCTGAATCCCCCACTATCAATATCCAGGGGGTTAGCATTGATCAGAAACTGAACTGGACTGGCCATATAAATACTGGGCTACAAGTGCAGATCAGAGGCTAGGAATCCTGCAACAAGTAACTCACCTCCTGACACCCCAGAGCCTGTCCACCATCTACAAGGCACAAGTTTGATTGTGATGGAATAGTCTCCACTTGACTGGATGAGTGCAGCTCCAATAACACTCAAGAAGCTTGACACCATCCAGGACAAAGCAGCCTGCTTGATTGGCACCACATCCACAAACATTGACTCCCTCCACCACTGATGCACAGCGGCAGCAGTATGTACCATCTACAAGGTGCACTGCAGAAACTCACCAAGGCTCCTTAGGCAGCACCTTCCAAACCAATGATCACTACCATCTAGAAGGACAAGGACAGCAGACCTATGGGAACACCACCAATGGGAAGTTACCTTCCAAGCCACTCACTATCCTGATTTGGAAATATTTCACTGTTCCTTCACTGTCACTGGGTCAAAATCCTGAAACTCCCTCCCTATCAGCACTGTGGTTGTACCTACATTACTTGGACTGCAGCAGTTCAAGAAGGCAACTCGCCATCACCTTCTCAAGGGCAATTAGGGATGGTAATAAATGGTATATCTGAGCCAGATATACATAGACCTATAAATAAACAAGAATAGTTTTTATGAATTACACACTAAAGTAGCTTTCTTTGGGTAACAGGCAAATCCTAAGGAAATCCAATGTAGAACCTGAACTTAACACAAAACATGGTGGCAGTAGATAGAGCATAAAGACCCAAAATAACTCCAAGAGAAGACTGTTCATCTGAAAGACTTACAAATCCTTGGGAAAAGGACAAGAAAAAAAAGATTGAAGACTCCCCTGAGAATGGAGCATTGTGGGTGCAGCAGATGTAAGCTGACACACAGACCCAGGGTCCAGGCAGCAGTGAGTACGTATCACTACCTACAAGCCAAACTACTGAAGTAGCAAAAGGCTCAGAGCTTAGGACAAGCATGGAGACTATATTGCCATTCCCAGAACCTTTCCAAAGTAGTGAAGGCTCACAACATGCTCAACACTAGGACAATTGGAGGGAAGAAATTCTCCAGATACAGAACAACTTCAGGTTTGCATAAGAAGGAACAAAGGGATCAGGTTAGTACTTTACTCTATGACATAATAGCAAGACAGAGAGTCGATGAGGCTTCAAGCTCATATGATTAAGTCCTCCAGGCACTCGATGTGTACTTCAGTGCTTGAAAAGATTTGTTCATTGAGTGAGTAAAATTTCATAAGAGGAAAGAAAAACTGAGTGAATTCATGGATTCATTCATAAGTGACCTGTACAGACTCTCAGAGAATTGTGACCGCAGGATACTTGTGATGAATTAATATGTGATCATATAATAGTTGGGGTCAATTTGCAAAGCCTTGGTAAAATTCCTAGGGCACATTATGCAAGCTTGGGGAATTACTGCTGACTTGCTGAAAACCAAACCAATTGTAGTGTTCCCACAACCTAGAACCATCACAAAATTACAAAGGTTCTTTGGCATGGTCAACCAGGTAGGCAAAACTTGGCGGAAATCAATGAGCCGTTACGATAGCTGTTGAGACAAGGTCAACAGTGGTGCCAGAAAATGGACCAACAAAATGCTTTTGACATGATCAAAAACCTCCTAATTTCACCAGAAATTCTAGCACACTATGATTTAGAATTGCTGACAATTGTAGCAGCAGATGTACCATCAGACTTGGGCACAGTGCTGTTTCATGTTCAAAAAGATGGACAAAGAAGCCCAGTTTATTGTGCCTCATGATCTCTCATGGACACAGAGGAAAAGTATGCAACCATTGAGAAAGAGGCATTAACATGAGCCTGCGTGAAGTTCTGCAATTATGTCATGGGATTAAGGTTTAAAATTGAAACTGACCACAAACCTGTGGTTACCCTTCTTAACCTGAAGGAAATTGCAAAAATGTCACCTAGAATTCAACAGATATGATTCAGTTACTGTGTACGTTCAAGAAAATTACTAGGTGACAACAGAGACACTGTCAAGAATACCAGTGGAAGGAGTCAAACTGGAAAATTAAATTTTATTGAGGAAGTGGAAAGCGTATACTTCACTCATTACCACACAGTTCCCAGCCACGGAGAAGAGATTAAGCAAGCACAACAGCAGGATAACAATTGCATCAAAATAAAAGCATTGCCAGAATGGATGAATGGTTTACACTCCTAATAACCCAATACTTTGCTAATATTTTGAACAGAGAAAACATCTCACAATCATTGATGATTTCTTAGTTTTTTAATGACAGACTAGTCATCCCTAAAATATTTCAACTCGACATTCTCTAAAAAATACATCAAGGTTACTTGGGAATTGTGAAGTGCTGAGCAAGAGCCCAGTCAGGTCAGTCAGGTAGCCGGGCTTCAGCCACTCCATTGAAGAGTTAATCATGAATTGTCTTATGTGCGCAGTGAATAGCCAACAGTTAAGCAAACCAGTGGCACCCTCCACTTTTCCTTTGAGACCATAGCAGCACTTAGGAATGGATTTATTTGTTTAAAGGCAACGTTTTCATCATAGTCATTGATGAGATGGTTTGAAGTGAGAAGGCTGCACAGCACCATGGTGGAGGCAGTCAATACATCACTGAGTAGAATCTTCATGGCACATGACATCCCAAGTGTTGTGGTGTCAGACAATGGGATCTCAGTTTGCTAAAGAGCTGTTCCCTAACTTTGCACGGAATATAGTTTCAGGCACATGACTAGTTCAACTAGATATCCTCAGTTGAATGGAGAAGCAGAAAGAGGAGCTTGGACAATCAAGGAATTGATGAAAAAGAACGAAGATGTTAACTTCATCCATCTTAACTAGAGAACCTCACTGCTAAAAATGGCAGAACTATTGATAGGAAGACAACTGTGAACACAAATTCCAGCTCTACAACAAGCACCACAAGCTAGTATTAACTCAGGTGATCATGAGAAAGTTAGGAAGCATGAGGAGCAACAGAGAGGCAGCCAAGCTTGTAATTTCAACTTCAGGCACATGGCATGTGACTTGAAAGTGCTACAGCTCAGGAGAGTGTGGATACCAGATCAACAGAAAGAAGGCATTGTTATAGAGAGAGCTCCACAGCCAAGCTCTTATAGAAATGAGATGGACCAGGGAAATATCAGAAGGAACTGAAGAGCCTTGATATCATTGGGGAGAAAACCAATGGAACCTTGGACATACTATTTAGATCTGGATGGAGGCAATGACCCAGGATCAAATAGAAATTCTACAATCACCCAGATGAGAGATACTCCTATCGACTGACATGACAGTGCAGTTTGTCCTCAACCTCGAAATGAAATCAGGACCAAATCAGGGAGATTGGTCAAGGCACTACAGAGACTAACCCTGTGAAGTCTAAGACTTTGCGGGGTTGGGGGGGGGGGGGGGGGGGGGGGTGGGGGTGGGGGTGGAGATTTAGGAGGATTAATATACTTGGGAGGGATAAAGACTTGGGGACGGGGAGGTGTAGAGTAAAGAGCTAACATCAGAAGCACCTGATACTGATGTAACCACTGATGTAACTATGATGCAATGTCACCTAATTAAGTAACTGAGATCTTGAGGGAAGCAGTGCAACCTTCTGTAGAGTACTGGGATGTGCATAGATCTGTAAATAAACAAGAATGGTTTATATGAATTACAGACTAAATTAGCTTTCTCAGGGTAACAGGCAAACCCTAAAGAAACCCCATCTAGAGCCAAAATCAAGACAAAACACAAGAAATAGGAGCAGGAGAAGACTATGTGGTCCATTGAGCTTGCTCCATCAGTCAGTACAATCATGGCTGATCTTCTGCCTCAACTCCACTTCCCTGCCTGCTCCTGATAATTCTTGATTCCCTGAGAGACCAAAAGCAATCGACGTTGCTATCATGGAACACCACACACTAATAATCTGCTCTCTGATGCTCAGTTTGGATTTAGCCAGGCTCACTCCTTTCCAAAGATAAAAACAAAAAAACTGCGGATGCTGGAAATCCAAAACAAAAACAGAATTACCTGGAAAAACTCAGCAGGTCTGGCAGCATCGGCGGAGAAGAAAAGAGTTGACGTTTTGAGTCCTCATGACCCTTCGACAGAACTTGAGTTCGAGTCCAAGAAAGAGTTGAAATATAAGCTGGTTTAAGGTGTATTGGCGGGGGGGGGAGATAGAGAGAGAGAGAGAAGTGAAGGGGGTTGGTGTGGTTGTAGGGACAAACAAGCAGTGATAAAAGCAGATCATCTAAAGATGTCACAAACAACAGAACAAAAGAACACATAGGTGTTAAACTTGGTGATATTATCTAAACGAATATGCTAATTAAGAATGGATGGTAGGGCACTCAAGGTATAGCTCTAGTGGGGGTGGGAGAGCATAAAAGATTTAAAAATATTTAAAAATAATGGAAATAGGTGGGAAAAGAAAAATCTATATAATTTATTGGAAAAAAACAAAAGGAAGGGGGAAACAGAAAGGGGATGGGGATGGAGGAGGGAGCTCAAGACCTAAAGTTGTTGAATTCAATATTCAGTCCGGAAGGCTGTAAAGTGCCTAGTCGGAAGATGAGGTGTTATTCCTCCAGTTTGCATTGGGCTTCACTGGAATAATGCAGCAAGCCAAAGAGAGCTGGGGGCAAGAGAGCAGGGTGGAGTGTTAAAATGGCAAGCGACAGGGAGGTTTGGGTCATTCTTGCGGACAGACAGCAGGTGTTCTGCAAAGCGGTTGCCCAGTTTACGTTTGGTCTCTCCAATGTAGAGGAGACCACATTGGGAGCAACGAATGCAGTAGACTAAGTTGGGGGAAATGCAGGTGAAATGCTGCTTCACTTGAAAGGAGTGTTTGGGCCCTTGGATGGTGAAGAGAGAGGAAGTGAAGGGGCAGGTGTTGCATCTTTTGCGTGGGCATGGGGTGGTGCCATAGGAGGGGGTTGAGGAGTAGGGGGTGATGGAGGAGTGGACCAGGGTGTCTCAGAGGGAGCGATCCCTATGGAATGCCGATAGGGGGGGTGAAGGGAGGATGTGTTTGGTGGTGGCATCATGCTGGAGTTGGCGGAAATGGCGGAGGATGATCCTTTGAATGCGGAGGCTGGTGGGGTGATAAGTGAGGACAAGGGGGACCCTATCATGTTTCTGGGAGGGAGGAGAAGGCGTGAGGGCAGATGCACAGGAGATGGGCCGGACACGGTTGAGGGCCCTGTCAACGACCGTGGGTGGAAAACCTTGGTTAAGGAAGAAGGAGGACATGTCAGAGGAACTGTTTTTGAAGGTAGCATCATCGGAACAGATGCGACGGAGGCGAAGGAACTGAGAGAATGGGATGGAGTCCTTACAGGAAGCGGGGTGTGAGGAGCTGTAGTCGAGGTAGCTGTGGGAGTCGGTGGGTTTGTAATGGATATTGGTGGACAGTCTATCACCAGAGATTGAGACAGAGAGGTCAAGGAAGGGAAGGGAAGTGTCAGAGATGGACCATGTGAAAATGATGGAGGGGTGGAGATTGGAAGCAAAATTAATAAATTTTTCCAAGTCCCGACGAGAGCATGAAGCAGCACCGAAGTAATCATCGATGTACCAGAGAAAGAGTTGTGGAAGGGGGCCGGAGTAGGACTGGAACAAGGAATGTTCCACATACCCCATAAAGAGGCAGGCATAGCTATGGGCCCCAGCTATGCCTGTCTTTTTATGGGGTATGTGGAACATTCCTTGTTCCAGTCCTACTCCGGCCCCCTTCCACAACTCTTTCTCCGGTACATCGATGATTACTTCGGTGCTGCTTCATGCTGTCATCGGGACTTGGCAAAATTTATTAATTTTGCTTCCAATTTCCACCCCTCCATCATTTTCACGTGGTCCATCTCTGACACTTCCCTTCCCTTCCTTGACCTCTCTGTCTCAATCTCTGGTGATAGACTGTCCACCAATATCCATTACAAACCCACCGACTCCCACAGCTACCTTGACTACAGCTCCTCACACCCCGCTTCCTGTAAGGACTCCATCCCATTCTCTCAGTTCCTTCGCCTCCGTCGAATCTGTTCCAATGATGCTACCTTCAAAAACAGTTCCTCTGACATGTCCTCCTTCTTCCTTATCCGAGGTTTTCCACCCACAGTCGTTGACAGGGCCCTCAACCGTGTCCGGCCCATCTCCCGCGCATCTGCCCTCACGCCTTCTCCTCCCTCCCAGAAACATGATAGGATCCCCCTTGTCCTCACTTATCACCCCACCAGCCTCCGCATTCAAAGGATCATCCTCCGCCATTTCCGCCAACTCCAGCATGATGCCACTACCAAACACATCTTCCCTTCACCCCCCCCATCGGCATTCCGTAGGGATCGCTCCCTCCGAGACACCCTCGTCCACTCCTCCATCACCCCCTACTCCTCAACCCCCTCCTATGGCACCACCCCATGCCCAAGCAAAAGATGCAACACCTGCCCCTTCACTTCCTCTCTCTTCACCGTCCAAGGGCCCAAACACTCCTTTCAAGTGAAGCAGCATTTCACCTGCATTTCCCCCAACTTAGTCTACTGCATTCGTTGCACCCAATGTGGTCTCCACTACATTGGAGAGACCAAACGTAAACTGGGCAACCGCTTTGCAGAACACCTGCTGTCTGTCCGCAAGAATGACCCAAACCTCCCTGTCGCTTGCCATTTTAACACTCCACCCTGCTGTCTTGCCCACATGTCTGTCCTTGGCTTGCTGCATTGTTCCAGTGAAGCCCAACGCAAACTGGAGGAACAACACCTCATCTTCCGACCAGGCACTTTACAGCCTTCCGGACTGAATATTGAATTCAACAACTTTAGGTCTTGAGCTCCCTCCTCCATCCCCATCCCCTTTCTGTTTCCCCCTTCCTTTTGTTTTTTTCCAATAAATTATATAGATTTTTCTTTTCCCATCTATTTCCATTATTTTTAAATATTTTTAAATCTTTTATGCTCTCCCCACCCCCACTAGAGCTATACCTTGAGTGCCCTACCATCCATTCTTAATTAGCACATTCGTTTAGATAATATCACCAACTTTAACACTTATGTGTTCTTTTGTTCTGTTGTTTGTGACATCTTTTGATGATCTGCTTCTATCACTGCTTGTTTGTCCCTACAACCACACCAACCCCCTCCACTTCTCTCTCTCTCTATCTCTCCCCCCGCCACACACACCTTAAACCAGCTTATATTTCAACTCTTTCTTGGACTCGAACTCAAGTTCTGTCGAAGGGTCATGAGGACTCGAAACATCAACTCTTTTCTTCTCCGCCAATGCTGCCAGACCTGCTGAGTTTTTCATGGTAATTCTGTTTTTGTTTTTTTCACTCGGTTCCAAGTCTTACTAGATCATGGATCCAAACATGGACAAAGGAGCCGAATTCTAGAGGCGAGGTGAGGGTGGTTGCCCTTGACATCAAGGCTGTATTTGGCCGAGAGTGACATTAACACATTCTAGTCAAAATGGTGTCAATGGGAATCGAAGGGGGGAAACTCTCCACTGTTTGGAGTCAAACCTAACACAAAAGAAGATAGTTGTGGTTGTTGGAGGCTAATCATCTCAACCCCTGTACAGCATTTTCAGGAGTTCCTCAGGGTAGTGTCTCAGTCCCAACTATCTTCAGCTGCTTCAAAAATAACCTTCCCTCCATCGTAAGGTAAGAAGTGGGGATGTTTTCTGATGATTGCACAGTGCTCAATTCCATTTGCAACTCCTTCGATAATGATGCACCCCATGCCTGCATTCAGTAAGACTTGGCTAAAGATTGGACTTGGGCAGATAAATGTCAAGTAACATTCATGCAATACAAGAGTAGGTAATCATCTCCCAAAAGAGAGAATCTAACCACCTTCCCTTGACATTCAACAGCATTACCATCACTGAATTCTTCACCATCAGCATCCTGTGGTCACCAATGACCAGAAACTTAACTGGACCAACCACATAAATGTTGTCACTACAGCAGCAGGTCAGGAACTCAGAATTCAATGGTGAGTAACTCACCATATGACTCCCCAAAGCCTTGTCATCATCTATAAGGCACAAATTAGGAGTCTGATAGAATATTCCTCACTTAACTGGATGAGTGCAACTCCAACACATTCAAGAAGCTTGACACCATCTAGTGCAAAGCAACTGATTGATTGGCACCCACCCATCATCGTAAGCATTCACTCACTCCACCACTGGTGTACTTTGCAGTGTGTACCATCTACAAAGCACAACCCATCAAACCTTCTTCAACAGAGCTTCCCAAATTCCCAGCTTCTTCTAAGGACAAGGGCAGAAGGCGCATGAGAACACCAACAGCTGCAAGTTTCCCTTCAAGTCTCACACCATCCTAACTTGAAATATATCATCATTCTTTCACTGTTGCTGGCTGGGACTAAATCCCTGAACTCCCTCTCGAAAAGCACTGTGGGTATACCTACACCACATGGACTGCAGCGGTTCAAGAAGGTGGCTCACCAGTATCTTCTCAGGAGCATTAGGGATGGCATTAAATGCTGGCCTTGCCAGCAATGCCCACATCCCATGAATGAATAAAAAAATAAACCCATGATATTTTTGCATTATCTACTGTAGGTGAGGGAGAAGGGGCAGGAATAAAGAGGTTGAAGAGGTGATTTAGCGCAATTAAAAGGAGCTTTGGGTTGTCCTTGTCCATCATAGATTAGGAGGAGGACTTGGCTGAGGAGCAAGAGACCTGATAGTGTTAAACATGACTCAACCAGGTCTGGCAATGAATAACTAAAGAAGTCACGAAACGTAAGTCGCACAGGCAGCCCTGCCATTCTATTCTTTTGGGCAAAGTTGGTCCAGGGAGGTCACGGAAAGGAATAGAGAAAAAAAAAATTAAATAAAAATTTAATAAAAGTTTTTCCTCAATGTTGTGGTTTGAGACAACTGAAAGTTTGGCCAGATCAAAGATGAATTGTATTTCTGCACTGAGCCGTCCTTTAGTTCAATAACTAGAGCTAACGTGTTTATAGTTCTGAACCTATCATGTCCAACTTTCCACTAGAAATTTTATTTTTTTCTGAATTTGCATTCATTACTTATGCAATTAGGCATGATTCATCATATAATGAGTGCTCAGTCACTGATGGGTTAGCAGATCATAATGCAAACACATTTTTCTGTGACTCAGGTTTCAGTTCTACGTGGCTTCCCTTCCTTTAAACATGTTTAATTTCAGAATGCCATTAGGGAGAGGAAGGCTGTAGTCTAAATGACAGGTATATTGCTAAAAGGCAAGAAGCTTCTGGTTTCACCCGTGTACTTCCAAAACATTTTTTTTTGTTCTTCACAACTGACCCCAATATTCACACATCCAAATCATCCTGTTTATTCCTTTTCCTTCCTCAGTCCTGGATGTCCCAAACACATTTGAACTGGGGTGTGAGGATATTTCCTCAACAGCATCTCAGAGAAATTCTGATGCTTCCGTGCAGAATGTGCTGCAAACAGATTCATACTGTGTCAGTAATTTTTTTTTTCAGCATTGAGAAATGGCGCCTTTTTGCTGTTGAATAAAAGATGTCAATTAGTGCTGTGATGCACTGAGATATGCACTGCACTGGAGGAAACTGTTTAATTCATTGCATTCACAAGATGCACAAAATAAATACAAGATGAGGAAGGCAATTCAGTCACTTTAGCTCAACAATCTTCAGAGATACACTCACTCCATCATAGCATCCAACTCCTTCTTAAATAACACAATGGGTCTACAACCCTTTTCGGAAGACCATTCTAAGTGTTGATTACTCATGCGACAACAACGTTCTTGACATCAGATATGAGTTTACCTTTTACCAGTTTGAATCTCTGACAATCGTCTTGCTGTCATGGTTTAAAATGTACAGCGACATGACCAATAAAAAGAAACATGGTAAGTGCCCTTTGTAAACTTATGGTTATCCAAATCTCTGCTGCTTATGATTTTGCTTGTACCCAATCCCATTCCTCTAACAACCCTGTGCTTGCTGAGTTATATTGGCTCCTGATTAAACAATGTTTTGATTTTAAAATCCCCATGGTTGTTTTCAAAGCCCTCCATGGCCTTGCCCTCCCCATCTCTGTAATCACCTCCAACTCCAAAATCCTCCGAGATCTCTGCGCTCTTCTAATTCTGGCCTATTGCATATCCCAACTCCAATTGCTCCACCATTGGCAGCCATGCCTTCAGTTGCCCCACACTCTGAAATACCCTCCCTACTCCTTGTTCTCCTCCGTTAAGACACTTCTTAAAACCTACCTCTTTGACCAAGCTTTTGGTCATGGGATCTAATATCTTCTTATATGTCTCGGTGGCATACTTTGTTTTATAATGCTCCTGTGAAGTGCCTTAGTTCATTTCATTACATGTAAGGTCCTAAATAACCAGAAGTTGATGTTGGAAAGGTTGTCTAGAACATTCTTAACAGGTAGCCCGTGTTGACAAAAAATCTTTTTTTACCCATTTGTTACTTTTAAACATTCTAGTAAATGAGTGATCTTGATTTGTATGAATCTGTTGTGTGAACGTTCCCACCAATATAATACACTGTTAGCAATTGCTTGATGCCTTGTGTGGCCATCAGCTTCTGCAGCTGTGATCCTATTATTGTTATGCAGGAACGTTAGGCCTTTTCCCGTACAGTGACACTTTGCTAGATGTATTTTTCATAGACCAAACCTTTCATCAGAATGGTAACTTCTACCCTGTCACATGTTCTCACCTGCCAAGCTTGCTATAGACATAATGATGGATTATACATAGACTTATAAATTGGGCCAGGCAGTGCCCATTTTTTGACACCAACTGGTCTACTAAGCCCGCAATATAGCAGGCAGGAAGCATGCGCAGATTTCTAGCTGAAAGTGTGCCACCAACATATTTGGAAAGAAATTATGGTCATGCCTCAACTTCTGGACCATGTTTTCAATTTATTCAAAGCCCCAGGTTCGATTCCTTGTAAGTGCTGGGTTAGAGCACAACAATTGGCCTCAGCACCTCTGGGCTTCACATTGGAATGCAGTTATCCTAAGAAGTCTTCTGAGATCAACGAACAGAGAGCAGCACCCTGAATTCGAATGCACAAACCTTCCCTTCAAGCTGTCTCCGTTTTGCACCAGGCATTCTAATTGCTGTAAAGTAACCAGGGGAATCGAGCTTGGGGATTTTTAAAAAAGATCAGTGAGTCCTGCTATACTTCAGACCAGCAAACCCTTTTCCACAGAAACACAAAACAATATTTAGAAGCACATGGTCAAAGAACAAGATCTTGAATTTGTATTGCACCATAAAGAGGGCAAGTGAGGCTGGATACGGTGGGGCAAGATACTGGAGCCATTTAAAGATGAAGCAGAGGATTTTAGATTTAATATCTTGAAGGAGCAAACTGATAGTTCATTGAAAAGTAGGTGACTGTGAACTGGAACTTGTGCAGGACTCATGTGTGGTAGCGATTTAGACAAGTAGAAGTTTATTGAGGCTGGAGGATGGAAGGACAGCATGGAGTGTCTTGAGGTGATTGAGTCCAGAGTGACAAAAGTGTGTAAGGATTTCAAAGGCGTGAGGATGGAGGGAGCGGTGAAGGTCAGCAATATTGTGGAATTGTGGAAGTATAAGCAGCTTGGCATTGGATTGACCGTGGGGGTTTAGCCTATGGATAACTGTAAACTAGGGATACTTGTCTCTAAAGGAAATCCTGCTAAATAGTGAGACAGATCTCCAAAGAGAACTTCTGCATTCTAGTCACTGGCTGAAATTCCCAGTTGGTTTATAGATAAATGTCTCCAACTAAATATCATTTCACAATCTTAATTCTAAATTAATAGGAAACAACTAATCAAAATAATAAACAGAATGATTGTATGTTCACTTTTAATTTATGGACATTGTTATGTTCTGTTTAAATTATTTTCTAACTAATTGTAGAGAATGACAGTTAATTAAATACTGTTGATAACTGGGGATTTCAAAGATTGAGTGTAATTTTTGTTTTAAATTATGCAATTTACCTGATTATAGTGTCTACTTTGCACCCCCACCTCCCCCAATGCATCCATCTACAGACAAAATCACGTCAGATTTTTTTTTCAAACTGCAGGTTTGGACATGTAAACCAATGGTGTTGCCCATCTAGCAATTCCTCACCCCACACTTATTTTTCATTTCTCATTCTGGTTATCACGTGCTTTAATTTTGGATAAAATCATCTGCCCAGATGAGGACCAGCAAATCTGAATTGGATAAGCTGCTAACACTCACCCCCCTTGAGCCAGAAGATTGTGGTTTCAAGCTCCATTCTGGGCTCAAGGACATAATCTAGGCTGACACATCAATGCAATTTGAAGGGAGCATTACATTGGCGGTTTATTTTGGCTGAGATGTTAAAGTGAGCTTCCGTCTCCTTTTCGACTAGTTTGGGTGAATATTACAGATCCAACTTTGCAGAAGCATGTGATATTGTCCTGGTCAGCAAAAAGAAAATCAATGGGTCAATCATTTCTTTCTGTTTATGGGACCTCGCTGTACACAAAATGACTGTGAAAGTCATTAGGTTTATGTGAAACATGTAACTCTTTCTCATAGATGTGATCAGGGCTTATAGAAGAAATTCTTTCAAAGCTTTAAGGTTATTACTGGGGTGCTGAAAGTGAGGGAAAGTAACAACATTTGTTTGAAAAATCGACAATGTTACACAACTTAAATTATCTCAAAGAAAGGAGCCTTGATTGACCAGGGATTAATGGTTGGATGAGAGAATGCCGCACTTGATATCCACCTCAACAGGGCAGGAAGAGAAAAGCTGGCGAAGGTCCCAACTCCCAATAATGAGCATCCACGGTTTGCGAATCAGATGAAACCAGCTTCAAATTTGACTGCCATGTGCCTGCACTGTCAGGTGTTTTAAGGTACCCACCATTGAGCTCACATTGGAAGAATAGGTAGTTGGACATCATATGGGAAGAACAGCTAGAGCATTGCATACACCAGGAAAGACGGGGTAGACGAAAATTGAAATAAAATGGCTCAAATGAGTATGTTTCATAATGCTGTTATCCCATTATTTAGAAGGTTTGCAAGCCCTTTCTTACTTAAAAGAGCTATAACACAGTCAAAAAAAATTACAAAGTGATACTCATCCACTTACCCCTGCATTGTGAAACATTGCTCACTTTTCAAACCTATGTTCTTATTGTGCCTCACTTTCAGCAGCCACAATGATAATCTTGCAGAGCTTTGGAAGGATGAGTAGTGTTTAATAATTTGCCAGCTTTTAGGTGTAGCTACTTCAGGTTGATAAAGGTTTCTAAACCTTTAAATTGATGGGATGGAAGGTTTTATGACCACTTGTTAGATGAACCCATTTTATTCACAAATGAGGGGCATTGAGTGGGGACTTGATTGTAATAACAAAATTCATCGAGTTCACCAGCCAGACTGCAAGCTGACTGCACCAGTTGTGAACAAAGTGATTCATCCTAACATTTGATCTTAATATTTTACCTCTTACAGTCCATAATTCTGGCATGTAGAGAGACCATGCACATAGAGCATTCTGTTCTTACGTGGCATGTCATGAAAAAAAATCGTAGTCGTCCACCCCAGGATTCTGCATAAAACTGTGTGTGACCAGAAAACTAAATGGCAGAGACTGAGAGAGAGATCAGAGTGTGTAAAGTTCAGTGACACTAAGATCATTGAACCCTTGGAACCTCTAAATATTTAAAAAATAAAGCAGTTTGAATTAAATTCCATGACAATGCTCTATCAATCTGCTATCAATCACCAGAATAAACTCCTATCTCAAGCAAAGCTGCCAAAATGGCATAAAGTTTGAGCTATTAGCAATTGTCTACTTTTGTTAATCGTCCTTTAATTTTTGCCTCCGTAATACTAAAGCTAAATGGTTCGACATTGTGATGTGTGATTTATTATTTATAAGGATATTAATAATGTATAATATATAACGTAATTAAAATTTTAAGTTGTGACATTTCAATTAGGAGCCTCCTAGACTTGGTAATCAGAAAGTGTTTCAAAGGGGATGCTAGTTTGTTCTTATTTAACACTTTTCAATAGATATGAATCTTGACACTCTTCTGCAACACAACAGGGTTCAGGGTATTCATTTTATTTTGAGAGACTGGGGAAACTAGGATTATTATTCTTAGAGAAGAGAAAGTTAAGAGGAGATTTAACAGAAATGTTAAAAATCACGAGTGATTTTGATAGAGTAAATAAGGAGAAACTGTTTCCAATGGCAGAAAGAATCAGCAACAGGAGGACACAGACTTATGGCAATCGATGTAACAACCTGAGGCAACGTGAGGTAACATTATCTACACAGCAAATTGTTGTGATCTAGATTCTGAAAGGGTGCTGGAAGCAGTAACTTTCAAAGGAGAATTGGATAAATCCTCGAAAGGAAATAATTTACAGGAATATGGGGAAAGAATGGCAAATCAAGATTAATTAAATTGCTCCACCAAAGAGCTAGCACAGTCATGATGGGCTGAATGATCTCACTCTGTGATGTATTATTCTGTGATTATATGAATGTTTGCTATTTGTGAAAGGTGTTTTTAAGCAGTCCATAAAACAATGCAACACTCTTTCCCCACATAGAACTAAGTTTGTGGATCTTACCTATGCTTGTACTTTCATTCAGTACTTGTATTTGAACCATGTTGCAAGCTGAAGACTTTCGAGATGAAGTAATATTCTTTATAATGAAATATTTTAGATCCCTTGAACTGAAACCTGGAAGCTAGGTCTGCTGTAAACTTATAATGAATGCCATCCACATCTTGAACAAACCTGCAACATTTGACTTAGCTGTTTGCTGGGATAAGTGATTTACCAGCTGGTGAACTAAAGCATCAAAGCAATTTGCCTGAATGTCTTTCTTCCTCTGTCTCTGCTCCTTCGTTGCATTATCTCACTGCTTTGCTACCCTCCATCTTGTTAACGTTCTGTTCTCTCCTTGCCTAAATCCCTTTCTGTGAGAAAGGCATTTGTGTTTTTATAATTGACATTTTTATTGTGCTTTTCACCCATGAACAAATCACAGTAACACACAGAAACAGTGAGAACCGTGCTTGTTTATTTTCCTGGGGATAAAGGTTTAACACTTCAGCTTATTAAATCTTAACAACTCACTGCGTCTAGTTAGCCAGAGGCATAATAAATTTATTTTATAGGGTCCTTTCTAGGGTGCCAGCCGTAGCATTGTTGTCTCTGACTGTTGGTGATCAAGTCACACTTGGGGTCCTGAGCACCTAATTCAGGCTGACATTTCAATGTAGTACAATAAGGGTAGCTGCGCATGTCAAAAGCGATGTTAAACAGAGGTAAAAACAGAAAATGCTGGAAAAACTCTGCAGTCTGGCAGCATCTGTGGAGAGAGAAACAGAGCTAATGTTTCCAGTCTGTATTACCCTTGTTCACAGCAAATTGTTGTGATCTGGAATGCACTTTCTGAAAGGGTGGTGGAAGCAGTAACTTTCAAAGGAGAATTGGATAAATCCTTGAAGGGAAACAGTTTACAGGGATATGGGGAAAAAGTAGTGAAGTAGTATTAATTAAATAGCTCCACCAAAGAGCTCCACAATAACAGTCTGAAAAAGAGTCATACAGACTCGAAATGTTAACTCTGTTTCTCTCTCCACAGATGCTGCCAGACCTGTTGACTTTTTCCAGCATTTTCTGTTTTTATGTCAGATTTCCAGCATCCACAGTAATTTGCTTTTATCTTAGTGTTAAACAGAGGTCCTGTCTATGGGATGTAAAGCAGATTTTGAAGAAGAGATGTTTGTGGAGTCTTGCTGTGTAAAAATTGGCTGCCTCATTTCCCTCTGTTACAGCAACAATTAAACTTCCAAAATACTTACTTGGCTGTGAAACACTTTGGGACATCTTGAAATCATGACAAGTGCTATATAAATGCAAATTCTTTTTTCCTGTTTCTCATTATAGCATTATGCTTTGTGAATGAAATGTTAACTTAATTGAGTTTAAAGATGTCTTATTGAAGAGTGCAAGGTCCATGCTGAAGAATACAAGTATGCCAGGGTGGAGCAGTGCAGCCTCTGATTTAATTTTGCAGCTGTCAAGCAAATACTGGGTGAGGATGGGAATCGGTTTGGCTGCTACCCTTTTGTGATTACATTGTCCATGAAGAACAGCCCTGTGCGAGCTATTGGGGAAAGGCTAGACCTGCCCAACACATCGCCCATGTGTTCAGACACAGGAAGTGAGAGGGAGAGGGGCTGGGGTGAAGAAACACATACAGATGAGATTGAGTTTCCGGTTGCCCCGACACTCACAGAATTAGTAGTAACTCCCACATGCTCGCTGAATTCAGTGACAAAAATATATTTGCTTATTGTGCAAGAAGAGGAATTTCCAATAATTGTGAATAACCTTTAATTAAGCGGCACTTGTTATCATGAATGCAACAATCAGCAGCAGAGCCTAGAACTGTTGCCCAAATCGAATAATTGCTTGAGCAGCAATATGTTTCTTCCCTCAGTTGGGGGAGCTCCCTGCAAACAGAACTGCAGTTAATATGCACCAACGATTTTACATAGCTTGGTTCCTTTCTTTATTTAAAAATGCAAAACCTTTTAATGAAAAGTTTTGTTTAAAAACGAATTGTTGAAACCATTTTAAGTGCCTATAGATTAATTTAGCGCAGAATAATCATTTGTCTCTCCTGACAACAGATTTGTCTTTTTGGGAGTTAAGCTAATGTGAAAATCCCAAAGCACTCTGCAGAGTGAAGCACTATCATCACTCTCAGCTGAGAATCCTGTTTCTAAGAATTGAATGATTTTGTATCATATTGTTCCTATCTGACAGTGCTGTTTGCATGAGGACTGGTGATGTTTGGGGCTGCGTTCTGGATGCAGATAGTGGGTTTATATCAAAAACAATATTGGACGTGTTCTCAGTACCTCAATAAGTACTAGTTATTGTAAGTTAATGTTCTACTAGCAACACCGAACCATATTTTCTAATTGATGTTGTGACTTTTTGAAAGTAATAGGTTGTACTTGTTACATAAAATTATACAGACCCTTATAGCACAGAAACAAACCATTTGGCTCAACTGATTTCTTTTCTGGTATTAACACTCCACATGAGCCTCTTCATACCCAACTATGTATCCTTCTGTTCCTTCCTTCCTCATGTACTTATCTAGACTTAGACTCTTCCTACATCTAATGACATGAGGCAGACAAAGCATGTGCTTATGTCTGTATCTGTAGCTAGTTTTCCCTGGAACATCTTGCTAGCCTGTTACCAGAAGCTATACCTGAGGGGGTCCACTCCACATAAATGTGGCTGACCAGGAAACTTTCTCACTCTTACTGCCTGCCATAGGTGTATTGGAAGGATTCACAGATTGACAATCAGCCTGTTTGATGCGTTATGAACACGTGTTCCCTGGCTGGCCATCAAGTCCTGGGGCTGGATTTTCGGCCCCCACGCCGGGTGTGTTTTTGGCAGGAGGCATGTAAAATATGAGGGGTGGCCAACCCACCAGCTTCTTGCCTGGCCCCGAGCTGCCCCCCCCCCCCCCCCCCCCCCCCCCCACCCCCGCCGCTGGGGCACGAAATGGGGGTTTTGGTGCCACCTGCCATGTGCAAATAAATAATTAAGGGCCAACTGAGCTTATTTAAAAGTCAATTTGGGCTTGTTTACAAGCCAGTTGATCCCAGAATTATGCGGCCTGTGCCATAACATGATTGGCAGAGGCAGCGAGGCCAATTCCTCCCAGCCCAATACCCCTGACTTACCTGAATATGGGATCCACTGGGGCCTTAATCCTGGGCCTACTTGTAGTCCTGGCAGTGCCCACTATTGAGCTCTGGTGCTGCTGGGAATGCAAGAGCTACAGGCCAATCAGATTGGCTGTCAGATTCCTGAGGGATGGTCCTCCTCCCGGTGAGAGGTAGAAGTCCCACACGTTCCTTGTTGATGCTGCAGGGAAGACTTCTTTCTCGTCAGTCCCTTTCCAATCGACTTTTTAGTTGGGGTGGCTAATGGTGGGGGGTGTAGGGGGTGTGAGGGGTGCGAGCAGTATATCCTCCTGTAAAGTCCAGCCTCTGGAAAGGGACTTGAACCCAGAGCGTCTGGTTCAGAGGTAGGGACGCTACCCACTCCATCAGTAGACCCCCTGTGCACTTACCAGCTTCCCTTTAAATACATTTATGGGTAATCATCTCAACTGCTTCATCTGGTAGCATATTCCACACTCTAGCCACCCTGCATTCTAGCCACTCGTTCGGTAAAGCAGTTTCTCCTGAATTCCTGATTATCTTATATTGATGACCTCTAGTTCTGTTCTCTAAGTGGAAACATCTTCTCTAAGTTGATCCTGTCAAACCCTTTCAAACTATTAAAAAAAAATCCTCTCCTTTCTTGGGATAAGAGCTCCAGCCTGTCAATCTTTCTCAAAAGGCCTAACCTCTGAGTATTGGCATTATTCTATTAAATTTCTTTTGCACCTTCTCCAGTGCCTCTATATTCTTTTTAGAATATGGAAGCCAGAACTGTTCACAGTATTTCAAATGTGGTCTAATCATGGTTCTATGCATTGTTTCTCTGCTTTTCAAATACACACCTCTAGAAATAAACCCCTGTTCTTAGTTTGCATTCTATACAGCCTTATTAACATATGTGCTGCTGGTTTTAGTGTACTCTCAGTTTCTCTTTTCTCTTCACCAATTAGATATGTATTATCCATGGATTATGCGTGCTCCTTAGTCTTCCTGCCAAAATGCATTATGTTACTTATCTACATTGAATTTAATTTGTCAATTACTTGCCTATTCTGTAAGTTTATTAATGTCTTCCTGTATTTTGTTGCAGTTTCTCTTCTGTATTAACTACATCCCTGGTAAGATTATCTTTAAGCTGGTCCAGCTATTGAAATCACCAAAACTACCCTTTTGGAGTGAAGATGCCTCCTTCAATGGGGTTGCAATGATTGTTTTCCCTATGAAAAGCCAAACATGCGAACTATGAACTATTCTTTTGTTTACAATTTGTAAAAGTGCACCATCCTCTTGAAATGTATCCTTCTCAAGTGTGTGTTTTTGAGTGAGTGAGTTACAGCATTTAGACTTTTGTGATGAAAGCATGAATAAATTATCCTCTTTATTTAAACCCACAAAAGCTTGCTGCTGATTTTTTTAAAAAATCACACACTCAGGTTAAGAAACATACACATTTTCCTTTCCAAAAAAAACCACACTGATTGCAGACAATAAGGGAAAGAGTTCCTCTCTCCTGACCATGTGCACAACAATAGTGTCAACTTTGATTGAGATATTAAACTGAGTCTGTTTGGGTAGGTGGTAAGCTATTGAGGCTGACACTATCTGAAGAAAAGGGAGAAGACTGATATTTATTCTTCAGATCTAATATAATATAATTTGTAACACAGAATATGTTGGATATTGGAAATCTGAAATACAAACACAAAATGCTGGAAATACTCAGCAGATCAGTCATCATCTGTGGAGAGAGAAAAAAGAGTTAACATTTCAAGTTGATGTCCTTTCATCTGATGACCCGAAACATGAACTCTGTTCTTCTCTTCACAGATGCTGCCTTACCTGCCGAGTATTTCCAGCATTTTCTGCTTCCAGTACAGTGTGATTTGTGTTCATTAGTACAAAATGGTGATGAACAGATTAGCCTCAGCATGAATTGAACACTGAGAGCTTCATATGTTACTTTTCACTGGAAAGTTCAGGGAAAAGAAACAAGGATAATTCTAGGATTTAGTGCTCTAACGCTGAAGTGAAACGAACATAACATATTTATTTTCATTGAAGAAAAGATGTCCAAGCAGAGTCAAACCCCAAGTCTTTAAAATGCTGTGAGTCATTGATCATTAGCTGTGGGCAGAACCAGAGGCTGCGGGTTTAAAATTAACAAGGCTTACATGAGATTTGAGATCAGAGAAAGCTTTTTTACCCAACATGTAATGGATATGCTCAACAGGCTCTCAATAAGTGCAGTCAGAGATGAGCAATTAACTGCTTCAAAAAGGAACTGGATAGATACCTGGCAGAGAATGGGATCATAGAAAAGAGGCTGAAGTGATTGCACATGGGTGGGCAATATAAATGCTAGCCATCCCAGCAATTCCCATATTCCATGAATGAATTTTAAAAAGAAGTTGCAGCGGCAGGGGAATAATGTCTCAGGAAAGGAGCAGATCAGGGTGGAACAGTTAAAATGATAGAATTGCAAAATATTTCAGACCGTTACTCAATAACCTTTGTGATCCAGGAATTTTAATGCATGATTTTACCTCAGATTAAATGTATGGTAGATTTCACATCACCCATGCAATGTGAGGGCTTGATAAGCCTAATGATTTCTTCCCATTTCATGCTTTCTTATCTTCTCAAAAGGTAGTAGCAGAGTTTACCTGTCTACTAATATCTTTGATGTAACCAAATGGGCTATGTTTTCCAGTACATGCCATTTCATACTTATAAAAATTGCTTTTGGCAAAAAGAAATATTTAATAATTAAATCTGTATCTGCTCTTAAAGCATCAATAGTTTATGTTAATCTCACAGCCTCAAAGAAAAATTGAGATAAGATGCTATGTTACGTTACACTGCTCTACTCTGGAGTAACTCTGACAAGCCGTTCTGAAATTTTAAGCTTTTTAAAGCTTATCATTTGTGACAAGTGTCTGAATAACTAATCCACAACTCACTTTTAGCAAGAAACTTTAATTGAACATGACACTAAAATGCTGTCTTCACATAAAAAACAAATTGCCAAGTACCACCTTGGTACTTAAAATTGTGTTTGAATTAAACATTTCATTCACTATACTGAGCACTGCATGGCTGATCTATGGTATTTAATTAGTATAAGGGCATCACTTGAAGCTGCACCTCTCCTTTCTCCACCTTCTTCTAATTTGCATAATTAATCCATTAATTACAGGAGGTGGACTGAAATTGGTACTTAATCCCTAAACAATCGAAATAATTAAAGATGTAAACTGTTTCCCATCCAAGAGTTTATTCTGCCATCAGAGCTGAAGGTGATGAGAATTTAATAACACAATCTGTGTGCATGAGAAAACATTAAAAAGGTGGGCAAGAGTTGGAATGTGGATACAAAGAAAATATTATTATAAGAAAGATTATTGAATATATTGATGCAGCACACAGAGACCCTGGTGAATGTGTCCTTGAGTGGGGCTGATACCAATAATACCTTTCATGTGCCGTACATGGTCAGTTTCTGATCTCATGCTGCAGTTGTACGAAGATGTCAAGTGATGGTTGGATGTTTCTGAGACTGCCACTGGATTTTGAGAGGCAGGTCTGAAATTTTATAAAAAGTAGGTCAGACAAAGGAAGTCTGATTTATTTTTGTCTCTGTTTATTTATCTCTCACATGATTATGATGACAAAGGTTTTCTCAAAACTGTCAGCAACAACAGAGGAAATGTCAGGGCTGAAGCCAGGATCTCATCTGCTGCTGGGGTTTGGAATTTTCAAATGCAGCGAAACTTTTTTCAAAACTTTATTCTTGGGTTGTGGGTGATTCTAGCAAAAGGTTGTATTGTCTTGCCCTTTCCTATTTATCCTAGGAAAGTGGTGGTGGCCCTTCTGCTTAAACTGCAGTGGCCTTGCACTGAAGTTAATAATGGTTACAGGTGGATAATTCCAGGATTTTGACCCAGCAACAATAAGGAGCAGCAACATATGTCCCAGCCAGGATGTGCACCAAATGGGTGACATTCTAGTATGTAGAGAGACACAGGTCCATCTTGTGAAATACAAATTCTCAAAAGACAGAAGCAAGTTTTTAGGGAATATAATAGGTTCCACGGGTCTCAAGATGAACTCTGACAACAGCCAAGGTATGAAGAATATATCTCAACTTTCAAACATGTGAGGTTCTATGCTTCCTATGTTAGTTAGGCAAGTTTTCTCCATGGTTTCCTTTGCAGTATCTCACACGCAAAAAAAATCTTGTATTTGGACTTTTGAAGGATAGAGGGCACGCCACGAAATGAGGAAAGAACCAAATATATCACCCACTCCTATATGACCCTGGTGGAGAAACCCGTGTATCTGCCAATTTTTTTATTCATTTACAGGATGTGTTCATCGCTGGCTAGGCCAATGTTTATTGCCCATCCCTAACTGCCCTTGAGAAGGTGGTGGTGAGCTGCCTTCTTGAACTGCTGCGGTCCATGTGGTGTAGGTACACCCACAGTGCTGTTAGGGAGGGAGTTCCAAGATTTTGACCCAGTGACAGTGAAGGAACGGCAATATATTTCCAAGTCAGGATGGTGAATGGCTTGGAGGGGAACTTCCAGGTGGTGGCGTTACCATGTTTCTGCTGCCCTTGTCCTTCTAGATGGTAGCAGCTGTGGGTTTGGAAGGTGCTGCCTAAGGAACCTTGGTGAGTTTCTGCAGTGCATCTTGTAGATGGTATACTGTGCATTGGTAGTGGAGGGAGTGAATGTTTATGGAAAGGGTGCCAATCAAGCGGGCTGCTTTGTCTTGGATGGTGGCAAGCTTTTTTGTGTGTTGTTAGGGCTGCACTCATCCATTTAAGAGTAGGGGTTAATCTACTACAGAAATCCAAGCAAGAACAATGGCTTGCAAGGATAATAGCACCGCAAAGGTACAATTAAACTGGATACTGCAATGAAGAAGCTAGTTGCCACATCTTAAAGTTGATAAAACTTTGTCAGTATACTGATTCCACAGCCTCTCCAGTTTTCCTGTTATTTGTAGAGCTTCCTATTCATAGAGGATCGGGGATTTTAGTTTCTGTGCTCCTCCCACATGCAGTTCACTATTAGTGATTGTTTTCCTTTCTGGAGGAAAATGACATGCTTAATGGAATGTTAGTGTCATAGATACCTTGTATGAAAGCATGGATTCCATAATGATGAGAGGTACTGATGCGTTGTGCCAGTAAATTAAGTCTCTTTGAAGATTAGCAAAAGCACACAGTGTGAGTTCAAAAGGTGCTTGAGTGTTGCAGAGGATGCTCTTTGCATTAAGTAACCTAGTGCGCAGATTCTGATAGAAAAAGAATGTGAGAGATAAGGAGGTGATTGAAAGCTGTATCAGTGGCAGAGGGTGTGGTTCGGACACAGTAGTGCCTTGGCTTACCTTGGTACCCCTGAGAGGTCACTGAACCCCTTCCTGCACTGTGTCACATATCTTGCCCCCCCACTCAACAACATCAACCACATGCATTTAGGTAACACCTTTAACATAGTAAAACATCCCAAGGTGCTCACATTATCAAGTAAAGCCAGTGACCAAAATCTTGGTCAAAGAAGTAGGTTTTAAAATGCAGCATATTGAAGGAGAGATAGAGAGAGAGAGGTTTAGGGAGACAATTCTAGGGCAGAATGTTTCATCCCACAGGCAGGCATGTGTCCGAGCTGAACGGGAGTGAAATAGTGCTCTATGTTGTCGGCCGAGTGTCCGACATCATCATACACTCTCGCAATCTTTTGGTGGGCGGGTGCACGTGAGAGGTGGCAGTGCGCCCGCTGACAATTAAGAGGCCTCTTAAGGCCCTGAAGAAGTTAATTAAGTTGCATTTTTCTCTGCCTGCTCAATCATTCGGTTGGCGGGCAGGCAAATAGGCTGGGCGGCATTTGCATTTTTCATGAAACCTCATCAGCAGGCGGGATGAGGTTTCCAACAGTTACTAAAAAAAAAACAGTAAAAATTTTTTAACGTCCTTTTTTACATGTCCCTCTTCATGTGACTGAATCACATGCGGGGACCTGTTTATATCCTTTGTGAAATGTTTATTGTTGTAATCAAAATTCTTCAGCTCCCCTGAGGCAGCTCCCTGCCTTCAGGGGGCTTTTAGTGTGCAGACCCCCACACATGCGCACACTTCAGCGCTGGCGCTCCTCCTGCCCCCGCTCTGGCAGCACTGAGGGCTCTTAGCACGCTTTTCACACTGGCTGGTCCTTAGTTGGCCAGCCAGTGTGAAATTGCAGTCGGAGCCCACCGCGCCTACCTGACGAGGGGAAAATCCTGCCCCTAGAGTTTAGGCTCTAGGTAACTGAAGATTGACTGCCAGTGGTGGAGTGGCGAAAATCATGGAAGTGCAAGAAGTCAGAATTGGATGAGTTTCCATCTCTTGGAGGGCTGTAGGGTTAAGAAGGCTGGAGAGATAGGGTTGGGTGAGGCATTAGATGTATTTGAACACAAGGATGAGATTTTTAAAATAGAGTCTGACTCTCCTTCCATTGGGGTTAACTGCCGTTTAGCCTTGACTTCATCTCGAGTACATCAGGGACTAGAGCAGCCCTTCCTGATATGGATCCCCAATGCTGCTCCTTCATGCTTGTGAAAACCATCCCCAGTCATTAACTTGGTTCACCAGGAGCTCATCCTCACCAGTGGTTTTTCTTTGGCTTAATAACTGTTTCTTAGTAAACCAAAAGCTGAAAATTGTTAAAGCTATTTTTTAATCACTTAGAAGTAGTAAGTGCTGACTGTGAAGAAAGCTGTTTCGGGAAGGATGTTTCCCCTGGCTGGGGGTCTAGAACCAGGGGACACAGTCTCAGAATAAGGGGCGAGTGATTTAAGACTGAAATGTGGAGGAATTTATTCCCTCAGGGGGTGGTGAATCTTTGGAATTCTCTATCCCAGAGGGCTGTGGAATAGACTTATAGGAAATAATCTGTCTCCCCCCCACCCCCCCCCTATCAGGGGGGTGGGCGGGGAGGGGCGCAGGTGTCCCCGATCAAGTCCGCACTGCCATTTTACGTGGGCCGGCCAACTAAGGCCCGCCCAGTGTGACGTGCACCCGGAAGTGCTGTGCTCTTCCTGTGATGGTGGATGGGGGGGTTGGGGTTCCCTGAGTCGGGGGGTGGGGGTGGGGTTCCCTGAGTAGGGAGTGCGCTCTTTTCCACATTGCGCAGAGGTGCCTCAGGGAGATAAGTCTTAAGTTTTAAAAGTTTTAATAAAGGAAAAATAAATTTAAGACAAGTCCCCCTCATGTGACAGCTTATTTAATTTTTGAACCCTTCATTGAAACCTCATCCCGCCCGCGAATGAGGTTCCATGAAAAATGCGAAGGTCGCCTGGGCTCTTCACCTACCCCCCCCCGTCAACCTTAAGGTTGGACGGGCAGCTTTCTCAAGAGGCTTAATCAGTTAATTCGTGGCCTTAAGAGGCTTTTGCCAGTTCGGTGGGCCCGCAGCTGACTGGGCTGCGCGCCTGCGGAATGGAAAATCTAAACCATGTGCGGTGACGTTGGGACGCGCCTCCGATGTCACCCCGCGTCATTTTACGCCTCGGCGAGCAGGCCCCGCCCACACTCGCTGAGCTGAAGATTCAGTCCATAAATATTAAAGATATCAGGGGATATGGCGATAGTGCAGGAATATGGCATTGAGGTAGAAGGTCCGTCATGTGTTGAATGGCAGAGCAGGCTCAAGGGGCCAAATGGCCTACTCCTGCTCCAATCCCCTTTTATTCCCACATTCACGGGTGTGTAGATTAAACTTTCACATGAGATCCATTTTACAGCAAAGTATTGCTGCTCATAACAATTAATAATCCCTCTGAGTTGGAATGCATTCAGCAACATTGATGCTTTTTCTACATCATTGAGTAATGAGCCTAACACATTACAGGTCTGATGTATTGTTCCTGAGTACAAGCTGACATAATAACATCAACTCTGTAATCTAAGTTGGCCTCTGATTAACTAACTCAGTGTTATTGGACTAGGCACCAGTCTGGTCTCATCTAAATAAATATAGTAAACTCATTAGCACCATTAGATTACAAAAGTGTGTTTTCATTTGCTATGCACAAGGGTAATGAAAACAGATTCAATCATAAATTTCAGAAAAGCAATTGGATGGACACTCAAAAAGGAAAAAAATTTGCTGGGCTATGGGGAAAAAGCAGGGATTGCGACCAATCGGATAGCTCTTTCAAAGAGCTGGCACAGGCCCAATGGGCTGATTGGCCTCCTTCTTTGCTGTATCACTCTATGATTTTATAGAGTTGCCCTCTATTGTCTTGCAGATTAGTGGTGTCTGGCATACAGCCAGACTCTTGTAGACCAGGTGTGACCTGACCCTTGAGTAGACGTGACCCTGTACAGACAGGTATTTCAGGGTGAATTGTGAGCCTTGAGGTTTTGCTGGGTTTTCCCGACTGTAACTTCAGCAGGAGGTGGATTTTAACACCAGCCAAATGGTGGTTGATTTTTTTTAACCATTTGCACTGTGTCTCCGAAGGTTCCACTGGTCTCCCTAGAGAACCCTGCTGAATTTCCAGGGGGTGGTCTTTTAACATTAAGATTTTAATATGTTGAGTTACTTCAGGATGTGGACTAAGGGTTAAAATACACTCCAATTCGAGGGAAATAATGGAAGATCCTTAATGCGACAGCACATCACAAAATATGGTCAGCAGCTTAAGCCCATCAGATCAGATTTGGAGACAGGATCTTGTGGAAGTACTCACTTCTAGTGTCTGGGAAATGAGTGTCATTTGATACTTTTGATGTATAATAGACTATAACTAAGAGATGGAGAATCAACACTGAGTAGGAGGACATCTCCTGCCTTCCTGATCACCATTATGTTGGACTTAAATTCCCTTCTGATCTATACCTGTACTTAGAAGAACAATACTGAGCTCACCATTGTGATCCAGATTGGAGTGCAGGTCTCCAGGGGTGAGATATGGTGACTGAGGCTATTGCTTGAAGCATCTATGCCATCTGTTCACATGTGCTTTTGCCCTGACATTTCCAGTGAATGACTTAGTGCCAATTTTTCGGCAGCCTGTCTGTAATTTTTAAGACCTACAGTGAAAGACTGACTCTAAATGGCTGCGTGTTCCTGCTAATTTCTGCAAACAAGTTAAAGCCCCATTATTTCTATGACTACAGCAGAACGTAAAACAAATTTTATAACAATGTTTATTCCTAACTTGAAGAGTTGTTTTGCATTAACCGCACTTTTGAAAAAAGCATTAGGGACTAATACTCGAAAGTACATCTCACCACCACAGTTAGGAATGTGACTAACATTTAAGAATTAGAAACAGTTTGAGGCTAACTGCAGATGGAGTGCAATTCTAGAATTGGCTGCTTTTAAAAAATAGTGATTTGGTTCTCCATGTTTCATTTACAGAATATAGGGAGGAGTCTAATGTAAAACCCATCTGGTTCTGTGCAGATTCAGCCATTTTGAAATCAGCTCATTGAATTTTGTTTCATGCAGGCAGCTAGATACAGATCAGGAAGGTGCCTGATTGCACTCTGTGCTACCTAGTTGATCACAGATAGGCTGGTAGTGAGCGTGCTAAAATTACTCACAGCACTCCTGGGCCAAGAAGAGGAAATCAGCCTGGGTTCCAGCTACTGTTAGTTCTAGTGACCGTTTCTAGAAGTTGCATACAAGTGGATATTGCAAAAGAACTGTAGAGCAGAACAATCTGAAACAGAGCAAAAGTTGACAATTTGACACGCTAGGCTCTAGGAGACTTTGTAAGACTGGACTGCCGAAATTGTAGCATGAGCTAAGCTGCAAACCAGCTCAAGCAGAATACCTTGCAAACATGGCAGTCTAATGGCACGGGGGTCTAAGGACTGTAGCAGAAGGGTCATGGTACATACAGGGTTAACGTGGGACTGAGTACAGTATCACTCACAAGTGATGTAAGAAGGCATATGACCTAGACCTACAGTCAGTGTGGTGTTGGCCAGAAATGTGATAAGACCTAGGATGGAGATAGCACCATACCTGTACCCTTTACTGTATAGTTGTATATAGTTACAAGTAGTTAGTAGAGACTTGCTGTTAACATACAGAAAACTATAAAGACTTCTTTAACAGACATGTTCTGCAACCAATACCATCTCAACAAGGACAACCATATTTTTGACCTGGAAGATAAGACTTTGGCATGATATCAGTTGAAGTGACACCACAACACAAACTGAGACAGCTAACTCCTAAGACAAGGGAACAACTGGTGGATTTCACTGACTGATTTCACTGAAATTCCCTAACCACAAAGACTAAATAGCATGGGAGCCAGACGGGCAACACCCTTTACTGAGTCATGACTGATCAGCTCTTAGCCCGTACAAGGGGGTCTCCAAGGTTCATTGCTGCAGCTGAGGCAGCCTGGTCAACAACCTGAAGACTACAATTAATGCGTGGTGACCTCTGGTGGATGATTACAAGTCATATCCTTTGTGGGGTAACTGGTGGGGAATTGTATTGCCAAATTTTTTTCGCAGGATCTCTGCAGTGGGTATTGTATTGCAGGATTAGTTTTTGAATTGTTAAATGCACCTAACGATTGATTAACCCGAATAACCTTGTTCTTTGAAATCATCATTTTCCTGTAATCCTCGGGGTCGAATATAACTTGTGGAAACAGAATTCTGTGCAGAACAGAATCTGTTCAGATGTGACGCTGACTGTGATCAGGTAACCTGTCATGTCAATACAGAACTATGAAGAATGACAACTTATCAATGTCAAAAAACTGGGAGAAATCTGGGGGGGAGGGGGAGTGGGAAGTCGACCCTTCAAAACCCCAGGCAAATTTAGAAAGAATCAGAAGAAAATCACTTTTATTTGAGAACATTGTTGAAATTCAGGAAAATTAGCAATGGCACAGACAAGCTAAAGGACAACCTGGCAGCATTTTCACAATTAATGGACAACACATCACAGGCCAGTTCAAAATGATTTTATTTTTAAAATTTATTATGTTAATAAAAAAAAAGTCCTCAATGTACCACTGTGGGCAAGATCAGAAATTGAGTATGACTGGCATCAAATTTGGATAAGTTAAAAAATTATATTAAGGGTAACTGTGGCAAAGTTGGTTTAACTTGGAGCATAGTGATGACAAAATTTGTAAAATTATGCATCTAGTCATCTTTGCAATCATATTTTTGGTTTCTCAAAGCAAGTTGCATTATCCAAATGTAGTTTCAATACACATTACAGAAATTCTGAACCAATATCAAGACAATTAAATGTTGAATTAAGCACTGAAAAATAAGCTCCAAGATGCTTGCATTTACGTGATACTTGAGATCCAATTTTCAGAGGGCAGAGCAGGGAGAATTTCAAGGAGAAGTTGTTTTTTTAACCCTCAAAAATCAGAAGAGGATGAATTTTTATCACCATCACCAACCCAGGAAAAAAAACCCCAAGAATTTATAGGTAAAATTGAGAGATACTCACTTTAATAATCAGGTACGAAGGAATGTAGCCACCAGCGGGACTTCACACCTGCCTAAGTCGCTGTCTTCAGAAATGGAGAAGAAAACTGGTTTGAAAAAAAGATTGTGTGTTATTGACAAAGATTGAACAGTTTGGGGCAATTTGTACAGCAGAATGGGAAAATACCACCCATACACTGTAAGGTGAAGTTGGGACTGTTTACCTTGGAAAGAGAAGGCTGAGAGGAGATTTGATAGAGGTATTCAAAATCATGAGGGGCCTGGAGAGAGTAGATAGAGAAAAAATGTTCCTATTGGTGGAAGGATTGAGAACAAGAGGCACAGATTTAAGGTAATTGGCAGAAGAAGCATTGGCAACATGAGGAAAAACTCCTTCACGCTGTGAGCGGTTAGGATCTGGAATGCACTGCCTGAGAGTGTGGTGAAGACAGGTTTAATCGAGGCATGCAAGAGGGAATAGGATTACTATCTGAAAAGAGAGAATGTGCAGGGCTATGGGAGAAGGTGGGGGTGTGAATCTAGGTGCATTTTTCATTTGGAGAGCCAGCGCAGACTCCTTCTGTGCTGTAACAATTCTGTGATGAGGTGCCAATTTAAAGTGTTTTCATGAGCAATGAACAAATCAGCATTTGTAAAGGTAAAACTGGGCAGTGCAGGAGGTTATTAAACTGTTGCTTAAGTGCACATTATGTGGCTAGATTGACAAACTACACGCTTGAATGAAAAATCCATTAAATGCCATCTTGTAAATGAAACCAGCTTCTATGGAAATTAATGGCAGCCGTTGTGGCTTTTAAGAAGTTAATACACTTGTGTAAGGTGTACCTGAATGCAGTAGGCTGTTAGTACTTGATCCCTCTGACAACGTGGCAACTACTGGATAGCTTTTAGATAGGGGGATAAAAGAGACATAACCGTTCAAGTTCACTCAGAATTCTGCCACAGAGAGATGTAAAGCATCAACAACTGGTTGTCACTGTCAGTCCGAGAAACACACAGCTTTATCAGAAATCCAAGGGACACAAACTCGCTGAGGAGTAATAAACAGGTTTAAAGGAAAGAGCTTTGACATTTATTTTCTGCCTTGATATAAACATGATCTGAGATGCTAACCCCATCTGGTAAGAAAGTTCTACAGAAACAAAGGTCAGTATTCTTCCGCACTGTGAAAACATGACCTTAACTGAATTGAGTGATTTTGAAGCATTTGAAGGTCAAGTTCAACAACATGAAACTACTGAAACACCTTCGTGCTCCAGCCTATGAATCTGATTGAACAAGAGCAACAAGCCTCTTATCACCATGTTGTACAGACACTGCATCCTGTATGGTGTATCACCTTTTATGTTTTGGTCACAGCACAGTAGTTGGAAAAAAATGCACAGAATTTGCTTGACCATTGTGACTTGATGTTGTAAGTGCTGACATTGAAATCAATGCCATTATTTGTGATTACTTTTGCTTCATGTCATTCTGTTGGATAATTTGCAGATGTTAACTCCGTATTCAACAACTGTATTTTCAACATCCACTTTTTCAGAACCTTGCTTATAATTTGTCCCTACCTTCATAGAGTATAGTAGCATAGTGGTTAGTGACATTGTATACCTGAAGCCTGGGTGAATAATCAGGCATGAGTTTAATTCCCTCCACACAACTGGGTAATTTAAATTAATTAAGTTTAAAAAAAACGCTTGTATCAGTCATAGTAGCTGTGGGACCACTGGATTTCTGTTAAAAACCCACCTGGGTTCCCCTAGGAAAGAATATCTATTTTTCTTACTTAGTTGGGTCTATATATGAAACCTAAAGCAATGGAATTGACTCTTAACTGTCCTTTGAAATAGCTTAGTAAGCCATTTGGTTGTATGAAAGGAGCTCACCACCACTTTCTCAAGGGCAATTAGAGATGGGAAATAAATGTAGGCCTTGCCAGTGACAGCTACATGCAGTGAATGAATGACGAAAAAAAACATACAATCGTATTAGCTTTCAGCAGTATATTATACTGAACTGGCAAAACTGAGGTTAATATTTCTCTCTTACTTAATCTGTGGCAAGCCTGCTGAAATTCTCATTGACTTCGGGCTAATTTACAAAAAAATTGCTGACCAAACAGGAGATAGTTTTGAGGTGAAATGTAAGAAATTAAAGGAAGCCAAAAAGCAAATATGGAGAGACCAGTGTTAACTAAAATATTGATTTAAACCAACCTTAGACCTTAAAATGAATATTGATTTACTGGAGCAAAACTGATACATTTACTAACACCCCATTGGTATGCAAGCAGTGATCTAACGGACCATTGAACAAATTCCAGTACATGCTGCAAAATTCCCTAGATGCTTGAACAATCCCATCAAATTGTAAATTAGCAAATACTGCACTGATATTCAAGAAAGGAGGCAGAGAGAAAACACAGAACTACAGGCCAGTTAGCCTGGCATCAATTGTGAGGAAGTTGCTGGAATCTATTATTAAGGAAGTCTTAGCAATGCACTTAGAAAATTCATAGTATGATTTGACAAAGTCAACATGGTTTAACAAAATTTGACAAATTTATTAGAGTTTTTTGAGCATTAAATGAATAAGGCAAATAAAGGGGAACCAGTAGATGTAGTATACTTAGATTTTCAAAAGGCTGTTGATAAGGTGCCACACAAAAGGTTAATATGCAGAATATAGGCGCATGGAATTAGGATAATATATTAGAATGGATAGAGGATTGGTTAACAGAAAGAAAGCAAACAGTGGGGAAAAACAAACCCTTACAAGTTGGCAGACTGTGACTAGTGCAGTGCTGCAAGGATCAGGGCTGGGTCCTCAGCTATTTACAATCTATATTAATGACGTAGGTGAGGAGACAGAGAGTAATTTGTATAAGTTTGCTGATGATACAAAGCTAGAAGGGAATAAAAGCTGCGGGGAAGACATAAAGAGGCTGCATAGAGATATAGGCAGGCTAAGTGAATGGGCATCAAGGTAGCAGATGGATATAATGAGGGTAAGTGTGAGGTTATTCACTTTGGTAGTAAGAACAAAAAACAGTGCAGTACACTATATCCCTGAAGGTTACCCAGTCATCCTAAATGCAGAAAGTGATGTAGGATATAGTGAGTGATGTTGGGATATAGTGTATTCCGCTGCTTTAGAGGCCCTTGACCCTATCTGTCATAAGCATCAAGATTGGTTTGATAAAAACAATGAGGGAGTCCTTCAGGAGGAGAAACATCATCTCTACAGGACTTTCCTCAGTGACAAGTCATCATCATCCAAAGATGCCGGCAAAACGGCCTACAGGACTGCCCATGAGCTCAGAGGGATGCACTTTGACTGAATCAGAAAGCAGATGAATTTCAGTCACACACAGACCACAAAAACTGGAAGAGATTCTACGATGCTCTAGAATCGGTCTGTGAACCAGTAGACTGGGCCCATCACCAATTCTTGGTTCCGGTAGGTCAACACTGTTTACAGAAAAAGCCCAAATTCTAGAAAAATGGGCAGAGCACTTTAACCACATTCTCAATCGGCCTTCATCATCAATGAAGAAGCAATCAGCAGGCTGCCACTGGTGCCATCAACTGCTCTCTTGATGCCCCTCCCAAATGTTCAGAAATGATGAATGCAACCAAACTTCTGCCTGACAAAGCTAAAGGAGCTGATGTTATTCCACCTGTACAAATGGAAAGGAACTCCTCAATTGTGAGACAATCATAGAGGAATCTCACTCCTCCCCATTGCTGACAAAATCTTTGCCCAAATCCTTCAGAACCACTTAGTGCAACATCTTGGCCAGGATTTCCTGTCAGAGGGTCAGTGCGTGGAACTACTGATGTGGTGTTTGCAGTTACATAGCTCCAAAATGCCAAGAACAGAATCTGGATCTCTACACCACGTTTGTTGACCTGACCCAGGCCTATGGCACATTCAGCCATGAGGGCCTTTGGAAGGTGTTATGACATTGCAGATGATGCGTGCCGGGTGAATCAAATCCATGAGGGAACCTTGGACGCCCTGTCACACCGGTGTTTCAATTTGTATTTATGACGAGATGCGTGCACTGAATGCTGTAGTTATAAGACCACCAAGACTATTAGATTTTTTTTGAAAGGTAATTAAATATATTTATGAACAAAATGAGAGATGTCAAGCATATGTGTAAGGCTACAATTATTACTATAATAATTCCTAAAATTATGAATTAACCTGGCTTTCAGTTACACCCCCTTTAAGACAATGGCCCAAAAATAGATTTTGGACTTTAAACAGACTCAGCAAATTAACACAATACCCTGGTCAGTGGAATTCCAAATGGCTTTTCTCCAGCCTCAGTTTTGGTAGACAGCAGGCTTATGCAGAAATGCTGGACGCTTCATTAAAGCTATTTCACACACTTCTGTTTGTTCTCACAGGGCCTTCCCCTGACACATAGCCTCATTCTCCTTTACATATGTTTTCTCTTTTTAATATTTAAATTCTATTGTTTCATATGTCTTTGAAACTGTATATTTCTCACAATATAAAAATTTTCATGTTGCAACTATTTATTGTCAGTAACCTTTGGGAGGAATAACACATTCCTTAGCCTTGCTTATCTGGCTAGTTGTAAACAGACTGGGATGCCTTTGAAATCTAAATTTCACTTCATTTACCTAAAAATGCAAATACATGCTAAGCCAGCATCCATGTTTACTCATTAGCATCTCAAGCACCTAGCTCCTTTTCATGAGTTAAACCTTGCAGTCTACTTGACTCTAAATGTAATTAAATCATACACAGACAGACCCAATTATATGTACACCCATAAACCTACTTTACAGTAAACCAGAATAATATTATGAAAATTATTATTCTTTCATGACACCTCCATCCTCATGACAAAATGAACTGTCATAATTTTAAAAAACATCATTTTCTTAACCCATTTTACACTACCTACCATACTTACCTATATGCCCACACTATTACTTTACCAGATACACACATTAACATAATACATATACACAAATCCTTCAGATCACCAGAGGTCATTTCAGTTCAGTGTCCATGTTTTAAATGTCCAATTTCCAATTGAGATTTAAACTCATGGCAATGCATCTCCAATTAGCTTTTCTCACCCAGCCACATATATAATCTGTAAATTAAATGGTTGCAGCAATAAACTCCATCTGCACCTCGGTCTTGAAATTTGTTCAGAAATTTTAAAGGATTATGGTCTGTACAACCAATTGTTTCTGACAAATTGTTTGCAATGTAAACCTTGAAATGCTGCAATGCTAACACCAAACCCAGAATCACCTTTTCGCTTATTGAATATTGTCTCTGTTGTACATTCAGCTTTTGTGAAAAATACCCTATAGATTTCTCAATTCTGGTTTCATCTTCTTGCAACAGTACAGCCCCAATGGCTATATCATTTGTGTCAATGGCCAACTTAACTTACTTGGCATAATTGGGTACTGCCAAAACTGGTGTCGTAGTCAACACAGTTTTTAAACTGTCGCATGCCTTCCGACACTCCTGTGTTCATTGAAACTTCTTATTCTTTTTTAATAGTTCAGTCAATGGAGCAACCACACTGTTACAATTTGGTACAAATTTCCAATAAAACCCACTCATGCCCATAAATC
The DNA here is from genome assembly GCF_017639515.1 of Carcharodon carcharias. Classification (NCBI taxonomy): domain Eukaryota; kingdom Metazoa; phylum Chordata; class Chondrichthyes; order Lamniformes; family Lamnidae; genus Carcharodon; species Carcharodon carcharias. The sequence continues at coordinate 13,491,621 of NC_054491.1, read as the reverse complement.
TCAAAATTTCTCCTTTTGTTGTAAGTATGGGGAAAACCACAACTGCTTTGACTTTCATATCTCTCAGAGCCAATGGTATGAACTAGATATGTAATTTGCACTTTTGCAAATTCACTTTTAGCCAAGTTCATCACCAAATTAACTACCTGTAGTCAATTAAGTAATTCTTCCAGATGTTGTAAGTACTCCTCCCATGTTTGACTGAAAATTACCGGGTCACCAACATAAACAGCACAATTGCTCAGTCCTGCAATTACTTTGTTTGTCAGTCTTTGAAATGTTGCTGGTGCATTTTTCATACCAAATGGCATGACTTTAAACTGATATAGTCCACCTGGCATCACAAAAATCGATATCTCCTTTGTTCTCTCCGATTACGGTACTTACCAATATTGAGGTAAGTCAACCTCAAAGCAATTTTCTCAATGCAACTTTACAACTGGATAGGACATGAATCCCCTTTTGTCACTGCTTTCACCTTTTGATAGTCCACATGCAGTTGTTGTGTTCCTATGGGTTTCAGTATCATCACAATAGGCAAACTCCAGTTACTAGACTCAATGATGCCATTTTGAAGCATGAGTTCAATTTCTTTCTGTACTTGTGATAACTTTGCTGGACTTAATCTATAAGAATATTGCCTTATTGAAGATGAATCTTCCACACTCACATCATGTGTAGCTAAATTTTTTCTCCCCAGTTTATTCCCATAAATAGCTTTGTGTAACTGCAATAGCTTCTCCTAATCACTTTGAGGCTTGCCTGAAAGGTAACTCAATATTACATTTAAATTTTCAAGTACCCCCTCAGTATCCAATTTGATCAGAGGAAAATCAATTTCAGAATCCTTAATTTCCACCTCTTTCTCCTTATCTACCACCACTAATACCTCCTTTTGGTCCTCTTCTCTTTCAAAGTACTTATTAAGCATAATTACATGACACACTCTCTGCTTCTTTCCTCTATCTGGATTATTTATTAAGTAATTTACTTCACTCTGTTTCTGTTCAATTCTCTAAGGCCCACTAAACCCTGCCTTTAATGAGTCACCCAGTACTGGTAACAAAACTAACAATTTTTCCCCAGCAATGAAACTACAAGTTGTGGCTCTCCCTCCTTTCAGCCTTCACTTTCATCACTTGCTGTGATATCTTTAAATGTTCCCTAGCTAACTCATGTGCTTTGTTCAATCTTTCTCTGAACTTTTATACATAATTCAGGAGAGTAGTACCTGACCCACCAATTTCTCATGAACCAACTTTAGTGGTCCCCTTACCTCATGACCATAGGTTAATGTAAAAGGACAAAATCCAGTCAATGCATTAGGAGCATCCCTAATACCAAATAACAGGAAAGGAATTCCCCTATTCTAATCCTGTGGATAGTCCTGACTATACACCCTCATCATGGTTTTTAAAGTTTGATGACGTCTTTCCAAAACTTCTTGTGATTCAGGATGGTAAGCTGTGACTTAAACTGTTTTATCCCCAAACTGTTCATTACTTCCTTAAACAGCTGTGACATAAGATTTGAACCCTGATCTGATTGTATTTCTTTTGGAAAGCCTTATCTTGTAAACAATTTAGTCAGCTCTTCTACAATTATCTTTGCTGTAATATTTCTTAAAGGTCACTTCTGGAAACCTTGTAGACACATCCATTATTGTCAAATTGTATTGATTTTCATTTTTAGTCTTAGCCCTACACAATCAATCATGACCCTAGTAAAGGTTCCTCAAATGCTTGAATTGGAATTAAAGGTGCCATCTTAATCACTGCTTGTGGTTTCCCTATTAACTGACATGTGACATGTTCTACAGAATTTGACTACATCTTTATGCAATCCAGGCCAATAAAAATGTTTTTGTATTTTTGGCTATGTCTTTCTAATTTCTAAATGTCCTCCTGTTAGAATTTCATGAGCTATTCTCAGTATATATTTCTATAACCAGATTGTAATACAACCTAGTGCACTTCCATCCATTTTTCATCTGCTGAAACTTGGTATGGTCACCACTTCCTCATTAATACATTACCCTTAAGGTAATAACATTCTGGAATACATTCTGCCTCTGTTTACAAGAAAGCTGTCTGATATAACTGTTTTATTCATGGATCTTTTGTTGTACTGCCTTGAGCTAAACACCTCAGCTGCAATCTCTTCTATTCTCTCTTCCTGAACAATCTTATCAAAGGTTGTATCAGCTATTTGAACTTCAACACCTATTCCCTGCCTTTTAACTTCCTCTTCTTCCCGTTTCAACCTGTCAGCTTGTGACCTCGTTACTACACAATGTGGAAACAATCCAGGATGCTCTTTTTGCAACAGTTCTGTGGAGAGCACCTCTACAAGCTGCTCATCTACCATAGGCATCAGCCACATCTGTGATCCAGCTATATCATTACTGAAAATAGATTGAACCCCTGCAATTGGCAATTTTTCCACTACTTAAATTTACCTTCCGTGATGGAATAGGTTTAACATCTTCATGAACCCCATTTATTATTACCAGTTCCTGCAATGCTTTCTTTGAGCAACAAATATCATTATCTGATAACATTAAGGATTGACTAGCCCCTGTGTCTCTTAAAATTTTAATATCTTTACCTACTCCACCCAGTACACATGGAAAGGCTTCCCTTTCACATACAACATTTTTAAACATTTCTGCAATTTGCTCCTCAAAAACCCCTTGGGCAAATTGTAAACATATTCCCACTTCTTTACCTATCACTGGTTCTTCCTGTTTTACCTGTACATAAACCAAAGGTTTTTCCTGTGCCTGGACCTCAGAACCCACAGTACTTTTACTTCCAGAACTTTTCTGCATTCCAATAATTGAAAGAGTTTCCCTGTAATTTCCAACACATTGACTTTGTGTGCCCAACTTTATTACAATGAAAACACTTCAAATTTCGAGTGTCACTTCTACCCTCATTTTAGTCTGAGAAAAACTTCCTAGGAATTTCCACCTACTCCTTCTCTTCCCTGACTACCTTCCTTTCACCTTCCCACTTTCTATTCTTCTCTGATTTTAAAAGGGTGATGAAAAAACATTTAAGATCTATGAACTGACTCATAATCATGAGCTATCTCTGCTGCTTGCCTTACAGAATCAACTCTCTGTTCCTTTACATGAGTTCTCATGACTGAAGGAATTGAATTTTTAAATTCTTCCAAAACAATTACTCCTCTAAGTGCTGCCTATGTTGTCTCTACATTTAATCCCACGTCCACCAGTCAAAATTACTTTGATTTACTCTCTCAAACTCAATATAAGCTTTCCCAGTGTGATGAAGGTGTAATCATTTTCATAATATTTTTCTGGTTTAGTGTAAAGTAGGTTTATGGGAGATTGTGTTGTTCTGTCTGTGTGTGAGTGATTTAATTACATCATGTAGCTAAGCAGACTGCAAGTTGATGTATCAAAAGAAGTAAGATGTAGAAGTGTCTTTAGTATGTTAATGAGTAAACATAGTTGGGGTCTTAGCAAGTAAGGTGCAAAGGGAATTTGCATTTGTAGATAGATGAAGGGGGATTTTGTTTTCAAAGGGATCTCAGTCTGTTTACAAACAGCCAGACAAGCAAGCTGAGGAACGTATTTAATTTTTCAAGGGTTATTGGTAATGTAGTGGCAACATGAAAAGATTTATATAATGAGAAATGTAAAGTTCCAAAGACATATGGACAATGGAATTTACATATTAAAAGTAAGAAATATATACAAAGGAGGAAGGCATTGTACGATATACCAGAAGTATTAGAAGCCTCCAGTATTTGTGCATTAAGCCTGCTATCTACAGAAACCGAAGCTGGAAAAAGCCACTTTGAATTCTACTGTCCGGGGTACTGTGTTAACTTACTGGAATCTAGTAAAATCTATTTTTACTGTTGCCTTAATGGGGTGTAACTGGAAGCCATATTAATTAGGGGTTTTAGGAGTTATTATAGTAGTAATTTGTAGACCTTTTTTATGTTCTTGAAATCCTTTCTTTTGTTATTAAGTGTTTAATTTAGTTTTTAAAAAAATCTCTGAAGTCTAGGTGGACTTATTACTTCTGAATTCAGGACATGCATCTCGAAATAAATACAAATTGCAAAACCGTTGTGATAATGTGATTAAGTTGCCCTTGTGGATTTAATCTGCCTGGCACACATCATCTGCAATGTCGTAACACCAGGCTGTTTCCTTATATTCCTAAATTTCTGCGTGCACGCCTCAGATACCAATTCATATGCACTTAAATAGCCTTTTTTACCACATCGTAATCCACCACAATTTCATCTGACAGTGAAGCATAAGCCTCATGAGGTCTACCCACTAACCTTGTAAAAGCAATGCCTGGTTTTCTTGTGGCCATTTCATCTGTATAGCTATCTTCTCAAATGAAATAAAGAATGCCCCCACATCCCTTTCTTCAATTGCACAATTTAAACATCTCCCCACTGGGTTTTAGATTGAATGATTTTTCATCATCAGAATCCTCCTCAGTATCTGATGTCTGCTTTTTAAAGCCCAGCTTTTTATGCAAGTATTGTCTTTCTCTTTCCTTCTCCCTCTCCTCCATGGCTAATTTTTCCCTCTGGAGGTCTTGTTTTTGCATTTCCATTTCTCTTTGAAATACTTTCTTTTTTTCTTTTTTTTTCTGTTGCCTCTAGTTCAAGTTCTTTCATTTCCAGTGCTTATTCAAATACAAGCTCCTTCATTGAAGTCTCACTACCTCCAGCTGTGACTCACTAGTGTCAGATATCACTTCCAACTTCAAATGCTGTGCTAGCACTTCAACTAGGTCTGCTTTCTTTGCCCCGAGAGGTAACCTCAACTGCAACTTATCTGCTAACTTATCCTTAGATACTTTTTGTAACCCAATCAGAGTTATATCTCCTACTTCCAAAATAGTTTTAGCCATGGATATAGCCATTTTTGCTGTCTCACCACTTTAAAAATCCCTTACACCAACCCCTGAATGTGCTTCTCGTAACCTTAAGATTCACTAACTCCGAACCAATCAAGGAATTTCAAATATCCCGCAAAGTGCTCCCAATTTATTATGATGTGGCAGATGGTGTGTGCCAGGTGGATGAAATCCATGAGGGAAACTTGGTCACGCTATCACAATGGTTTTGCAATTTGTATTTATTACGAGATGTGTGCACTGAATTCAGAAGTAATAAGTCCACCAAGACTTTTAGGTGTTTTTTAAAAAAAGTAATTAAATGTATTTATTAACACTAAGAGATGTCAAGCACAAACATAAGACTACAATTATTACTATAATAATTATTAAAATTGGGAATTAACTCTCAACTCTCAATTATACTCCCTTTAAGGCAACAGTTCAAAAATAGATTTTAGATTTTAAACAAACCCAGTGAATTAACACAATCCCCTGGACAGTGGAATTCCAAATGGCCTTTCGTAGACAGCAGGCTTATGCAGAAATTCTGGAGGTTTCATTAAGACTATTTCACACACTTCTGTTAAGTCTCACAGGGCCTTCTCCTGACACAGCCTCATTTTTCTTTATATATGTTTCTCTGTTTATAATACATAAATTCTATTGTTTCATATATCTTTGAAATTGTATCTTCCTCACAATATAAAAATAAATAGCAGCAACATGAAAGTTGTCAGTAACCTTTGGGAGAAATAAACACATTCTTTAGCCTTGCTTATCTAGCTAGTTGTAAACAGACTGACATCCCTTTGAAATCTAAATCTCCCTTTATTTATCTAAAAATGCAAATTCCCTTCAGATCTTACATGCCATGTTTACTCATTAGCATCTCAATCGCCTAGCTTCTTTTGATGACTTAAACCTTGCAATCTACTTGACTCAAATGTAATTAAATCACTCACAGACAGACCCAACTATACATACCCCCATAAACCTACTTTACAGTAAATCAGAAAAATATTATGAAAAGTATTATATTTTCATGACAGAAGGTAATGGAAAAATTTGGCTGCCCTGAGAAATTCATCACAATGGTTCGACAGTTCCATGGCAGCATGCTGGTATGTGCCGTGGATGATGGTGAGTCTTCTGACCCATTCCCATTCACTAATGAAGTTAAAGGGGGCTGCATGCTAACGCCAACCCTCTTCAGCATCTTTTTCCTTGCCATGCTGTCCGACACCTTCCACACTGGTGATTCTGCATCGAAATCAGGTACTGCATGGATGGGAAGCTGCCCAATCTAAGACGACCCCAGGAAGAGACCAAGGTCCCCAGGGGCACACTTTGCGATTTCCTGTTTGCTGATGACTGCACCAGCTGCTGGTCCAGAGCTGGACATGCAATGTAACATGGATTTGTTCTCCAATGCATGCAACAATTTTGGTCGTACGCTCAGCACAAAGAAAACCAAATTAATAGAGCAACCTGTGGAAAGCTCTATCTTGAATCCAAGGTTTCAGTCCGTGACTAGAACCTGTCAGCAGCAAAAAGGCTCACTTATCTTGGCAGCACACTATCTCGAGCTATCTGTATTGACAATGCGACACATGCAAGAATTGCCAAAGAAAGTGCAGCTTTTGGGAGGAGTCGAACATCAGACCGGGAACAAAGAGGAGTAAATTTGCCTACTAAACTGAAAGGCTATAGAGCAATAGTCCTATCCACTCTGCTGTATGCATTTGAGACTTGGATTGTGTACCATTGTCATGCCAAGAGGCTCAACCACATTCACTTGAGCTACCTTCGGAAGCTTCTGAAGATCGAAATGACAGACCCTGAGATGCTCACCCAAGCTGGCCTACCAAGCATTCATGCCATATTGAGACCGTCATAACTGAGTTAGGTTGTTCATCTAACCAGAATGTCTAACATTGGCTTACCAAAATGAATCTTCTATGGAGAGCTTGAGTCTAAGGTGCGCTCTCATGGGAAGTGCTATAAGGGTTTCACTTAGGAGTTTTCAAATCCAGGCTCACCCAGGATCGCCGCACCCCAATCCAAACAGAAAATGGTGTGTCCTTTTTTGAACACAAGCGCATACCTGAGGCAAGAGTGAAAACCCAAGGAGAGGAAATCTCGAGCCAGCTACTTGTCGAAAACCTAACTGCCTGCAGTATCCTGTTTTATTTGCAGCAGAACCTTCTGGCTACAGGTCAGCTTGAGCAGGCATCCATGTACCCACTGGAACCCTACCAATCACCACAGATGAAGAACATGGTCACGTTGAGTACAAACATCTAAGCTGGCACACCAGTGCTGTGCCAAGGGAGTGCTGTATTATGGGAGGTGCCATTTTTCAGATGAATCACTGGATAGTGCTTAGGAGTGGGGGTCCTAGCTATTTATTGTCCCCCCAGCAGAGGAGTGACCCTACCGATAGCAGTTTTCTCAACGCAGACTGCGAATGAAACTTGGAAATTTCACGGTCTATCTGAGTCAGTTCCACACAGTACTGCATTTATCAACCGAGCACTACTTTTACTTTAATTAAACACAGTTGGAGAGCAAAGATTTCAAACTGGCTTTGGTTGCATTCACAGGACTAGATAGCAGGACCAATAATGGACAAATATCGCTCTCTTGAACAAAACCCTTCCATGATCAAATATGCTGCTGACTCTCAGGGTGCTGCAGCAATACCTCAATGAGCTACAATGTTTTCAGGAGAGAAAGGGAGGAAATTGTAAAATAAGGTTAATTTAATTTAATTCCTCTAAATCGACTAACTCCATTGCATACTGCATTGGAACACTGCTCCAATACCAGCATATCCTTGAGAAATCTCAGTTGGCTGTTCTTGCAGCATCCTGAGAGGTAGATGAAAAGCCAGGGTGAAGAGTGTTTTTCCTTTATTCATTTACAGGATGTGGGCGTTCACAGCTAGGCTGGCATTTATTGCCCATCCCCAGATGCCTTTGAGAAGGTGGAGGTGAGCTACCTTCCTGAACCGCTGCAGTCCATGTGGTGTGTAGGTACACCCACACTGCTGTTGTGAGGGAGTTCCAGGATTTTGATCCAGTGACAGTGAAGGAACGGTGATATATTTCCAAATCAGGACAGTGAGTGACTTGGAGGGGAACTTCCAAGGGGTGATGTTCCCATCTGTCTCCTGCCCTTGTCCTTCTAGATGGTAGTGGTCATGGGTTTTGAAAATGTTCTCTAAGGAGCCTTGGTGAGTTTCTGCCATGCATCTTGTAGATGGTACAAACTGCTGCTACTGTATGTCAATAGTGGAGGGAGTGAATGTTTGTGGAAGGGGTGCCAATCAAGCAGGCTGCTTTGTTGTGGATGGTATCAAGCTTCTTGATTGTTGTTGGAGCTACACTCACCCAAGCAAAGCAATAATTCACTAAGAGCCAACTTGCAACATCTCACACACCTCCCAAGGACTGGTTCAAAAGAAACATCAGTAGAAGGCGTGAAGCGGAATCCCATCTGTTCTCTCAGTTGCAGATTTACAGAGCAGTTAGGAAATACCTGGTGTTATTTTGTTAAAGGAAAATAGAATGATAAAGCATAATTCAGCAAGACTTACTGTCAGACTACATAATACGCCTTTAACCTGCCAGCTGGAGATCGTGGGAACCAAATGCAAGATGCTTTTGGATGCTCCTGATGAGCCTGTTTTGTTTTGTTGTTGAGGTAGATTTGATAGTAATGCAAACAATGGAAGAATGAGGCTTATGCTTCACAGTAGTCAAGGTTGAAGAGTTTGAGCCCCACTTCAGATAGTAGTGGAGACTAGAGATGAGGTTGACAGTCAGCAGGATTCTCGAGCAGGATTTTTAGGCCCGATGGGGGCAAGTGCAGAGTCAGGCTGGTGTGAAAATTCATGTTGGCAGCAGGTGTGTTAGTATTCCTGCTCTGCCCAACTCCCAGGCCATTTTCTCTGAGGCAGGTTCAGAGGTGGCACTGAAAGAGGCAGGTAGCCAATTAGCAGCAGTTAAAGGCCAGTTGTTAGATGTCAGCTGCCTGGATGTAGACCAGGGGACCAGTGCTCCTGAGATGTTTTGAAGCTCTCCCTGTTTGCTTGGCTGCAGCTGTGGCCATTACTTGCCCTGTTCGCAGTGGCTGCTGAAGACACTTTTAAACTTAAAAGTTAAAAAAATTGGAACGCGGGCGCATCCAATGGGAATTGCAAACTGCTGCTGCTTCTGTGCTGGAGGGCCTCTAATTGGCCTTCTAGCTTCGAAAGCCCACTGTTCTTAACTTGACAGCAAATGCCCACTAAATGGCCAATACAGGAAACATCACTGCTGGGCGACTCTTCCCCACACAGTGTGGGATTGTGACTCCCATTGACCTGCCATCAGTGTCCTAACCCATAGGCCAGAATTCTCTCATGTCTGGATGGAGTGACCATTGACTCGGTGGTAGTATTCCTGTAACTGGTTTAGTAACGTTAGGCTCAAGCCCAAAGCAGACAGCCAGTGAGCCCCAGCACTGAACATTGGATTGACATCTTGTGGGGGCATTTGTGTCCAATGGGTGCAAGGGTGATCCCCAATTTTAAATAATAGAAGGAGCTCTTTAGCTTTGGTTGTAGCCCATCTAAGAGCCGGCACCGCAAAAATAAAATCCACAAGGAAAGCAGTGTGAAACCACCTCCACTACTCTTATGTAGCAAAGAAAGAAAAACTCGCAATTATTTAATGACTATCAGGCATCTCGAAGTGTTTTACAGTTAATGAAATGCTTTTGAGGTGTGATGTGGGAAATACAGCAGCTAATTTGTGCACAGCAATCTCCCACAAACAGCAATGTGATAATGACCACATAATCTGTTTTTAGTAATGTTGATTGAAGGATAATTTTTGGTTGGGATACTGATAATAATTTCCCTGTTCTTCTTCGAAGTAGTGCCATGCAACCTTTTACCTGATTAGTTGGATGGGGCCTCGGTTTTAATGTCTCATCCGAAAGACGTCAACTCTGACAGTGCAGCGCTCCCTCGACACTGCACTGGAGCATCAGCTTTGATTTTTGTGCTCAAGCCTCAGGAATGGGATTTGAATCAAATGAACCATGGCTGACACCATGCTAAGTGGCTCAAGCATCTCATGTGTGCGACTTAAATAAAAACCCACTCTAGGATACAATGGATGGCTGGACCCATTGCAGAGCTCATCCACACTGCGCACCTTAAAAAGTCATATCCTGGTGGTAAATCTAAAACAGACTTGTCAGAATGTGTAACATAACTATTAAGTTCTTTTTAGTTACATTTGAACATCCGACCTCTGGAAAATCTTTAAATTAGAACAGGATTTAGTACTCTACTAACATATCCAAATTAAAAAATATAATTGCTACAAATTTTAAAACCACAAATGTAATAAAGCACTGGCATTGGTACAGCAGTTTGAAATGATATCTCTTTACAGTGACGATGTCTGTTTCCATGGTAACTTTGCTATTGTTTAACCCCTTCACCCACACAAGCCTATATTTAGAATGGAGCAAACTGTGCTCCAGATGGTGGTTAATGCACGCTATTGTTTGTCTTATAATCGGAGTATTTGTTTCAAGCATTGGAACGTCACACCTGCCTGACATACAGTCAGTGAAGAAACAGGTGCAGCACAACAGGAATTTCAGAGAATTTTAAATTATTAATAATTATCTAGGAAAAAATATTCAGGAGACAAGTTCACAATAAGCAAAATTGCTACGTTGGAGACTTTGTGTCGATTGAACAATTATGTTGGGAGAATAAGGCCTATAGTTTAGTGTTGGCTGTTATCAGGATGTGAGCAACATTGGAAAAGCAGCATTTATTGCCCATCTCTAATTGTTCTGACAAAAGTTCTCCAGAGTTTGTTTTACAGCAGAGTGGCTTGTTTGGCTGCCTCAGAGGGCATTTTGAGCCAACTAGTATGGACTAAAATTGTATATCAGAGGTTGGTAATTCTGCAGTGAGTAACTCACCTCCAGACTCCCCAAAGCTTGTTCACCATCTACAAGGCACAATTTGGGAGTATGATGGAATACCCTCCACTTGCCTAGATGAGTGAAGAAAGTTTTCACATCCTCTTCTTCAAGCTTGGGCACTGGTTGGGAATACCTTAAGAAATCAAAATTTGTTTCTGAGCTGGGGTAGTTGAATTAAGCGATGTATACACTAGGTAAAGACAAGTTCTCCCTAGCTGCTTCAATCTGCCTTAGTTTTCTATCCTTTTGTGCTTATAATTCTTTCTCAAGCTTCTCGAACTAGAGTTCTTTATCCCTCCCTTTCTCCCTTGCCTGAAACTCTAACTCTAGCCTCACTCATCTAGATGGCTTTTGGCTAAGGTAACCTGGTCTGTTTCGGGTTCTATATTTTCTACCCCTTTCAAATCTGAGGTGAGGCCAAGATGCTCAGCCAACATCTCTAATAACTTGGGCTTCCATACTTTATGATGTATATTAATTTCTAGATGAGTATTGTTGAAGATTTTTATCTTGCACTCATCAGGACAATTTGCAAGAATACCAAATGTAAATGGAACAACAATTTACACTGAATGAGAACACTGGTTGGTTGACAAGTGGACTCTGATTGGTATCTCACAGAACCTTTACAGTGCAGAAGGAGGCCATTTGGTTCATCGAGTTTGAACTAGCCCTCTGAAAGAGCAGTCCACCTAGTCCCACTCCCCTGCCTTATCCCTGTAGCCTTGCACATTCTCTCTTTGCAGGTAGCAATCTAATTCTCTTTTGAATACCTTGATCGAACCTGCCTCCACCACCCTTTCAGGAAGTTTGTTCCAGACTCCAACCACCCTCTGGGTGAAAAATGTTTTCCTCACATCACATTTACTCCTTTTGCCAATTATTTTGAATCTGTGCCCTCTAGTTCTTGATGTTCTCTTGAGTGGGAACAGTTTCTCAATATTTACTCCAGCCATACCCCTCAGGATCTTGAATACCTCTACCAAGTCTTCTCTCAGCCTTCTTTTCTACAAGGAAAACAGTCCCAGCCTCTCCAATCTATCATCATAGCTACAGTTCTTCATCTTGGGAATCATTCTTGTGAATCTCCTCTGTACTCTCTCCAATGCCTTCAAATCCTTCCTCAAGTATGGTGCCCAGAACTGGATGCTGTACTCCAGATGAGGCCTAGCTAGTGTCTTATACAAGTTCAACATGACCTCCTTACTCTGGTGTTCGATGCCCTTATTAATAAAACCTAAGATACTTTTTCTTTATTAACTGCTCTCTCAACATGTGCTGCCATTTTCAATGACCTATGTACATATACACTGAGGTCCCTCTGTGCTTGCATCCCCTTTAGAGGCTCTCCCTGTTTCATATACTGTCTGACCATATCTTTCATGCCAAAACAATTTACTTCACACTTCTCTGCATTGAACTTCATCTGTCACTTGTCTGTCCAGTCCACCAACATGTCTGTGTCCTTTTGAAGTTCACGACTATCCCCATCACAGTTGACAACATTTCCATTCTTCATATCATCTGCAAACTTTGAAATCATGCCCTGCACACCACAGTTTAGGTCATTAATATATATCAGGAAGAGCAAGGGTCCCAACACTGACCCTTGAGGAACTCCACCACAAACATTCTTCCAGTCTGATAAACAACCATTTATCACTACTCTCTGTTTCCTGTCACTCAGTCAATTTCTTATCCAATTGTATACTTTCCCTTTTATTCCATGACCTAGAATTTTGCTCACAAGTCTGTTGTTTGGGACTGTACCCAGAAGTTTCCCTACCACTGACATCAAACTGACTGGCCTGTAGTTGCTGGCTTTATCCTTGCACCCATTTTTGGACAAGGGTGTAACATTCACAGTTCTCCAGTCCTCCAGCGTCTCGCCTGTGTCTAAGGCAGACTGGAAGATTACCATTAGTGCCTCTGCAATTTCCAATCTCACTTCCCTCAGTACCTTTGGATGCATCTCATCTGGTCCTGGTACCTTATATCTTTTAAGTAAAGATAGGGCAGGATTTTCCCCCCATCGGGGGTGTGGCACCATTTTACATGGGCAGGCCAATTAAGGCCTGCCCAGCATGATATCTGCACGGAAGCACTATGCACTCCCTGTGCGAGCGGCGGGGAATCTCTAAACCTGAGAGTGCACTCTTTCGCACATGCGCACGAAATAGCGCATCCATCCCCCTGAGGCTAAGTCAGGGAGATTGGCTGTTCTGTGACAAAAATTAAAAATAGAGAAAAAAAAAAATTCCTAATATGTCCCCTCATGTGACACTGTCACATGAGTTGGGACGTGTCCATAATTTTACACAAACTTCAATAAAATTTTTTAAACCTACATGAAACCACATCCCGCCCGTGGATGAGGTTTCATGCTTTGTCTATTGCCCGCCGGGGCTCCTGGCCTGCCCAATAACCTTAAGGTTGGATGGGCAGGTCCATTAATTAGTTTAATGACTCTATCAATGGCCTCAATTGGCCATTGACAGGTCGGCGGGCGCACAGCTGATTTTGCTGAGCCCTCGCCTACCGGAAAATTTAAATGGGGCGGGGTAACATTGGGAGTTCCGCCCGACATCACCGTGCGTCATTTTAGATGTTGGCGAGCGGGCCCCGTCCCCCGCTCGCCGATGGGAAATTCCTGCCCATAGTCTTCCTTTCAGTTGCAAGTTCTTCTAGTGCACCAGCTACCTCGGCCTGGGAAGCAAGTTCTTCCTTTTTAAAGACAGGCGCAAAGTACTTGTTTAATACCTCTGCTATTTCTCCAGCCTCCACATGCAAGCCCCCTGTTTTGTCCCTAATCGGCCCTACTCTTTATTTACCACCCTTTTATTATTTACACCCTCACAGAAAGCTGTGGGATTCCCTTTTATGTTGGCTGCCAGCCTCTTTTCATGCTCTCTCCTTGCTTATCTTATTAGTTTCTTCACTTCCCCTATGGTCCTTTTATATTCAAGCCTGATTCTCCATTGTATTTTCTACCAGACATATGTCATACGCTCACTTCTTCCTTAGATGAAGATTTCATGCTCTGGATGAAATCTCCATCAAAGTTCATCAATACCTATGCTTACACAATTTAACTTGCACTAAGCCATCTTAATTCTGTTTTTGTTGGTGACAATTTAGGCTGTTTGCTTTAAGATGTATTTGCATTTAATGTAATGGCTCACTTTGCTATCCTCATTAGCAAAACAGAACCTATCAGAGATTCGGCAACAACATGAAAGCAGAGTCTGGCTGGATGCTGAGGTAAGTAATCATCCTCAGAAAGATTTTAAGAATGCCAGAGGCCAGAAAATAAAATTATTATATCAGAGAAGCTTGGGAGGATAAACAGAAATCCGCATTAAATAAACAGCTGGCAGTGATGGACATGCTATGCTTGAGAGAGTACTGGGGTCAACATGGTCTATTTTCCACTAAGCAGAAAAGATGTAATAAATTTAAGTTGCACCAGGTCAATATTGACTAAAATCTGCCTTATGATACCATCACATAAGGAAAGAAACAGACAAATATTGCATAAAAGTTGCATTGATGTTGTCAATAATTTAGAATGGAAAGATGCAATGTCTTCCTTTTATAGTGCATGCTTTTCCAGGTCTACCACTACTGTACTTAATAAAGCTTTTTTCCCTTTTCAGATGATATTTTACCTCCTCAGCTGGCACCTTGTATTCTCCATGTGTCATTATTCATTAGGTTTTACTTAGATGGATCTTCCATTCAACATGTTGAAATGATTCTTCTTCAGTTCAATTCTAAAATTCCAATCCTTGTTTTCGAATCCATCCATGACCTTGCCCTTTCCTATCTTTGTAACATTCTCCAGCCCTACAATCCTCTGAGACCTATGCGCTCCTTTCATTCTAGCCTTTTGAGCATCCCATATTTTCACCGCCTCATCAAGGGTAGCCGTGCTTTCAGCTGCCGAGGTCCTAAACTCTGGAATTTCTTCCCTAAACCTTTCCACCTCTCTCCTCCCCTTTAATGACTCTCCTTAAAATTTGCCTCTTTGAGCAGATTGTGTTTGATAATGTCCCTGGAAAGCACTTTGGGATGTTATATTAGTTATTAGTCTAACGTAGTAAAACAGTGCTATGTATCTTTAACACTTTTGTTGCGAAGCAGTCCTACGCTTTCCATTTCATTTGCACGCTTCGAATCCATGAGGCTGCTGAAGATTCCAGTACTTATCACCCTTGTTGCAGGGCACATATGGAGTTATTACACACATTTCCAGTCACCAAGTTATCTCTGCAGGGTGATGGCTGAAATGTCTTGTCTTATTTCATCTCATTTTGCCAGTGAGGCATTAGTTTGCTCACAGTCTTCAAATTACAGAATGTGACCTTTCTCTTCCAACAGTAAATTTGAAACTGGCTCTGTATATTTATTTCTTAGCATTTTTTAATTAAAAATTGATTTTTGGTACCTTGGTTAATGAAATCCTCCTTACCGCAAGTGTGGGGAACCAACTATTCCAGATATTCATGACAAATAGTGACCTTTATAAGGCCATAACTTCACAATAGATTATCCAATTCAGGTGATTCATACATTGAAAGAACATTTGTACAAAGAGACAAATGTATAAAATGATGTTTTATTGGTCAATTAAATTGTGGATTTATGATTAGTAATTTGGCATGAAAATAAAGAATTTTATTAAAATTGTGAAAAATTTGTCTTTTCTCTTCAACTAGCTATTGCTGCTTAAAAGTCATGAAGGGAACCATATTATTTTACAGCTTAAAAATCTGATGGTAACAGGATTTCCACAATGAAAGCTGATTCATGGCAAGAGAAGCAAATGTCTCAGCACTGCAACATTGGGCAGAATTTAGCCCTTATCGGGGAGGGGTGGGGGGGTGGGGGCGTGCTCGCTGGAGACGGACGGGGGCGTTTGGTAAGCTGACCACTCTCTGCAATCAAGGCCGTAAGGCAATTTCATGCTGGAGGACCAATTAAGGCCCGCCAAGCCTAACACACAAGTGGCAATGCTCAGCGCTGTCTGTGCAGGTGGGTGGAGGGGTGGGGGGGGGGTGGTGGAGGAGGGTGAGTGGGGCAAGCATGAACTTCATGCATGCTCATGATTGTGCGCTTGAGAATCTCGCTGAGGCACAGAGCTGCCTCAGGGAGATGAAGAGTTTTCAAAGAAAAAAATAAAGAATTGAGAAATGTTATAAAACATGTCCCCTCATGTGATTCTGTCACATGAGCAGGGACATGCTTTTAGTTAAATTTAAAAATTTTTATTTTATTTTTATTTGCTTTTGGAAGCCTCATCCCGCCCGTGGATGAGGTTTCCTTAAAAGTGCAAAGGCCACTTGGTCTTTTCACCTGCCTGCCGACCATAAGGTTGGACGGGCAGCGAGAAATGTAAGTTAATTGAGACTTTGATGGCCTTAACAGGCCTTTTAGTTGTTGGTGGGTGTGCTGTCGATTCCCATGCACACCCGCTGACTGAAATATCGCGTGACAGCACGTTGACGTTGGGACACCCGCCCGAGGTCAACGGAAGTCATTTTACGCTCGAGCGGGTTGGGAGTAGGGAATCATAGGGGTTACTGCACTGAAGGGGACCATTCAGCTTTGTCGAGTGCTTGCTGGCTCCAAGCGAGCACAGCTCAGCTAGTCCCACACTCTCACCCTTTCCCTGCAATGCTGATTTTTTTTGTTTCAGGTGCTTACTCCAAAAATCTGTTGAAAACCATCTTTGAATCTGCCTCCACTACACTCTCAGTGCATTCTAGATCGTAACCACTTGTTGGGTGAAAATAATCCTCATATCGCCTTTCGATCTTTTGCCAATCACCTTAAATCTGTGCCCTCTGGTTTTTAAACTTTCCAACAATGGGAACAGTTTCCCTCTATCTACTCTGTCTTAGAAAACCCCTTATGATCTTGAACATCTCTATCAGTTCTCCTCTCAACCTTCTCTTCTCCAAGGAGAACAATTCCAGTTTCTCCAATCTATCCAAGTAACTCAAATCCCTCATACTTGGAACCATTCTTGTAAATCTTTTCTACATCTTCTCTAATGCCTTCACATCCTTTGAAGTGTGTGGTGCCCAATTAGATACAATACTTCAATTGAGGCTGAACCAGTGTAGGCTTTGATTTATAAAGCCCAGGATCTCATATGCCTTATTAACTTTTAGAACCTGCTCTGCCATCTTCAACTATTTGTGCACATATTCACCCCAGGAATTATAGCCTTAAGTTTATATTGCCCTTCCTCATTCTTCCACCAAAATGTATCACTCCACACATCTCTGCATTAAATATAATCTGCCACAAGTCCACATATTCCACCAGCCTGTCTACATCTTCTTGAAATCTATCACTAACCTCCTCACAGATCACAACACTCCCAAGTTTTGTGACATCTCCAAATTTTGAAATTGTACCCCGTACACCCTAAGATTACAATATCTACACAGGTCATGAAATTACAAATTTAGCCTTTCAGGTGGTTTCCTAATCCGTGTGGAACGTCGTAGCTCCACGACATCTGATTCTTTGACAGGAATCACGTTCTCTCAAACTATATTAACATCAGGTACCTCATTAGGCACATGCAGTTCAGTGTCTTCCACTCCGACAGAGACATTGGGCATATCTATCCTTGGTTGAGTAATTTCAACAGAAACCGCAGTTTCAGCAATGGTTACAAGTAGAACATCATTTTGTTGGGGTATCTCCCTTCTTCTTAAATAATATACATACTTACGGGTGATCCGGCCCTCCCTTTCCACATGTTACGACAATGGTCCTGTCACGGAGCTCACTGTACCAGGTAACCACTTCTGTTCTCCACCAAAATTCCTTACATATACTGCTTCCCCAACATAAATTATTACTCACGACTATGCAAATCATGAGTCGCTTTTTGGTTCCCTTGACTTTTCTCCACCTTCCCCTCCAAATGTGGAAGTATCAGGCTTAGTCTTGTTCAAAAGGTGCCTCATCCTCTTCTTTCTACCACAGAGTTTAGTCTTGGCCATCTTTATGACTTCACTGTCAGCCAGACTTCTCTCAGGTGAAATCTCAACTTGTCTTAGTCCAGTGGTTGAGCTACCCATGATTTCATTATCTACTCATATCTCGAGTAGATTTTTCCTTTCAATGTCTCTTTAGCTTCATTCAGCTGTTTCTTCAGCTCTTCTGTCTCCTTTTTGCATCTGTTGGCTTCTTCCTGGAACCTTAAACATTGCTGTGTCTTCTCTGCCAACTGGCTCTTAAATTTGTTCAGCGAGATGTTAAATTCTTCCTGTTCCTCTTCGTAATTTTGCAGAGGGATCCTTGTAGTGTGTGAAGGTCTTTCAATAGGTTTTTCTTTTCTTTACGAAACTCACTTGCTTCATCTTGAATTCTGTCATTCAGCAGAGTCTTCTTAAGTTTTTTCTGCTGTTCTTCCATGTCATTGTTAAAGACAGTCTTAATTTCTTCGCGTTATTGAATAGCTACGCACTTCTTTTTCATCCAGTTGCAGTCCTTGGACTCTCCAGGCTCTTTCTGAAGTACCTTGCCTTGTTCCTTTTTGAACTCAGGAACTATTCCTGCTTCCATTTGAAGTCTCACTGGCCAATCAAGGTTAATTTCCCTCAACCAATTTCAACCTAGAAGGCTTGGTCCTCTGCCTTCTAATGCCATCATTGGTATTTGTGCCGATTGGTATCTATAATGAACAATTACTCTGGCGATACCTTTTACCTGGATTTCTTTGCCTGTGTACTTGGCAAATGTTTGTTCCAAATTTAATTGTTGATCACCTTTATTTAAATCTCTGAAAGTGTGTTCTCCTATTACAGTGGTAGAAGCACCTGTGTCTACTTCCATTTTTAAGGGTTTACCATTCACTTGCAATGTGACAATAATTGGCCCTGTCTTCCCAACAGTCATGTTGAATAATGAATAAATGTCAGAATTGGTTGTTTCTGGCTCTTCTACACTATATAATTCATTGGACTTTGATTGTTGCCTGGAAGCCTGTTTAAATCTTGCTTTGCAATATTTCAATATGTGTCCACTTCTGTGACAAAAATAACGCTCTACCTTTTTAATTTGTCAATCGTTAGGAATATGATTATTTGCACGTCGATAAAGATTAGTTTTCAACTTCGCTGCTAAGCTGTTTTCTCTAAATTTTGGGTTAGCTGTTTCCCGCTTTGCGACAGAGTCCTCCTGGCTTTTCGCCACACTTTTGGCTGACTGTTCCTGCTCATCTAGGAAAAGGGTGCCATTTTGAGTACCTCGAATCACTTGTACATCCCTTACAGCGCTTTCCATCACAAGATTTCTTAAAATCAAGATCCACTTCAGTCAGCAATCTTCACTGAATAGTACCTTTTGCACGCCACAGATCAAACAATCTCTGAGCATGTCATTCAGGGTTTCACCAAAATTACAATATTCCATTAGTTGTTTTAATTTCGCCATGTAGGTAGTAATGTTCTCTCCCGGGGCTCTATTCCCTGAATTGAACCTGAGCCTCTGCATTGTGGCTGAGGGCTTGGGTTGGAAATGTCCCTTAATGAGGTCTATTAATTCACTGAAGGTCTTAGAATCTGGTGCACTGGGGGCCGTCAAGCTTTGAACTACACTGTAGGTCTTGCTCCCACAAATACTCGCTCGCCTCTTTTCCTCCCCCATGATTTTGTTGGTTTGAAAGTAGAACATAAAACATTCTATATATTGAGACCAGTCATCCGTGGCTTGTTCAAAGGGATCGATTCTGCCAAACTGTGGCATCTTGGAAGAGTATATCTTCTTTTCTTTTTAATTACCTTAGATACTCACAGTTGCTGGGCAAGGGATGGTACCGGATCTGATTTATCCTCATCACCAGTTTGTTATAGAGTTGATTTTCAAAGCAACTTTTCTTGGTGGAAACATTGAACTTTATTTACCAAGACAGCAGCAGCACAACATGTGTGCATCAAACTCCATAACTAAAGAAGAACCCTCTCCTAGAGGTTCCCCACACTGCTAACTCATTGGTTTACACAGATCATATGATCTTACACCACAGGATCATTCTTAAAGCTATAGTCCTACGTTTATTGGAACTATAATTATTACAGACATTAATATGTATATCAACAAAACCAATGGTGCTAGTTTCAACTCCTGGGGAACCCCACTGTATACCTTCCTTCAGTTAAAGTCAAAGACTATACCAAAATAAACTCTAGTTGGTAGGGCCTCAGAATTTGATAGTTTTGACATGAGCATAATGTACTGGTAAAATGCAATTCAATGTCTTAATTTGTAAATCAGTTTTTTATTTTGTAAAGTAAACTGCAAGTTTCATGATTGAATGTTTCCATGTGAAGAAAAGATGACTACATCGAGGATTCATTAATTGCTTGATTTCTGAGAATGAGAATTAAGAACAGACCATCAGACAACAGCACACAACAACCCTAGGGAATTTATGATCTTTAAAGAGAATTATGCTAATCCCACCAACCTCTTTCCTGCATCTGTTCTGGCATTATCTATGGCAGAATTAAACGGTCTAAGAAAAACTGAGATAATAGACAGTCTGTTGCCCACAGCAGGGCCTAGCTGTGTAGCAATGCATTACCTACACTTCACATACTGATGCATTGTTTTAATTTTTCAAGGGCAATAATTATGAGCGCGTGTTTATAAAAGATGTACATTTTGCAGAGGATGCTTCCCGCTATTTATACGTGGAAAGTTTTATAACTCACTAAATATTGCAAATGCCTCACATGGTAACAGGTGGGCACATTGTTCATTGAGTGCCAGATGCTCATGTCTATTGAATGCACAGATGCATAATGAAAGCAATCTCATGGCAGCATCAATAAGTGTTCTTGTGTGGGTTAGTGCTGTTAAGGAGTTGTTTACATTCCAAGTCTTTTCTTTAATTCATTCATGGGATGTGGGCTTCTCTGGCTGGGCCAGCATTTATTGCCCATCCCTAGGTGCCCTTGAGAAGGTGGTGGTGAGCTGCCTTCTTGAACCGCTGCAGTCCATGTGGTGTAGGTACACCCACAGTGCTGTTAGGAAGGGAGTTCCAGGACTTTGACCCAGCGACAGTGAAGGAAAGGCGATATATTTCCAAGTCAGGATGGTGAGTGACTTGGAGAGGAACTTCCAGGTGGTGGTGTTCCCTGATTCCCATTGGGAAAAATTCTCCACTGGTTGGAGTCATACCTAACACAAAAGAAGATGGTTGTGGTTGTTGGAGGTTAATTATCTCAGCTCCAGGATATCACCACAGGAGTTCCTCGGGGCAGTGCCCTCAGCCCAACCATCTTCAGCTGCTTCATCAATGACCTTCCTTTCATCATAAGGTCAGAAGTGGGGATGTTCGCTGATGATTGTGTGATGTTCGGCACTATTCGTGACTCCTCAGATACTGGGCTGACAAATGGCAAGTAACATTGGCAATACACAAGTGTCAGGCAATGACCATCTCCAACAAGAGAGGATCCAACCATTGCCCCTTAATGTACAATGACATTACCATCATCGAATCCCCCACTTGTAGAGAAAAGTTCCTTCTAGAGAAACATGAGTGGAGGGCCAAAATCTTCCAGTGCAAGAGATCAGCGAGGTTGAAAGAGTAGCAGAGAAAACGTGTCGCATCAAAGTGTGGAGTTAACGTTAAATGGCAGAGACGCTTAATTAATATTTTGCCTCAGTTTTCACAGTGGAGGGCACTAGTACCACGTCAATAGTAACAGGTAGTGCAGAGGATATAGAGAAGGAGGAACTTAGAACAATTACCATCACTAGAGAAAAAGTACTGAGCAAACTATTGGGATTAAAGGGTTACAAGTCCCCAGGACCTGAAGGCCTACATCCCAGGGTCTTACAGGAAGTGGCAGCGGAGACAGTGGATGCATTGGCTATAATATTCCAAAATTCCCTGGATTCTGGAAAGGTTCCAGTGGATTGGAAAAATGCTAATATAATGCCCTTATTCAAAAATTGGGGGAGGCAGAAAGTAGGAGACTATAGACCAGTTAGTTTAACATCTGTCATTGGGAAATTGTTGGAATCCATTATTAAGGAAGTAGTAATGGGGCTTTTGGAAAGTCAAAATGCAATCCATCAGAGTCAGCATGGTTTTATGAAGAGTAAATCGTGTTTGACTAATTTGCTAGAGTTCTTTGAAGATGTGACAAGCAAAGTGGATAATGGAGATCCTGTAGATGTAGTATATCTAGACTTCCAGTGGCCTTTGATAAGGTGCCGCACAAAAGATTAATACATGAGATAAGATCACATGGAGTTAGGGGTAATATATTAGCTTGGATAGAGGATTGGCTAACCAACAGAAAGCAGAGAGTCGAGATAAATGGCTTTTTTTTCTGGATGGCAAACTGTAACTAATGGAGTGCCACAGGGTTTGGTCCTTTGGCCCCAACTAATTCCAATCTACATTAATGACTTGGATTCAGGGATCGAAGGTGCTATAGCTAAATTTGCAGATGACACCAAAATAGGTGGGAAAGTAAGTTGCAAAGAAGAAATAAGAAATTTACAAATGGATATGGACAGGTTAGGTGAATGGGCCAAAATTTTGCAGATGGAGTTTAATGTGGATAAGTGTGAGGTTATCCATTTTGGTCAGAAGAATAAAAAGGCAACTTATTATTTAAATAGAGAGAAGCTTCAGTGCAGAGGGATCTGGGTGTCCTCGTGCATGAATCGCTGAAAGCTAGTATGCAGGTACAGTAGGTAATAAGGAAGGTATATGGAATTTTGGCATTTATTGCTAAAGGAATAGAGTATAAGAATAGGGAAGTGTTGTTGCAACTGTACAAGGCATTGGTGAGACTGCACCTGGAGTACTGTGCACAGTTTTGGTCCCCTTACTTGAGGAAGGATGTAGAACTGGAGGCGGTTCAGAGGAGGTTCACTAGATTGATTCCAGAGATGCGGGGCTTGTCTTATGAAGAGAGATTGAGCAGTTCAGGCCTATACTCGCTAGAGTTTAGAAGGATGAGAGGAGATCTAATTGAGGTATATAAGATGCTAAAGGAGATAGATAAAGTAGACATGGAGCGGATGTTTCCCCTTGTGGGGCATTCTAGAACTAGAGGCCATAGTTTTAGGCTAAGGGTTGGTAGATTTAAATCAGAGATTAGGAGGAATTACTTGTCTCAAAGGGTCATGAATCTGTGGAATTTACTACCTCAGAGTGCAGTGGATGCCAGGACACTGAATAAATTTAAGGAGATAGGCAAGTTTTTTATTAGTAACGGGTTGAAAGGTTATGGGGAGAGGGCGGGAAATTGGAGTTGAGGCCAAAATTAGATCAACCATGATTGTAATGAATGGCGGGACAGGTTCGAGGGGCTGAATTGCCTACTCCTGCTTTTAGTTCTTATGTTAGCTTGAGTTTTTAAAAAGTCTGCAGATTGTAGAAGGAAGGATGGAGAAGTAGCTCTTGGGTAAGAATGAACTGAAATCACAGATGGTGTGACAAGTCTTGACTTTGAAACAAAGAAGTTGAGCGAAGGATTGTGTAGAATAGTTTCTGTAGCTTAAGAGGAACAAGAAAGGGGAAATAAAATGGGGGGAGAGTGACTGTAGTGATACTGCTAAGTTAAATATAAGAATATGATGGGAGGAGAGGGAATGCAGTTGAAAGCTAGACCTCAACTAAATTTAAGTTCTCAATAAATATGGGGAGCAGAGCAGAGGTTGATAAAGGATCAGTGGACTGTGAGATCCAGCCAGTTTTCCAACACAGTGGTACAGCCATGAAGCAGGTCATTTTCACAGACCAAGAATGATCCCAGGTTCAAACACAAATTCATTGTGAGATAGCTGAGATAGTAATGGGAGACAACAATTGGCCCTGGAGTCCCTGAATTAGAGAAGCAAATATTGACAAGTGTTCCCATTCCTCTTGGCTATCAAATGACACCTATTGGATATGTAGACTGGGGATGTCAGCTCAGGACAAGACCTGTGATACATTCTGTAGTTGAATAGCTTGAAACAATTTGTTGAAGCTGATGTCTGAATAATAGACACAGGCACCCATACCACATGTGTGCCATTAGTGGCTCATATTATAACACTCTCATCTCTATGTCAGAAGGTTGTGGGTTCAACTCTTGTGCCAGAAACATAAGTGCAAAATCTAGGTTGACACTCCCAGTGTGGCGCTGGGGGAGTGCTGCACTGTTAGAGGTGCTACCTTTTGGACGAGTTGTCAAACCAAGGTCCTGTCTGCCCTTTCAGGTAGATGTAAGAGATGCCACGGCAATATTTTGAGGAAGAACAGAGTGTTTGCCCAGTGCCCTGAATAATATTTATCCCTCAAGTGACATCACGCACAAAAAAAAAAGATTTTTAGATCCTTATCACGTTCCCGTTTGTGGTACCTTGCAGCATGCAAAATGGCTGGCATGTTTCCTACATTACAACAGTTATCACACTTTCTACTTAATTGGCTGTAAAGCATTTTGTGATGTCCTGAGGTCGTGACAGGTGCTATGTAAATGCAAGTCTTTCAAGTCCTTTTGTGAAACCTTCTAGAAGCTGAAGAAGGGTCTGAAGAAAATTGCTGTGGAACAATCAGAGGAAGCACTAGCTCAGTATCAGCTTTGGTTTTATAGCTTAGACATGTCTCTATAATATTTAAATTTTCATCTACTGGCAACAGCCAGATGGCTTGATCTACCACCTTTGCTAATACTGAAGCTACTCTTAAACCAGTGATTGGCACGAAGGAGTGTGGGAGGAATTGACCTGATCACAACATCAATGTGGACTGTTATGGACACCGTGGGCCTATAGAGGAGCATTCCAAATGACATCGTGAGAGAGAGAAAGTTGCCATGGTTAAGGAAATAGCCAATAACCGGATTACGACTGGCTGTCAGGAAAAGAAAGGTGCCGAGGCCTGGATTTTCCGGTCCCATTGTGGCGGGACCCGCCGTGGGAGATTCGGTGGCTCAGCCAAAAGTCCATTGAATTTTGGTGGGACTGGATGATCCTGGTGATGGGCGGGGCCAGAAGATTCCACCCAGTGATTCTATTTCTACAGAAAATACAACGACTGTGCCATCTCCCTGATGTAGCTGCATTGCAAAACTGAGCCATGAGGCAGCAAAGCATGTGTTTAAAAAAAAAAAATTCCATTCAGATCTAATCTTTCCTTTCAGTGCTGCCTTCATCCAGAAAAACTAATATTAAAATAACGCTTGCTGCAGGTAATTGTATATAAATGTGTAACTTGTCCCGGGATATTGAAACGTTTTTCTCTGATTTACAACTGTTAGCATTATTGAAGTATTTTTTTTTAAACAAAACTTGTTGTTATTGTGATGATTGACATGATGGCAGATGCTAATACTTTTACATTTATGACTCAGTGACAGCCCGGAATGCTGAATAAAAGCATTTGGAAGTCAAGTCGGTTACTGTAAATGCACTATACAGCTGAGCCATACAAAGCAAACAATCCTAGGTTTGATTCCTGGTCATCACTGAGCTAGCTGTGTTGATGATGGGTGTTACGGCAGTGTCCTTGTGGTGGGGAGGAGAAGAGAATCAGCTAGGAATCTCAATTCTGTCTGCTGCATTTGTGCCAGCTGTGGCTCAGTGGTAGCTCTGGCACCTTTTGATCAAAACATTGCTTGTTCAAGTGCCACTCCAATGGCTTGATCACTTAATCCAGGCAGATAGTTCAGTGCAGCACGAGGGGAGGGTTACCATGTTGTTCAGATGAGATGTTAAACTGAGGCCCTGTCTGGTTAAGCAGGTGGGTATAACAGATCCCATGGCATTACAGTGCAGAAGAGTAGGGGAATGGTCCCTGACATCCTGGTCAATATTTATTCCTCATCCAACACCACCCAAATAAAGCCAGACTATATGGTCCTCATCTCTTTGCTGTTTGTGGGTTCTTGCTGTGTGCAAATTGACTGTTGAGTTTCCTACATTACAACAGTAACTAGACATCAAAATTAATTGACTGTGAGGCACCTAGGACATCCTGAGGTCATGAAAGTCGCAATATAAAAGCAATTTTTTTCTGCAGTTAAGTATGCATATGGGAGGACTTGTTAGCGCTGTGTTAGCATCCCTACCCCTGGGCCAGAAGCTCTGGGTTCAAGTTCCACTCCAGGACTTGATGACCATAGGACGTGCATTCATAATGTGACCAAACAGGTTGATTATCAGCCTGTAAATCCTTCCAATGTGCCTAATGGGAAGCGGTAAGAATGGGAGAGTTTCCTGGTCAGCCATACTGCAGAAGGCAATGGCAAACCACTGCAGTACTTTGCCCAGCATAATCATGGACCAATCCAGCGGAAATCCATGGTTGCCAAAGCTGTCTTAGGACATGGTGATTAGAGCTTGTCTTGGTTGGTTGCACTCTTGGCTCTGTGTCAGAGGGCTGAGGATTCAAGCCTACTCTGTGCAGTATGAGAGCCTGAAACAATGTTAAGCCAAAGGATGTGATCAGTAATAAGGACGTTCCAGGGCATTAAGTTCAAGGTTCCTCCCTCAACCGTAATCAGTTATTCATCTGATTAGCCCCTTTGCTATGTGCACACAGATTGTCTGCTGCGTTTGACAACATAACAACAAACTCCAAACAGAAATTCATTGGGTGTGAAATGTTTTGGGATATCATGTGATGAAGAACTTTGTAAGCATAAGTACACTTATTGATCCTCAGTAAAGATGGAATTATGTTTTACGGTGATTTCCCCAAGCTGTGATTGTCCTGGCATTTCTACTATCTCCCTAACAACTGTCTGAGGCTGATCCAGGCTGTATGCAACCATATTTCCCCCAAGATTAACTGCTAACCACATATCTGCGCCATCATGAAAATCACCCATTTCCGTAACATCACCTGACTCTGCCCTGCCTCAACTCAGCTTCGGCTCAAACTCTCGTCCATGCCTTTGTCAACTCTACACTTGACTATTCCAACAAACTCCTGGCCAGCATCCCATGTTCTACCCTCCATAAGCTTGAGGTCACCCAAAGCTCTGCTGCCCCTGTCCCAACTCCCACCAACTCCTGTTCACCATCACCCCAGTGTTCACTGACCTATACTGGCTCCTTTTAAACTAATGCCTCAATTTTAAAATATCCATCCTTGTTTCCAAATGTCTCCATGGCCTTGCCCCTCCTTATCTCAGTCATCACCTCCACCCTGCAACCCTCCACGATCTCTGCACTCCTCAAATTCTGGCCTCTTGAGCATTCTCAATTTTAATCACTGCACCACTGGTGACTGTGCCTTCAGTTGCCAAGGCTTTAATCTGTGGAATTCCCTCCATGAACATCTCTGTCTATGTTTCCTCCTTTAAGACGCTCCTTGAAATCCATATGTTTCACCAAGCTGGCTGTCCTATTATCTCCATATGTGGCTTGAGTGTCAAATTTTGTTCGACAATGCTCCTGCAAATTGCCTTGGGACGTTTTACTAAGTCAAGGGCACTATATATATACACATCAGTGTTGTTGTTGACTCCCCTGACACATTACCAGAGATGGTCAGGATTCAATGGCCATAGGTTCAGCAGGGATCATAGGAAACAAAAGTCGTTCAGAAATGGTTTTTGCCACTTGCTCAAGAGCATATGTTATTTGCAAACAATCATTCTCATCTATGCAGCACAAAGGTATTTGTTAAATGGCTACAGAAAGCCTATCTAACTATTCCTAAAGTGGATGATCATCCTCTGGCTAAAAGTTACCCTGGCTAAATGTTACCACAGTGTTCAAGGGCAGAATTTTCCATTCCGGGAATGAGACCCATGTGGGGATGGGAAGGGGGAGTGCTTCCCCCTGTGGAGGTGGTGGGAATTAGCCCCGTATCACGTGATGTTGGTCTAATTAATCATGCAGTTGGGATTTTCCCAATGTTTTGCATGGCGGGGCAGCTGGATGGCTGTCATATCTGGGCGCTATATTTAAAAGGCGCCTGGACATCAACTTATCCCCACCCCACTCCGCCCCATTGAAGGAGAAGATCCACCTCCTGGAAGGTCCTGAAGTTTGAAGATCCACGTCATAGGTGCTCCACTGCTACACGTGGTGTTCCAGGGTCCAAAGTTGCTGGAGGCCTCCATCTTCTCTTGCGAACTGCCCCAGGCCTCCTTGCAGGTAAGCCCCACGTGTGCACGTCAGGTTGGCCTAGATGTGTTCCAGACTGGCGATGCGGAAAATCGTACAGGGCAGGACGATTCCGGTCTGGCTTTCAGCTGCATCCCATTACCGGGACGCAAGATGGCTTCATGTCAGCTCTGGCGAGAATGGTGACCCACCATGACGGGCGGGAGTGCAAGTTCCCGGCGTCATTTTATGCTAGCGGGAAACTGATTTTTCAGCTCCTACTGCATTGTTCCCCCTGCCCGCTCACCATTAAACCTGCCGCGGGGTGGGGTGGGTGGGGGATGGTGGTGGGGAACTGGAAAATTCTGCCGCTGGTTCCTTTATAATCAGGATACAGGAAGGGAGCCTAACACCTGTTCCTGTGAAA
The DNA here is from genome assembly GCF_017639515.1 of Carcharodon carcharias. Classification (NCBI taxonomy): domain Eukaryota; kingdom Metazoa; phylum Chordata; class Chondrichthyes; order Lamniformes; family Lamnidae; genus Carcharodon; species Carcharodon carcharias. Next base: position 13,463,208 of record NC_054491.1, on the reverse strand, counting down.
TACAGTTATTCATTTACCCTCTTGGAGCCATCGGGATGAACAGTACAGTTGAACCAGTAAGACAGCTTGTAATGCAGGAAGTAACTAATTATTATCAAATCATTTGCAAGTGGAATCTTTAATTAATTCAGACTTGTTTCTCAAACTGAAGTACTTTCTCAAGTTACAGTTCTTCCCAAATGTGCATTTCTTGTGATGAAAGCAGATGTTTCTTTGAACATATATATTTTATCCACTACATGAGTGCCAGTCAGGGCTCAGTTGGAAACACTCTTGTCCCTGAGTCACAAAGCTCTGGGTTCCAGTCCCACTCCAGGACTTGAGCAGAGGAATCGAGGTTGACGCTCCAATGCGTTGCCGAGGGATTGCTGCACTTCTGAAGGTGCTGTTTTTTTGGGATGAGATGTTAAACCAAGGTTCCAAAGCCAGTTTGGGTGGATGTAAAAAATACCCTGGTACACTTTGGAAGAACAGGGGAGTTAACCCCAGTGCTCCGGCCAATATTTATCTCTCAAACAACATCACAAAAACAGACCACCTAGTCATTATCACATTGCAGTTTGTGGAAGGTTGCTGTGCGCAAATTGTTTGTCATGTTTTGTACATTATAACGGTGACAACACTTTAAATTACTTCATTGTCTATAAAGTGCTGCGAGGTGCTGTGAAAAGCACTATATTCCTGTAAGTCTTTCCTTTTTTTTTCTCCTCAAGAGAGTTAAATCTGACTTTAAAGCCAGAGGTTTTCATGCTAAAATGGAAAGGAAAATTGCAAATGCTGGAAATCTAATAAAGTGCTTGAAAGTCATGGCAGGTTGATTAGCATCTGAAAGATAAAGCAAGGTAATTGTTTTGAATGCAGCCCTTTCAATCTGAACAGTGCATTAAAGCTATATTTAAACTCCTTTTCTCCAACACTTTTATTTTCAGATTAAATAATGAATCTGACAGCCCAAATTCATAGCAGCCCTGATATAGGGTACAGCAGCCATCAGTGGATTTCACATGACATTGCGGCAGTTGTGAATATGAAACCATGATGCAACAAGGGGGAATTGTGGGAAACAAGGTAAAAATTGTGAGAAAATAAATCCGTCAAACATTTTCAGTTTCTTTAATTACTTGTTCTTGCCTGCATGTTTTAATTGTCACTATTCAGGACACTGAAAAGTGACATACAGAAAAGAAAAAGAAAAGCCATTTGATCTGAGCTGAAAAGCTACAGATATCTCCAATAGAGGGCAAAGTGGAGGGCAGCAGAAAGAGGGGTCGACCTAGGGGGTAGTTGGATGAGGGACATCATGGAGCAGTTGCAGACGAGCTACAATGGATGTGTGAGGATGGCACAAGACTTACCACAACAGCAGATCTCCTGGTAGGAGCAGCTACAAGCAGCAGCAGCATCATCATTCAGCAGTTTCAGTCTGGACACTCAACTGGAGCCCAAACAATTGCAAATGCTCAGAGAAGTTTCATGATGCAATCAGATTAAATTGCAGAGAAAGTTTGCTCAATGGACATGTGTGTTTTTGACCCAGAGTGTCCATGATTTGGCTCCCAATCTGTGATGAGTTGGTTAATCTCAGTCAGGCCAATAGTTGGAGAGCTATAATTGGGTTCAAAGACATAAGGAAAAGGGGTTGGGGGGGGGGTGTTAAAAACCCATCCAGAAGCTCCTCCTCTTGATTTTTATCTAGTGACCACCACCCCAACCCCCTTGCTGCATGCGAGCAGACACTGGGTGAGGACAGAGCTGGACTTAGCGCTCTCAGTAGCTTACCAACACTACAAGATTGGCTGCTTAGAATCATAGGAAGTTTATGGCACAGAAAGAGGCCACTTGGCCATCGTGCCTGCGCCGGCCAAGAAATGAGCCACCCAGCCTAATCCCATTTGGTCCATAGCCCTGCAGGTTACAGCACTGGAGGTGCATATCCAGACACCTTTTAAATGAGTTGCGGGTTTCTGCCTCCACTACCCTTTCAGGCAGTGAGTTCCAGACTCCCATGACTCTCTGGGCAAAAAAATGTTTTCTCATCTCCCCTCTAATCTTTCTTCCAATCACTTTAAATCTATGGCCCCTAGTAACTGACCTCTCTGCTAAGGTAAAGAAGCCCTTCCCACCCACTCACCAGAGCAAGGCCAAAGGACTACCAGTGCAAGTGGAATCATACACCACAGGAACCAACTAATTCAGAGCAGATGACGGAGGAGATATTCAGAGGCCAAGGTGAGTATCTGTTTCATCCATTTTATGCTTGAGAAACAGGTCAATTTAGGAGGGCCTGCACCCAATCTGCACAGCTGTTTGACTTGTTGTTGTGGGGGCGGGGGGGTGCTTTTTATTTAATTGTCTCAGGCAGATGACCCCTTACAGTTTAAGTATTGATGTGTTAAACCTTTTAACTGTGTAAATTGGGAGCTTGATGCCTGATATGGGACACCAACAAAAAATTTGTTGCTGATGGGGTGGGTGGCGGTGGGGGTAGCTTTCGGGCCTGGCTCACTCAGAATTTCTCGGCAGCCCGAGCAAATTAGGGAAAAAAGTTTCGCCATGGGGCCAGAAGATCAAGGGTTAGCCCTTGACTCCTCAGGCATCGTGATCCCTCCCATCTCCATAGCCTTCTCCAAATACCCATCCCCTCCCGGTACTTACCTGAGGGCTACTGCCTATAAGGAATATGTGACCGGACATTAATTCCTTCGCTCCGTCGAGCTGCCTATTGAGACGAGACTGGCAGAACCAAAGCTGATGAGGTCAGAGGGCCAACTTACATCAACGCTTGGGTCCCTCAGTCCAAAATCCAAAACCTACCCCTCAGATGTCGTCATTTTGCAGATCATCTCTTTGCAAGCATCTGTTTACAAAGTTGGGCCGGTGCCTACTCACTGAATGACAATGCCCTTTTAATTCTGAGCAGTTGCCTGCATAACCTTTACCAGAAAAAAATCAGCTGCTTGGACTGGAGGTTGCAGCAGACTGTGAATCTTGCCTCCAAACATTTTGAGCTGATGACTATAATTACTGATCTTATGTTGCTGAAATGAATGAAATATTATTCTGTATATCATAATATTAATGAATTATTCTGTTTGCCACGTAGAAGGTTAAATTGCAGTACATAAGTTGCTTGGGGTGTATAATGTAGAGACAGTGGGAAACAGCAATAATAATGCCGATGTTTTTGCTCACTTCTCAAAGTCATGGGTTCAAATTGCATGCCAACAGTAAACCTTCCCTCTCCAATTGTTTTTAATGAATTGAACACTCACATTACCTCACCCATTCTGACTGGGTGAAGATCAGAATTTGTTCACTTGCACCACTGCACCCAGTGTGAATTGGTACTGTTAATAATTGATATGGACAACTTTGTTGCTTTCCTCATTCCATTGCAGAAAATCCTGATGTCACACTGTGACAACAGTCTAATTTTTAGGCACTCAAAATCCTTACTTTTCTGCTTAGTTCAGCAGCTTAATTCAGGGAACAGGGCCTGCACTGAGGTGATAATCTTTTAAATGAAAACCAAATCAACAAAATTGGGATAAATCAACAAAATTGGGATATGCACTGAGGTGATGGTGGATTGGTGGTAACCTCACCAGATTAGTAATCTAGAGACCCACGTTAATGCCTGCTCTGAGGACATGGGTTCAAATCTCACCACAGCAGCTGGTGGAATTTAAATTCAACTAATAAAATCTGGAATTGAAAGCTAATTTTTGTAAAGGTGACCATGGAACTATCATCAGCTGTTGTAAAAACCCATCTGGTCTCCTAAGGCCCTTTAGGGAAAGAAATCTGTCATTCTCACCTGGTCTGGTCTATATGTGACTCCAGACTCTTAACTGCTCCCTGAAATGGTCTAGCAAACCATTTCAAGGGCAGAAAATGCTGGCCTTGCTGGTGATGCTCACATCCCATGAAAAAATAAATTGAATAAAAGGTTGTTGTATTGCCAATACATCACCACTGATCATCAGGCCTTTTGAGAGTAACAAATGCCAGTCCTTCCAAGTAACTCACTGTGAAAACTTGGGTATGTACAAGTTTATGTCTGATATTTCTCTGTTGCGATTGGGGAAGAAGTATTCACAACTCTCAGCAAACAGAGGATTCCCCTTAGCCAGGGAGCTGGGCTGGGTAGGTTGGTTCTGTGGAGGACATAAGAGGAAGGAGGGTTGTTAGGATGAAAACAGCACCTCTGAACCTAGTGACCAATTCATTATTTTCCACTGTAGCTTGTGTGCCATTACAAAAGGTTTGACTGTGCATGTGTAGCATGATGGGGGATCATCCCCAGCCGGTCTTAATCCTATCCATGGCATTCACAGGAGCCTTGATGAGGAATCAGAGTTATCTGGTGTGTTATCTAGGTGCAATGGTAAGACAATAAGGTTGGTAGAGGGTTAGAATTAGATCAGATGGGCAGAAGGGCCTGAGACTAACTTGTAAGTTAGAACACTTTTCTGCAACAGGTGACTGTACATTGATCTAAGATGAGGAAAGGATAAGGGCGGCCATGATTATCTCCCAAGGTCAAATAGTCCTGTGGTTCTCAACATGGAATACGCAGACATGTAGGAGTGCCTCGGGATTTTCCAAGGGGTCCACAAAATAATGTGAAAGTGTGGACGAAGAGGCAGGAGCAGAATGTGACACAAGATTGGGTTGGCTTTCTTGCTTGAGAGGAAACAGTGCATGGAGAAGCAGCACAACTGTAAAAACCTGTTTTCTTAAAAGCATTTTTAAAACACACTTTACGTGCAGCACTTTCATTTTGTAGCCTTAGACAGTTGTATAATTTAAATGGGAGGGGGAGGGTCCGTGATTACTAATTCATGTGAAAAGGGGTCCTTCAAGCAAAACAAAATGGAGAACCCCTGGGTTAGCTGGTCCAAGATCCAATGTGAAGAATGGTTGTGATCCCAGAGGCACAAGGGAACCATGATCTGAGGTTGGAGATTGGGTTGGAATCAAACCCAATTGTGATCACAAACTTGCATGAGTGGTTGCTCAGTGTCAATGCTTATCTGTTGGATGACAACACTAAGTGGAACACGAGGCGCTTGATAGTAAGCCTACCAGGATATTTCAAGGACAGTGATTGTGAGGATACATTACCTTTTCCTGTGAATGATGTTGATCATCCACCTCGTCAAGTTGATCACACGGAGCCACAACATCAGATTTGTAAATTTAATCGCAGATCAGCGAGACCTTCGAATCTCAAAGATTACTTCTGTACAGTACATAGAGAAAACAGACAAGCTGAACGCTAAGAGATGACTTGATATATGTATGTTTGTTGTTTAGGATGATTTAATTCAAAATAAGGTCTTCATTTAAAAGGGTGGAAGATGTAGTGCTCAATGGTTTGTCCTTCTGTGTTTGATTATACTGGTCTAGCAACTGATCCTTATATACTTGCTTGATTGCTTAAACTTGTGGGGGGAGCTAGTGAGTTAAGTACTGAGAATCACATAGGGAATGTTCCAGAAAGGATCTGGGCTGTAAACATGCACATTGAATCCCTTCTCAAATGTACATGTCTACTTATAATAGATTGATATATTTGCATACAGTCTCATTAAACAATACATGACCTCCTATGATCTCTTATTTCTGTGCTATCCCCTCTAAAGAAAGCCAGAGAATCAAGCCAATCCTGCATTTGATTTGTTCTGAATTTTCACTCTGCACTTATTCCTGAAAGATCTCAATCCTTAACCTGATCCAAAAAAGGAGCTCATTTTCCTGCGAAATAATGTATGAAGTTCAAATCTATTTTTTTTTCTAATAAATACTGCATCAAACGGATAAGACCACTTATCTAATTATAGAGGTGTCCTTTCAACTTTTCTGTATTAACAACATCTGTCTTTTTGCTATGAATGGACAGAATTGTCCCAGATTTGCACAAAGTGCAGTAGTGGGCAGGAAATAAGTTGTTTTACTCGCTGGCCACAATGGCGGGTTTTCGTGCTGTATTGTTCCCAATCCTCCCTCATTAATTATGCAGTCACAGGAAGCGTGACGTCTCGCTGGTGGGCGGTCTCTGATTTGCCTGCCATGCCATTAGCTTGGCGCTTCCTCACACAGGGCGCTACATGTTAACTGTAGTCATGCACACACTTCTCAACACTCGCAGCCCAGGACTGCTCCGGTGAAGACATGGTTCCAAAAACCAAGAAATCTGCAGACCCTGATTCACTAACGCAACACTGGGGCGCCTTCTGGACTCCGTAGAGGCCCACCGTGATGTCCTCTACCCCCTGCTCTGGCCGCAGCAGGCACATCAGTCTCACCACTTTGGCTTGGGAGGCGGTGGCAGAGGTGGTCAGTGCCAATGCTGCACACAAGAGGTCGCCCGTCCAGTGGGGAAAATGGATGAATGATCTCATCCATGCCACCAGGGTAAGGCAACCATCTCATCACTCTAAACTCACACACTCACAAGGCCGTCAAACATTCACTGGCATCTCACTCACTGCCAGCTCAAGGGACATCACCACCCATTCTCACACTCACACCCTCACACCTCCATCTGGCTTCATTTTTCTGGAGACTGCCTCCTCAGCCCTCACCATCTTGAGACCACTTGCACCCAATCAACATCCTGGGAGACCATCTTCCCCAGTACAACCCCCGTCCTGCAGCCTCTTCCTTAGCCTGAGGCCACTTCTCCCCCTTCCCCAAGCGAGCCCTAGCTCTGCAGCCATTGAAAAGCCACCATTGCCTTAGAGCTGGTCTAGTAGGTTAGAGACCTGCCCGCGAGCCATCCTAAAAGTGATGCGGTGCTGCCTGCAAAGCCTGGTGCTGATGACTGTGAGTGCTGCCTGAAGCAAAGTAGGTAAACAAACCTCGGAGTCCTGAGCCAGCAGCACGTCGTTTATGTACAGTTGTGAAACAGTGTGCAATCACACCCACGTACCCCAGATGATCCAACGTGGGGGGAATGATTTCGGCAAGCCGGGCTTATAATGAGACGCTGAAGTATTGAAATTGGGTTCCTGATGTGCAGTGGTGGAAAATGCGGCCCGCCATTGATGGGTGGAGCGGACGATTGCAAACTGCTTTCACGACGACGTGAAACTGATTTTCGGCCTTCTCGCCATATTGTCCCACCAAGCCCACCATGACGCCTGACGCCAAGTGGGCCAGAAAATCCCAGCTAATATCTTGCCATTTTGAAACAGTTTTGCAATAATTCTGTTCTTGGGTTCCATGAAACGTCAATAACTGACATCAGGAAAATAATTCTAGAAATAATTATTTGTGTTATGAATGGTTAATGTTACTGTACGGTAATTCTTTCCTGTTTGATGGTAGTGCTAACCCATTTTAGAAGTTAATGCTGCTGTTAAAGCAATGTGTAGCAGGATGTCACTATTAATCTGTTATGTGTTCAAATGGGCCACAGAAGGGGACCACCCATATAAGCTGTAGACGGATCTCTGGAGGATGAGCTTTATTTTTCCCAGAAGGTGATCAAACTCTGGAACAGGATTTCAGAAGAGGCTTTGAAGATGAAATTGTCCTTCAAGACGGCAACAGATGAACTTCTAAAAAAGACACTGAGTGTCTGCTAAATTATCTTGGGTAACCAAGAACTGGACTGGGGCATGTAAAGTTCAGCCCAGGGATTTCCTCACTGATCTCTCATAAGCAATTATACAAAGCCTACCTGGCCCCAATCCAAGGAGATATTAAGAGTAGCTGGAGTGATACTTTAACCCTGACACCAAGTGACAATAAAGGAACATTGGCTATTGTAGTCAATGAGTTATTTTGCATCACAAGAATGCTCACAGATTGTATACTAGTGCAGTATCACTCCAAGCATTAAGCCTGTTTTAGTGATGAGCATTTTATGTGCAGGGTATTTCATATGTTCTTGATTAGAAGTCATAATTATTTAACATTCTGCCCCCTTTTTGACACAGTCCCTTCCCTTGTTGAAGGTGATGATTTATGTTGAGGTACAGTTCAGTGGAATTCAGTGCAGTGGTCCTCTGGTGTCCCACCTGGAAAGCAAAAGAAAAGTGCATGTCAATGGGCTATGAAAAACATGACAGCCAATGTCCCTACACTGGCCCAACAAAGAAGACCCGGAACTATTCCTGGATGAATTTCTCTTCTCCCATTCCCCCCTCCACACAGAGGTCAGTTGCAGAGCCCCTATCACTGGCCTGAGATCACCAATCTTAGACAAGTCATTTTCCAGCAGAGGCTATGTGAGAGAATGTTGCAGAGAAGGGTTACTGTACTTTCCATGATGGTGAGAAATTACCCTTTCCCTGCACCGATCAGGTGGCTTGGTGAGGTGTTTGCTTTACACCTGAACATAACACCTGCTCTGTTTATGTTCGCTCTGCAAAATCACATCCCACAGTTATTACGATTCTAATTTCCGTGTTCCTTCTTCTCTGGACTTGCCATCATGGTTGGAAAGTTTTCTGTGGCCTGAACTTTTCAGTGGATGTGCAGGGGCGGGCCTGACATGCCGGCGTGTAAAATGACGTGTGATGACGTCGGGCGTGCGTCCTGATGTCATCGTGCTGTCTCGCGATGTTTCTTTCAAAGTCGTAAGTAGGGAGTCAGCTGCGCGTCCGCCGAAAACTGATTAAGGCCATTAACGAATTAATTAGTGTCATTGTTAACACTGCCTGTCCTACCTTATGGTTGGCGGGCAGGTAAAAAAGGCCAAGCAGTCTTTACGTTTTTTTAGGAAACCTCATCCTTAAGCGGGATGAGGTTTCCTAAAGCTTTTATGAATCAAATAAAGAAGTTTTGTGAGGTAGAAAAACACGTGCCATCTCATGTGGCACAGTCACATGAGGGGACATGTTTAAACAAATCTTTTTTCCCATTTATTTAATTATTTCAGTAGTGACTCAATCTCCACCAGGCAGCTCCGTGCCTCAGGGAGATTGAAGTGCTCTTTCGCACACATGCGCAAAAGTGCGCTGGCCCTGACTCTCCCTCTTCCCTCCGCCTGCACAGGTAGCGCTGAGTGCTATGGCTTGCGTCTTACACTGGGTGGGCCTTTATTGGCCTGCCCACATAAAATGGCGGTGCAGGGCCAATTGCGGGAGGCAACCGCCTACGCCTGCTCCCACTAAGCCCGCCTGCCCACTGAAAAATTGATTTGAATGGATTCAGATGGGGAATTTTGACTGGAATGGATGACATATAGGGCCGGCAATACTGATTTTAGCCTGCCTGTTTACCCACCTCTCCCATTGAAGCCAATCAAAATAAAAATCCAAAGAGACACATAACAAACAGCTGAATCGATTCCACCAACATAAATTGTGCTTTAAATTAGTTGGGATTATTACAGACACCTGTTGCAAAAGATTTTAGCTAATAAGAATGGATGTATCTCAGCATAAAATCCCAGTGAAAGAAATTGGATCTAAGGCTCTCTAAATTTGTGTTGCAGTTTGCAAGGCTCCATATGTCACATTTAAATAAGAATGTAACCCTTCGTTTCATGATACATTGGTTTTAGTTTGAAAAATTAGATTTACAAAATTGTGCAAATTACAATGAGTAAAATATCAAGCATCTATATTTTCCAGAGGCCTTGCTCTCACCTAACGTCAGAAAAATAACTATCTCATCTTCAGCACTCGTCTTCTGCAAACTGCAACTTTAGGTTTGTTCCCTAGCAACTGAAGTGATGAAATCCTAGGATTCCTCCATCTTAAGTTATGACAAGCCGGCTTACAAATGTACTTTCAGTCTAACTCCTTGTCATCCCGTTGCCATGAGACTTGTATGCTGGACTTGATTAAGCTGTCAGGTTTTGTTTTGGCTTTACAGTAACAGCTTTGTTTGAAGACATTAATCAGCTTTAAGCTAGTTTTCCAGGTTGGTATAAATGCAACAGATAAAATTAGTACAGCTCATTCTCTCAATGGCAACATTTACCACCATGTTACCTAGTTAAAACAGGTGGGGAGGAATTTAGGGGACAGAGATCTCGCCCACCAGCTGGAGAGCCGACGTAAGCCCCCCCCATCGCCTCTTTTTGGGAAGGTCCACTGCATTAACTGGTCGGTGGCAGCCCTTCCCCAGGATCAAGGACTCAAAGCTAGAAGCCAACCCGACCAATCAGAGACCAGCTGACCATCATTGCTCGGCAGCGCCAGCGGGGAAGTGGTGGCTGCTGCCGGTAATGCATCCGCCTGAGGCCTGGGAACACCGAGGAATCAGGGCCACAAGGGAATGATGGGGGGTGGGGGGGGGGGGGGGGGGGGGGTGGGGTGTTGCGGGTTGTGGTCAAGTGGGAAGGAGTGGAGATCAGCAGCAAGGTTCTCAGCGCCTTCCCCCCTCCCTCCTTCCCCGATGCCGGGTGCCTTGATCAGGCACTGATTGAATGAGGGTTGACCCCCGGAAGCCTGCTACCAACTCTAACAGAATTTTCTTTTCAGTCTTCCCTCATGGCGGCTCCCCAGCCACCGCCGGGTGACTACTAGTGGCGGTAGGATGAGGCCCTTAAGTGGCCAATAATTGCCCACTTAAGGGCTTCAATTGGCAGCGAGGCAGGAAGGCCGTCCATGAGTGTTCTGGCCATGGACTTAATCGGGGCAGAGGTTGGAAGGCAGCAGGATCACCACCTGCCCCCCGCCGCCGCCCCCCCCCACCCCGCCAAGCCCGATTAAAATGAACCCTGTGCCACCAAACTCACCGTGGCAGAAGGCATTAAATTCCATTCACGAAGTGTATGTTTGCATTCGGCTTTCTGAAACACTCAAAATCATACAATTATTGGAATTTGTCGAAAAATAGTTGCTGGTAACACAGCATTCAAAATCTACTCTTGTTTGTGTTCAGAGGTTCCTATTAATCCTCTGTTCTTAGATGGGAAAAGACTAAATGGATTGGATGAAGAGGCCTTAGGCAAAGCTAGAGTTATGTCATGTAGTTCATGATATTTTACAGCTCAGTGATAAACTATAACATGGCCAACTCTTGCGTGCATGGTACCCAAGGAATTTACTGGACTGAAATAGCATCTCTTTTGAGGCTCGAGGAATTCTTTGACCTTTTACATAGCTACTTTTAAAAAAATACTTTTGCAATCCTTCCCCTCTCCACCTGAGAATTTGGTGACTGTTGGTATATCTGAAATCCTGTCAAGTGCCTTTTTTAAATGCAAAGGTATTTTGTTTCAACGCCGTACCTGTTATAACACTTTGGGTTCCATTTGGGAATTCTCTAAAGGCAGAACAATGTCTACATTATAGAGCTTTAAAAAACAAGCTGCAAGACCACCTCCACACATATTTCAGCCTTGAGGCTTCCCAGAGATTTTCTACGGCTGTCTACATTGTTCCCAGACTGATTATACTATACTTTAGATTATGATATGATGTTCAATTTGGTATGCGATTAGTCAGGAAACCCTTGTTTACACATCCACAGTTATGTTCATGAAACCTTCAAAGAAGCCTAAACTGGATACCGAGGATATCAGAGCTCTGGGTAGAAATTAAATCGAACTTTAGTAACTCAAGAATCCTGGAATCCCAATACCAGTTCACCTTTCTTTAGATACAAGAATGGGCTATTAACCAATCTGATATTTGGTGTTCATCCAAACCAGTAAATGACCCGTTGTTGCTACTTATAGTTACTCCTACCAGGAGATCTGTTGTCATGGTCTGTTATGTTCGTTCCTCTTGCGCCATCTTCACAAATCCACTGTAGCACGCCTGCCAATCTGTGATGCCTGTCATCCAACCATATGCATAAGCCGACCCGTCTTTCAGCTGCCCTCTCGAAGAGAGATCTCTGTAGCTTTTCTGATCAGATGTCCGAAACACTGGCATTTTTTTTCCAGGATTCACTCTCCAGGGATCTTTATGCTTTTGCTAATTCAAGCACCGCTTCATTTGTCTTCTGGTCTGTATACATAAATTTGCATATCCACATTTCAAAGGCCTCTATTTTAATCCATGACAAAAAGTGAGCTATGGGGAGAAAATGCACTGTTTTCATCATTTTGGTCAGAGAGGAAAATATCCACTTGTTTCTTTTGACTTCTGAGGCACATTGCTTTCATATCTTGTTGATGGGAGATTAGGGGGCTATTGTGTGAACACTAGTACACATTGACACATACTGCCATTAACTCACTATAGCATCAAACATGAATGTCTGAGACCTGCTGCCTGTTGAGTGCAGTTAGCAGGCTTGATGTCTGTAAATGAATTGTGGACAAGGCTAATTAAAACCTACAATTTTATTTATATAAACGGTGATTCACATAATGCAACTGGGAGATAAGGTCAGTGCTGAGGTCTACTTATTTGGACAAAGTCAGAGCCAGCACCTCAGGAGAGCAGTGCAGTGTTCAATTATCTATCCCTAGATATCAGGATTTCATTAAAGCCAAGAAATACTTTCATTTTGACAGGGGAATTATTCCATTTAGTGCCACAGAAAATAAATTGAGATAACACAACACAATGTCATGTTGAAACATTTGCAATTGATCTCAGTTAGCTAGGATTGGTATGAACATTCAATCCCAGTAATATTAGAAAAATTAAAACAAGGCTTGGTATGTTTCCTTGATTAGTACCTGATTCATGCATGCTCATTGAATCAAAATTGAGGGCCGGATTTTCGCAAAGTCGGGGAGATCTTTAAAAATGGTGGTGGGACCCAGATGCAGCCGTCCTACCCCCATATCCCACAGATCCAGCCTTTGCAGCAGAAGCAAGGGGGAACAGGATGTGAATAATACAGGTGGGAAACCCAAACTCAGCAGGATCATTTGAACCGAGTGCTGAGTTCAAACAGACCCCACTCTGGCTGTTGCAAGGGCCTGAGCCACAGAGTGGGAGTCACAAATTGATGGAGTAGACATAAAGACTCTTGAAGGGTGGATAAGGTCTGTTTAAGTGTCACAATTTGAAGTTTTTTTAAATGCACTGTTCTTTAAACTTTAAGAACACAGGCTTAATTGAAACCTTCAGTGAGACTTTAAAAACAAACCCTGCCGGATTGCTTTAATTGATAGGCTATCTGGTATGGGATAGGATAAAATGTTATCATCTGTTTGTGTAGTTTCAATAGAACTCGTTGTTGACATTTCCCCAAGGCTATTGTTCCATCATTACGAAGGTTTGGTTGTGCTTCAAAAGCTACAATTATCTCACAAGGGGGTTCTAAGATCACAGTTTGACTGACAGTTTAAAGAGGCTATTAAAAGAATAGTTGTCTTTGATGTGGGGTCTGAATAGAAGTGTGTTTGGTTTTATAAGGGATTAACCACTTGAGGAGATTTAAAAGGTTTGAATAGACATCATGAATGAGAGCTTTTTCCACGATCAAGTGTGTGTGAGTGAGAACTTTATTAGATTGTTAGAAGTGTAATTTTTTCATCTCCACATGCCTTCTGACGGTTGCCATTGTGGATGCTGAGTGAGTTACTTTGGAGTTGGCATGGGGGCATGGGAGTGGGTGGGGGCATGAATTGGCATGGGGACAATGCAGGGGAATCAAAGTGTGTGGGGGCATGAGTTGATGTTGAGTTCTCGTGCAGGATATGGGGGCCTGGGAGGGGTAGGAAGTCAGAGGTTGCAAGGGCTGAGGGAAAATCCCATGCTACAATATGCTGTCCCATTGAAGCCAAAGCCCTTGGAAAAGAAGATTGTGGAAATTCCATCATTCTCCTTCAATGCATGGGACAAGCAGAGGGAAGTGGTAAAAAGAACTGCAAGGAGTTGACTGAGTTCCTTGCATTTAAAGCTGCTCAAGCCCCAGTGTGTTTACATATCACAAGATCGGTTCAACTAAAGGAGACCCTTCACCCATCTGATCTTATCCTCCCTGAATACTATCCCAGGAGATCACAAGATTAATAACGAGATAGCATCACTCTCAAGTGCCAAATCCTCCAATTTTGGTTTTATAGTTTTAATGATTGTCAGTTAAATTTGCATATGTGGTAAGTCTGATCCCAGAAGCAGTCAGATGTACTTAGGCCAAGTCCAGATTTCTTGGCTGCTGCTTCATTCAGATGCTTTTGATGCAGAGGGACTTGTAAATTTTGTTTGCTTTGGACTTCATAGCTCAGGCAGGTGCAGTGAGTGCTGGATGTTATGTGATTATAGCTGCTGCTATTATTTGGGATTTGTTGATGAAATGAGGGGCATATTGTCCAACAGGTGAAGTTCTCACTTAACTTGTCCAGACCTGATTTCTCTGTGCACTGCTTTGAGATAAATTAATTTTAGTTTACCTGTAGTGCAAATGAACTTTGTCAATGGGAAAACATACCCTGTTTTTTGTTCCTTTTTTCTTCTATTTTGTGTAGACTAGACTTCATTATAAAAATATTTACTTTACAAAATTATTAAAAATGAAAGGGAGTTATATGAAGTACCCCTTATTGTTTTTATAATCAACCATTTTATATTTTAATGCCATTGAAATGCAATTTATGGAAAATCTAACCTGGTGACAGGTTAATTTATTCCTATTCTTGTAAGCCATGTAGTGTGATGGTTTTAATTTGGATATTTGATAGTAAAATATAATATTATAAAATCGCAGATGTGTTTACCTGCCTGAACACATAAAGGTAATGTTCTGTGGTATTATAGAAGAATATTAACAAAAGAATGGACAATCCATATAACTTTGTGCAATGAATCCTTTCAAATGTTCTGCTATTAAATTATACAATTATTCATATTGATTGTTCAATTGTTATTTAATAGCTTATTCTATTCAGTTAGTAAACACAATTTTGCATTAATCTGTCTTATTGAGGATATGTAAAACCTGCATTTTTGTGCTGACAAAAGACTTTAACAAGGTGATTTTATTCAACACTTGAAAATAATGCCTGACAAGCTTCAGTATTTCTGTTGCTTAGCTGCCAAAGGCATTCAAAATAATCTGTACATCTCATCAAAATAAAATGCATCTGCCTTGGGGCATGTTGAGAAAAAGAGAGATTCCAGTTGCCTGGTGATATTTTCATTAGAAGTCTGGTTGAGTCAGGAACTGTAGATTGGAATTATCTGAAAATGAGAGAGAGGGAGAGATAAACTCTCAGCAAAATATATACTTTGTTCAGTCATGTGATCTGGCAGAAAGCATAATCAACCCACAAATTAAAATGTCAAGAAGCATGTCAGGCTCTTTCAAAAGATAATCTTTCTTGCTGAAGGTATTTACTGCCCCATGAATTACATACCCTCTCATCCTTCCCTCGAGCAGCTTCTTTCAGAGCCACAGAAGCGGTCAGTTGAGAGGATGAAGAGACAGTCTGCAACTCATGAGCCTGGCTACAAGGTGTACAACAGTGGGTTTGAGGGATCCTGCATCCCTGATTTTCCCTCTTTGCAGTGAGATGCCTGCTCTCAGCTCAGCATTGTTCAACATGGGGCCTTAGTGGCATGGGGGAATTGAACCTACAAACTGCAACCCTAGTGCCCTCTGCATGGTGCATGTAGTTTTAAAGTTCATGTGCCATTTGCATAGTTAATTTTTTTCTCCTATGTTATTTCATACTTCATAGTTTACATCATATACCTAAAGTCCCACAGTTCTACAATTAATCTACAATGCCATCAGCCACATGCATCAGTTTCTGTGCTGCTGTCTTTAATGGGTATCAATATCATCAGGTGGCATGGATACAGGGAGAGGAGCCTCCCCATCACTACCTCTGATACTTCTCCAATCTTTTTGAATGAAGGGTTCCACACCGGAAGCACAGTTCCTGACCAAGCAGCCATTTTGAATATGTATGTCTAAAAAGTGACTGTCTTACAGGTTGATGGGCCACGTGAGGTGGTACAGCCAGGCCTGACACTGCCATCAGAGAGGTTCTAACGTAGGGGTCACTTGATAACAATGAGGAATGGAAACTCTGTCTGAGTTATCTCCTCTAGAATCAGGGAAACTGTATTAGTGAGACTATCTTTTAAGCATAAGAGCTATTATTTCCAGTTAAGCACATGAAAAGTAATGTTGAAGCTATTTAGATTTCTGCATTTTTGTTTATTGTTTCTAGCTCTATCTGCCAGTTGTCATCTCCTCCTGAAAATGTTGACTCCTTGTTTGGCCATGGTTCCCTGCTTCATATTCCAGGAGCTTATACCCATGTGTGTGAGCCTAAAAAATGAATATTGGCAAAACAGTTGTCTGAATCTCTCCTTGTTAATCTAACTGTATGGGCACCAATTGTATGGGCCTCACCACAAATCCAATGGAGATCAGATAATTCAGGATAGTTTAGGCACCTTCCTGCAATATATGGCCCAGCCATATAGCTGCTTGGAAGCTCTAGATTTTTCCAATTACAAAAGATCCAACTCTTTGAACCTACTCTTGCTGATGCATTGTCTTATGCTGGTTTTGGGATGGTGATTCACACC
Organism: Carcharodon carcharias; assembly: GCF_017639515.1. Lineage (NCBI taxonomy): Eukaryota > Metazoa > Chordata > Chondrichthyes > Lamniformes > Lamnidae > Carcharodon > Carcharodon carcharias. The sequence continues at coordinate 13,446,793 of NC_054491.1, read as the reverse complement.
AGTAGAGCTTGATTTGACAGGTCACATCACAGCGACTAGTAAGGGAGAAAAAAACAACATAGGTTTATTTGCTCTTCTGCATTTTTTTCATTCTTTTGCTTCTTTCAGATAGCATGAAAATATACCGCAATTCTTCAGCACAGTGCTAATGTCTCTAGTTTATAGAATTTCATTTGATTTATACAAACAGTATCTTATCTCTGAGAGAGAAGTGATGGAATTTTTGGCAGCCATCCACTCAAGAAACTATTATAATATGCACAAAATAGTGACTATCCTGAGCGTCTTAGAGGATGTAACACAATTGTGGGGTTCAGATGATGCTAACAAACTGTTCCAGCTCCTGCTGTTGCACTTCACGATGTCATTCAGACCCATCGATTCAGGCAAATGTTATTCTCTAAATTCATTATAATCTCATGATCATTTTCTTCATAAAACTAACATAATAGAACTGAAAAAAATATAATTTAATCAGAGAGATAGTATTGTGTTTATCTAGCTTCCCCTTGCTATTTGCCTCAGCTACTCTGTAGTAGCACGTTCCACATTCTAGCCACTCCCTAGGTAAAGAAGTTTCTCCTGAATTCCCTGTTGGATTTATGAGTGACTTTCTTATATTTACGGTCCCTAGTTCTGGTTCCCCCCTGTAAGTGGAACCAAGACAGGCCTGAGATTGGATACTCAATACAAGGAAAACCTTGGGGGCAAACCTAGCACTACCTGGAGTAACAGATTGAAGCTTTGGCATTGTGCAGACATGCTCCACCTCCAGTAATTTCTCACCTCTACAACTCACAGCAATGGGGACAATTGAGACCTGACCCGTACAGGGGCCCTTGATGGGATCAGATTGGTGGCCTTGTTTTAAATGCTACCTGTCATTATTCTCCATTTATCAGCCGTGTGCTGTGGCTTAGTTGGTAACACTCAATTCCCACTCCAGGGCATGAGCTCAAAAATCAAGGCTGTTCCTCCAGTGCAGTCCTAAGGGAATACTGCAGGACTTGCTGTATTTCAGATGAGATGGTAAACTGAGGCCCTGTCTGCCTGCTCAGGTCAATGTAAAAGCGCTAATTTGAAGAAGAGCAGGGGAATTATGCCTGGTCTCCTGGTCAATATTTATTCCTCGATTAACTTCACAAAAACAGATGATCTGGTCATTATCACATTGCTGCTTGTGGGGGCTTGTTGTGTGCAAATTGACTACACTATTGATAGTGCAAATTGATAGTGACTACACTACAAAAGTGTTTCATTGGCTGTAAAGTGCTTTGAGATGCCCAGTGGTCATGGAAAGTGCTGTATAAGTGCAGGTATTCCCTTTATTTTAATGTCAAATTGTGTAAGTGGGGAGGGGTGTAACATGGTTGCTGGGGTAAGCTTTTCATTAGTTACATTAAAATTATCCACAATAAGCAGCAATCCTTTGCAGATTTCTGTTACCTTTTAATGCAGTCATGGTTTAATTTATTTTGGAACATTTTACCTCACTGAATTTTTAATGTCAAAGGAGTGTATTACACAACTATGCTGTAAATTAACCTCTTGTGTTGACTGTGAGCAGGATTTGTAGCAGCTCATCTGAGATGGATATATACGTGCAAACTGTGAAGGAACAAAAACACATTTCTAACTATCACACAGCGAGTGTTTCAGTAACATAAAGAAGCATATGAACAAGATGACAACACGATGGCACAATTGTCAATCTTCTTCTTCATTATCACAAAGTAATGTAAGAGGCTTATTTTTTTCTTCTGGGGGTGGAAGATCTGGGGTCAAATTAAATTCACCCAGGGAAAATAAGCAAGCATAACATCAGAGAGAAAGCTTCATTCATCCTTTGTACAATGCAGTGATAACTACCTACTCAGCCCATTGTGGGGATACAAGAGCTCCTGTTGGAACATTCCTTCCTATTGATTTGAAAAGATACACGAATAAAAGACGATTGGAATTATATTTCAGAACCAGTGCAAGGCATAAATATAACCCTCAAGAACCATGGTGAATTGTAGCTTTTACATTACTGTTACACAGGGAATGATAGGCACCTGGAAAAGAATTGTAAAGTAGAAATCCAATCGTTATAAATGAAGAAAGGGGATTTGAGTGTTTTGTGAATGTGATCAATCCCAAGATTAGATTATTTTCTAATTATTTATATTATTATGTATGGGAATGCCAGAGAAATGACAATATATGTTATTACTTGTTGGCATTCGGGTAACATCTAATTGTAGCAGAATGCGAAAAAATATGCTTACAACAAGGTACTATTTACAATATATATGCTGTAAATAAACACGTGCACAATTGCTTTTAATTTACAATACTTTATTGTAAAAGGATAATAAATTATCAAAGGCCACCAAGCCCTCTATGTTCTGAGACACACAATAGAATTAGTATTTAGTATTACCAGTTTACATGCTCATTTTAAGAGCATTTCTCCCTGAGATGTGTGTAAATCCTAGAAAGCAGCACATATTTCCCAAACAGAATCGATTGAGAATGTGATGATTGCCCGTCTTCTTGAACTGCTACAGTTCTTGTGCTGATGGCATTCCTATAGTAGTGTTCAGTAAGAATTGTACCTTTTTTACTCAACCGTATGAAGGAACAGTATATCCGAGTCAGTGTAATTTAGAGGAGATGGCATTTTTATGATCTCACTGCTCTTGTTCTCCTTTATGGTCGCAGTTATTGGTCTGGGAGATGCTGTTGAAGTAAACTTGCCACAGGGATCAGTGCTCGGACCTCAACTCTTTACAATTTGTATAAATGATTTGGATAAAGGGACTGATGGTATGGTTGCTAAATTTGCTGATGGCACCAAGGTAGGCAGGAACGTAGGTTGTGGATAGGAAGCAAGGAGGGCTACAAAAGGATATCGATAGGTTAGGTGAGTGGGCAAAGACCTGGCAAATGGAGTATAATGTAGGAAATTGTGAGCTTTTCCATTTTGGCAGAACAAGTAAAAAAGAGGCACATTATCTAAACAGTGAGGTTTGCAGAACCCTGAGATGCAGAGGGATCTGGGTGTCCTAGTGCTTGAATCGCAAAAGGTTAGTATGCAGGTGCAACAAGTAATTAGCAAAGCTAATAAAATGTTATTGCTTATTGCAAGGGGAATTGATTACAAGAGTATGTAGGTTATGCTTCTGTTATACAGGGCATTGGTGAGACCACAGCTGGAATACCGTGTAGATTATTGGTCTCATTATTTAAGGAAAGATGTAAATGTATTAGAAGCAGTTCAGAGAAGATTTACCAGACTAATACTTGGAATGAGTGGGTTAACTTATGAGGAAAGACTGGACAGGCCAGGCTTGTATCCACTGGAGTTTAGAAGAATAAGAGGTGACTTGATTGAAACATATAAGATCCTGCAGGGACTTGACAGTGTGAATGTGGAAAGGGTGTTTCTTCTTGTGGGAGAATCGAGAACTTGGGGTCACTGTTTCAAAATAAGGGACATTTAGGACCGAGATGAGAATTGCTTTTCTCTCAGGGTGTTGTGAGACTTTGGAATCCTCGTCCTCAAAAGGTGGTCGAGGCAGAGCCTTTGAATATCTTCAAGGCAGAGGTAGATAGATTCTTGATAAGCAAGGGAGTGAAAGGTTATCAGGGGTAGGCCAGAATATAAGGTTAAAATCAGATCAGCCGTGATCTTATTGAATGACGTTAGGCTTGAGGGGCTGAGTGGCTTACTCCTGCTCCTAATTTGAATGTTTGCATGCTGCAGTGAACCCTGTAGCTAGAACACAGTGCACTGATGATGGAAGCAATGGATATTGTGCTCATTATCAGCAGTACTTACCAACAGACAGCTTTGGCCAATCTTCTTAATAGTTGACCCAGCTGCAGTGCCTTCCATCACACTCCTGCTTTGAGCCTTGTAGAAGGTGAAAATGCTTTTAGGGATCAGGAGTTCCAGCCTCTGGCCTGTACCATGAGCAGAGTTTTTGATAGAATCATGGAAATTTATGGCACAGAAGGAGGATATTCGGGCCATTGTGTCCATTCTGCCCAAAGAAAGAGATGTCCAGCCTCATCCATTTTCCACCTCTAGGTGTTTGAAAATGACATAATTTCAAATGCATGTCCAAGTAGTAGTAGTTGGTTCAGTTAATCTTCTGATCATTACCCTGCAGAATGTTATTGGTGGAAGATTCAGCAATGAGAGTGCCATTGTAGGTCAGGAGGGCGTGATTGGGCTTTTAGTTGTTGGTGATGGTTATTATCTGGCACTTTAGTTACATTAAATCTCTTCTATTTTATTCCTGCCTTCAGCTGTGAAATTTTAAAATTTATCAACAACTTTTTTAATGTCTTTGAAGATGCTTTGAGGTGATATTGTACAAATGATTAATATGTTTGTTCGAAAATTTTTCTCCACTGCTTCAGTGCAGATTTTAAATAACTGGGTTAACATCCTCATTAAAGTGGTAGAAATGAGTTCTTTCACATAAATGTGTGGTATGATGAAGTGCCATTGCCCGCAGTGGATTTTCAATATCTATAAGTTTGTATAAGGTGATAGAATTGGAGAACAAATGAGCACTAAGGTGGAATGCAAATTTCAACAGACTGACCTGTACCTTATAATAAAAATGTGGTAGGAGATCATTTCTCTCTTTGTAACCTTACTCTTTTTACTGTATCTTAATTAAAACTCAAAAGACATTTAAAATTCATAGTGAACCAACCTGGACATAATTAACTGAGGAATGATTTCCGATATCAGCCACATGCTATTCATTTTCTGGATTATCATTTTTGGCTGCTCAAATTTATTTGTGACTGCCCCTTGAAGAAAATGTTGACATGTTTAGAAACATCTGGCATGAGTGTACAGGCCTGTCAAATTACTGACAATCTGCTTGTTCTGCAGGAGTTGCTATTCTATTTCTCTCTAATATTTCATACGTATTGCAACTAAACCATGCTTCTTGAGCAATCCTGGTTCAATATGGTACAATTTGATCGACTGGGTTCTGAGGTCCATCTTAATACCAATTTCTGGAAGACTGCTTTGTACTATCACCAACCTGTCATACTGATGTTTACAGGTCTCAAGAGAACAAGATATTAATTTGAGCTAGCATTACAAGGATTTAAATATATATTCTCTATGATGTGAGCTTCAGGTTCCAGAAGAGACTCAACCTTTACCTCAGCAATCAAATTAGCTACATTATCACCTTGCTTTCTTTGGAGGTGGACATTGTTTGTTTCATTTCCAATTGGAGATCAGTCACTGGCTGCTCATGAAGAGACTTTGGATTCGATTGGTTGCGTCAGTGCAAGTCAGAAGTGTTTCCAGTGAACTGAGCAAGTTTAAACCAAATGTCTAGAAAGTTGTGAATTAGGCAAATCATCACAGAACAAGGTGATAGGAAAGTGTGAATCAGTATCCAGCCACATCTGTATATACTGACCATGTAGTGTTTACATTTGAATTAAACGTTGGGCTGAATCTTGCTGGAAAAATAATGGCATGTTAACAACATACACCATTAGTGACGCACAACTTGACCAACAAATTCAGGGGATTAAGAGATACAGCTTAAGTTGCAAATTTCCAGAATACACTGGTCAATTTATGCTACTCTGCTATTTGTTTCACACAAATGGATTCTCACCATTAGCCTTCTTGCTATTTTCAAGAATTTGCTGGATTTGCACATTAATTGTCCATTAAGCTCATAGCAGAAATATAAGGCTGGAACCTAACAGTGCAAGTATATTTTTGATGATGTGATAATTATTAATACAATGCCAATCAACCTCTCTGGTACAGAAAGGGGAACATTTAACCTTGCTTCTCTTTCTGTACCTGATTTGACTCTAATACACTGCCCTTCTCTGAAGTTCATCTCTGTCTTTCTCAATCCTTAAATTTTATTGGTTAAGAATATACACTGTTGGTTCTATCGTTCTCCAAGGCCCCAGTTGCTTCGTTGCTCTCATTGTGCTGTTATCAGCTCACAAGGTTAGCAGATAAAGCACAAAAAAAGATTTGAGGTGAAGGGTGCAGAAAATAGTCAAAGTAATGTTGTACACTGCAAAATGCCCCGCTTCAGCAAGATCTGGGCATTGTTCTTCATGCCTTGAAGAAACTATCCATGACTTCTGTATATATCGTTATTGGTCTTTTTGGGGGCTGCATCAGAATTTGTGAGCCATTCTTTGGCAATGTGAAAGGAAGAGTGAAAAACCTCAATTGATTGAACTTGCCTCATTAGTGACTAGGACTTCATCTTCAAAAGCTAAAGACTTTTCCAAGATCCAATAACAGAATATTGCAGCCAGTGTACTCTCGATTGCCTGACGACCAACCTCATGCTCCAAAAGTGGTATGGAAAGTTTCTCCCACGATTTGTATCTGAAGACATTTTTTTCAAGGAGCAATTGCCCCATTATGAACTTGCCTTTGCTGCAGTACGTTGTGCTATTAAGTATTCTGTCATTCTGTCAAATACATTCTCGATTGTGGTGTGCCTGAGTGTAGCATCCACGGTTCTAAAATGACTACATTTAATGCAATATGCAGATTACTGCAGGTAAGGTTAATTGTTAGCCCTCAGGTTATACAGTGTCATGTGGGAAGACAGCAGAGAATGTACAGCTGCTGGATTGTGGGGTACAAGGTGCACCTATAAGGTTCATTATAATACTGTTGGAAAATAAAATAGTTCCATTGTAATCTGACAATCTAACAGTGGGACATCTGCTGGCTGTGGGAGGCCTACAGCAGAAAACAAACTGTCACGCTCTGCATCATTATTCCATCCATAAACAGAATGCAACATTGAAATCTTTTTCATAAATTATTTGGTCTTAGGCATTGGGTGATGTAATGTTTAGAACACTTCTAAACCAAGGTAATGGAAGATGCTTCATTCTGATAACCCAAGTAAAAATTTAAAAAAATCATGAAGCAACTGGATATTTTGAAATATTGATAATACTTGTGAGCTGCTTCAAGTCAATGTTTAAGACTCACACTTGAGAGGAATTCCAGATTAAAGGACAATATATTACACTAAGATTGAAAGCAAAGTAATTGTGACAATGTAGTCAGTGATGAGATGTGTTATCTGCATGTTACCAATTATATCTGTCATAAATTTTAATTGGAGTAAAATTAAAAACAAAAGAAAAATTGTTTTATATTTTCACTCAAGCAGTGTGAATTGTTGAAGGTTCAAGGTTTCCATGTTTGATTATAATGAATGTTGCTGTTAGTGAGAGATTGCTTAGAGTGAAAAAGAATCGGCTTTTCAAAAAAAAAACAGGATCACAGAATCACAGAATTTTAACAGTCCAGGAAGAGGCCATTCAGCCCATCGTGCCTGCATCGGCTCTCCAAATGAGCACCATGACCTAGTGTCATTGCCCTGCCTTTTCCCCGTACCCTGCACATTGTTTCTATTCAAATAACCATCTAATGCCTTCTTGAATGCCTTGATTGAACCTATCTCCACCACACTTCCAGTGCATTCTAGACCCGAACCACTCGTTGTGTGAAAAGGTTTTCTCTCGCGTCACATCTCACACCACGGAAATAAAGAAAAAAGACTTACATCTGTATAATGCCTTTCAGAAAACTGATAGGACTGGATTGAATTGGCCACACATTTACACAGCTTCCATTTTAATTTCCACTGACTTCAATGAAAATAAAATTGCACTGGTTGCAAAAATGGCTGGTTGGGTTTGGTTAAACAAAATCTTTATGTGATTGCAATTTTCTGTCGTGATCAATGAAGGTCGATTGTCAAGATCATTTCAGCGGGTAGTCCCCCAATATGGAAAGCCAAATACGTTAACTGCCCCAACAGAAACATGGTGGATCCGTATTTTTAAATTGTCACCCTGCTTTGCTCTCATTTTGCTTGACAACAATGAACCAAAAAAAAATAAAAACGCTAGCAAACTTTTTATATCGCTAACCAGCTTAGTATATATTTTATATTGGGGATGGGGGTCGTGAGGGAGAAAGCTCTTTAATTTTACATTTAAAGACACTGCTGGTTGAGTGAGTTAAGGGTGTGCGTGAGTGCGGAGTGATGGTGGTAGTGATAATTCTTGTCACTCCTCCACAGGGTGATCTGGAAAATACATCATAACAGGGAGGAGGTCAATCGTGGGGCTGGGGGCGGGGGAGGGCATTGATGGACCAATATATTTCTGTGAGGCTGGGAGGAACAATCATACAAAAATCCTTAATAAGACATTAGGTTGTTTTGTGGCCTAGTCTAGTAGCTCCTTTGTGGCCTGCTTAACATCTTGTACCAGTGGGTGGAATGTAATTTGGTGATCTCTGACTATTGGTACCCTGAAATTGCATTGCGGTCCTAGAACTGACATAGAAACCCAACTTCCAGATTAAATTGGCTTTCTGTTTGGAATATTCCACTTTAGGCCAGAAGTGGTGGAGGTTTTGTCAAGAGTGCAAATGGGGCAATAAATGGTGCACTGCCATTTTTGGTCTGTTATCTTCCCATTCCAACTGAATGGAAATGTTGAAAATCAGGGCCAACTTCTTCACAATGATAACCACTAGTTCCTGCTCTCATTTTTGTAAATCTTTGCTGAGTCCTTTCCCTAGCACAAGTATTTCTTCTATAATAGCATGCCCAGACAATGTCCCTCACTGTGTTCCAGCTAATCTATTATACAGCTTCAGCATTGCTACCTTGCTTTTCTTTTCAATACCCTATGTATAAAATATTGCACATATTTCTCTGTATTGAATTGCTTATCACCTCTCTGCACACAAGTTCATGCTTTCCTGCAGTCTCTTGCACAGTTTGCCATTCTCTAATTTGATATCATCAGCAAGCCAGTATTATTAACCTCGTGCCTATTTCTAAATTATTTGTATAAATTGGAAAGAAAAGAGGGTTTGGCCACAGATCCCTAGCTACAGGGACTAGTACAACATTGTGCAATCTGAAAAATACCCATTAATTCCTACTGCCTGCATTAATCTCCTGGTTTTTCCATGATTAATGTGGCTCCATTCCCTATAATAACATATGCCTTGATTTTCACAAGAGTGTTTCTTGGCACCCTGTCAAATGCCCTTTGAAAAATATATGCAACACCTACTGCATTCCTTTATTTATACGCTGTGAGTTCCTCAAAAAATTCAATTAAACTAGTTAAACACAAGCTGCCTTTCACATTGCCACACATCAATTCTTAATTTCATTCCATATTATGGACTGCTGGAGGCTGAGGAATTGGCATGTTGGATAAAGCAAAGTCAATTCATTCATATCATCTCTCGTGACATGCATTGGTGTGAATGTAGCATTCCTGGTCATTAGCAATTGGGAAAGTTTGCTGGCTGCCTAGTGTGTGCTGGAACTTCCTGATCAAAGAACAGGGCTGTCAGGGCTTCAGAGAGACCAAGGATAAGTGTCCCAACTAATGTTTAAAAAAATGGAATGGAGGCCTCCCTTTCAATGCCGATCCCGAATGGGTGCTGTATAACTGAAGTGTGGATACATCCTCCAGAGGAACAGTAGCCAGCCACTCAGTCCCTCAAGCCTGTTCTGTTAGATTGTAGTTGATATATACCTCAACTCCAATTACCCAGCTTCTTCCATACTCCTTGAGCCCTCTTACCCTAACAACACGACGACTTTTGGAGGAGCCTGATTTTCATTACCAATTGTGTGGAACCTTGTGGGACAACCTATACAATAAAATAGAATTTGTATCTATAAAACTTAACACATTGTTTGTGTGCAGGCTATTTTTTCCACCTTGTGTTCCCCATTCACAGTGCACTGGGTGCCCTTGGCATGTTACAAGACTTTTATATCTGTATATTCAGTTTCCTGCAGTGTATACAAATGAACTATACTCTCCCGGAAGCCTACAACATTGACAAAGCTAAATGGCCAATAATGCCTGGCTTATCCACTTCTTGAACAAGGGTGTAACACCACATCAGTCCTTAGGCACTATTCCTATTTCAAAGATTTCTGGAAAGGTATGGTTATACATTTGATATCTTTATCCAAAGATCCTTCAGTTTTTTAAAATTATTCTTTTGCAGAATAAGTGTGTCACTATAGGCCAGGATTTATTGCCCATCTCTAGTTGCCCTTGAAAAGGTCGAGGTGAGCTTGCGAAGCCATTTCAAAGGGCAATAAAGAGTCAATCCTTGTGGGACCTGGAACCAGAAGTAGGCAAAGATGGCAGATTTCCTTCTCTAAAAGGCAATATCATAATCAGGTAGTTTAATGGTCACCATTATTAATGTTGTTTTTTTTTATTTCAAACTTATTAATTACACTTAAATGCCCCAACAAATGGTAGTATTTGAACTTGCACATCTCAATCAGTTATTCAGCTTCTGGATTACTAGGACTAGTAACATAACCACTATGGTTCTATATCCCTAGCCTTTGATGATGCATACAATCTGTGTTTGATGACCTTTCTACTTCAGTTCTATTAAAGTTAATTATTAACATTTCCATGTGTACATTTATCTCTGGTATTGTGGCTCTTCCACCTTCCCACTTTCATTTCCCTGTCAAAATGTTAGGATGTAAAACATAGTAAGCATCTCTCGCACTCCTTTACTCAAGTTCAGGGTGGCCTCCTTCATCTTCTATGCTCTTCTGCACTGTAAAAATAAACTCCTGGTATTTTATTTACATTGAATGTTGGGTCTTTTCATTGTGTTGCTTACCTATCCTAATCTTGCTTTTTTGCTTCTCTTCAATACCTTCCAAATGTCTCATATTTCAACTCTAACACAGGTTTTCCTGTAACCTATTAATCTGAATTTGTAATCTAAAAAATCCTCTTTATTGACCAGTACTGTTTGTCTTTCATTAGCAAATATTTAAGCTGAACCTCATCCATCCAGTATAACATTTCACATTGCTAATCGATTTGCCAGTTCTCTTTAATCCCATTGGAACATGCTCATTTTTTCATCAAGAACTTTATCAAAGACTCCTCTTTCTCTTTATCAATTTCCTTAGTTAACCTGTTATGTCTCAAGTATTTTCCTACTTCAGGCCATTTACCTGTTGTCATCGACAGAATTTGTACTGCCTATGATCAGTGTTTTTGTATGTAAGGAGGTGTGTCCTTTTCTTACCCTCAGAATGGTTGTCCCAATTTAAATAACCCCAGCAGCAAGCTTTTGTGAGTTTATAAATAAAGAAGGGTATTTATTCTCACACACTTGCTCTGGAGGTTTAAAATCTGACATATCACTCACTCAACTCGTACACACTATTACACACATAAAGATTAGATACAGATTAAGGTAAAACAATACAATTACAATTTATGATTGTCTTAGTCTCTCATGGCAAGCCTGCAGTTTCTTAGATGAGTTGATATTTAGTTGAAGTGAAGGACTTGTAAAGCAGGGCATTCTTAGTAAGCTGTGAGGTCTCTTTTGGTTGAATACCCAGGAGGTTGGTTCTCTGGTGAACTCGACATTAGAATAGATTGATGAGTTCTGCTCCTACTTTTCAGGTATTGCTGTTTATTACCTTGGCTGTTTAGATGATTTGCAGCTGGTTTGATGGTTTTCTCATAGAACTCTGCTTACAGAACGGCTTCTGCTGTTTTTAAAAAACACCATATGGCTGTCTCATCATGTGACCTTTTTCAAGTCCAAAGTCCTTTTCCAAATAAGTTGGGTAGTTAGGTCAGTTATTCATCCTGTGTGCTGGCTTTCACACCTTGAGAGTTTGAGACAGCTAGTGTCTTTGTATCTGAATAGCCCGTTCAATTTGAAGTTACCCTTTTTAATAAGGTTCAGGAAAAGGCATTGAGTCAACATCAGTCTGGTGGGTTCCTTTTGTTCCATCTGAAGACAGGGGAGTGTCTCAATTCACAAAAGAAGTCAGGTGATCATTGGGCCGCAATCTTTTTTCGGCCTTCAGTCATTAGTTTTAAAATATAAAAATTTGTTTGAGGTTCAGAATATACTGGAACATGACACTGTCCTGCTTCATTACTCAATACTAGATTGAACCCTGCATTCCTCCTCATCTGACAGGCAATATACTAATTAAACAAACAGTCCTGGATCTATTTTAAGGATTCCTCCCTTGTCCTATCTCAATTTAGCTTTGGATAGGTCCTTCATGTTACAACTCTTTTAACACTGAAAACCTAATTCTAGACGTCTTTCCTGTGATTCATTGATCTATAATGTGTTTCTAGAATGGTGACAGATTTCTTCTTATTCCTTAACTCAAATGGATGGACTATCTGAGCAAGGGCACTGATAAAACCTTTCCTTTCTATGTCTGTAGTGCCTGTAGTTATTGATCCAGCCTTCCTCTCTTTGGTCCTTCTCTGTTTCCCCCGCAAAATGTTCCAGCCAGGAACATTAGTTCATTGCCTAGCTAAAGTCATGTTTCTCTAATGGCAAAAGAATCATACCTCTCCATTTCAACTCATGTTTCTAGTTCCTCAACTTTATTTTTAATGCTTTGTACAGGTGCCAGGCCCCATATCCAGGAAGCTTGGAAACAGACAAGTGCCGGATGCGGATGTTTTCTAGATTTTGGGTCCTGGACTTTGGGATGTGGGGTAAATAAAATAACTTAAAGCCAGGCTGATTCCTCCACTGGCTGGACACAGCCGGGATGGGGAATGGAAGGAATGAGGGGTAGACCAGGCCAGCTTCCACCATTAACCCCAGACCCAAAGAGCCGGGGATCAGTGCGCTGTAATCCTGATATGACGGACAGCAATGCCTGATGGGGATTGCGTTTCCAGGGCAGCATCCTGTTTTAAAGTGTCCGGTACCTGTATATTCATATTGAATCATTGCAACTCTGGCACATTTAGATTTTCAGTCCCCTTCTCCCTTCTATGTTTTGTTGATCCTAGAGGCTCTTAGAATGTAATCCAATATTTATTGCTTGCCTAAGTGACATGTAGGGCCAACATGTAACATTATTACTTTATGTGGGCTGCTAGCCACTTGTATAATCAATCATTTGATTCATGCTATTATTTCAAAGGTCTATTACTGTTTTGTTGATTAAAATCCATGAATTGTGTCATCATCTCTCCGTGTGTATGTATCGCTTATGGCACCTAAAGTCATCCATACTCTTGCAATAGCTGGTGAGCTCTTTTAAAGCCTGTTGATCAGAGGTCACACTTAATTATCACTGACATTAACCAAGGGAATTAGCAAATGTGTTGAGTGCAGTGCTGTGCAGTCAGCTGGTGAAAATGGCTGGTAAAAAATGTACATCTGAATCACATGTGTGTTGATTGGGTCATGATGCTGTTCAGTAAAATTAATAACAATTGATTTTTTTCTCCTCTAACAAAATAGTCTTTCAGGTAGTTTTATCAACCTGTTAGTGTGATCAAATTGGAAGTTCCCAATGGTGGGTCAACCGGATTAACATGTTTTGTCCTACTTGGGTGGTTTTGAAGCTCATTACTTGGAAACATATTGCTGTTCCTTCACTGTCGCTGGGTCAAAATCCTGGAACTCCCTCCCTAACAGCACTGTGGGTGTACCTACACCACATGGACTGCAGCGGTTCAAGAAGGCAGCTCACCACCACCTTCTCAAGGGCAACTAGGGGTGGGCAATAAACGTTGGCCACATCCTATGAATGAATAAAAAAAAGTTCCAATTTGTCACAAATGGCTAGATCTAATATTACTAAAAGGGCCTCCAAAACTTTCTTAGTTTTTACAACATGTCCACAAAATCATTTTACTCTAAGTACGTACCAATATGTTTTACTTTTTCTTATTTTCAAATTTTACCTTGGACTTTGAGTGATTTCTCCCATTATTTCCCTATCCCTTTTTCCCCTTCACCATCCCCATACATGTTTCGGGCTGCTGTTGTATAACTGTCTTGAGGTTGTTGATAGATGTTTACCCAATGTTTATTTTTAAGGAAGAAAGACTTGTGTTTATATTGTACCTTTCATGACCACAGGATGTCCCAAAGCTTTTTCCAGCCAATTGAGTGTTTTTTGAAATAAAAACAGAAAATGCTGGAAAAACTCAGCAGGACTGGTAGCATTTGTGGAGAGAGAAACAGTTAACGCTTTGAGTCCATGTGAGTCTTCTTCAGAGTGCTTCTTGAATTGTCCTTCATCTTAGGCAGTCTGTCAGGATTGCGGATGACTTGCTTTCATGCTGGTTTGTTGAGTTCTGAGGTGTCTGATAAACCCAATGTGCAGATGCTGCCATATGTGGGGCAAGTGCTGCCTAAAGGGTCAGGCAGGTGGGTTGTTTGGAGGCTTGCGCGCTCCCTCCAATGCCTCAACTTCACCTCTGCATGTTCCTGATGAAGTGTCTCGATTTTTTGAATTGTCATCACTGTTGTCATGTAGGAAACGCAACAGCTGATTTGCATGTAGCAGTCTCCCACAAACAAAAACATGATAATGACACTTTATTCATTGTTCTCTTTATCTTCTGTCCTTTATTTGGATGTCCTTTGCTTATACTTTGTCTTGTCTTGGAATTTCTAGCTGGGTTTTTCCATTTTAAACACCATCTACTCCCTTAGTTTAATTGTGTTAATAAGTGGCACCACCCAGTGATAAGATGCTACACAATCACTGGGCAGTCTTCTACCACACCTCTGTCACTTCTATTTTCTGTCTTATATCTTCTATCACTTCTGTAGTTATTTGGAAGAGTAGAGGCAGCAGGCAATTTAAAGACAATAGTCGACATGAATGTTAACATTTTCAGGAATCTGGGAGATAATACAAAACCGGTAGTTTTGTCATTAAACCCTTAAGTTTTCCACCCAAAAATAAGTGGCAATATTTAAAAAAAAAATTCTCATGGAAATCCGCTTTGGGATTGTTACGGTTATTTTGGACCTTGTAAATCAGCTCACTGTGGAAACATGTTCCTGCTTTCTGCTGGTTATGTGAATACAACTACATCGACTGGATGCCAACAAAATGAAGTATCACCAGTACTCATGCAATGTATGCTCAGAGTTAGAGGCATCGCCACGTGTAAATAGGTGTGGGGTGTAAATAAGAGAAATAACCAGTTCTGGTTTTGGTCTTTCTTTAAAGAAAGAAAGATGCTTGTTTTTAAAGGGCGCCTTTCATTATCTCAAGGTCTCCCAAAGTGCTTTGCAGCCAAAGAGGTCATTTTGAAATGTAGTCGCTATAGTAATGTAGTCACAGTGGTAAATACAACAACCAATTTGTTGTATGTATTTACGGACAGCAAGGAGCATGTACAGCAAGCTCAAAAACTATGGCACAGGGGGATGTGGCAGCCCAGCCAAAAGTTCATTGACCTTTGGTAGGACTAGGCGATCCCAGTGGTGGGGCTGGAAAATCCCACCCAATGAGAAAAATGACCGATATTCAGCTTAGTGATAACTGAAGAATAAATATTGGCTAGAACATCGAGGAAAGCTCTCTCCATATGGGATGTCTTGTCACCACCAGAGAAGGCAGATGGAATCTCAGCTTAAAGGATCATTAGAAAGACAGCTCATCCAACAATGCAACACTCCCTCAGTACAGCACTGAAATGTCAACCTGGAATTTGTGCTTAAGTCCCTAGAGTGAGTCTTGAACCCACAACCTCCTAGCAGAAGCTAGAGTATTGCCTTTGAACCACAGGTGACACCAGTTATACTGTAGAGCTCCTCCAACTCGTTCACCACAGTGGCTGGTCATCAGGTGTTGATTTAGGATTTTATTTAAGAAAAGATGTAACTGCCATTGGAAACAGTTCAGAGAAGGTTTACTAATACCTGTATCCACTGGAGTTTAGAAGAGTAAGAGGCAACTTGATTACAAGATATAAGATCCTGAGGGGACATGACAGGGTGGATGAGGAAAAGATGTTTCCTGTTATGGGAAAATCTAGAACTAGGGGTCACTGTTAAAAATAAGGGGTCGCCCATCTATGACAGAGATTAGGATTTTTTTTTCCTTTGAAGAGTTGTGAGTTTGGAATTCTCTTCTTCCTCAAAAGGTAGTTGAGGCAGAGTCTTTGATTATCTTTAAGGTAGAAGTAGATAGATTCTCGATAAGCAAGAGGGTTATCAGGGGTAGGCAGGAATGTGAAAGTGAGGTTAAAATTAGATCAGTCCTGATCTTATTGAATGGTGGAGCAGGCTTGAGGGGCCGAGTGGCCTACTCCTGCTCTGAGTTCGTATGTTTGTATGTTAGTGGCTGACTTATAGATGGTTTTCCATCTCAGCAGTTCCATCAGCTGCGATGATCATCGTTTAAATTTACATTTCAAATGAGAGGATACCATTTACAGCACTGGAAGAGTGGAATAATGGAGCAGCAGTCAAAAAAAACAGTGGTGACAGCATTTAATTATGAAATAGCAACACCCCCTTCCAATTTTGACTCCTAATGTATCATGAACCAGATAAGGGAAGTTCATTGATGTAACTAGAATTGGACTGAAATGTTGGCATTTCATCAGAGAATCACAGTACTGTTACAGCAGTAGCAGTGCTCGGTCATCCACCTGAGCCTACACCAGCTTTCTAAAAGGGGTTATCCACTTTATCCCATTCCCCATACACATTTAATTTTTTTCCTCTAATATTTGTCCACTTCCCTTTTCAAAGCCATTTTGGATTCAGCTCCTATCACTGTTCCTGGTGGGGAGGGGGTTTCCCTCTGTACAAAAATAATTCTCATAACATCACCCTTTGCTCTTTTGCAGCTGATTTTAAATTTGAGACCAATGGAAACAATTTTCCACTGTTTATCTTATCAAACCTTTTATCATTTTGAACACATCTACCAGGCTGGAGGTTTTCTGTTGCTAATACAGCTAAGTTTACCTTTTCAACATATTATTAGTTCTTTGCTGTTGCTCTCTCTGGCCTTGTTTCACATATGTTAAGCAGCATGATTTAGACTATCCTTATCCTCACTATTTTGACTAATGATCAATGAAACACCCTTATTAAGATTACAAAGAATCTATCTCTATGGTAAGAAACTTGTGTATAATCTTCCTGTGATTCCCAATACTTGCAGGAGGGGATGTGGGGTGGGGTGGTGGTGGTGGTGGTGGTGCTGGTGGTGGTGGTGGGTGGGTGGGGGGCGGTGGAGAAGAAAGAGGTAGAATTGTGGAATTATAGAATGGTTACAATGCATTCAGTCCATCATGTCTGTGATGGCCCTCTGCAAGAGCAACCCCTCTAGTCCCATTCCCCCACCTTTTCTCTGTGGCCCTGCAAATTATATTATGTCTTCAGATAATCACAGTATCCAATTCCCTATTGAAAGCCACGGTTGAATCTGCCTCCACCACACTCTCAAGCAGTGCATTCCAGATCCTAACCACTCACAGCATAAAAATGGTTTTCCTCTCCTTACAATTTCTCCTTGTGTCAATTGGTGTCCTCTGGTTCTTGACCCTCCTGCCATTGGGAACAGTTCCTCCTTATCTACTCTGTCCAGAATCACCATGGATTTTGAACACGTTGAGAATGCATAAATAAAAGAAAGATTTGCATTGATATAGCAATCTTTGTGAGCAGCAGATGTCTCAAAGCACTTTACACCCAATGAAATGTTGTTTGAAGTGTCCCGATTATTATAATGCAGGAAACCTGGCAGCTGATATCTCCCCTGCTGTTCTTCAAAGTAGTGCCGTGGGATCTTTTACATCTGCTCAAGCAGGCAAATGGGCTTTGATTTAATTGGCTGAATATTATGGTGGGTGGGGTGAGGATGGGGTCTCGGCCTAGGAGCCAGGGTCAGTGTGGAGCCGACCCACTCCAAGCTGGCCTGCCCCGCAGCCATAACGTGCTGAGGGCGGGCTAAGCAAGGGCCGAGTGTGCCTTCTGCCCTTCTCTTGGGGGGTGGGGGGGAGGACGCCCCGCCCTTGGGGGCTGCTCCATCAGTCCCGGCAGTGCCAAGACCTCCTCAGTCAGTGCTGCTGGGGCTGCAAGAGGAGGAGGAAGAAGGCCCATGGATCCCTGGAAGCAGGTAAGTTATGGGCAGGGAGGGTTTGGGCAGGTCAGGAAGAGGGGGCGGGGGCATTGGAGAGGTGGGTTTAAGGCTGTGGGTCAGCTGGACCAGCAAAGGTCAGCCCCCAAAGATAGACCCCACCCCCCCCTTCGTACCCACCCTTTGAAGAGATTATCTTTAAAAATTGGGCCTTCCACTATGGCGTTGCTGCCCACGCCAAATGTTTTGTGATGTGGGCAGCTTATTATCAGGATCAACTGGCTTGGTAATTGACCCTTGATTAACTATTTAAATATGGCAGGGGGGGGGCTGCTGATTTTGGTGCCTGCCCTCCCAACCCCCATATTATGGAGGTGAGCTTGGGGGTCGGTGGGAGGGGCACCCACACTATTTTACATGCATCCTCCCTTGCCCAAAACACACCCGACATGAGACATGTAAACTGCAGCCCAGTGTCTCATCGGACCGATGGCACCTCCAACAGTGTGGTACTCCCTCAGTACTGTATTGGAGTTTCAACCATGATTTTTGTGCTCAAGCCCTGGAATGGGACTTGAAGCCAGAACCTTGTGATGTAGAGGTGAGTGTGCTCCTCACTGAGCCACAGCTAACAGTAAAATGAAGGTGCTGTCAAAGTGGTCGCAATTTTCAAAAGCAGACTGTTGACTAACAATGCTCTAGCGAATAAATTCCTCAATGCTGTGCTTGTGTTCAAATTTCAACCTTCAAAAATGTCAAGAAAAGATCACGACTATTTACATCATTTTGAACTTCAGAAGTCGAGCAGTGAGTTGCAAGGCTGGAATGGCCTTGGGATTCAGAACAATTTATAAACCGCAAAGAAAAGCAGGAACAATTTATGACATCACCTGCACCACTTGATGGAGTTGCAGCCTAGAAACAGCATCCCTGACATCTGTTATTCCGTATGGACTGTTACCCACTTAATTGGCATATCGGTTTAAGCAATGTACTGTGAAGTGCAGGAGCATGTATATAACCATGGTTACGTAGAACTGGGGTGAGGTGTGAAATCCCTTTAGGGCAAACCATGTCTTACTCCAACCCAGAAAGCAAAAACAGTAAAAACTGGGAAATAAGAGTACTTGTCCAAACTGGTTTTTCCCTTCTGGGAACCCAAGAGAGGGGGAAATGAATCAGCTAACTGTCTCACAAAGAAGACTATAACAAAAGAGAAAAATGGAATCGCTCAAAGTACTTATAGATTCATACAGTGAAGTTGCCTGAGAGAAAAATTGACCCTCTTATAAATCCTAAGCATGTAGGATCTGACAAGAGTCAAAGGCTGAGCTGTCAATGCACTCTCTGTATTATTACTACCCTCACTTGTAAGTCCACTTAATGCTTTAGCAAAACAGAGATATATGTGCTGAATACAAGGAGGTAGAGTCAGGTGGATGCTGAAAGGTTGCACCAATTCTTCAATGGAAATATACACTATCCGGATTATGCGACTGTGTCTGATGAGCCAATAAACAGGGGACATAGCTTTAATGTAATTGGTAGAAGGATTAGGAAAAGAAAGGAAAGAAACACTTGCATTAATATAGCATTTTACATGACCACCAGACATCTCAAAATGCGTTACTGTCAAGGAAGTACTTTTTGAAGTGCAGTAACTATTGCAATGTAGGAAACATGGGAGCCATTTGCACCCAGCAAGGTCTCACAAACAGCAATGTGATAATGACGAGATAACCTGCTTTTTATGAAGTTGATTGAGGGATAAATACAGACCAGAACACCAGGGATAACTCCCCTGCTCAGCTTTGAAATAGGGCCATGGGATCTTTTACATCCACACGAGCATGCAGCCGAAGCCTGTCTCATCCAAAAGACAGCACTGCCAACAGTACAGCACTCCCTCAGGACTGCACTGGAGTGTCAGCCTTGAGTTTTGTGCTTAAGCCCTGGAGTGGAAGTTGAACTGGTAACTTTGTGATTCAAAGGCAAGTGGGCTACTAACTGACTGGAGATAGGAAATGTTTTTTTTTCACCCAGAGGGTTGTAGGGATCTGGAACTTATTGTCTGAAAGGGTGGTAGAGGTAGAAACTCTCAGCATATTTAAACAGTAATTGGGTTTCTACTTGAAGAGCAGGGTCTTCCACTAGCAGTAGTGGAAGAAGGTAGGATTTGCCTGGGCAGTATAGGTACAATGGGCTGAATGGCCTTCTTCTGTGCTGTAAATTTTCTATGATTTCTATAAAGATATTGGCCTAGAAATTTCCAGAAGGTTTTTGGCACGTGTTCAACACATAATTAGGGCAAGTACTTTTTTTTTAGCAGCGCGATGGGGCAGGAAATGTTCCTGTGATTTTCAACCCCAAAATCGATAACCCCATCCACCCCACCCTCCAGATTTCCTTGCTCTTTTCTCGCCCTTCCAGTGATCCGGCCACTGAGGTCAGGAAAGCTGATTTACATATCTTATAATAATGGTACTGCAGCTCTGAGCTTCCTATTTTTACATGTGGGGCAAGTTAGAGTGATAAATGTAAGGCAAAGACATGGTCAAGGTCAGCTGAGGTAGGTGGATGTGGGAAGTTTGTCAGCACAACTGGTGTGGCAATTTCAACAAGTGACAACTTTAGCTGGGAATGAGTATTTTGCATGGTTTATTTTTCCTCAGCATTCTACCTGCACAGACTTGGATTTTCTGACAGTGTGAGATGACAAGGTAATTTTTACCCGCACCCACAGTGAGGGATTCCCTGTGGGAATACCCTTGTCCACTATTATTGTGGAGGAGACACATAAGGTGCAGCATTTAAGGGGAATGAACCCCACCAGCTATTACCACCCAATAGAATATACAGACCACAGAAGACTAGGTTTCACCAAAGTGGCCATAGGGGAGCTCTGCCACTCGGTGCATGAGGATCTGCAGTCGTATCATCCACCTGAACTGTGGCTATGTTGGTGATGGCCACACTCAACCTTTATGGCACAGGGCCACCAAATGTAGCCATGGAGGAATCTTCCAAATATCAACCTGAACTTCTTGCACCTATCCTTCTCCTGTAGCCTGAGGGCTAGTCATGAGAGAGAAGCCTGTCTGCTCATGCTCCTCAAAGGGTCACGGAAGTGAGGCTGCCTTCTGCTTATGTGAGGTATAGCTCCGTGAGTAGCACTCTCGCCTCTGAGCCAGATGGTTGTGGGTGCAAGTACTCCTTCACTGTGGAGAAATCTAGGCTGGGACTCCAATGCAGGTTTGAAGAAGTGCTGCACTGACAGAGGGACCATGTTTTGGATGAGACATTAAACCAAGCGAATGTAAAAGATTCCATGACACTAGTTCTGAGAAGAACAGGAGAATTATCCCTGGTGTACTGGCCAATATTAACCCCTCAATCAAAACATTAAAAAAAATTATCTGGTGATTGTCACATTGCGTTTGTGGCTTTGCATAAATTGTGACTACACTTCAAAAGTATTTCATTGGCTGTAAAACACGTTGGGATATCCTGAGGTCATGAAAGGTGTTATATAAATGCCTTTCCTTGCTGGAGCTGCGGCTGGCTGTATCTCTGGTGCATGTTGCTGAGCTGCCTGCTGTTAATTCCTATGCTCCACTGATGGGGCATTCTGAGGCGTAAGGCCTAGTCTGACATGCACTGCTACCTTGAGGACCATGGCATCATGCATGTCGAACCCAGCAATTGCCATTCTACTATGCACTGTGGGACCCCAGTAATCTATGGACTGGTCCAATAATAGCCACTGGATGTTGAGAGACAGCAACAGGCATGCCTGGGGCTTGGAAGCTAGTATTCAGGGCAGTATCAGTTTTTTTTTTGCCTATTGTCACCACATCTCTGGAGGAGGAACTCTGACTCTTTGCTTCTACTTAGGAGGAAGCCTACTTCTAATGAAACTGGGACACTCTTCATTAGCGTCTGCAATGAAGATGCCTCCCTGCTGTTGCTTCAAATTGGACTCAAGAATTACATCTACCATTAGTCACATTGAAGTCTGACCTTAAACTTTGTGCAAAGGTACAATGTTCCTTGAACATGCTTCGTTTACAGATAAAATGTACCGATTGCTCTTTTCTGAATAAAAACACACCTCTTTAACTAATTTCTTTGCCTGTTGATCTATGTTGAAGGTAAGATCCATAATGGAAAAATTGGCTTACGGTTGAAAACTGGTTCCTAAAGCCATGCTTTGTGCTGGTCAATTGTAGAATTGTAACCGAGTTCACAACCATTTTGCTGGAGAGAGGAAAGTCTAGTTCATTAAAATATAATTTGATGTCCATAGTAGCACCATACATTGCCCAGGAAAAATTATAATCTTGAGGGGGGATACAGAAATATGTACTGCGGAAGAAATAGTGTCCTGTTTGTACTGATACAAATGCGTTTTTGTTGCAAAAGAGATGCTCATTGTTAAAAATGATCATAATTTAGGATTATCAGCTCACTGTTGAATTGCAAATTTACCAAACAGAATCCAAGATGTGTGAAGAATAGAAGGATCAGGGATTTTTATACATGATACAGCTGCTGCTTCACGTTACTGTGCTGATGAACGTTTCTATTGACAAGTTTAAGAAAAGGACTTAGACTGGACTTAGAGATTATAGGCTTGAAATTAGAGGAAAACGACAAGGCGAAATTGGAAGAAATATTGAAAGGCAGAAATCAAGAAGCTGAAAGGCAGGTCTGGAAGCACTGAATGAGAAGAGAGAAGGCAAAGGGAGAGTGAAATCAGCGGTGAAACAATTCAATGTTTGTACAAACACAAAATAATAAGCATTAAAAGGAAGGGACAGTGATGACATTGAGAAGATAGTACTAAGGAGGCAGTTTAAGAAGGAAGTCAAAAATCTAAAAAAGAAAAAGAGGCAAAGACAGGCAAGAAAAGGAAAAAGGAAACTGATGTAAAAATAAAAATATAAAATACATAATATATTTATTCTTAGCTTGCAGCTCCTTCCTATAAAGAGCAATTTCAGATATTTGTATGGTTAATTCTACATCATATGATATATATTATATACATATATATAAAAAATACTTAACTTGCGTTTTGTAAGAGTGGGGGGTGAGTACAGAAACTACTCCTCATGCATGTAATATTATCGAATATGGATGGCTGCTGTGACCCATTAGATTTAAGGCTAATAGGCAAAAAAGCAGGGTCTTCATCAGTTCAAAATTTGATGTGACAGAACTGCTTTTTATTTGCTCGGGAAGGACACTGTTTGTTGAGATATTAATTGCAGGAAAGAGATTGGAAATTCATTGTCAGCCTGTTGGGCTGTTTCCAAACAGCTTTCCATGACTGAGGCAGTTTGTAGAGAAGTGTTGCTGTGCTGTGGCAAGGATCTGATTGGGGAAGGGCTGTCTGCAGCCACAGATGCTGTTTTGGAACAGCATTATCTTGGACAACATTTTTCATTAGCTTCTCAAATTTATTGGAGCATGCGATATAAAGGTATACCCACCACAGCACATGTTCGCAGATAATTGCCTTACAAGATATTTTATATGAATGACAGGTACCATTTAAGAAAAATATCTTTTGCACACATCCTTAATAAAGATATATGAATTCAACGTTGTTTTAGAGATACTCTAGAATGCCAAGCCATAAATAAACACAAGTAAGCCCCAGTAATCATGACATTTTTTTTCTGCTGGCAATGATATTGCAACTGCAGGAGAACTTTACACACAAAGGCAGGGATTTAATCCATGAGGTGTGGGGTCCTGATGGAGGAAGTGTGCCTCACTTCTGCTCCTGTGTTGGCAGCTGGTGTGCATGGGATTTAATGTTAATTTGAAAGGGCGGGCAGCAGCCACACAGAGTATGAGCAATCCCACAGCAGGGGTGGGCAGGAAGTGGCCAAACCCACTGTCAGGTGATTGGAGTGCGACTCCAGGCGGATTATAACAGATCAGGGGCAGTGTCGGGCCGGCCCGGGAGCGGCTCTGACACGGACCGGCGCCCGCGATCGGGACCCCGGCTGCAATTCCACGCTGGCCGGCCAATTAGCGGCCATCCAGCGTGAAACGTGTGCTGAGAGCCTCAGCGCTGCCGGGGTTGGGTGGTGGGGTGGGGTGGGGTGGGGGGGGAGGGGGGGTGCAGGAGGATCGCGAGTGCTAAGGTCTGTGCATGCAGGGTGGGGGGCGCGCGCTGACAGCTCCCTAAAGGCACAGAGGCTGCCTCAGGGAGCTGAAGAATTTTAAAATGAAAAATAAAGATTTTAAAAATAAGGGCAACGTCTCCCCGCATGTGACTCAGTCACATGAACAGGGACATATTAAAAATCAGATTTAAAAATTTTTATTTTTCTTATTACTGTTGGAAACCTCATCCTGCCCATGGGTGAGGTGTCCCAAAAGTGCAAACGCGCAAGGTTGGACGGGCAGCGAAGAAAACTAATTAATTGCTATTTTGATGGCCTTAATAGGCCTCTTTAATTGTTGGCGGGCGCGCTGCCAACTCTCGTGTGCGCCCGCAGACCAAAATATCCCGCGGGTGCGCAATGACATCGGGACGTTCGCCCGACATCGTCACCCCGCACTACCTGACTCTCGATCGGGTTGGGCCCGCGCCCATCCATGGGATGTAAAATTCTGCCCCAGGGTTCGAATTTCACACTTGCCATGCACGCAAAGTCAACGAGCCCGGAAGGGGATGTAGAATCCACCCCCACCCCAAGCCCCACACCCCGCTCCCCACCACCCCCCACCAAACCCCAGGCGAGATTGCGTCCTCAATGCAATTTCACGCCGGGTGGCCAATGAAGGCCCGCCCAGCGTGAAACACGTCTTCCGGTTGGCCCGACAGGGCGGGCGGGGGTGGAACGTGTCGGGCGCCGGGCTCACTGTCATCCCCCCGACTTTGGTAACTTCAGTTAAACTTCCAGTGGGAAAGCAGATGGGCCCCGCAACAGGGAAGCGGATTTTCAGCTATGAACTGATCCTGACTGTTCACCGACTCAATGTATCTGTAATAGTCACTCTGAAATGTGTCTTGAAAATCTACAGGCCAGGCCGAGCATCTACCACTGGTCCAGCTAAACTTTGTGGCAGCAGTGAGGAAGCTGTGGGTGGTCGGGGGGAGGGGGGAAAGAGCTGGGGAGGGGTTTCCCTTTATCCAAGTAATTCTGTTTTTGTTTAGGGGTTTCCCTTCATCTATTTATATCAGTGAAGAAAGAAAAAATAATGAATAAACATTTCCCAACACCTGTCATGACTTTAGGATGTCCCAGTGTGCCTCACCACTTATTGAAGTGTAGTCGCTGCTATAATGTGGAGAATGCGCTGGCCAGCCAATTTGCGCACAGCAAGCTCCTGTAGACAGCAATGTTGGATCTTTTACATCAATCTGAGAGGGTAGACTTGGCCTCAGGTTAACATCTCACCTCTCAGAAGGGAAAAAAAACAGTAAAAATTGGGAAATAAGAACACTGGTCCGAGCTGGTCTTATGTACTTTAAAATGGAACGCCAGTAAAACTGGCAAATAAGAGCACTGGTCCGAACTGTTTTTTTTCATTCTGGGCTGAGCACTGGCACCACAGACGGTGCAGCACTCTCTCAGGACTGCAAGCCCACATGCTCAATTATCTGGAGTGGGACTTGAACCCATAACCTACTGAACTCCAGGGAACAGAATGCCCCAACATCGTAGACACCCATGCCATCAAGGGCGCATCTGGTCTACCTGCTATTGCAGCAGCTCTGGACCACCGAGCTGAGGCGGCACAACTAGGGCTAGTGGCTGTGGTACGGGTGAAGTGAGGGAGGGGATGCTGGGCCTCAAATGAAGTATGGTTGTTCCTTTCAGTAGGGAGATCCTCTTAATTTTTAAAAAAATTATGCAGGGATCTGGTCATATTCCATATCTACTGTCGGGTTAGTTGGGACACCTTCAGTGTGAAACATGCAGTATCTATATGCTGGGTCATAATGAAGGCTTGGGTCATGGGGAGTTTGACATTCAGAGAGCCCCTACCCTTGGCTCAACCCTCAGCACCCCTCACTCTTATATAATTACAGCGGCAATATGCCAAATGGCCTTGGATTTGCAAGGCCAATATCCTTTCTCAACGACAATGTTCCCTGGGTTTTTACAGACTGATCTATTTTGTCAGAACTTTAGCACAGATTTGTAAGTGAACCAGCTTGGAAAGCTAAAGCAATCAAAAGGAAACCTGGCAATACTCAGATACATGACAGCAGCAAAATCACAAATAAAATGAAACTGCTTGTGTTCCAGGAGCCTTTTATCTTGCCGCTGGATGACAATTTGATGAAAACATACAGCCTGCCTCGTTGCTGTGGGCGACGAGCGCAAAATCGCACGCGCAATGTAAAATGTCAGTCAATAGACTTTTTAATGGCCTTAGTGGGCCCTTTAATTGTCAGCGGGCATGGCTTCAACTCCAGCGCGCAATTTTACGTGCATTCAGATCAGGCACGCACCCAATGTCGGAATGGAAAATTCAGGCCCAGGGTATCTTGGCTCCGCAGGCCGGGAGTAGATCAGCTGGGGGGATATTATTTGCAGATTTGGAAGGATATCATCTGTGGGCCAAGTCTTCATTCCTCTTTGCATCTCTAAATCTTGCACCCTCATTAGGTCCCCTTCATAATTCTATATCAACTCGTGGGACCCCACCCATCACTCCCCCACCAACCATCCCCCTCCACCCACCCAACCTTTGCCCTTGCCACAACTGACCATCCGGGTCTGCGCTCATTCTCCTGCTCGCCTCCCCTTTCCTCAGTGTTCGATAAAGACAACTGTTCACCTAGGGTCTGAATGGGTCACCTTCACCACCGTTAATCAGTCGTTCATCAGGTGGTGCGAGTTTCCCGTTTGCCATTGGCTTAACTTTGAAGGTCCGAATCACTGTGGAAATTTAGTGAGTATTCAGGACAGGACAGTGTGCGGGTAGGAGGCTCCCACCACTAGACTCTGTCATTTCTGACCCGCTGCTGAAATGCCACCAAATTAACCCCTTAACCTCAACCCGCCATTGGGGAGCCAAGATTTTGTTACCTGTCACCCCACCCTCCATGATTCCTGCTTCCACTGGCCCCATTACATTCCATCCAAGGGGTAACTCTGAGGAGACAGTGTTTCTTTGCCAGTAATTATAGGTTAGCTATGTTACAGTGATAATTTAGGCAGCTTATTGAATACAAAGAGAGGATTAAACATTAACAAAAAACACATAGGGGGTGAAACTGGTTTATGCCAGCGTGAAATGGGCTCATAGTGAATTGGGCAGCTGATTCTTCACGCGCCAGTTTTTTTTATTTTCCATTGACTTGGAAAATACTGCCAAGATTTATAATTTCAAACCAAGGAAAAGTGACTGTGAGTCTAGGAAATGAGTCTCCAAAAGGATGTTTGAACTATTGCTCTGTGTACCTCAGTGGAAAGAAGGTCAGTTGTAGTGAAAAATCGACTGCTGATTTGCCACAAGCCCATTTTGCACAGCAGGCATAGACTAGCCTCACATCCATAGTGTTTGAGAAGTTATCAGGAATAGCAAAACCAATAACTTCATTGCCGGAGGTGCATTTCAATTTTAAGGTCTGGTGTTTCTGAATTCTCCTTTTAACTCACTTTGTGTGAGATGCCTGCATTGTTGATTCAGCTCTGGAGTTTATGCGCTCAGTGCTTGCATCAGTGTCAGGCATTTGTACAAACCAGGCCGCTGAGAATTTCTCTCACACAAACAAATAAGCAAAGATCTGTGTAAAATTGGCAGAGTTAAATCGTCAATGCTCTCCATTAGGCTTTAATGCAATGATAGCATTAAGCTGGAGCAATGCTCATAAAATTCTCCCTTTAGTCGCCTGATGCCTTTCACAGTAACTCTTCGCCAGAAAGCTTAATGCTTGACTAGTTATGGACATCACTACAGTAAAGCCGACAGATGCTGATCTGAACATATCAATTATTTAAACAGTGCGAGACCCTTTTCTGTGAGCAGGAGTTTGAAAAGCCTCTGTGGACTATCACAACACTTTGGTTTTCTGCATTGGCCTGCTAATGGGCTGTTTATAAATGTCTTTTTTATGTCAAACGGTTGATAAAATGACAAAACCTTACCATTACATTACTGACTGGAGTATTGTCCCCTTCCTGGCACGTCCTGCCTCATTAATAATTTATTCGCAGGGAACACTCCGGGTCGCTGGCCGGCCAGCCTCAGATTCACCCACCCTGCCATCACCTCAGGCCTTCAGTAAACCGGGCACCATATTTAAAGGCCGCCCCTGCACCGAGCGAACACTCTTCAAGGGATAGGAAGCTGCTGGGAACTGATGGCTGCCAAAGGGAGGAAACACACTGCTCCCAAATTTAGCGACACCTGCCTCAAGCACAAACTGGGTACAGTGGAGGCCAGTTGCAATGTCCTCTGCCCGAGGTCAACACTGGTAGGTTGGTGGCTGCCATGGAGACCTTGGTCCAGGACATCAGCCATGCACCGCTGCGTGGGCTGAACTCCATTGCTGATGCCATATTTGGCCTCTAACGGTGTCAGTGCAAGAGGGGTGCAAGGCAGCTTGATCTCATTCCTCCTTCCCCTTCTCCTCAAGGAGTCAACCAGGGGCCCAGAGGCACCCATAGGGAGGAGGATCAGCAGGTGCACAACCCGGGGCCATCCACCCAGGTTACTCCGGGAGTCTCCAGTCCATCCGATTCCTTTCTTCCAGTGACACACCCCCGCCCTCCCCCCCACCCAACAGCTCCGGCTCCACAGGCCAAGGAGGGTGCCACTGTCACAAAGCAGAACCCCGAAAGCAGGCCAGGGCCCTCCAGAGGAGGCCCGTCAAGGCTGCCTGCACCTCCGTTGTGGGGGTCAGGGGAGGCACCAAGGTGTAACGGCAGGGTTAGGAAGGTTAAGAAAATGTAGTTTCAGCATGTGGGCACTGGTGTTAATCACTTGTACATAACATCAACTATTGTAAACAAACTCCCAACAATGACATCCTGCCTAACACTCTTTGTTCTGATGAGCAGTGTTCGTGTCAGTCTGAAGTGAAAGCTTGGTTCCTGCATAGGGTAAAGGCAGGTGTCTCAGTCCAGGGCCTCACCCCTGTGTTTTGAGCAACATTCCCAGCATATTGATGAGGCGCCTTCACAGCGACTGTCCACATCAGTCATGCCTTGCACCTCGATGGGGCTTATTGTCGCTGCCAGATTGTCCTGGGCCATCGGCACAGAGTTCCGTCGTTCTCTCTGTGTGCCCTGTGAGGTGTAGCTGCGCCCCCCCCATCTCATCAGCATCTGTGTCCGGTGAACGTGTGATCCTAAAGGGTTCAGCTCACAAAGGATCCCATAGGAGAGGTTAAAGTTTCCCCGTTGCGTCTCCATGATGTGACCCTGTTCACAGAGCACAAGCCAAGGTACCATCAGCCAGACAGGAGTCAGGCATTCTCAGACATTCTCAGAGGCTATGTGAGAATCTACGGAGTGTCCCCACTGCATGTTGCCATCATCCTCCTGGAATGTAGGGACTACGGGCATCCGCTGCGTCTCCACGACAAGAGCCTTATCACAGAAGGTGTGTGCGCTGCTATCAGACCGTGCTGCCTTGCATCCCACCCCCCCCGCCCACCCCCCCTGCCCACCCCCCCCCGCCCACCCCCCTCGCCCCAACTACAGTGCCGCCCTCGCCCCGGCATCGCACTGCCAGCCAGCCGGGAAAAAGTGACTTGCCTGTGCCCTCACCTGAACGCGTGGCACCTCTTACTTGAAGTCGAATGGGTGACCCCCGCGGGCCCTGCACGGCGTTAGTGCGCACTCACCTCCGAGTTCCCCTCGAAGCTTAGCTCACCGGGTGCACACCTTTTAAGTGCTGTTATCGGCCGCCTGGATGATCCAGTGTGGTGGGGGGGATGATTCTGGCGGACAGGCAAGTTGAAGAGATGCCAATGCATTGAGATTAGGTTCCCGACATTGGACAGCAGGAAGGGCGGCTGCTATTGGCAGGCGGAGTGGACAATCGCAAACTGGTTTCATGACAGCGTAAAACTGACCGTTGGCCTCCTCACCATATTGTCCGCTCATGCCCGCCATGATGCCTGATGCCAACGAGGGTAGAAAATTTTAGCCTATGATTCTATAACCTGACTGAATTTGAGACCTTCGTGTCCTATAAGGGGGTATAGTGGGGAAATCTAGTTTTTATAGCCCTGAGAATATAAAATATATATATATAATTTTTATTCACTTACTGGTTGTGGCCTTTGCTGGCTAGGCCGCATTTAATGTCCATCCCTAGTTGCCCTTGAGAAGGTGGTGGTGAGCTGTCTTCTTGAACCACTGCAGTCCATGTGGTGTAGGTCCACCCACAGTGTTTTTTTAAAGAGGGAGTTCCAGGATTTTGAACCAGTGACAGTGAAGGAACCATGATATATTTCCAAGTCAGTGTGGTGAGTGGGTTTTTAAAATAATTTTATTTATATGTAACTGTAGCTATGAGGATGGATTGGAGAGGTTGGGACTGTTTTCTTTGGAGAAAATAAGACAGAGAGGAGACTTGATAGAGGTATTCAAGATCCTGAGGGGAATGGACAGGTTAAATTGTGAGAAACTGTTCTCACTCAAGAGAGCATCAAGAACTAGCGGACACAGATTCAAAATAATTGGCAAAAGGAGTGATCGTGATGTGAGACAATTTTTTTATTCACCCAGAGGCTGGTTGGAGTCTGGAATGAACTTCCTGAGAGGGTGTGGGAGGCAGGTTCGATTGAGCTATTCAAATTGGAATTGGATTGTCATCCGAAAAGTAAGAATGTGCAGGGTTATGGGGATAAGACAGGGGAGTGAGATTAGGTAGAATGCTCTTTCATGGAGCCAATTCAGGCTTGATGGGCAGAATGGCCTTCTTCTGCACTGTAAAGATTATGTGATTCCGTGAGGTTTTTTTTTCATTATTTAAGTCATTTCACTGTCCACATTGTAATGAGAGCACTAGGATGGGTTTACAGTATCTATACCCAGGCAGTTATCACCCATGTCTTCCCTGGTTTAAATCCTAGGGTTTTCTGCATGACATTCCATGTGCTGTGCTCAAGATGCAGTTTGCCACTTCTCAGCCCGATAGTTGCAATGAAAAGATAACTTTGGCATACTTAACAGCAAAGGCGCCCCCTGTAAATTCAACATACTGAATGTCAAGAAGCGTAGGATCTTCTACTTTTCTACTGAGCAACTTTATATAGCTCATGATTACTGCAGGACAATAAGACTCTCTTGGGTATATTTATTTTCTCTTTCATTATACGCGATGTTTACAGGAGTAATTTGTCTTGTAACTCAATGAACACAGCATGCACACTAACAGCAATGAAGAAGATAATCATGGTTGATGAGGTCATTCTATCTGAGTCAAGTGGATGTTTGATCTGAAAGATAAAATATCACAGTGAAATTACTGGGGTAAAGTCTGTACTACAGCAGAATGTCTTTTCAACTGTTTCGAGGCTCTTCTGCTGTGGCTGGGTGCTAATCCTACAGACAATGTTTGAGGAATCCAGAACAAAAACAGAATTACCTGGAAAACTCAGCAGGTCTGGCAGCATCGGCGGAGAAGAAAAGACTTGACGTTTCGAGTCCTAAGGAATCCAGGCCTATCTACAGAACTCTTCTTTTAGATAAGCTGGTAAATCATTAAAATCAGTTATTTATATGTTTGGAATAGCCTAAATATCTAAATGTAGATTTTTAAAAAAATAATGGCCGGAATTTAATGTCTCCCCCCCGCCCCCAGAGTGGGTTTGGGGAATGGGGAAGGGGGGTTTGACCGTGTGGGGGGATATAGGGGTGGGGCCCCACCACCTTCCCATCTCCCCCGATCAAGTTCAGGGTGGGAAGGGTGGAGGGGCGGCCTTGCCACCTGGGGGACAATTGAGGCCCTTTTAGTAGTCACTTAAGAGCCTCATTTCATCTCCACTGGAGAAATGAACAGGGTTATTAAGAAAGAGCAGGGCGGTGGGACTAATTGGCTAACTCTGTCAAACGGCTGACTCAGGCACAACAGGCCAAATAGCCTAGATCTGTGTTGTATGTTTCTACAAAGATAGTAATGGAGCTCAATTGACCTTGGCACTTCTAATCCCAGAAAAGGAAGGTGGCAAAATCAGCCAGGCTCCCTGGAATCCCTGCTAGAAAGCGCACATTTGAGAACATCAAGAGGAAGATTTTTCCCTGTGCTAGAGGTGTTATATTTAGATCATTTATCAATGTATTTACCTAACACACAAAGGATATCTTCACCCCAAGTTACCATAGGGCCAGGCTTGGCTTTCATTGGCTTCCAATAGTCAGTGCCTAGGCTCCCACTTGGGAAAGGGGGATGTGTGCCTGTGAAACCATATCCAAGCATGGGCCAACAAATCAGAGGAAAAGAAAACAGGAAAAAGTGTGCTATTAGGGATTAGCATTTACAGGATGTCAATTGCCCCTTTTAATGACATTTTCTGAGTTTATTGAAGATTACTTTTAACTATTTTAAAGCAATGAAACAGCCTTAATGAAGATATTCTTGAATCTGTGATTTCAATAATAATGCCTCTGTTTTCTAGTGTAACAGCCCTCCAAGTGCACCGTTGGAATCAATATCATGCTGCTTTCATACTTTCATTTCTATTTAGTTGTACAGGATGTTACATCAGAGAAGACAAGTTTTTGACGGGCATTTCAAAGGACACATGCATTATTGAATACTCCTCATGGGCACAGCTTGCTGCTTCAGGGTAGTGACTTTTAAGGTGAAGTTTGTCCCTGGTGGTTTGCATCAGCTCCTGCATGCAGCAAAGCAAGGGCTTTCAGAAGAGCAATGAATGAAATAAACAAGAGTTGGCATGTTAGAAGGTCCCATGAATCCTCGCAAGTGCAATAGACTGAGCACCACTGGAGACGGAACAATTCTGAGCTGTTTTCAGTTGGATTTTCACATTGAAAGCCCTTGCCTGCTCCACAACCTTTTGTGTCAGTTTTTAAGGTGGTATTAAGGAACCAAACAACAAAGAAGAGTCCATGAATGGACCCGGACAAATATTGGATCAGAACTACATGTATCTAATCCAAATGAGTCAAATATTCTGCTTTCCCCAAACGGGGAGATTTTTTTCTCACTTTCTGGCATTTTACTTTAAGCAGTCATTGCCAAATATTAATTGGTAGAGTTTTAAATTTTCTAGTTGAACTTGTTGGGTTTTTAGATATTTAAAGCTTCAGCACCTAGGTTCAACACTTCATAGAATCATAGACCAACATTCAGGCCATCCTGCCAGTGCTGGCTCTTTGAAAGAGCTATCCACTTATTCACACTCTCCACCTCCCACCCCACCCCCCACCCTTACCACTTGGCTGCTGCAAATCCTTTCTTTTCAAGCATTTATCCAGTTTCCTTTTGAAAATTACTATTTAAATGGCTTCCAGCAACCTCTCAGGCAATGCTTTCCAGATCATAGTAATCATAGTAGCTACACGAACAAAATTCTCTTCATCTTGCCTCTGATTCTTTTGAAAATTATCTTCATTTGCGTTCTTTGGTTACTGAACCTTTTGCCACTGGAAACAGTTTCTCCTTATTCAATCTATACCCGTCACAAGTTAGAATCCCTCTATTAAATCTTCTTTTAAGCTTCTCTGTGCTAAGGAGAACATTCTCAGCTTCCCTAGTCTCTCCACATATCCTCATCCTGCCATCATTGCAGTAAATCTGCTCTGCATCCTTTATCCATGAGTTTTGTATGAATGGTAAAGTATAGTTGAACTGGCCTCTACTACATGCTGATATGTGCCAGCATCTCAGAGGGAAATTTTGCAGTGGGGACTCCATACCCCAATTTCAATTGGCCATGACTACATGAAAAAGCTTTCCCAAGAGAGTTTGGTACCTGGCCCAACTGCTCAATGTGTGTAAAATGTGGTGAAGTAGCAGTTCTTAAATGGCTGCAGCTCTCAATTAACCAGGAAGCTCTGACTGTGGCAGAAAAGCAGACCAATTGTTTGCCTGACAGAGATGTGAGCAGCACTGTTACCTTTGATGCTGAAGGGTTGGAATTCCTGCTGCAAAACGTGCACAAAATGAGGGAGCTGAAGGTTACCTTGGTGTAAAAACACAAATGGAAGATGCGCAGAGGGCCATTGCTGACTAAGTCAATGCAATCACACGTATCTTTCATACTTGTCTCCAAATGGACAAAGAATTGCTGGTATCAGACAGAAGAGTAAGAGGAGACTTGATTGAAACATAAGATCCTGAGGTGGCTTGACAAAGTGCATGTAGAAAGGATGTTTCCTCTTGTAGGAAAATCTAGAACTAGGGGTCACTGTTTAAAAATAAGGGGTCGCCCATTTAAAACAGAGATGAGGCGAAATTTTTTCACTCAGAGGGTCGTGAGTCTTTGGAACTCGGTTCCTGGACGGGTGGTGGAAGCAGTCTGAATATTTTTAAAGCAGATGTGGGTAGATTCTTGGTAAGCAACGGGGTGATAGGTTATCGGCGGTAAATGGAATGCAACGTTCAGATTACTATCAGATCAGCCATGATCTTATTAAATGGTGGAGCAGGCTCAAGGGGCTGAATGGCCTACTCCTGCTCCTTGCCCATATGTTCCATATGTTCCTGAACTGGCAAAGCTGTCTTGTGTGACTCATCAATCATTGACACAAACCTAACAAGGAAAAAAAATCATTCCCTCAGGAAAATAAGATTTAACGCTTTCAAACAGCCATTACCATTTTGTACAAAATTTTCATTGTTGCAAAATAGATAGTATCTTATTTTGTGCGTGGAAGTGATGACTGTGGAACAGTGAATAGTTGCGCCTAGCCCAAGGAGGCCCTGTGCTATGAAGGGGTTTATCAGTGGAGTTAGCAGTCATAGGTGCAGAGGCCAGCTCTGGAATCTTGTAAGTCATTCCGTCCCGTATTATCGAGGCATAGATTACAAAAGTGGGCAGGTCATGTTGGAGTTGTATAGAACCTTGGTGAGGCCACAGCTGGAGTACTGTGTGCAGTTCTGGTCGCCATATTATAGGAAGGATGTGACTGCACTGGAGGGGGTGCAGAGGAGATACACCAGGATGTTGCCTGGGATGAAACATTTAAGTTATGAAGAGAGGTTGGATAGACTTGGGTTGTTTTCGTTGGAGCAGAGAAGACCGAGGGGCGACCTGAGCGAGGTGTACATGATTATGAGGGGCATGGACAGGGTGGATAGGGAGCAGCTGTTCCCCTTAGTTGAAGGGTCAGTCACAAGGGGACATAAGTTCAAGGTGAGGGGCAGGAGGTTTAGCGGGGATGTGAGAAAAACTTTTTTACCCAGTGGGTGGAATGCTCTGCTTGGGAGGGTGGTGGAGGCGGGTTGCCTCACATCCTTTACAAAGTACCTGGATGAGCACTTGGCATGTCATAACATTCAAGGCTATGGGCCAAGTGCTGGTAAATGGGATTAGGTAGGTAGGTCAGGTGTTTTTCACGTGTCGGTGCAGACTCGATGGGCCGAAGGGCCTCTTCTGCACTGTGATTCCGTGTTTTTATTCATCTAAAGATGCAGGCACCTTGGATCCCCGCATGATGAGAGGATCATCACTGCTTCCTGGATAATGACTAATGATGTGCATAATATGGGGCAGAATTTTGCCCTTGTTGGGCGGGCGGGCTTGACCGACTCGGCGGCGGGCGGGCAGCCGAAAACAGGCCCCACTGCCATTTTAAGTGGACGGGCCAATTAAGGCCCGCCCAGCATGTCGCCCGATGGGAAGCGCTATGCACTCCCTGTGCTGGCGCGGGGTGGGGGGGGAGTGGTTCCCCAACTGCCAGAGTCCGCTCTTTCACGCATGCGCATGAAAGAGTGCACATCTCCCTGAGGCAAAGTGCAGCCTCGGGAAAATCGTTGAAAACCAGTGAAACTTTAAAAACAGAAAACTGAAAAAAAATCATTAACGTGCCCCCCCCCCCCCCACCCACCCACCCACCCTCCCACCCCCACCCCCCCCACCCACCCCCAACCCGCCCCCCCCACCCTGCGAAAATGTCACACGAGATGGGACATGTTAATGAAATACTCAAAACCTTTTTAACAATTTTTTAATTCCGATATCAAACCTCATCCCGCCACTGGATGAGGTTTGTAAAAAAATCGCTTACGTTGGGCCCATGCGCTGACCCACAGTTCGGACCGGCCCCTCAAAATCCTGGTCGACTGCAGGGTTAATGGCCTTTAATTAATGGCGGGCGCGCGTCTCGCTGCATAGCGCGTCCACTGACTGGGATATCGCTATGCCGTGCACGCTGACATCGGGACGCTCGCGCGACATTTTAAGCGCTGGTGTGCGGACTCCGCCACTTGCACTCCAGCCAGAAGCTGCCGCCTATGGTTTCTGTGGCAAAATATCACCCGAGCAAACCTTACTTTCATGCAGCGATTGGAGTCACGGAAATTGTGCTGCCTTGTCTAACTGATGTCTTCTTTGCACAGAGAAAGTGATAAATATGTTCCCCCTTGCAAACATAATATTTGTCATTTATTTGATGTAGGCATGTTCCAAAGGAGAGTCATATTGGACGCGAAATGTTAACTCTGTTTATCTTTCCACAGATGATACCACACCCGCTGAGTTTTTCCAGCGCTTTCTGTTTTTATTATATATTGCACACTGCCTGATTTAGCAGGTGCCTCCTGGGATGGCTGAGAAGAATTCAGCTGCATGAAAGTTTCATGCTGTGGTAACATTTCCTTCTATGAGTGGAGTCATGCCTGTTCTAGATGTCATTTACAGTTCACCATACGCATATGCTGCAATTGTCAGACAGCTTTTTATGTGACGCGGAGACTGAAAAGTCTGGCCTCCTCCTTCATGTCCAGGTATACTTTCGTCCTTGTTGCTTGCTGCAAAGTACTTGTGAAACCTTATAGCCCTTTGTACACTTACCATGCATGGTCACTCTGCTGCAGCAGGGCAGAACTGCAGGCTGCACATCTTAGAAGTGAAACAGTTGGCATGTTGAAATCTTAAAAGAAGCCACACTGCAATGATACATTTACTGACACACATGCCAGGAGGGAGATTTGTGTGTCGGTGTGTGTGGTTTTTAAACAAGTAATAACTCGGCTCTCGCAAGAAAAGATAGCTCATGACAAAACAGTACAGATCTGAACTGGAGGAATATGCAGCTATTGCAAGTCGTTGACTCTCTTTGAAGGAGACTCTGTGTAAGAAAGCACTAAGAGAATGGGAAGATGAACCTGAGGCTAAGACTATAACACCCTACACCTGCTGAGTGTTTCCTGCATTTTCTGTTTTCATGTACCGATCTGCTCTTGTCAGGTTGTCCCCCTGCTCACTCACACATGCATAGATTCAGCATCAAAACATCTCACACACTATTTTGCAGTGCAATGCTATTTATAGCTTGCCTTTTTGAACCAGCATTATAACATATATTCCTCTTCTGTTTCTGTAGACCTGGAATAGCCTCTTAACAACATTGACATGCCCTAGCACCTCCTAGCATTCTGCAGAAGGATGTGAGATTTGTTGCGAGGGTGCAGAGGAGATTTACCAGAATAATTCCAGGGATGAGGGATTTTAGCTACAAGATTAGATTGGAGAAAGTTGGGATTGTTCTTTTTGGAGTAAAGGAGACTGAGGGGGCATTTGATAGGAGTGTACAAGATTATGACAGGTTTGGAGAATGTGGACGAGGGAAAACTGCTCCCATTAGTTGATGATACAAGTACTAGGTACACAGATATAAGGTTTTGAGAGGCATGAGATGCAAGGGGAAATGTGAAGAAGCATGTGGTAATGACCTGGAATGTGCTGCCCATGAGGGCGGTGGAATCAAATGATTTCAAAAGGAAATTGGCTGGGCACTTGAAGGAAATAAACTTGCAGAGCTACGGGGATAGAGCAGGGGATGGGACTGACTGGGTTGCTCAGCAGAGAGCTGGCATAGACTGATGGGTTGAATGGCCACCTTCTGTGCCACAAATGACTGTAGGACTCCATGCTTATTGCCAAATGCCACAAAGATTAGTGCAAGTACACTTACCCCAGAGGACCCGGGATAGTTGCAGCGTATTGTTGAGATGGAATCAATGGTACCTTCATAGTCCAATAGGTTTATCTTAAAATAAAAGCTTTGTGACTGATACCTGGGGAAAAAGGATTGATGTTGGCAAGAATTTCCAAACTACAGGAGAATTTCATTTCCGTTTCCATTTGCTGACCAGAAATGCCAAGGGACACCAGAAAATGTTGCACTCTTAATGCAGTTGTTGTTTTTCTCCAGGAAACACTCAAAACGGAATCTTTTCACAATAAATCACAATGAAGCAAATCAATGGCTTTTACAGGTTCTGCCACTCCAGAGAATGTGAGTCTTTGATTGTACAGCCCCTTTTGATGGAGCTATGAATTTTTGTAACAGACTGGTGTGATACAGAAATGATAGGGACATGTTCACGTGTTAGCAAACCTTTCAAAAAAATCACAGGAAGGAGTGACATTATTAGGTAAAGAAAAATCATTGGCCTTATTGAAAGGAACAGAGGCTTTAGAAGCAAGTGACAACAAAAGAAACAGGGAATAGAATTCACAATGTTCTAAATCACTCAGCCTCTCAGTGGAAACACTACACAAAACCAAACGTAGCCAATCATTTGCTTTATAGATAATATAGATGGATTAAAATGATGTGAGTTTGATGAGCTTGGACACACCAGTCCTTCACTTTTGAGACTCAGTTTAGCATCCAGCTCAGAAATGAAAGTCTCTTTCTGATGCCTTTAGTGACACTCTCTCATATAGCAGAGCAAGTGCACAGCACAGAACTGTCATAGTTTGGCAGGAGGTTGACAATTTCAGTCTCAGAATCCAAAATGATGAATAGTGTGGAGAACGGAAAATGTCATTATGCTGCAGTTGTCCAGCTCCACAGAGAGGTTCCCCATCCCCAGCTCATGCTTCCTGTTGAGTCTGATGACATGGATAAAGATGAAGACTTAGAATATCATTTGTTTTTTATTCTTTCATGGGAAATGGGCATTGCTGGCAAGACCAGCATTTGTTTCTCATCCTTCACTGTCCTTGAACTGAGTGGCTTGCTAGGCCATTTCAGAGGGAAGTTAAGAGTTAACCACATTGCTGTGGATCTGGTGTCACATGTAGGCCAGACCAAGTGAGGATGGCAGATTTCCTCCCCTAAAGGACATTAGTGAAGCAGATGGGAAATTATTTTATAACTACTGCTTAATAATTTATTACAGCAAAAAAGTCAACATTCAAATGACCTATGGAGAAATTGATTTCATTTTTTATTCTTATTCTGAAAGATAAGAAGAAAATAATTGATGTTGATTTCTGCAATGGATCGGTATAATCAGGGTCCACAGGCATCAGCTATTTTCAATACCTCAATTTAAATGGGAATTTTTCTTGTATGGACCTAACGTTATCCCCGTTGGACCATTTAAATGTATGGTCCACCTTATTCAAACTCACTGCTGCCCTCACCAAACATTTGCACAGAGAAACAAGGTCATTGGAAAATAACCAATATCGCAATGAAGAGGAGATGGTGGTGTAGAGGTAATGTCACTGGACTAGTATTCCAGAGGCCCAGGCTAATGCTCTGGGGATCACAGATTCAAATCCCACCAGGGTAGCTGGTGTGATTTAAATTTAATTAATGAATCTGGAATATAAAGTGCATCCCAGTGACAGTGATTGTTGTAAAAACCCAACTGATTCACTAATGCCCAGACCCAGCAATGTGGTTGACCCTTAACTATCCTCTGACATGTTCAGTTCCAAGGGCAATTAGGGGTGGGCAACAAATGCTGGCTTTGCTAGTGACACCCACTTTCTATGAAACAATAAAGTGGAAAAAAAACAAGAGTTTGGATCCTTGCTGATATCCCTCCTCCATAATTCAGAGATGAAATACCTCAGCTGCAAACAGTACTGACAAGGGATTGACTTTTGTTAGCACATTTACCACTGGAGAGCTCTAAATTAAGGCCATTACACTTCAATGGACCATTTATTTCATGATAAATGCTGAATATAATAATTTTATTGTGGCTTGAGGAACACCATTACAATCTTCAAAGTGATCATCTATAACTTTAGTGGGGAACAATGCAATCAAACATTAACATAATCTGCTTATTATTATGTCCATATTAGCTTTAAGTTGATAGTATACAAACACTAGCAGTTAGAAAACTTTATGGAAGCTGCAGTATTCCAAGTGCAGTGACCATGTGCAGCATTTGTGTAAAATTCTTTCCCTCAGCTGGCAGAGTCTTGTCCCATGGCACTTCCAGAAGCAGAAGTGAGACTCTGGAATTCCTGTACAAGCTTGTAAAATGAATCATGCCACAAAACTGGATATGCATATTAACGACAACATCTTCTCCCTAGAAACTTTCAAAGATGATTTTGTAGAATTACACCGATTGTGTGGAGAATTTAATGTAGGAGTCTGAAATTAATATTTGGTGCATAAAAGTGGGTTAACTGAGGATTACTTTAGATCGTTAACATTAAACTTAATGGTATGACCCACTGATTAGTGTTTGAAGAGCATTGTTTTCCTTCTGCTTTTAACGTTTCAACTCTACAATTTCAAAAACCAATTAGCTGCCAGGGTGATATGTTGGTGTAGAGTGTTGGAGGCGCCCAAAAACAGCAAGTTCAGTCAAATTCTTCTCTCTTTAAACCCTCACAGCCTTTGGACAGACTATACTTCCAATTCATTTGGTTGACCTGGGTTAGAAAACAGATATGAAAAAGCGCTGAAAGAAAATTCACGATTTTGTGTGCCCATCCAGCTGAGGCTATCAAAGCAGAGAGAAGGACTATTAATTTGCTTTGGTATGCACTCAGTGCCATTTATATTGACATCGTGACCAGGCACT
Organism: Carcharodon carcharias; assembly: GCF_017639515.1. Classification (NCBI taxonomy): domain Eukaryota; kingdom Metazoa; phylum Chordata; class Chondrichthyes; order Lamniformes; family Lamnidae; genus Carcharodon; species Carcharodon carcharias. The sequence continues at coordinate 13,405,874 of NC_054491.1, read as the reverse complement.
GGGTGTCTTTGATAGAAGAGAGCTGGAAACAATGCTGATGCCAACTAGTGAACATTCATTGACCATTGACACTACTGAGGCAGGACTCCATTAGAACCTTCTTCCCTTAGGTTCTAGTTACATGTGATCTGAACTCACTGATGATGCACTCTAGCTATTAGCATAATAGTTATTAACCCTTTATAATACAGTATGAACCAAGGCTAGGGGAGCACAGACAGATGTAAAGTAAGTTCCTTCTGTACTGTCTCAACAACATGCCTTAACCTCCAAAGTGTCCTCTAATCCATCAGTGTATTTATTCTTTCATTTCTCATCCTTTAGCCATCTTTTCACTTGAAAGCTTCTACAGATGCAGACATTGACATGAATGATTTTATATTCCTGACAGTTAGACATTCATGTTCAATAAATTTCTGCCCCTTTCATTTCATTGTACACATAGCAACTGTTAATACCTTGAAGTTTGGGCAAGCCAGCAGTTCTCCAGAACCATGTTGCTTTCTGCTGCTATGACAGTGACCATTTAAAAACAATCCCTGCAACATCAGGTTGATTCAATTTAGAGTTGCCATAATAGGAATCAGTTTCCTAAAAGATTCAGCATCCGGTCACGCAAAATTTGCGAAAGCGAGACCTGTCCCAAATTCTGTTACTCCTTTTAAGGAGCGCTTTCCGCTGCTTATAGGAAGTCACTATGTGGAGAATCGGGTCACAAATCATAGAAACTTATAAGGAGGCCATTTGGCCCATCGTGCCTGTGCACGATTTATCCAGCCTAATCCCAGTTTCCAGTTCTTGATCTGTAGCCTTGTAGGTTACAGAACCTACATATCCAAGTACTTGTTAAAAGTGACGAGATTTTGTTGCCCCTACCACTCTTTTGAGCAGTGAGTTCCATATTCCCACCACCCTCTGGGTAAAAATAAACTTCTCCTCAAGGCTCTTCTGTAATCCTTCTAACCATTATTTTAAAGCTTTGTCCCCCAGTTATTGACCTCTTCACTAAGGGAAATAGGTATTTCCTCTTCATTCTATCAAGGCCCTTCATAATTGTATACAACTCAATGAAATCTCTCCTCAGTCTCCTCCATTCCAAAGAAAACAGTTGCTATATGTACAATGAAATGAAAGGGGCAGAAATTTATTGAACATGAATTTCTAACTGTCAGGAATATAAAATCCTTCATCATAACTAAACTTTTCCAAGCCATGCAAATCTTCTCTGTATCCTCCCTACTGCAGTCACATCCTGAAGAGTGGTGGCCTACACCCTTAGCTAGATTTGTTTTTATTCCTTCACTGGCTAGGCCAGCATTTATTGCCCATTCCTAATTGCCCTTGAGGAGGTGCTCAAATGCCCTTGAGAATCTCAAACGACCCATCCAGTTCCCAAACAAATTAATCCATAAAACATTCTCTCAGTTAAGTAAAGGGAACAAGCTGCACATTGATTCTACATAACTTACAGTTTAGGCAATGGAAGTTTTCAGATACAATTGCTGTGTCAAATTAACTTACATCTGTAACCATCCACTCCATGTTGTGTTGGGGTTAACACTGCTCCACCTCGAGCTTAATGTTTCAAAATAAAGGATTTTTTAAAACCAAAGTGCAACCCTCTGATTATTTGCTGCCATTTTCTCAAGCTTTTCAAGCTCTTAAGCATGCCAATATCAATTTTACTCACACCTCAATTCACAGCTACCTCGAAATGAGCAACAACATTGAACACCTCAATAAAACTTCAGCTGCCATCACCAGCATAGATGACTGACTTATTTTACAGCAATCTTATTTATCTCTGGAAAGAAGCAGGCGTTATTTTTGTTCGTGCCAGCTCTTTGCTTAAGATCACTTTTCAATGGTCAGTAGCATCAAGAACCTGGTTGCTTTTTCTCTTCGCTATGCCAATTGTACAACTCCTGCTTCAAATTTTAATTGAGATCAGTTAACACAGATTGGGGATTGAATCTGAAGTCTCTCTGTGGTATACTGCTCAGTAAGAATCACATATGGTGCATTACCCACCGAACAATTAGACAAGCACAGAACTATTTCTCTATGTATTGTCTATGGTCTTCACCTAAAAATAGTTTGTCTGTTGTGAAGTACTCCGGGACTTTTGAAGAATGTGATAAAACATTGAATAAATACAAGTTTATTCTTTATTAGCCCCTTTGTGTGAGATTTCTTTGTTATTGTAGTGGTGTGATGCTTACTTAAAATAGCAATGAATTTCTAACTAAGTCATTATAATTCCAAGGCCAAGATTGTCTCACAGGTCTTCAGCCCTTATATGGCATAACAGATACATTTCTAACATCCTTTTAACATTATATTCATTATATTTGCAATGCTCTACTGAACAGCTGTGAATTGGTAATGGTTTAACAAGAACATTAGAGAGGTAGATGTTCTTTTTAAGTATTTATAACCCTTGTGGCCTTTTCCACATGTCCAATATAGGAGCCATTTTTTAAAAAATGACTGGTGTTTTCTGAGCTCAATCTCCAGTAATGTTTGTTGCCATGTTTACACAGGCATCTCCAACAATTGTGAGTCGCCCTCAGCTCGTTTTACTTGTTTATTTTTACTCACTAGCACCACTGACACATTCCTTGTGAGAACCTGTAATGTTTCGACGAACCCCTGGAAATAATAGTCCCAATCTTCGACTGGGAAATTCATTGGAAAATAATGATCAGCTCACAAAGCATATCGTTATCAATTTGCATTGCCTGGCAAGTTCAGGTGAAGAAGAGATGTCTGTTGTCAATCACTATAACCTACTGGTTGATTTATTACTTTCCACCATTTTCCTTGCATCAATGACTTGCCCTCAGCCCTCCTGCTGTTTATGAGAAATTGCTGGATTTGTGAGTTAAACTCAAATTAAACTCACTTCAGAAAGTCAGGGCTTGTAGTTAACAGCATGAGTATCAGCTAAGAGTCATGATAACTGATAACACAATATTCAATCAATGCCTCTGGCCCAGAGATTGAATTATTGCAGTCTACTGTTCTTCCCAGCTTGGCTGCTGACCAGTTAGAGCAATCCTCACCCCAACCCCAACCCCTCCACTCTGACCCCATTGGGGGGCTAATTCAGTTTTTATCCACTGTACCAATTCTGTGAGCCTCTTCATCTGTCTCTTGAGCATTGATGAATGTCTCATAAAGTTACTCACACAGCATGTGTCATCAGATGAGACCAGCATACAATTAGGGAGTTTTGGATCCGAAAGTCCCTGTGATCTCTGATTGTTGTAAGGTGAGGGTTCTTTCCTTGCTCTTCCATGTAGGGTCAGTTTGCTGTGTCTCCACCTATGCAGGCTCCCCTGCTTAAATCTACACCCAGAGACAGCCTACTGGTGTCTTGCCGCCATTTCACACACTGCCACTGTGTTCATAGTCAGTGCAGTAGGTTCTCTGTCTGCCCCAATAAACCTGCTCAGTTTAATAAAAGCTCTGACCATGCACAACACTGACCTGATTTTATGGTGAGTGGTGAAATGACAGCACTCGCTGCTGACCTTGAAAAGAGCTATCCACAAAGTTCTAGCAATCTTAGTACCGGGGGTTTCACTTCTCCCAATGTTAATTTGAATCTTGCACCAAGTCAATCCAAACCAAACTCTGCAACCACACTTAAGCGAAGATTACATTTATATGGCTCAGAACACCCTAAACATGGGCATTTCCACCCACAGAAGTTGATTGTCATCCACCAGGCTTGGGTGTAACATTACAGTTTATAGTAAAGAATTTGGAGATATGTCACAATTCTAAACATAAGGCTGTAAATTTTCCATATCTACATAGTTACTTAAAGCTCTGGTTATGACCACAACTGATATTCAGTTTAAAATGTGTTGCAGGTGAGATCCATTTCTCTCATGCTCAGTTGAATAGACAGGACGTTCTTCTTCTTAAATATGTTTGTTTGCAAACTACATTCAAATCAAATATGTGCAGAGCTTGGTCTCTTTACTTAAAGAAGGAAGTACTTGCATTGGAAATAGTTCAGAAAAGGTTCACTAGGCTGATTCTTAGGAAGAAGGAGTTGTCTTATGAAGAAGTGGAGAGATGGTGGTGCAGTGGTAATGTCAGTTAACTAATAATCCAGGTTAAAGTCCAGGGGACATGGGTTTAAATCCCACTATAGCAGCTGATGGAATTTAAATTCAATTAATATTAAAAAAAGCTAGTATCAGTAATGGTGACCATGAAATTATCAGTGATTGCTATAAAAACCCATCTGGTTCACTAATGTCCTTTAGGGAAGGAAATCTGCCATCCTTACCTGGTCTGGCCTACATGTGATTCCAGACCCACAGCAATGTGGCTGACTCTTAACTGCCCTCTGAAATGCTCCAGCAAGTTCAAGGGCTATTAGGGATGGGCAACAAATGCTGGCCTTGCCAATGATGCCCAAATCCTATGAAAGAATAAAAGAAGAAAAGATGCTGAGAGTAGGGAATTTAAAATTATGGAGCACAGTTTAAAAATAAGGATTCTCCCATTTAAGATGAGGAATAGTTTCTTCTCTCAGAGGGTAATTAATCTTTAGAATTCTTTTCCACATTGGGTCATTGAATATATTCAAGGTTGATTTTTGCTTGACAAGCGAGTCAAAGGTTATGGGGGGGGGGTGGGGGGGGTGGGTGGGGGTGGTCAAGGGTGGTGCAGACAAGCAGAGGAGTTAAGGCCACAGTCAGATCAACCAAGTTCTTATTGAATGATGGAGCAGGCTCAATGTGCTGAATGACCTACTCCTGCTCTTATTTCTTATGATGCTATGAACCATTTGCCACAACTACTGATTCTGTTCAGTTAATGGTCCATTAAGTCAGCATTGATTTGAACCTGACAGTAATTGCATGGAGACCTGTCACACTGGCGAGTAGTCCCCTGAACTTCAGATCTTCTTTATGTCTTTAATTTTATGTGTGACGGGCAGCTTTATTTGATTTTGAAAAATACATTTTTGATTATCATTGTTCTTGGCCAAACACCTAAAACTAATTGGGAGAATGTTCCCAGTACATCTGTTTTCCTCAGATCATCAAGAGGAATTTGGAAAACTCTGGAAGCAATAAAAGCTAAATAATGCAGGTCCAGAATGAAAAAAACGTGTTAGTGAATAGTCATTGACGCATTTTTGGGTGCCCGTACTGAATGTCTTCACAGGTTCAATATCCATGGTCACTCCTGTAAAGTGGAACTTGTGTGCCCTAAAACTTGGAGTATGCCCAATATTCAAGTAGACAGTAACAAAGGGTTGGAACAGAGATCTGTTAACTTGTACACCAGCTGTTGAATCGCATTTTCCCACTGAGCATCCTCTTTTCTGAAATGGATTACATTCGCACTTATTCAGTTCAAAGCCCAAGCTGTAAACCAGCCAGTGTTCATATGTACTTAAGACAGCTGAGTGAGTAGCAAATGGAATAATATACTAAGAGGCACATTTCTCTATTCTGCTTGATACATAAAATAATTGTGATTCCACTTCATCTTGTCTTCAAACATCATTTTTAAACAGATGGTTATTTGCTGCAGTGTCAATTTGGTCTACCTCCTTGCAGTACTGGTTCAAGACATCTTTTCATATTCTTTTACCAGGCGTGGGCATCATTGGCTAGGCGAGGCCAGCATTTGTTGCCCATCCCTAATTGCCCTTGTTCAGAGGGTAGTTAAGAGTCAACCACATTGCTGTGGGTCTGAGTCACATGTAGGTCAGACCAGGTAAGTCAGCAGGTGACAAATTGATTTGCTAGGAGATTTCACTCCCTAAAAGGAGTTAGTGAACCAGATGGGCTTTTAATTCTGGACTTTTATTGAATTCAAATTTCACCATCTGTCATGGATGAGATTTGAACTGAGAGCCCCTGGAATCCTATTCTAGTGACAATACCATTATGCCACTGGTTTTCTTGAACCACTGCAGGCCACCTCATTTTTAGATATGTCCGGTGCTGCTCCTGGCATGCGCTCCTGCACTCTTCATTGAATCAGGGTTGATCCCTGGCTTAGTGGCAATGGTGGAGTGGGGGGATATATCGGGCCATGAGTGTGGTTAACTACAGTCCTGCTTCTGTTGATGGTCCAAAGCACCTCATGGATGCCCAGATTTAAGTTGTTAGGTCTGTTCAAAACCTATCCCATTTAGCACAACATGATGGAGGGTATCTTCAGTGTGAGGACTGGATTTTGATTCCACAAGCGTGATGTGGAACATGCCTATACTGTCAGGGAAAGATGAATCTGAGACAGGTAGACTAGTGAGGGTGAGGTCAAGTAGGTTTTTCCCTCTTGAAGGTTCCATCTCCATCTGCTGCAGACCCAGTCTAGCAGCTATGTCCTTTAGGACTCGGCTAGTAGTGGCGCTATCGAGCCACTCTTGATGATGGACATTGAAGTCCCCCTCCCAGCGCATATTCTGTACCCTTTGCCACCCTCAGTGTTTCTTCCAACTGGTGTTCAACATGGAGGAGTACTGATGTGGACGGTAGGTGGTAATCAGCAGGAGGTTTCCTTCCTCGTGTTTGACCTGATGCCATGGGATTTCATGGGGTCCTGAGTCAATGTTTGAGGACTCCCAGGGTAACTCCCTCCCAACTGTATATCACTGTGCCGCCACCTCTGGCGGGACTGTCCTGCAGGTGGGACAGGTTTCATGAACACTTTAATCACAGAAAATGGTTCATCTTCGAGGATTAAGGACTAAAAACATTCTGGAAGAATTTGTGTTTTAAAAGACACTGTCCCTTAAAAGGTTAATGCAGGATTCCGATTGCTATTCTTTAAAAAAGCACCATTTTACAAGAAAGGGTAATTAAGTAATTGAAAAAAGGATAAACCTTTTGATTCTAGTGAACTGTGTACAAAGGAGGTCACATGGGTTTTATGACTCTGAAAAAAAGCCATGCCTAGGAAACTGTGGTTTAAAAGTGGTTTTGGCTTTGTTTTGAGAATGAAGCATCGACTGCTTGTGAAGGAAGACAACAGCCTTTTGTTGTCCAGAGCCAGTCCACAGCCAGAAGTGAATATAAGCTGCTCCTGAGATGCTCTACGTGCTGGAATAGTGTACCCTCGAATATTCCTTGAGTCTGCCTGGGAGGCAGTGTCAGAGTCATTGGTTGTTTCCTGGATCAGTGCTGAGTGACCAAGCATATAACCCGTATGCCATTCCAAGAACTCCACCATCTATCCTTTGCCTTTGAACCATTGACTTATAACTTTTGGCAGAATTCCTCCATTTCTGTTTTTATTTCATTGTGTGTGTGTGTGTGTGTGTGTGTGTGTGTGTGTGTGTGTGTGTGTGTGTGTGTGTGTGTGTGTGTGTGTGTGTGTGTGTGTGTGTGCGCGCATGTGTGTGAGAGAGAGATTTAGGGTATCTTGAAAGAGTGATTAGTATAATTTCATATCCCATGCTGTATTTTGATAAGCTTTGCCTTTCAATTTGACAAGATTTGTTTTATAATAAGCTAAAAAGTTTGTTGTTTATTGAAAAAAGCCTAGTTAAAGTTTCTTTTATTCTGGGTACCAGTAGTGAAAGTAAGTAATTGGCCATTTTGATGAGTAAATTAAACTTTTAAACTAATGGTACTGTGGAGTAGTGGAGCTAGGTCAACTGTGCACTCCTCCTATCCCGGCCGTAACACAAGGTGCACCCAGGGATGGTAATAGTGGTGTCTGTCAGGTATGATTCCGTGAGTATGACTATGTTGCTTGACTAGTCTGTAGGACAGCTCTCCCAATTTTGGCACAAGCCCCCAGGTGCTAGTAAGGAGAACTTTGCAGGGTTGACAGAGCGGCATTTTCCTTTAATTTTCATTCACGGGATGTGGGAGTCGCTGGTTGGGCCATCATTTAATGCCCATCCTAAGTGCCCTTAAGAAGGTGGTGGTGAGCTGCCTTCTTGAACTGCTGCAGTCCATGTGGTTTAAGTACATCCACAGTGCTGTTAGGGAGGGGGCTTCAGGATTTTGACCCAGCAACAGTGAAGGCACCACCCAAGTCAGGATGGTGAGTGGCTTGGAGGAGAACTTCCAGGTGGTAGTGTTCCCATGTATCTGCTGCCCTTGTCCTTCTAGATGGTAGTAGTTGTGGGTTTAGAAGGTGCTGCCTATGGTTCCTTTGTGAGTTTCTGTAGTGCATCTAGTAGATGGTACACCCCACTGCCATTTGCTTGGGTAGTGGTGGAGGGAATGAATGTTTGTGGAAGGGGTGCCAATCAAAGCAGGCTGCCATTGTCGTTTCCAGTGCCTAAGTTGAGGCTGGGTGCTCTGTCCGGTTTCATTCCTTTAGAATTTTCTATAGTGGTTTGATACCACTGAATGTCTTACTAGGCCACTAGAGAGACCATTTAAGAATCAACCACTCTGCGGTGGGTCTGGAACCACATGTAGGCCAGACCAGGTAAGAGCAACAGAGTTCCTGAATCCTAAAGGACATTGGTGAACCAGGTGGGTTTTTAATGACAATTGCCAACAATTTCATGATCGATATTACTGAGACCAGGGGCAGCGTTTTAGGTCCCATGGGCGTGCCCAACCCGACTGGGCATAAAATAGTGCAATAGTTCAGTCGGTGGGCACACACGAGAGTTGGCAGGGTGCCTGCTGACAATTAAGATGGCTATTAAGCCCATTAATCAGAATAAGCAGAATATTTCAATATTTATTTATTTGTAAAATGTATTTATTAATATTTATCCACATGCAGGATGAGGTTTACAACAGTAATTTAAAAATAAATAAAAAATTTTAAACATCATTTGGAATATGCCCCCCTTCATGTGACTGAGCCCCATTTAAAAACCCTTATTTTTGAACCCACAACTCTTCAGGGTATGCTTCCCCCATGTGTGCCTCCTGCCCCTACCCTGGCAGTGCTGTGCTCCTTTCACACTGTGAAATTGTGGTTGAGGGCTGTTTCCAGGCCTACCCACTGAATGGGAAATCTTGGCCTGTTTTCAATTCCAATTCAAGCTCAGATTTTATTAATTGAATTTAAATTCCATAGGCTGCTATGGTGGGATTTGAACCCATATCCCCAGAGCTTTAGCTGAGGGGGGGGCTCTGAGATTACTAGACCAACAACATTCCCACTGCGCCAGTGCCACCACCTCACCTGACTCAAAGATTTAAAAACTTGCAACTCCTTGGCAACTGGTTGCAGAATTAAAATGGAATTAAAACACTGGCTGTCAGCTGACTTCCTTTATCTCTTGTTTTTTGAGTTCGTTTGGCAGCTCTTGGTAACGATTCTGCTTTTTCCCATTTACACCTCTTCTAGACTCATCTTTTGCTTCTTTCCTTGTCCCATTGCTATTTTCTTTTGCCTCGTACCGTCATCATTTTGTCATTTAATCTTTCCAGCCCTCCGGCATGTCAGAGACGTTCCTTTTTGGTTCTTTCCTTCCCTTCCCCCATTCCTAGCCTCTGTACTTGCTTAAAAACTGTTTCATCCAAACTGGGAAAAGTTTGAGATAAAAGGTCATTGACCTGAAACATAATCTTCGGCTCTCATTGCTGGCAAGCTTGAGGCAGGAGGGGTATGTAATTAGGCGGGATAGTGGCATACCTGAACCCTGCTGCCCTCACAACTCCGCCAGGATTAAGTTCTGGGCAGGAAGGCCCATGGTTGACCTTCCTGCTCACTGCCTATTGGCCAATTAGTTACCACTTACAGGCCTCATTCTAGTATTAAGCCCGCCATGCGGCGTGCACAACAAAACTGTGTGGCCAGCTTGTCACCTCCTGGTGTCGGTGGGGTTCCTCCTCTATCGTAGCCACTCAGCGTCAGATCAAGAGCCACCAGCCTGCTCTTGCTGCCTTCCCCTCTGCATCCCTCTGCACCGCGCAGCACTCCCGCAACCCCGGCACCCCCCCCCCCGCCCCACATTACCTACCTGTGACCTGGGTCGCACCACAATTCTGGGGTTCTGGTGTCCGTCCTTCTGGCAGCAGCCATGGGCCTCCCCAGTGGCACTGCTGAGCACAAGAGCTGCTAGCCTCTGATTGGCCGGCAGCTCTCAGTAGGCAAGATTTCCGCTGCCTCCTAACGCCCCCCAGAGTTTTGATTCCAGGGGAAGGTGCGCCCCTGGCCTTGTCACTGCCTGATTGGCTTGGCGGGCCCTCTTGAGAAAAGGGTCTCTCGCTCATTCCCCAGCCAGCAAGCAAGACCCCCAGTACCTCAGCACGATTCTGCCTTATCTGTCCACAGAGGCTGCCTGATCCACGGAGAGTTTCCAACATTTTCTGTTTGTTTTTATTTCAGCTGTGCAGCATCCACCATGTTTTGCTTTTGTGTTCTCAGGCAAGGTGACCCACTGAGATACTATCTAACGTTTTCAAGCTAAATGGAAATAAAAGGCAGTTGAGAAAAGCATCTCTCATAGTTACTTAAGATTGGTAATCATTTGTCAAAATTGAATGGTAGCCAACCTTTGACATGGGCAAAAGTTACAAAGGTTACATAGAATTGACAGCAGAGTAACAGGTCAGTCAGCCCATCAAGTCCATGGCTGTTGTTTATGAATCTCCTCCTCTTGTCTCTTATCTAACTCCATCAACATATCCTTCTAATCCTTTCTCTCTCATGTGCTTATGTAGCTTCCCCTTAAATGCATCTATGATGTTCCCTCAGCCATGCCTTGTGGTAGCAAGTTCCAAATTCTAACCACTTTCTGGGTAAAGTCAGAGGGCAACTGACAGAACGATGCTTTCTGAACCTGAAGTAGGATTGTTTAACAATACATCTGTGCTTCTTATTCCTCCTGGCGTTTCCCACATTGTTCTTGCTGACCTCAGAAGAACAGGTGAACTGGGAGCCCACTGCCAGAGATAAATCTCTGGTAATTTTGGACATTCAGCCAAGAATCAAGGAAATCAAAAATGTACCCTTTCAAAGATGTTTGTAATTCGTTCCAGCCAATTAAATAGTTAACACCTCAGCCAGCCCATTGTGTTGGCCCTAGCAACCCAGTTGTTGTGTCATCCTTATAACCGATCTGTCAGATTGAAGTTGATGGGTTTTCTGTCGAGAAACCATTTCCAACAATAAAATTATACTGTAAAAATTCAACACAGTTGAAAAGTGCATTTTTGTCATATTTATGCCTGTTATTGGTGCTATTCAAGGAGAACTAAAGATATTCTGTAGACTGAAAGATGTCTGTGACATGTTTTGGTTGTCTCCACCTATCACTGGCTCTTTACCTAGCTCTTCTTGTCCCAACACCGCCCCCCAACCCCCCCACCTCCTCCTCCTCCTCCTCTCCCCCCCCACCACCACCACCATCACCACCACCACCTAAACCAGCTTTTATTTCACCCCTTTCCTATTTTTACTTAGTTCTATTGAAGGGTCATGAGGACTCGAAACGTCAACTGTACTCTTCTCCACCGATGCTGCCAGACCTGCTGAGTTTTTCCAGGTATTTCTATTTTTGTTTTTGTTTTGTAATAACTTGCACTTATGCAGCACCTTTAACAAGATTTGACACTGAGACACAAAAGGAGCCAATAAGATAGATGACCAAAACATTTTGAAGAAGGAGAAAAAAGTAGAGAGAGACGCTGTGATTTAGGGAGGGAAATCCAGAGCTCAGGCAGCTGAAGGCATAACAGTTACTGATGGAATTATTGAAGTTGGAGGATGTGGAAGAGGCCTGAATTTGAGGAGCATAGGCATAGGAAGGTTGTGAGGATGGGGTAAGTTATGGAGAAAGAAAGAGGTGAGGCCATGGAGGAATCTGAAGGCAAGAATTTTAAAATTAAGCCATTGCTGGACTGGGAACCAGTGTGGGTCAGCAAGCAGGGGGCTGATGGGTGAATGGGACTTGATGTGAATTAGGACGCAGGCAGCAGAGGTTTGGATTACCTCAAGTTTATGGAGGGGTAGAAAACGGGAGACTGGTCAGGAACGCATTGCAATAATCAAGCCTAGTGGTAACAAAGACATGGATGAAGGTACCTGTAGAAAATGAGCTAAGGCTTGAATGGACACAGGCAATATTACAGAAGTATGCTGTGTTGGTGATGGAAGAGATATGTGGTTGAAGACTCAACTTAAGGTAAAATATGACACCGATGTTGACAACCGTCTGGTTCAGCCTCAAACATTTGTCAGGGAGAATGATGGAGTCAGTGGCAAAAGAACAGAGTTTGTGGTGGGGATCAAAGGCAATGACTTTGATCTTCCAAATATGTGGTAGGAGGAAGTGTCTGCTCAACCGGTGCTGGACAAGTAGTGTGGCAAATTGGAGGCAGTAGAGGGATCAAGAAAGGCCGTGATGATCTTGGTGTTGTCAGTGACAATGTACAGGTGAAACCTGACCTGTTTTCAGATTTCTCCTATGCACCCTGCCCTTGGTGACATTCAGATAATGTTGCCGGGGCAGGATGCAGATGAGAAATAGGAGGGAGCCATGGAAAGATCCTTGAGGGCTCCAGAGGTAATATTGGGAGAGCAGGAAGAGAAACCGTTGCAGTTGATTCTCTGACTATGACTGGATAGCTAAGAATGGAACCTCCTGGTGGCAGCCTTCCACCTTTTAAGATGATGGCTTGCACTGGGTAGTCTACTTGGTGTTAAGCATTGCTTCTGGCATCGCAGTCTCTACCGGATTTGCTGCAATGGGAGACAGTGGGTTGAAAAGGTGCACGATTCTCTGGCCGCTGTTTTCTCTCGGCCCTCCTCTGGGCCAGCAGAGCTTTTCATTTCTTCCTTGCCTCTTCCAAAACCCTTCCAAGCAGTCAGCCTCCAGAGGACATGGTTGTTGGCAACCGTTTTCCAGTTGTCAGTGTCAATATTCGCCATCTTCATATATCGCTTGCAGGTGTCCTTGTAATGGAGGAATAGATGCCCAGGAAGTCATGACCCAGCAGCCAGTTTGCCATACAGAAGGTCTTTGGGTGTATGGTCGTCATCCATCTGAAGAACGTGGCTAAGCCAATGCAGGTGGCATCGGCCTACTGATGAGTGCTTGCTGATGGAATTAGCGCAGTTCAGGAGCTGGTGACCCTGTCCTGCCAAGAGATGCCAAGGATACGACAGTGACAACGAAGATGGAAACTGCTCAGCCTTTTCTCCTGCCTTTGTTTTCAATGGTTCCGTTTTCTTTGCTGATTGACCTGTTCCCTTTCTGACCCCTTCGCACACGCCCCTTTTATTCCCTGTGTCACAGGAACACCAAAAATAGGAGCAGGAGCAGAATTTATCATCAGTTGAGCCTGCTCTGACATTCAATAAGATCATGGCTGCTTTCCGGTTTCAACTCAGCTCGATTTTGGAGGAAAAGGGCAGAATCTTTGGCTTGGCGAGAGGGGGGCGGGGCCTGCTCGCTGAGGTGTAAAATGATGCGCAGTGACGTCGGACATGTGTCCTGACATCACTGCGCGTCATTCAGATTTTCAGTTCGGCAGGCGCGTAGCCGACTCGGGTATGCGTTCACCGAACTGTCAAAGGCCTATTAAGGCCCGTTAACTATCAATGAAAACAATAAACTGAGCTGAAGCCCAGGCGGCCTTCGCATTTTTCATGGAATCTCATCCACGGGCGGGATGAGGTTTCATGAAGGTTTTTAAAGGTTTGAAAATTTTAAAAATAAAATTCATAGACATGTCCCAGCTCATGTGACAGTTTCACATAAGGGGACATGTCCTAGAACATTATTTTTCCTTCATTAACATTTCTTAAACTTAAACTAATCTCCCTGAGGCAGCTCTGTGTCTCAGGGAGATTTCTGCACTCTTTCACCTGCATGCGCGCGAAAGAGCACAGGCCCTGACTCAGGCAACCTCTGCGCACCACCACCCCGCCCCCCCCCTCCCCCGCACAGGGAGAACTCTGTGCTTCTGGGCGCGTGTCACGCTGGGTGGGCCTCAATTGGCCCGCCGATGTAAAATGGTGACGTTCAGCCGATTACGGGCGGTGAACAGCTGCCCACACACCTGCGCCCACTCACGACCAACCCCCCCCACCAATGGGGAGAAAATTCTCCCCAAAGAGTTGGAAGACAGCGGTGTGGTCAACTGTTTCAAAGACTGCAGATAGGCCAAGAAGGACAGAAGGCCATATCTTACCACAGTCATAGTCACATAGAATGTAATTTGTGTCTTTGATAAAGCGTGTTTCAGTGCTGTTTTTAACTTCTACATGATCTTTGTTACCATTTATCTGTTACTGTTAATAAAGCTTTTCCCAAGCCATGGTCTGAAAATATGTTTATTCTATAACTCTACAATTTTCATGAGAGGGAGCTGGTGATACATGTGATAGCTAAACTCAGTGATCAGGTTTTCTGTTTAATTATTGGGCTCGCTACGTGGTAAAGAATGCCCCACTTAGGGAATGAGAGCTTGAAAACAGGAATTGGCTGTTGCTAAATACAAGAGAAATGCCTCGGTGTAAACCTAAAAATGCAACACACGTTTAATCAGATCCTCTGTTGGCCATCAGTTTAGTGAGTGGGTGTAGGTATAGCACTAGATTCCCTTCATACATTTGGCAATATCATATTTCAGCGGCATGCGATGTCATCGACTGTTAGCTGGACAATCTTTTGACCAGCTATTGTATGCTAAATGTGTCTTCTTTACACCTTTGCAATATTTTGAATTCTCTTTCATCTGCTACCTGCACAATTGTGAGCAGGAGGAGTGCTGGCTGATCATCTGGCTCAGTAAAATGCCTGTCAGTCAATGTGTGGCTTCCTATCCCACCCACCCATCACCTCCCTCGCACTCGAGGTGCCTTGAAATGATTAAGGCAACCTGCATCCGAATCAGTGTCTTGCGTTTCACTCCAAACACCCACTTAAATCCTCTGAAACCACCTCCTGAACCGTTCCCTTCCTATATATAGTGTGTCATATTCACCCTAAAACATCCTGGAACCCATTTTTTTCACTTTATGTGAAAGGCTACACTTGTTCCCTGGGCAAAGTGAAGTGTGACCTTCGGGGAGCTTCCGACAAAGAGGGCAGAGAATCTGGGAGGGGGTCAAGCAAACATACCACAGACGCCAGCAATGTGAGTACATTTTGTTGCAGGACCAGGAGGCTGGCATTTTTTGGGCATCAGCCAGATTGCCCCAAGTTTACAACAGCAGTACAGTTTGCCCCTCCACTTCTGTAAGTAAACCAAGGGGAGGGGGTGGAAATGGGAGGGTAGGGGTGGTGGTTGGGGGGGGTGGGGGGCCACTAAAGTGATCTGAACTCTGAACCTGCATGTATTGGTGGGAGCAATTCCATCTGGCAAAGAGCAGTTTGGATGCGCTCCACTCAGCTTTTTCTCACATTGGGCGTGGGGAGGAAGGGATATCAGCCTTTTGCTTTCCACCTTTAATTGCAACGGAAAAAGCAGCATCCGTTCACAGTTTCAATTGCAGCGGCACTACATTATCACCAGTTCTTTGTAACTATGGCCCTAGGCACTTTGTAACATTTTAAATCTCTGTATGTTCTGGCAGCAAGCGATAAGCAATGAGAATCACACATTTTACATCATCTTAATCCACATGGTCCATCCAATCTCCATGGAGATGGAAAATGCTTTATTACTCTATGATGGTCTATGATGACTTTACTCCTTTGTACCAAGTGGTTAGCGAACAATTCCAAAGGCTGATTCATCAGGATTGTCACCTATTAGGTTTCATAGTTAACCCTTGTCAGTCAGCTCTAGTTCATGTCAATTTTCCTACTTTTTTTTTACTTTTGCACTTGCCCTTAGTCTCCTCTTCTTCTCCCTCAGGATTGTGCTGAGCCTATGAGTGCTTTTGTTGAGGTTGCTTTCTTCTAGTTTTATATCTACATTGCTCCTTTATACCCAGCCTTTATTCACTATTGCCAGAGGAGCCTAATTTTCCTTTTCTGAACTCAAGCTACTACTGTTTGCTTCTGAATTTAGCTTAGCTTAAGTCTTGAGCCTCTATGATCTGCGGATGACACATATTCCATCACTGACTGTTACAGTTTAGGCTTTCTTCCAATCTATGTTTATGTTCTTATCAAAACTGTTTGCATAACCAAACCCACCTGTAATCTGAAGTTCTGCTCATTGCTTGAACCTCTGGGCCTAGAATGCTAAGACTTAACATTGTTTCCACGTTTTTTTTTTAACATGCAAGGAGTACAGTAACTCTAGTACCCGATTATTGGAAATTGCAAAAAAGGGACATAGGTTCATCCACCCCGCAAATTTGTCCTTCCTGTCAGCTGAGTGAGAAATTTGATTGAGTGCAAACTCTCTTATCCACTTGGCAATCTTCTCCTAGGCCTATTTTTATGCCACTCCTGAGTTAGCTACCAAGAGATGCATGAAACTTTCCCAAGATGACTGGAGCTTCAATTTACCTGCCATCTCCTCCTGTCACAGGGGTGAAATCAAGAACCTACTCAGTAGAGAACTGTGGATGCAAATCCAAATTGTGGAGGCAAAGCCAAATTGTGCCACTTCATGGTTTGCCACTGTGAGGTGGCAATACATTCTGCAATAGGTTTTGGATTTGATGCCTGTTGCTGCTCCTTTCTGAAATGGGCAGAGATGGCATCTAAATTTTAGCTTGTTATCAACTGGGTAAATGTCCTCCTCCTCCTCAGCTAAGTCAATCTGGTGCAGGGATCCATGGGCTTTCTTGATGCAATTGTGTACAACCTTGGTTGAATGCACCTGGAGCACTGTGTGCAGGCTTGGTCCCATTACCTAAGGAAGGATGTATTTGTCTTAGCAGGAGTGCAGCAGAAGTTCACCAGACCAATTCCTGGGGTGGCAGCACTGCCCTATGAGGAGAGATTGAGGAGGCTGAGCCTACATGCTCTAGAGTTTAGAAGAATGAGAGGTGATAGCACTGAAACTTACAATTCCCAAGGAGCTAGACAGGGTAATGCAGAAAGGAGGTTTCCCCTGCCTGGTGAGTCTAGAACCAGGGGACACAGTCTCGGAATAAGGGGCAGGCCATTTAGGACCGAAATGAGAGGAATTTCTTCACTCAGAAGGTAGTGAACCTTTGGAATTCTCTACCCCAGAGGGCTCTGGAAGCTCAGTCATTGAGTCTGTTCGAGCCAGATTGATGGATTTCTTGATACTAATGACATCAAGCGATATAGGAAAATGGTGATGAGGTAGACTATCAGGCATGATCTAGTTGAAAGGCAGAGTAGGCTTGAGGAGCTGAATGGCCTACTCCTGCTCCTATGTAAGTACTAGTCTACCTTTGCTAACATGCCAAAGTGGTTATTCCTCAACTGTGAATCTAGATAGTGGGTTTTGTAGACTTTTTCCCATGGGGGAACGTTACAACTGAACACAAGTACTTCAAATACATTCCCACTTTCTGTATTGGATAGTGATGTGGAACAGGAATTCTGGCTGATTGCCCCCTCCTTAACTCAGGAACACTAACGGCAGTCATAACACCCTTACTGCCAGACTGGCTGAGAGTAGCTAACTCACCACAGACTACATGGTTGAGTAGTATATTGCTGTTGCCTGCTGAGCCATTGAGGGAGCTTGTACAACAGCTTGGAAACTGATCGCGTGTCACTGATAAGGGCACAGAAGCCTCAGAGGTTCAGGATAGTTTAGGCACTGTCTGTCTAGCTTGTTCATTTCAGGTCAATTTCACCCCTTCCATCACAACCAACCAGTGAGCTCCAAGTTTTCAAGCTGATTTAAGAACAAGGGCATCAGTGAAGTGATTTACTGCAATAAAATTTAAATAGGTTTCAGAAGAAAATCAATCAGGAAAGGATTTTTCACAGAAATTCAAATAGTTTATACTGTTCCACATTTTAATATCGAACCACAAAGGTTCCTGAGAAAAGTAATGCAATTTGTAATACTAAATCAGCCTCTTGTGTTTTTCCCCAAAAGTTCACCCAACCCTGATTTGAAGTTAGTTGTAGCTTCATTTCAGGCTCTCCTACTTCATTATTATTTATATGATTTGTCAATCTCACCTTCCCTTGGGATGGAATGTGCATGATGCATTTGCAATTTAACACTCAAGTGTTTTAATTAACACTGCCACCTGTAATAAACAAAATAATCATTTTGAAACCGGGTGTGATTTTCTCAAGACCAAAAGGTACAGATGTCCACTGTCCCATTTATGTCAACGTATTTGACAACAATTAATTTCTCATTGATATTCCATTAACGCCTAGTGCAAAAATATCAAATGAATCCTCTCTTACTGAGTAATGCCAAGGGGCTCTTTAAGAATTCGAGATATTTAATAGGCAATTTAATTGAAAAGTATGTCATGACATTCATTTTTGTTTCTTTCAATTTGTGTTAAACATTACTTGCAAGGAAGAACCATTGATGTAATTATCACATAAGTTTAAAGCAGGATTAATATTTTTGTGGTTGTAGAATTTCATTAACCATCAGCACAAGTTACCCTTTAGTACCTTGCTCAGTTTGGCATTCTTTATCTGTGGGGCAACAATGTCATGCCAGGCAGCTTTGTAAATCTCAATATTTAAAAAAATTCATTCGTGGGACGTGGGCTTCGTTGGCTAGGCCAACATTAATTGCCCATTCCTAAATGCCCTTGAGAACATGGTTGAGCTGCTTTCTTGAACTGCTGCAGTCCATGTGGCTTGGGTACACTCACAGTGCTATTAGGGAGGGAGCTCCAGGATTTTGACTCAGTGACAGTGGCACAATTGCTCATTGTTTTGGGCTAAAAGTCATCAGCTAAGACTTATGATTGGTACTGACAGATGTTGACAGTAGGCCGAGTAGCCTGGATGTTACTGCGTTGTCCCACAGATGAAAGATAGTTGAGCGACATACTTGGAGTCAGTGCTGTGAGAATAAGAGGTGATATGGGAGAAGACTAACAGAAAATAGAGGGGCAGGGATAATTTAAAATTATTGTGTTTTCTTTGGCGTCAGCAATACCGCAACAGGTTCAACATAAATAATGCAAAAACAATTGGGCTTCTGAGACATATTGCTTACAAGAGCAATTAAGAGGATTACCAGAAAGGTCAAACTTAATGCATTCATTTGGACAGTTAGACAAGTGCCCACTATGCTTAACTGGTGTAAACAGGAGGGAGGGTATTTACCATTCTGTTTGGAATTTGCGATTAGATTTCTGTTCATATTGACCTATAGTAATGGCTAGATGCTGTGTGTAATATATTTTGAGAGGGGATATGTGTTAACAGATGGCATCTTTGAAAAAGAAATAATCAATATTAGTTGTATCATATAATTCTGATATCCAACTTCACCTCAATAAACTACAGTCAATTTTTCTTTCACTTCCCTCCCTTCTGTCATTCTAATTGCCAGGAAATGACTGTTCTTTTCTAAGCTTAGAGAGCAAATGGCAGCAGGATATCTCTGCCTCAGCAACAGCCATCATCAAGAAGAGAGGATCGTATCACGAAAATATATAGAGTGGCGAGGTGAAAAAAAAAGACTTGCACAAAGTAGTTTTCATCACTAACACAGGTCTCAATGTGCTCCACAGCCAATTAGTTAGGTTTTGAAGTGTAATGTAGGAAAAATGGCAGCTATTTTTCACATAGCAAACTCCCACAAACAGTAATGTGGTAAGGACCAGTTAACCTGCTTTTGTGTGATGTTTGAGGAATAAATATTGGCCAGGACACCAGGAATAGCTTTGGCGCTTTTCTTCAAAATCATGCTGTTGGACCTTCCCCACCTAAGTAGGCCCAGGTTTAATGTCTTATCTGAAAGACAGCACCTCTTACAGTGCAGCACTGATCAAACTGCACTGGAGTGTCAGGAATTAATTTTAAGCTCAACTGCTGGCCTGGGACTTGACATGGAACTGTGACACAGAGGTGAGAGCACTACCAAGTCTGCCACAGTCGAAGGGTGAGCATTTAAAGTACTTCCCCACAGAGTATCAGCTACATCAATAGTTAATGGGGAATTTTTTTAGTGTACTTTTCTCAAGGAACACATTTTACTTTGTTTATACCCTAGTATTTCCACTCAAACCAATCCTTTAAGGTGGTTGATAAGTTGATACGTTGGCAAGCTGATAAGGTGATTAAAATGCATTTGAGTTACTTGGGTTTATAAATAAAGGCAAAGAATATAAAAGTGAAGAGATATTTATAGAACTTAATAAATCACTGGTTAGGTCTCAGCTGGAGTATTATGAACCATCCTGGGCCACACAATTCAAGGACGATGTAAATGTCTCAGAAAGGATACCGAGGAGGTTTAGCAGGATGTTACAAGTGATGAGGGACTTCAGTTACGAGGAAAGATTGGAAAGCTAGAGAAAGTTAAGAGGTGACATCATGGAGGTTTTCTAAATGGTGAAAAGTTTTGACAGAGGAGATACAGGTTTCCTCTGTCAGTTGGGTCAATACCAGGATTCATAGATTTAAAATCATTTACAAACGGTCTGGACCGAAGCTGCAGAATGTTTTTTTTCACTGAGAGAGTTGTCTCGAGTGCTCCATCTAAAAAGGTGGTGGAAGCTGATTTCATAATTTTAAAAAGGAGTTGAACAGGTATGTGAGCACGAGGAGCTCGCAGGTTTACAGACAAAAAGCAAGGTGTGGGACTAAGCATGAATGCTGTTTCAAAGATCTGGTACTGGCATGATGGGCTGAATGGCCTCCTTTGGCGCTGTAAGATTGTAAGGATTATGGGGATCTTCCTCACCCTTCTAGATAAGAAATGCATTTACTGGCCTACATGTGACTCCAGACCCACAGTAATGTGGTTGACTCTTAAATGCCCTCTCAACTAGGGCAATTAAGGATGGGCAATAAATGCTAACCTAGCCAGCGACGCCCACATCCCTTGAGCAAATAAAAAAAAAGAACCTTCTGAAAGCTTTAGCTTAACAGGTTTGTTGTAGTTCGCAAAGCAGAATCTTTTTGTACTGCTCGCCATAGGGAGATGAGTTCTGCCTGCGAGTGAGAAAGAGAATCAGGCAATTCCCTTTATGAGTGCCCCTTCATTTATCACTTCATCAGGCAATTTTGACACGTGTCTGAGACACTCAGTGATCACATCAGATTAACTGCAAACACACGGCTCTTAATTAATACTGCTCTGCTGGAGCAAAAGCAATGCATTTAGCAGAGGCCCAGCAAATGTAATTCAAACTCCAATACTTTCTCCCACACACAGTCACCTTTGCAGGCAGACGTGCTAAAGATGTCTATGTGTATAAGATACATGGATCCATATTTAGCTTTGATGATATTTGTAGGATGTTACCTGCCACCACTTTTATCAGGTCGTTTAGCTATGAGTCATTCGTGAATGATTTTCTTGCTTACAATAATGAAATGTTAGTACTGAAGACCTGTGCTCCAGAACTTGCCGTGCCCCTAGCCAAGCTGTTCTAGTACAGCTACAACATTGGCATCTACTCAGCTATTTGGAAAATTGCCCAGGTATGTTCTGTACACAAAAGCAGGACAAATCCAACCCAGCCAATTATTGCCCCATCAGTCGACTCTCGATCATCAGGAAAGTAATTGAAGGGTTCATCAATAGTGCTATCAAGTGGCACTTGCTTAGCAATTACCCCCTCACTGATGCCCAGTTTGGGTTCCGCCAGGGCCATTCAGCTCCTGACCTCATTGCAGCCTTGGTTGAAACATGGACAAAAGAGCTGAACTCCTGAGGTGAGCTGAGATTGACTGCCCTTGACATCAAGGCAGCATTTGACTGAGTGTGGCATCAAGGAGCCCTAGCAAAACAGGAGTCAATGGGAATCAGGGAGAAAATTCTCCACTGGTTGGAGTCTTTCCTCGCACAAAGGAAGATGGTTGTAGTTGTTGGAGGTCAGTCATCTCAGCTCCAAGGCATCACCGCAGGAGTTCCTCAGGGTAGTGTCCTTGGCCCAACCATCTTCACCTGCTTCATCAATGACTTTCCTTCCATCATAAGGTCAGAAATGGGGATGTTCGCTGATGATTGCGCAATGTTCAGCACCATTCGCAACTCCTCAGATACTGAAGCAGTCAATGTCCAAATGCAGCAAGACATGGATAATATCCAGGCTTGGGCTGACAAATGGCAAGGAACATTTGTGCCACACAAGTGCCAAGCAATGACCATCTCCAACAAGACAGAATCCAACCAACACCCCTTGATGTTCAATGGCATTACCGTCACTGAATGCCCACTGTCAACATTCTGGCGGGTACCATTGACCAGAAACTGAACTGGACCAGCCATATAAATACTGTGGCTACAAGAGCAGATCAGAGGCTAGGAATCCTACGATGAGTAACTCATTTCCTGACTCCCCAAAGCCTGTCCATCATCTACAAGGCACAAGTCAGGATTGTGATGGAATACTCTCCACTTGCCTGGATGAGTGCAGCTCCCACAACACTCAAGAAGCTTGACACAATCCAGGACAAAGCAGCCAACTTGATTGGCACCAGATCCACAAACTTTCAGTATCCCCACCACCGATGCACAGTAGCAGCAGTATGTACCATCTACAAGAAGCACTACAGAAATTCATCAAGGCTCCTTAGAAAGCACATTCCAAACTCAAGACCACTACCGTGTAGAAGGACAAGGGCAGCAGATAGATGGGAACATCACCAACTGGAAGTTCCCCTCCAAGTCACTCACCATCCTGACTTGGAAATATATTGCCATTCCTTCACTGTTGCTGGTTCAAAATCCTGGAACTCCCTTCCTAACAGCACTGGGGTGTACCTACACTACCTGGACTGCAGCGGTTCAAGGAGGCAGTTCACCATCATCTTCTCAAGGGTAACAAGGATGGGCAATAAATGCTGGCCCCACCTGCGAAGCCCAGATCCCCTGAATGAATAAAAAAAAATTCTAAAGGAACACACATATGTGTTCTATTACACATTCAGAGCTATCTACTCTGATGTGTCAAAACTGATCTTAAAGACTGAGTTGTTTCCATTGGGGATGCACCCAGAAAATGGTGATCAGGATCACCTTAAGACAAATACACATTTCAAAGTGCCTTTCATGAACTCAAGATGTTCCCATACTGTTTTTACAGCCAGTGAAGTACTTATGAAGCCTACTCTGTTGTAATGCGGGGAATGGAGCAACCATTTTGCACACAACAAGCTCCTGCGATCAGCAAATGTGATAATGAGCAGATAATATGTTTTTGTGATGTTGATCGAGGGATAAATGTTGGCCAGGACACCGGGGATAACTTACCTGTTCAAAATAGTGCCATGGAATCTTTTACCTCTAACTGAGAGGAGAAACGGGGGCTTCAGTTTGAAGTGTTGGAAAATGTTACCCAGATGAGTTTTGGGAAGGTGTCTCAAATGTGCTGCTGATGGATTCAATGTTAGAAACCCACTCTGCTGGCTGCAATATTTCCTTACATCTTCTTCACAGTCGAATCCTCTTTTAGTTTGGCACCACCCTATTGCTTCAGTTTACACGTGATGCAAAAGAGCATTCTAGACTTGCACAAAAGCAGTGTGTATTTAGAATTATATGTTGAAATGAAAGCATCAGTAACAATGGCCAGAGTTTTGCTGCCCCTCCACACACCCCCACAGTGGGTTCGGCGAGCCACTGAAATCTCCATTCACGTCGGTGGGACCGGAAGATCCCGTCAGCCTGAGGGGCTGGAAAATTCCGGCCAATGTTTCTTAAGCTCACCTTCTAGCTCAGTGAATACCTGCTGAGGATTGAGCCATAAATGAATATGAAAGTCCTAAGCTCGTTGATGAGTTGGCTGATTTCAGTTCAGATGCTGGTAGAGATAGCGCAAATGATGTCACCACCTTTGGGGCAAATGAGGGTGAAAATTTAACCCTACATTCCCAGCCAATAGTCCTGATGGCATGAATGTCAGGCGAGAACAGGATTGGGCTCAGTTGTGATATCCCTTATGTAATGGTAGCTTTGTTCTCGGTCTCATACAATAGACCATACTGGGGAGGTTGAATCTGAATCCACAGGCAGCGCCTTCAGGAGACGCTTACTTGAAGAAAATTTTTCTACTACCCAATTTACAGAGGACAAATCCATTAATGCGTGCGATGGTTGAACCCAGAGCACAGTAGAGCATATACAAAGCATAAGGAGAGCATGGAAGCAGAGGAGATTATGCAATGGAATATAGCTGCGGTCCATCTTCTCAAAAATTTGGCAAGAAATTTAGTATATGTCAAAGTTAAAAGGCAGAAAAGGCACTTAAAGGCTTTAGGCGTTGCCATCATTAAGGCTGAAAAGGTTTAAAATAATTATCTGCCAATGTCACCAATCAGACTATCAAAGCGATAAAGCATTGTTTTGACCCTCAGTTTAACAACTGCCATCTCTTTCCTCTTTACACCTGTGTTTCAGTCCAAACAGTGCAGAGATCACTGCTGGTAGTAATGCATCACATGGGAAATGAGTTCTGGCAGTCTGGTCTGCACTCAAGCTTGCTCCCTTGTGAGCATCAGTTTTAATTCATAGACTGAGCCTAATTGGCCAGTCTGTGCTCTGACAGGTCTAGTAACATACAGGGAATGAAAATGCCAATAGCCCAAAGGAGCACAAGATGCTCTCCTGCACTGTCAGCGGCCTTAATCATACCTGCCTGAAGAGTTACTGAGATGTCACCAACTGTAAAACAAATAGAAATCCTCTAATTGGAAGTTCTCGCAACAAAGTCTGATTATAAGGACAATACGTGCAGCCATTCATGCAGCACAAATGTTTCACCCATACACTGTTACTGATATTGCAACAACTCCTTTAAAGGACAGCCAGGTATTTCTGTACATTTAATGGGCATTTAATAAACTCAGCATTTAATAGATGGCTCTGGCTCTGTATGCAGGTCTGCTATAATTGTCAAAATAATGTTTATGATATTCATAGAAAAGCTGCCCTTTAAATATTGCATCGTTGAGAATGCTTCAACAGGTTTTTTTTTAATGAGTTTGAGGATGCAGGATTAAATATTGGCCATAAATCGCAGAGTATAAGTCGACCCCATGTATAAGACATCCCCATTTTTTAGGCACCAGAAGTCATGTTTAGGCCTGTGCTCAGCCTATAAATTAACACCCCCCCCCCCCACTTTTCTGCAGGGACATGCTAAACTCACATTAGGAGTCAGCCTTAATTTTTCACCTCAGAAATGCAAAATTCAGTACACAGGATCAAGCCGGCAATATGGACCATGTTGCCAAGAAGATGCAGTGAAAGGAAATCATGTGTCAAAGTCATTGGTGGATTGTAATCTGCACAGAACCCTTGTACCCTGAATACTTGGGATATATCACATCATAAAGATTTGTGCTGGCATGGAACAACTCCTGATCTTACTGGCTGATATGTCTCTTCAGATTAAACAAGGAATTACCTCCTTCTTTGACAAAGTTGGCCTCCGGTGGAGCAATCATCCTCCTGGCCTCATTTGTCCTTTTAACTGATTGCACTGTAACCTCCTGAGTAAGTGGATAGCTTTTCATAGTACTTGTTGTGATCACAAACTCCTCTTCTCTTACTTCTCTTCAGATTATTGCACTCTTGCTTCAGGAATCATCCCGATTATGGATGCGGACGCATTGTCAGAAAATCATAGGATGTCAAAGAACAAAAAAACGTCATTCAGTTCATCCACTGGCACCAGTTTTTCTCTGCATGAGCAACATAGTCTAATCCCACTTTCTGTTTAAAAGCAAAAACAGTTTTCAAAAACAGTTCCTCTGACATGTCTTCCTTCTTCCTTACCCAAGGTTTTCCACCCATGGTGGTTGACAGGGCCCTCAACTGTGTCCGCCCCATCTCCCGCGCATCCGCCCTCACACCTTCCTAAAACCATGATAGGGTCCCCCTTGTCCTCACTTATCACCCTCCAGTCTCCGCATTCAAAGGATCATCCTCCACCATTTCCGCCAACTCCAGCATGATGCCACGACCAAACACATCTTCCTTTCACTCCCCCGGCGGCATTCCACAGGGATCGTTCCCTTCGGGATGCTATGATCCACTCCTCCATCACCCCCTACACCTCAACCCCCTCCCACGGCACCTTCCCATGCAACCGCAGAAGGTGCAACACCTGCCCCTTTACTTCACTTCTCCTCACCGTCCAAGGCCCCAAACATTACTTTTAAGTGAAGTAGCATTTCACTTGCACTTCCCTCAATTTAGTCTACTGCATTCGTTGCTCCCAATGCGGTTTCCTCTACATTGGAGAGACCAAACGAAGACTGGGTGATCGCTTTGCAGAACACCTTCGGTCTGTCCGCGAGCATGACCCAGACCTCCCTGTCGCTTGCCATTTCAACATTCCACCCTGCTCTCATACCCACATGTCCGTCCTTGGCCTGCTGCATTGTTCCAGTGAAGCTCAACGCAAACTGGAGGAACAGGGGGTGGGGTGGGGTGAAGCAATCATAAAAAGCTAAAAGATAGAGATAAAACAATGGATGGAAATACATTTAAAAATAAAAGAAATAGGTTGGAAAAGAAAAATCTATATAAATTGGAAAAAAGGCGGGTGGGGGGACTTTACAGCCTTCCGGACTGAATATTGAGTTCAACAATTTTAGATCATGAACTCTCTCCTCCATTCCCACCCCCTTTCCGATCCCACCCTTTTTTTTTCCAATTTATATAGATTTTTCTTTTCCTACCTATTTCCATTATTTTTAAATGTATTTCTGTCCATTGTTTTATCTCTACCTTTTAGCCTTTTTCGATTCCTTCACCACACCCCACCCCCACTAGGGCTATCAGTACCTTGCTTGTCCTGCTTTCTACCCTTAATTAGCACATTCCTTAGATAATAACACCACCTTCAACACCTCTTTGTTCTTTTGTCTGTGACATCTTTTGGTTATCTCCACCTATCACTGGCCCTCTATCCAGCTCTACTTGTTCCACCCCCACCACCCCTCCCCCCCACCTTAAACCAGCTTATATTTCACCTCTCTTCTATTTTTACTTAGTTCTGTTGAAGGGTCATTCAAAACGTTAACTGTATTCCTCTCCGCAGATGCTGCCAGATCTGCTGAGTTTTTCCAGCTATTTTTGTTTTTGTTTCCCACTTTCTGCTTGTTCATTCATTTTCATTTTACTTGAACATTAATCAAAATCCTCTTTTTAAAAGTAAATGGGTCCTACTGCTACATTCTATATCTGCGCATTTTACATTCTAACCACGTTATGTGCAAATATTTTTTTCCAACTCACCTTTTTTATGAGTACTATGCGTTTGTACCTTGGTTACCATCTCATCAACCATTAGGAACAATGGGTGGAATTGTCCCAGATTTTCACTAAGTGGGCTAAGTTCACTAATGTCCATTAGGGGAGGAAATCTGCTGTCCTTAACTGGTCGGGCCTACAAGTGATTTCAGATCTGCAACAATAAGGTTGACTCTTAAATGCCCTCTGAACAAGGGCAATTAGGGATGGACAAAAAATGCTGGCCTAGCCAGCAATGTCCACATCTCGTGAACGAATTTAAAAAAAAAACTGGTTTCACGACACATGAAACCAACTTTTGGCCTTCTCACCACATTGTCCACTCATATCGCCAAACACATCCACCACCAATGGGCACGGAAAATTCCACTCAATAGCTATTTTCCACAACATAACCTTTCATACTTTTGAAGCTCTCCCTCAGGTTACCTTGACTTTCTCATCTTCAATGAGAAAACCCTAACTCTTTGGGTCTCTCTTCATAACTGTGGGCCCTCAACCCTGGTGCCATCTTAATGATTCTATGCTGCCCTTTTCCATTGCTTTTACATTCTTCCTTTTTACAAGAGGCAGATAACGCTGTACACAATATTCCACCTTTGGTCTAATAGTCTATCATTGGTCCAATGGTAATGCTGAACAAGTTCAACACTACCTCTAGCTTTCTATATAAGGTATAAAACCTAAGATTCTGTTTGTTTACAGCCTTATATAATTGTGCCATAGGTTTAATGACCTGCTGTTTATGAATTAATTTTGGGACTGTGAACCATTAGATATTATTTTTTCCTTAAAAATTGCTGTTTAATGACATCTCAGTTTGTTTACCAAACTTACTAAAAAATGGAGATAAAGTACAAAAACATTACACTTTGACCATGTTCTTGTATGCAATGCAATGTGTGAATGACATTCTACTGACCTAAGTTGCAAGTGTTTTGAGATTTCCTTTCTCTAATCACTTCTGCTCATCTTAAAGCATGGACTGCCTAACTGGATTCCGTGTTGTGGACACCAACTATCCTCCAGTGTCCTGCTCAAGTCACCATTATTCGCCTAAGCTTTGGACAGCATAGCCTGCCAGTCCTGATCCAGTTCTCACGTGGTGCCTGCACACCTCAGCTTTCAGCAGGAGTTGGTGTCCAGCGATCAGGGTTAGCAATTCTAGCTGATTTTTCCAATGCCTCACCCTGATGCTGCAGAGACTTCAGGCAGTGCAACACCGAGCTGGAAGTGAAAGCGAGCTTGTGGTCTGTGTGGTTCAGACGCTCAGGCTTCACCTGTGAACCATTAGGATCATGTCCAAACCCAATTTACTAATGTCAGAGGCACTCCCCATGGTTTTAGCCAAGGCAACAGCTCCAAAAGTGAAACGTGACTGAAGCAGATAAATATTACTTTGATGTCAAAACAAACAATAAAGCTAGGTGGTTGACTGTTCAGCATAGGCTTCAGTACTTGCCAGGTAGGGTGGCAACCACTCTAACAACTAATTACAATAATTAATGAACTGTGAATAGGTTATTTCATTTTCCTATTACCAGAGGGAGATGTGCTGGAAAGAAACGCAGGATAGTGATAATTGTGCAGCAGCTTTAACACAGAACAAAAGACATAGTTTTCTCAGGTTGAGATATGGATTGACAGCAAAGTGATGAGCATTCCTGTAATTTTATTATTAGTGTAAATGGCCTATTGACCGCACTTTCCTTGAGATGAACGGTGAAAAACCTAACTCTGCAGAAAGCCATGAAGAAACCAAGAACATGCATTTATATAGTGTCTTTCATCATCCCTGGACATTCACAACCCACACACCCTGTGGAATTGTGGTTCCTGTGCAATACAGGAAAAATAACTGACAGAATGAGATGTGGGAATGGATGGACAAGAATTAAGCTCTCTAGTTTTCAACAGCATTTTCTTTGTAAATGAACAGAGGGCTGTTATTGAAGGTGTTGAGTAAGCTCTTGATTATAATACAAATCTTTAAAAAGTGGTTTTAATGGTTTGGGTACTATTTTTCTTCGATCCACTGGATCAAAACTTTTCAGTGTTTTGTAATCCTCTCTTAAAACCCCTTTGAATAAGTAGAAATAGTCCTAGTGTTTCAGTTGTAAGAGTGGCCGAGTTGTACAATTAATGACAGAGTTTATTTGCAGACACTTCTTAGGTGGAAACATTAAATTTATTTACAATATACTTAGTAGCAACTAGTCGTGTGCTTTCAACTCCAACTCTATCTCTGCACTGACTGCTGAGGTAGCCCGCGCTACTCTCCTATTGGTTACTACACATCATGTGATCTTCCCTAACAGGTATTATTTTTAAAGGTACATTACACACTAAATAAAACCATAATTAATACAGTTTCAAATCTCTCTTCAAAACTATGGATTCCCAACTTGACATCACCTGGTTGCTGCCTGCACATTCTGGGCGTTTGACGCTGCTGTTACTGTTTTAACCCAGTTTTTTTTATTATTAATGCAAGATGAGAAACTGAACTAAATTGAATGAACATCTGTGAAAATTCACTTCAGTATTTAAATCACTATGAACACATTCTACAGGATATCATAATTCAAGGAAAAGTGAAATGTTTAGATAACACTAATCCTTGAGGCAAATATTATATATTTAATAAATTCATTGCCAACTACTTTATGAACTCATGTTTACCAGGCAGTGGCTTGTTAATTATGCATAAATGTATACATTATTCATTCAATTGTCATGTCACTCACTGCAAATGTACACACAGGAATTTGCAGACAGGAATACATATTTAACAAAATAGTAACATCTTCTTAATTTTTCTGTCAAGTTTAATGTACTGCAAATATCAATATTGCATCAGCTGGAGACAGTGAAGTGTTTTAGCTATTGATTACAGAATAAATATTTTAATGGTCTGAGTGATCTTCATTTACAGTAAGATCCGTATTTATTTGTCAAATAATTTCCCAGACAAGCAAGTTTGTGAAAGGTGAATGGCTGGTGCATGAACTTCACTCCCTGATTCTGCTTCACTCTGTTGATAACACTTTCACCTGAGCCAGAACATTGAGGGTTTAAATTCCACTTGAAGATCTGAGCATAATAGTTCAGTAATACTGTGGGAGTGCTGCATTGTTAGGGGAGTAGCTTTTTGGTTGTGATGTTAAAACAAAGCCTCATCCGTCTGTCAATGTGGCTACAAACCAGTGACTGCACATCAAATTTAACTTGCTAGCTCCAAATTGCTTTGGGCTATCCTGGGGATATAAAAAGTGCCATATTCAAACAGAGGAACAGGAGTAGACCATTGAACCCTTGAGCCTGTTCCGCCATTCAATTAGATCATTGCTGATCTGTATCGCAACTTCACTCACCCACCTTTGACCCTTATCCTAACCCACAAGAAGACTACCAATCTCATTCTTGTTTTGTCAATTTGGGGGAGAGAATTTCAATTCCAAACTTGGACTACTTTGTGTAAGGCTTGGCCTAAATGGCCAAGTGGTTATGGTGCTGGGCTTATAACCCCCAGATCAAGAGTTCAAATCTCACAATGGGAAACAATGTAACTTCATCTGAAACAGATGGAAACAGGTTTGTACTTGAAAGAGTTACTCTGTGTAAACAGAAGCCAATTTTTCTAACGTCAACCCTAATTGGCATATTTCTAATTTTAAGACTGTGTCGCCTTATCTGGATTCCTTCACCAGAGGAAAATAGCTTCTCCATACTAATTCTTATTAAGTGCTTTCATCATTTTGAATACCGCTATTAGACAATCACTCACTTATAAACTCAAGGATATACAGACCAAATTTAGGCAACCTGTCCTCATAATTTAACATTTTGAGCCTCGATATAGTTCTGCACTGTGATCCTCTGAGGTGAATATATCCTTCCTGAGGTGCAGTACCCAGAACTGAACACTACAGTAAATGGGGTCTGAATATCAATGCAGGTCCTTTGTTGCACAGAGGTTCTACGCGTGGTTCCAAAAGTTCCCAGCTCTCAGCTCTGAAGAATAGTCATACGGACTTGAAACGTTACCCCTGTTTGTCTCACCACAGATGCTGCCAGTCCTGCCATGTTTTTCCAGCATTTTTCTGTTTTTACTTCAGATTTCCAACAACCACAGTATTTTGCTTTATTAACAACATATAAGACCGTGAGACACAATGGAAGGCAGCAAGCTGGGTTTGTGAGACCATCAGGAAGATACAGTTGCTTGGTACCACAGTGTACAAATCCAGACTTCAGAGGCAGTAGTGTCACTGGCTAAAACTGGCATCAGCATCCATGGATTAAAGAGGATAGAAAAATCAGACTGTCTGAAGCAAGAATGGGGTTAACCTTGTGTTTGCTGCTGCAAGCGTTCTCCCCTCTGATTTACCCTGGGTGTAACAAAGTGCTGGGGCTGCTCAGTTGTGGAGAGTGTTAGACCATGCATGATCCTGTGCTCCTCCAATGTTTAACACACTTTCTTTCCAGCAATATTGGATAATGATCAGGATTGGGAATGAAGAATGACTTTCCTTCTCCCTGACCCCAAGGACACACAGCCAAACTGATACTTGATGACCATACAGCTTGATCAGCTAACTCAACGCAGACTGACAGTTGAAACATAGAAACGTAAAAACTAGGAGCAGGAGTAGGCCATTCGGCCCTTCGAGCCTGCTCCGCCATTCATTATGATCATGGCTGATCATCCAACTCAATAGACTGCTCCCGCTTTCTCCCCATACCTTTTCCCCCAAGAGCTATAGAAACCTGCAGCTTATGCTTTTTTCAATATTAGGTGTTGTGCCCCAAGTCAGGTTTAGGACTACAATGTAGTAAACAATTGGTTCCTATTTAAACAATTTTTCAAGTATGGATGGTTTAGTGTACAGTAAGAACCTCAAGAGAATGACACTGAGCAATTGAGGGATGTGAAAAGAAACTTAAAACTCATGAGTAATATCTGGGTGTGAACAGGATTAAGAGCATAAGAACATAAGAAATAGGAGCATGAGTAGGCCATTCGACCCCTCTAGCCTGCTCCACCATTCAATAAGATCATGGTTGATCTGCCCCAGGACCCAACTCCTCTTTCGTGCCAGCTCCTCATAGCCCTCAACTCCCCGATATTTCAAAAATCTATCTACCTCCTCTTTAAATACTTTCAGTGATCCAGCCTCCACAACTCTCTGAGGTAGAGAATTCCAGACATTCACTACCCTCAGAGAAAAAATTCCTTTGCATCTCAGTTTTAATTGAATTCCCCCTTATTCTGTAACTACATCCCCTAGTTCAAGATTCCCCCACTAGTGGAAACATCTTTTCAACATCTACCCTGTCAAGCCTCCTCAGAATCTTGTGCATTTCAATAAGATCGCCCCTCATTCTTCTGAACTTTAAGATTTTTGCAGATTTTGGTTTGTATTTTTACATAGCTTAATGTACCTGATCCTTTGTCAGCTTTCAGCACCTGTACCTTTCAGGAGCACAGCGTCACCGGTCACAGATGCTGAAGAGATGGGAGGGTCAGCCTCACCTCAATGGTGCTGAGAGCACACAGAGAGAATGACGGAACTCTGTGATGCCTGCCCATGACATCCTGGCAGCAATGACAAGCACCATTGAGGTGCAGGCATCACCAATGTGTCCAGTGAGTGTGAAACTGGAGCATCACTTTGCTCTGAAGATTACACACTGCACAGGGAAGAGGCCCTTGGCAGCTCATTGAAAATAGTGAACATTATGTACAAGTGATTAACACCCATGCCCAGGCTGTGCAATTACATCTCCTTAACACTTGGCCTAAATAGCCAAGTGGTTATGGTACTGGGTTTGTAACCCCACGATCAAGAGTTCAAATCTCACAATGGCAAACTATGAAACAATGTAACTTCATCTGAAACAGATGGAAACAGGTTTGTACTTAAAGGAGTTACTCTGTGTAAACAGAAAACAATTTTAGCTTGGCCTAAATAGGCAAGTGGTTATGGTACTGGGTTTGTAACCCCACGATCAAGAGTTCAAATCTCACAATGGCAAACTATGAAACAATGTAACTTCATCTGAAACAGATGGAAACAGGTTTGTACTTAAAGGAGTTACTCTGTGTAAACAGAAAACAATTTTAGCTTGGCCTAAATAGGCAAGTGGTTATGGTACTGGGTTTGTAACCCCAAGATCAAGAGTTCAAATCTCACAATAGCAAACTATGAAACAATGTAACTTCATCTGAAACAGATGGAAACGGGTTTGTACTCGAAAGAGTTACATCTTCTAGGGGCTTGGCCTAAATAGCCAAGTGGTTATGGTAATGGGTTTGTAACCCCAAGATCAGGAGTTCAAATCTCACAATGGCAAACTATGAAACATGTAACTTCATCTGAAACAGATGGAAACAGGTTTGTACTCGAAAGAGTATCAAGAGTTCAAATCTCACAATGGCAAACTATGAAACAATGTAACTTCATCTGAAACAGATGGAAACAGGTTTACTCAAAAGAGTATCAAGAGTTCAAATCTCATAATGGCAAACTATGCAACAATGTAACTTCATCTGGAAACAGATGAAAACGTGTTTGTACTCGAAATAGTTACATCTTGGCTCGGCCTAAATAGCCAAGTGGTTATGGTACTGGGTTTGTAACCCCAAGATCAAGAGTTCAAATCTCACAATGGCAAACTATGAAACAATGTAACTTCATCTGAATAGGAACAGATGGAAACGGGTTTGTACTCAAAAGAGTTACATCTTCTTAACGCTTGGCCTAAATTGCCAAGTGGTTATGGTATTGGGTTTGGAACCCAAAGATCAAGTGTTCAAATCTCACAATGGCAAACTATGAAACAACGTAACTTTATCTGAAACAGATGGAAACGTGTTTGTACTCGAAAGAGTTACATCTTCTTAACGCTTGGCCTAAATAGCCAAGTGGTTATGGTACAGGGTTTGTAACCCCAAGCTCAAGAGTTTAAGACCCCTTTAATCACATTTTGATTTAAAGTCTGTAAGGTTCCTTTAAATTTTCTGCTTGGTTTTACTGCTGACCTGAATTAGGGGCTGTGCCTGATTTATCCCAATTTTGTTGATTTAGTTTAATTGGTTTCATTTAAAAAGATTATCAAGAGTTCAAATCTCACAATGGCAAACTATGAAGCAATGTAACTTCATCTGAAAAACAGATGGAAACATGTTTGCTTGGCCTAAATAGCCAAGTGGTTATGGTACTGGGTTTGTAACCCCAAGATCAAGAGTTCAAATCTCACAATGGCAAACTATGAAAACAATGTAACTTCATCTGAAACAGATGGAAACCTGTTTGTACTCGAAAAAGTTACATCTTCTTAACGCTGGGCCTAAATAGCCAAGTGGTTATGGTACTGGGTTTGTAACCCCAAGATCAAGAGTTCAAATCTCATAATGGCAAACTATGAAACAATGTAACTTCATCTGAAACAGATGGAAACGGGTTTACTCGAAAGAGTATCAAGAGTTCAAATCTCACAATGGCAAACTATGAAACAATGTAACTTCATCTGAATAGGAACAGATGGAAATGTGTTTGTACTCAAAAGAGTTACATTAGAAATTATGCTTGGCTTAAATAGCCAAGTGGTTATGGTACTGGGTTTGTAACCCCAAGATCAAGAGTTCAAATCTCACAATGGCAAACTATGAAACAATGTAACTTCATCTGAAACAGATGGAAACGGGTTTGTACTCGAAAGAGTTACATCTTCTTAACCTTCCTAACCCTGCCACTATATCTTGTTGCTTGGCCTAAATAGCCAAGTGGTTATGGTACTGGGTTTGTAACCCTAAGATCAAGAGTTCAAATCTCACAATGGCAAAACTATCAAGAGTTCAAATCTCACAATGGCAAACTATGAAACAATGTAACTTCATCTGAAACAGATGGAAACAGGTTTACTCAAAAGAGTATCAAGAGTTCAAATCTCACAATGGCAAACTATGAAACAATGTAACTTCATCTGAAACAGATGGAAACAGGTTTACTCAAAAGAGTATCAAGAGTTCAAATCTCACAATGGCAAATTATGAAACAATGTAGCTTCATCTGGATGGAAACGGGTTTGTACTCAAAAGAGTTACATCTTCTTAACGCTTGGCCTAAATAGCCAAGTGGTTATGGTACTGGGTTTGTAACCCCAAGATCAAGAGTTCACATCTCACAATGGCAAACTATGAAAAAAAAAACAATGTAACTTCATCTGTCCGTGCTCGGTGGGCACCGCGGGGACTGGGGTGTTTTGTTGACCCCTTTAATCACATTTTGATTTAAAGTTTGTAAGTTTCCTTTAAACTTTGTTCTTGGTTTTACTGCTGACCTGAATTAGGGGCTGTGCCTGATTTATCCCAATTTTGTTGATTTGGTTTTCATTTAAAAGATTATCAAGAGTTCACATCTCACAATGGCAAACTATGAAAACAATGTAACTTCATCTGAAACAGATGGAAACCTGTTTGTACACGAAAAGGTTGAGCTTGGCCTAAATAGCCAAGTGGTTATGGTACTGGGTTTGTAACCCCAAGATCAAGAGTTCAAATCTCACAATGGCAAACTATGAAACAATGTAACTTCATCTGAAACAGATGGAAACGGGTTTGTACTCGAAAGAGTTACATCTTCTTAACCTTCCTAACCCTGCCACTATATCTTGTTGCTCCCCCGACATCCACAGCGGAGTTGCGGAAAGCTTGCTGCCTGTCTGTGATGACCTTGGTGCGTGTCCTCTGGAGGGTCCTGGCCTGATTTGGGTGTCCAGCTGTGGGCCAGCTGCACCACCCCTGGTTTATGGAGCTGGAGCTGCGGGGGTAACAGGAAGAAGGGATTTGGATTGGCCAGGCATTCCTGCAGTCATCTGGGTGGATGGCCCAAGGGTGTCGATCTGCTGGTCCTCCTCCCTATGGTACCTGACCACCCCTGCTAACGCCTTGAGGAGAAGGGGAAACTGGACTGAGATCAAGCTGCCCTACACACCTTTCATGTTGACCCTGTTGGCTGCCAACTATAGCATCAGTGATGGAGTTCAGCCCGCGCAGCAGTGCAGGAACAACGTCCTGGATCAAGGTCTCCATGGCGGCTGCAACACTGCCAGTATTGACCTCAGTGCATCAGCATACCAACGCTATCACCTCAGACTGAAGGCGGACAGACTCCTCCATCCTGCTTTGCAATCTGAGGAGTGCACCAGACTCCCTTCCTGATGTTCCCGTTATAGTCTTTGCAGCTCCAACAATTGATTGAGGACCAAGTCCAGGTGTTCACCATCTGACTCGGATGCAGCAGGTTCCTT
This sequence comes from Carcharodon carcharias, assembly GCF_017639515.1. NCBI lineage: Eukaryota > Metazoa > Chordata > Chondrichthyes > Lamniformes > Lamnidae > Carcharodon > Carcharodon carcharias. The sequence goes on along the minus strand of NC_054491.1, from coordinate 13,369,350 downwards.
GCCTCCAGCAATCCTTCAAGTGCCAGCGATCAGGGATGTCCCTGCCTCCGCCTACTGTGGAACAGGTTGTGTGCAGTGCTCACCAGAATGTGATCCTGAGGCTGCTCTACACCTAGGTCCCACTGAGGCATGTGTCGCTGCACTGATGGAGGGTGTGGGTGAGGCTGTGACGGTGCTCATCTGAGGTGGTCTCGGCACTGGGGTCGGGGTCAAGGTTTCATGGCTGCATCTCCATGATATGACCCTGATCACATAGTGCAAGCGAGCTACCCTCAGCCAGACAGGAGTCAAACATTCACAGTGGCTATGTGAAGATCTATGGAGTGTCCTCACTGCATCATCGTCATCCTCCATGAATCTTGAGGCTGTGAGGGCCTCCTGAGCATGCATGCCTCGTCTGGCCAGTGTGATGGACTCATCGCTGGCATCCTTGCCTTCGAGGACCTCATCACCATCGTCACCTTCGATGTCCCACTGGTTGGAGAAGACGTGCAACTCATCCATCTCCTCCTCAGCCAGGCCCTCCCCCCGTTGCAGCATCAGATTATGTAGCATGCAGCAAGCTATGATGATGCACGACGTTCTCTGAGGCTGTGCTCCACCGGACCTGTTGAGCCACCTCATTTTCAAGGTGCCTATCATTTACTCAACCAAAGTCCGATTGCAGCTTGAGTCTCGTTATGCCGCCGCTCGGCTGCAGTCTGGGGCCACCTCATGCGTGACACTGTGGATCCATCCCTGCAGCCTCTCTGGACCCTGGAACATGTCAGGGATCTGATCTGAGACATGTTAAGAATGTAGGAGTCATGGACACTCCCTGGGGATTGTGCACAGACCTGTAGGATGCATTTGTGGTGGTCGCAGGCCAGCTGAACATTCAGCGAGTGAGGCCGTGCGGGTGATGTAGTTGACTGCTTGTTCCCACAGAGATCTAAGCTCGTGTGAGTGCAGTCAACACGTATATACGTGTATATATATATGACGTTCTCCTCCTGCAGGATCAAAGAGAGAGATGCATTGGTGCCATATATATATACAGACACGCATATAAGAGCATAAGACAATAAGAACTAGGAGCAGGAGTGGACAATTCAGCCCCTCGAGCCTGCCCCGCCATTCATTACAATCATGGCTGATCTCATTTCAGCCTCAACTCCAATTTCCCGCCCTCTCCCCATAACCTTTCAACTCATTACTAATTAAAAATCTGTCTATCTCCTCCTTAAACTTATTCAGTGTCCTGGCATCCACTGCTCTCTGAGGTAGTGAATTCCACAGATTCATGACCCTTTGAGAAAAGTAATTCCTACTCATCTCTGATTTAAATCTACCAACCCTTAGCCTAAAACAATGGCCTCTCGTTCTAGAATTCCCCACAAGGGGAAACATCCGCTCTACGTCTACTTTGGCTATCCCCTTTAGCATTTTATATACCTCAATTAGATCTCCTCTCATCCTTCTAATCTCTAGCGAGTATAGGCCTGAACTGCTCAATCTCTCCTCATAAGACAAGCCCCGCATCTCTGGAATCAATCTAGTGAACCTCCTCTGAACCACCTCCAATGCAACTACATTCCTCAAATAAGGGGACCAAAACTGTGCACAGTACTCCAGGTGCGGTCTCACCAATGCCTTGTACAGTTGTAACAACACTTCACTATTTTTATACTCTATTCCTTTAGCAAAAAATGCCAAAATTCCATTTGCCTTCCTTATTACCTGCTGTACCTGCATACTAGCTTTTAACGGTTCATGCACGAGGACACCCAGATCCCTCTGCACTGAAGCATTCTGAACTTTCTCTCCATTTAAATAATAAGTCGCCTTTTTATTCTTCTAACCAAAATAGATAACCTCACACTTATCCATGTTAAATTCCATCTGCAAAATTTTGGCCCATTCACCTAACCTGTCCGTATCCATTTGTAAATTTCTTATTTCTTCATTGCAACTTACGTTCCCACCTATTTTGGTGTCATCTGCAAATTTAGCTACAGTACCTTCTATCCCTATATGTGTCATTAGAACCTCGCTTGGTTAAGTCTGAAGGCCCCATCACATGTGCTGGAGAGTGCTGGCCATCACCTGGGTGGCCAGTGTGTAGTGCATTTCGTGGCTGTGCAAAGTCCCACCCACTTCCACCCCACTCCACCTGACTAATTGGTGGCAGCTTTGGCCACTGGACTGTATGCTGTGCTCTCAGCTCAGGCATTCTCCTAACCTGCACTGCAAGGCTGTGCTGTTAGCTTGAACCATGAGGGATGCTGATCCAAACCTTAATAAAGACATTGCAAGGGGCTGCGAGTGCCTCCACCAGTGACTGTGCCATGGCCACCTATCGCAAGGGGATTATACAACTTGCCCATTCGGCTAATTGCTCTGCTGACCCTTAAAACACATTAATTTGCAGTCTGCACCTGAGGGGTGAAAAGTTCCAGGGCGCTTGGTGGCACCTTCATGCTTTTGCGTTGCTTGAGTGGGCAGAAAAGCTTCAGAGGCCTGACTCTAAGCCTGTCAATGGAGCTGATGCTGAACGGTCTCAGCTGAGGAAGATTGTTCACTTTTGACAAGCTTTTCCAAGTGTGTGGCCGCTTCCCTCATCCACCCCCTCCAGCCCCGACGACCCCACCCCACCCCACGCTCCTCCCCCCTCAACACCAGGCCCTCTCCCCGGAATGTGCTTGTGTACTTCCTTCAGTCTGTGCTGCATTGTCCCCCCACCCCCCACCCCCCCCATCCTCCCCAACCTGACCCGCACTGGAGCCCTTGCCCTGGCACCACGCTGAAAGCTAATGGGAAAAAGTGATTTGCATGTGCCCGCCCCTTGAATGCGCAACAGCCTCTTCCTTGATGTCCTACGGATGGTACTCGCGGGCGCTGAGCGAGGTTGTGTGCGCTCACCTCCAAGTTCCCCTCGAATTTCAGCTCGCCAGGTGCAGGCCTTTTTACAGGCAGTTGTGAAGCGCGCCATTTTGAAGTTACGCTGACGTGGGGGGGTAAATCTGACGCGGGGGGGATGATTGCGGCGTGAAGGCACAATAACGAGATGCAAATGCATTAAAATTAAGTTCCCGAGCTTGGACGGCGGGAAATGTGGCCCGACGTTGACGGGTGGAGGGGACAATCGCAAACTGGTTCCAAGATGGCGTGAAACTGATTATTGCCCTTCTCGCCATGTTGTCCACTCACGCCCGCCACAATGCTCACCGCCAAAGGGACCTGGTGATTCCACCCCTAAACTTTTCCAGGTGATTGGAGTTTCCTATGTATCAACTTATCGAAAAAAAAAATGGACAGGCCACAAGTTCCACACAGGGTTCAGTGAATGGAATAGTCACTTTTCCCAGATACAGCTCGGCAAATGACAATAAATCTCTTGTACCATTTCAGGAATGTGAAACTCTAGCGCCGTTTAACTGTTTGCCCAAGATTTAAAGCTGATAAAACATTCATTCAGTTTAGAAAACACTATCCCTGACATCTATGCTGCTTCCATTGAATTGCTGTGTGAATCCACACACACGTTTATTAATCACTGGGGCAGCAGCACCCAGAGTTTTTCAATATCTGCTCATCTCTACAGGTCCCTGTGTAATGGCCCAGGGTTTGCTGGGAAAATAATGACCAGCCCAAAGCACACGATGTCATTACTGCGTGACAAATCCGTCAACCTGTGAGAAAGAGATACGTCATGAGCTGCAAATGATCATAAAGTTGCTGGACAATTTGTGCCACTCCGCAGTTAGCCTCATGAAGACACTCCCTTGCCTCCAGCCTCTCAGTGAGTCCTACTAAAGTGGTGCATTTGTGCTGTAAAAATGAATGAAACCAGTTGCGGAAAGTTAGGGCTGGTACTTAACAATGTCAGGACCCTTTCAATGACAAGATTTATATTTCTGTAATGCCATTCACCCATTCTGGCCTAGAAAGGGAACAATGGATGCTACGGAGTCTTACTCCTGCAGGTGCTAAAACTGTTTCTAAAGACTTTCGTTTTATACTTCCTCTTTTTATTCTCTCTTTTAATCAAATCCCTCCTTTTCTCTCTTTGAGCTGGATTTAATGCAGTCTCTTGCAGCTGGAATCACTGAGGCTGGGCTCACTTAATCGTAGGAGAGACCCCACGTCAGTCTCCCACTCATGGCAAAACCTCTCCCGATAAAATCCGAGGGCGAAAGTGCTGATGTGGGAATCCTGGTTGCTGGCAGCAAAATGTCAATCAGGCTCATTAATGAGCCAATTGACATCCATTATCCCTGAGCCCATCACAATTCAGTGGTGACTCAGGTGTTAAATGGGAGGTGCACAGCTTTCTTGCGCCTCCTGAAGGCTGCACAGTGAACCTGTTGGGATTGCCAGCAGCCTCCTGAGGGGTGGTCCGTTGTTATCAAGCACGCGTTGCCTGACCGAGGGACCTGGCATTGGAAAGGGGTGGGGGCACTGAATTCACTCACCTGCCCTTGCCTCCGAACGCCCCACCCCCCATCACCCCAACATCTCCTTCCTCCAACCCCCACCCTGTGACCCTCATATCATTCTCACTCACCTTTGGCCTTGGGTCCCTTGGTGATCCTGGGCCTCTGGTGGGGGCCTTGCCAGCAGCCTTCCCCGCTCCCGGTGGCGCTGGCAAGCAATGGAGAGCCGACGGCCTCTGATTGGCTGGCAGCTCTCGGTGAGCAGGAATTCCATTGCTGGGGTCCTGAATCGTGGGGAAGGATCCGGGGTATCTGTTAAGTGCCTGAAACACTGTTGTGCCTCCTCCATGGAACTCACGAGGGTTCCCCATCAGTAATTAGAGCAATTGCCCCCAAAATTGGAAGAGGGGTGCTTCGCACAGAGGAGGGAGTGACAATCACCAGTGTTTTAGTGAGGAACTCTCGGGCAGACTACTGCACATCAACACTTCCAGAATAAGCTGAGAATGAGGGACTCAACTGTTCTTTCAGTCAGAGAAATATGGCAGGGAAATGTTGGGGGGAAAGAGACACAATCCAATTGTACTTTCTGAGCCCAGTCATGAAATAATAAAGAAAATGGTTGTGTGAGTCAAATAACGGTAAATATTTCTTGTTGTTTCGTATGCGCGGTATGCTGTTCCAAAAGAAAAACAAACTGAGAGATTCTCCCCAAATTAAGTACCCAAATCCGTGCAATGCCCTGAAGTCGGAATAGCCCAATCCACAAACATCAAAGCCATTCTTCAGCCAAGCTGCAGTGCCAGGAGGCAGCCTTTAGCAGTACAGCAAAGTGCCCTGGGCTACTTTGCTTTTCGTGTTCAATGTGACTGAAGCCAGAAGTTGCATCTCCTGAAGAAAACCCAAAGGGCAGTTTCCGTCAAGGCCGTCATCTCCCCTGGGAGGCGGGAATCAGGGAGCTCAACATTCCTGCCTTTGTGAACTGCTAGGAATTCACCCCATTAAAAGAGAGTCACAGCTCTTTGGAATTTATAAACTTTGCTGTTAGTACTTTGAACTATTTGCTTTCTTTTTCCATTTATTGTTTACAATGATCACTGGATGGATTGGGTTTAGGACTGATGAAGGAGCATTTCTTTCCCCCGTCATTTTGGTAAAATTATTCTGAAGAGAAAAATGTCAGTGAAAAACAGGAAAGGGTGACCAGAATTGATGAGGAGAACAGAGCTAATCAACTATCTTGTGATCCAGAGTTGAACTTGCTGAACCCGTTGGCTGGATAAATTGTGCCAAAATTCAATTATTATTTTAATATGTTTAATTGTTTCTCCACTCAGCACTCTGGGGCAGAAGGCAAAAAATAAGCCAGATCCTAGGACTCTGCCCCAAGACTGATAAGAAACATGTCAGAGCAGCTAAAGTGATTCTTTTTTTTCTCCAGTTGTTCCTCCCTCCTTGTGGAACAGTTTCTCCATTCCAAATGACAATTCCAAATGATGGGAAAGGCCAGGGATTGGGCATTACAGCAGATAGCTCTAATGTGTGGCTAGCATCTGAAAGACGTGATGGGCCAAATGGCACCCTCCTGTGTTGTAATTTATATATTTCTATGATGCAAGATCAAAACCATCAGAACATCCAACACATTGTCCTACTCCACACACCTGAGATGACAGAGGCCTAACGTCTTCATCTGAAAGACGTCACTACCAACAGTGCAGCACTCCTGAAGTACTCCACTAAAGTGCCAGCCTAGGCATTGTGGTCAAGGGCAAAATTTTGAGCCTGGCGGGCAGGTGTGGTCGGCGGGACCGGGAAGGGCAGGGACATGACCCGCTGCCCGTAATTTCATGCTGGCAGGCCAATCAACGCCCACCCAACGTGAAATGCGACTTGTCACTGGTCAGAAGGGCCGAAACAGTAGGAGACGCCTGAGGGCTCCCGGTGACCCAGGCAGCCCCAGAAAGGCTTCCACGGAAGGATGTCTGTTCTGCGTTGTTTTGATGGAGTCGAGCGCAGCTGGAGACGCCAGGCGGGAGGGCAGGTCTTGTGGGCACTCGGCTCCCCCCCCGGCTTTTCGGATGAGTGCCTCGCAGTCCTGCTGGGGGAGACGACTGCCAGGAGGACACCCTTGTCCCAGAGATGGAAGGAGGAGGCCACCATGCCTCACAAAGAGGAAATGGGAGGAGGTGGTAGCGCTGGTGAGCAGCCATGACATGGTGCAGCACACACTCGGGTGCAGTGCCAGAAGCAGTTCAATGACCTGCTGCACTCAGGAAGGGTGAGTACCGTGTTGGCATGGGTCAGTGTGCAGAACTGTTAAGGTTCTAACACCTCAGGGGTGTTAGAGTCTGACTGCCAACTGTCAATGATGCCAGAGCTGGCCTAGGGGGTGAGCACTGGCTCCTTGGACTGAGTGCCTTGCTGTTCGAGGGCCACGACTCGGATGTGCCCTGCGAGGTGTTCCTCAGCTGGGGTTGGCCAGGCTGCAATGGTGCTGCAGGTAGAGAGTGGACTCATCAATGCTCCTCTGTCCTTTCAGGAGAAGACGAGCCATAACCAAGCGAAGAGGTCACGTACAGGCAGAGGCCCATTCAACCTGCTGTTACTCACCAGATTCGAGCGGAACGCCCTGGATCTGGAGAGCCAGCACGCTCCCTGTGCAACCGGGAGTGGAGAGGCACGGCTGCCAGACGAAGATAAGAGTACGGTGCACAGAGGTGAGAGTTTCGGATTGTGCAACCATTCCAGTGCAGTCTCCTCATTGACGTGAGCAACGAATCTGGATTCCCCATTTATCATTGAAAGATGATGGCACCATGATGCAGATCTCCATTGTCTCACCAGGGTGCCTGGCATGTACAGTGACAGTGTGATGACTTTAACTAATGACATATCCATCTTCTCCCTTTAAGGTTCACCAACACACAGTCGCTCTCTGGACCTCAAAGGGCCACCCCTGACACTGGAGGATCACTGGGCTTCAATTGCACCTGCATCACACCCACTCTCTGAACCAGGCACCAACAATGATACCAGCACCTCGGTGAGCATTAGGCCGGTGGCTAGAATGTCGGTGCACATTGGTGAGGGTGCTTCACATTCGCTTGAGGTGCAGACAGAGGCAGAGAGTGCTCAGGGCACCGGCACTGGGAGGGCTGCTGGGGACCAGGATAATGCTGAGTTGAAGGCAGATGATGAGCCTCTGGAGCCGTCCATTAGGTGCTAGATGTCCAGCGAGATGTGTGGGAGGATCTGGCAGAGATCTGGTGTGCCATGGTCTCCGTTATGGAAGTGTGCATGCGGAGCATGAGCACTGTGTTGACCCTCATGGCTGAGTGTCCTGCCTCCTCCATTGAGAAAGTGGTGGCTCTCATGGAGAGGTAGCTCCAGGGACAGAATCAGGAGTTCCTGGTGTTGGGCTCGGACCTGAAAGCCCTCACACAGGCAATGAACTCAGGTGGTCAGTGCCAGTGTGGGAGAGGGAAGAGGCACCCAGTATCCTAGCTAGGTTCCTGTCCATCAATGGTGAGAAGGGAGGCCAAGAGCTACCTCATGTTGGCGCACGAGCTGCTTGTCATCTCTGCGGGCTCTGCTCAGGGTGCTCTGGATGATGGCAGCAGCCCTCCACCACTCCTCTGCCAGTGACCATGCCATCTGATGAGGCTGCAACGACTGGGGAGGTGCCAACTGTGGCTCTGGCTGCACCCTCCCAGGTGGGGCCAGCAAAGGCTCCACCGACCAGAGGACGACCACCAAGATCATCAAGGCCAACAAGGCACCAGAGTAAGCAGGCTGCCTCCAATACCGGTGCCAGCAAGGGGGTGGGGGGCACCAAGACACCACACTCACAAACGTAAGTTTAAGGCACCGTGAGCACAAGAGGGATGGTTCATGGATGATTTTCTGTTCATTTATGTTTTGTTTATATGTCTGCTGGTGTGGACACCAACACCAGCAATTGTAATGTCATACTGATTTCAATGTGACAATAACATTAAATTTACTTTGGTTCTGATGGCCAGAGTATGCTTCACCTTTTTTCTTTCTGGTGCAGGGTAGGCCAGTATATAATGATGGACGTGAGTGGCTGGATACTTTATTGCACAGGCACTGAGTGGACTTTGGGTGCAAATGAAAGGGTCATTTCAGACATTCAGGATGGAGATAGCAGCCCTGGCATGAGGTTGAAGCTGATCTTTGGTAGCCTAGTTGAAGGAGCGTTGGATCAAGGCATCCCTGGTATCCCTGCCTCCCTGGGGGTTACTGAAGTCTGTCTCCACACCCTCAGTGTTCTCCTCACTGTGCTCCTCTTCTGACCCACTACTGGATTCATCTTCTGTGGCCTGTGCCAAAATCCTCTTCCTCCAGTGGGTCCCCCGTTGTCACTGCCAGATTGTGGAGAGCAAGGGCATGCAACCACTATCAGTGCGCCACTGTTGTACTGCGCCCCTTGAACTGTCCAGGCGTCAGAAGTGCATCTTCAGAAGATGACCTGTGGCCCACTCTATCACCGCCCATGTGGAGGCATGACTTGTATTTTTTTGTATTCGTTCATCGGATGTCGGTGTCACTGGCTAGGCCAGTGTTCGTTGCTCATCCCTATTTGCCCTTGTTCAGGGGCATTTTTAAGGTTCAACCACACTGACCAGCTAAAGATTGCAGATTTCCCTCCCTGAAGGACATTAATGAGCCAGGTGGGTTTTTACAACAATCGGCAATGGTTTCATCGTCATCCTCAGCCTTTTAGTTGGATTCAAATTTCACCATCATTCGAACCCGGGTCCGCTGAGCTTTACCCCAGGTCTCTGGAATACTAGTCAGTGACAATACCACTATGCCACCGCCTCCCTGCTGTTCTGCCTCTGTTCTGGGGTGGTGGAGAGGCGTCATGAGCCACCTTTTCAACAGATAGCCCTTGTTACCCAGCAGCCATCCACCCAGTCGGGCTGGAGCACTGAAGAGCCTCGGCACATGGGAGGGTCTCAGGATGTTAGCATCATGGGAGCTGCCAGGGTACCTCGCACAGACTTGCAGAACCTGCATCCTGTGATCACACACTATCTGCGTGGGAGTGTGATCAGTGGGTGGGCGGAGCTGCAGGTCAGCTCAGATGGACAACTGAAAGTGAACCCCAGCCGGCAGCATTGAAAATGCTCAGGACAGTGAGATGAGTGTGATGGAGGAAGGCTCTGCATGCGTGGGAGAATGCTCGCATGAGGCTCTGAAAGGCCCTGCCAGAATCTCTTCCTGTTGACGAAAGCATCCGACTGACCCACTGGCGTCTTGATGGCCACATGTGTGCGGTCGATTGTACCCTGGACGCGGGGGAATCCCAGCAATCACTGCAAAGCCTCTGGTTCGCTCAGCCTGGCTGGCCTCGTCTATACGGTAAAGAATAAAAGTCAGCACCAACCTGAACAGAGCTTCTATCACCAGCTTGATGCAACTACAGACAGTCTAATTGGGAGATTCCACACAGATCCCCCACTGACCCCTCGAAAGAGCCAGAGGCATGGAAGTTGAGGGCCACTGTGACCTTCAGAGCCACTGGCATAGGGTGTCTGCCCACACAGTCGGAGCTGATCTCAGGCTCAATCATCTGACAAATGGAAGTCACTGTCTCCCTTGAGAGGCGGAGCCTCCTTCGGCATTGCACCTCAGACATATTGAGGTAACTGCGTCGCTGCCTGTAAACCCTGGCAACAGGATAGTGGCGACTTCTGCGGCCCCTTCCACCTTGAACTCCCTGCTGGCCTCTCCTCCCACAGGTCCCTCCCTTGGAAGCTACATTGGGACAACTGGCCTCCTCTCACTTCTGCCCCTGACTTCCTCCTTAAGAGGAGGAGCCACCAGCAGAAACCACAATCCCTATTACCAGGGTTATGGAAAGCTGCCTGATACCTGGAAGGGCCCACACGGTCTGAATCCTCCGGGGGCCTTTGGAGATGCCAAAGAGTCCTGAAGCTGCCAAGTGCCAATAAGTCATCAGCAGCAAACTATGTACCAAAACCCCCACTACTGACACTGGCAATGCTGCTGATCCCTTTTATCCTGCCCCATGGATGAGGTTTTTGAAATTGTCGGCTGGCCGCCTGCCCATTTTGCCCATGCCGACGAGCATGAAATCGCATGGGCAATGGAAAATCGTCATCAATTGTTCTTTTAACGGCCTTAATTGGCCTCTTAGTTAATGGCGGGTGCGGCTCCAGCACCTGCTCACGCCCGCCGATCGCTGACGTCGGTGAAGTGTTCACTGTCTTGTTCTGGACTGCTCATCTGAGATGAATCCTGACGCCATTGTGAGCTTTTTCACACCCGATCGGATCGGGCATACGAACACCCGCGGGATGTAAAATTCTGCCCCAAGTCTCTGGAGTGGACTTGAATTCACACATTTTTTTGACACAAAGGAGAGGGAGTTACTAGTGACACAAAGCTGACCCTATATAGAATTGTAACGTTTTTCATGCCTTATTAGAAACTACTAATACCAAAAGAACTGTGGTATCTGAAGTGTATGAACATTAACTGCTATATTTTTGAGATGATGTAGTGTTCAATGGTTTGAGCTTGGGATAGGAAAGTTAAAGTGAAGCTTATTATTAAAATTCAGTTTAATTATTCTTCCTTCTTACCAGTTTGTCACTTTTTTTCTGTCAGGGATACTCCTTGTTTTGATATAGTTTTACTGCCATTAGTACCTCACCTGAGTGGCTTTGATTAATGCAAGCACCTTGACATTGAACGTCATGAGACAACGTTACAGAAAATTCCACCATTGTTGAACCCAACCCTTTGTGTACATGTACATTTCCGACAGGGGCTGAAGGTTTGTGATCAGGAGCAGGAAATATTGACAATTTTCCTCTCCTGAGCCCAATCGCACTGAGGACAATTGTAAAAATTTTACCTGGTCTGAGATCAGTTAACTCAACATACACTGAGCCCTGAACCTTAGACATTCCCAGCCCGTTGAGCTCAGTTATTCACTACATAAACATGCTATATGATTGGGCGGCAAGACAAAAAGATGAATATAAAAGAGAAAGGAATTGACTTGAATTCATAAGACACTTTATAACGTCTCCAAGAAATTTCTCAACTTCGCAATGAATAGTGTTTGTTGTTATGTAGGTGGATGGAGACTATGTGTGGGATTTCCTGGTTCTGTCTGCCATGAGAATCATCGCAGGCAGGGCAGAAAATTTGACCGACCAGTTAAAGGTCCGTTGACTTTGAGCAGGAATTTCCCAGAGCCAGAAAATCCCGCCCTATCTCTCTGCAGGAGTGCCTTGCTGCCATGCCTATCTCTACTAACAACGAGAATGGAATGTTTGACCCATGGACTGATGCAGGGTTAGTGGGAAAGGGCTGGGGAGTGGGGCTGATAAGCTCGTTCTTTCAGAGTTGGCACAGTCATGGTGGACTGACTGGCCTCCTTTTGGTGCTGTTTGATTCCACAAAAATGCGGTTGTCAATTTGTACTCAACAAGATTCCACAAACAACGACAATGAGATGAGCAATCAGTGGTTTGAGTGAGAAATGTTGGCCAGGAGACTGAGAGGACTCCCTTCTCTTTCTTTCAATGTTACTATGAGATCTATAATGTCTGTCTGAACCAAAGAAACAAGGCTGTCATGGTTCGATGTCTCCTCTAAAGACAGGCGCCTCCGACAATGCAGCACTCCCTCAATCCTGCACTGCAATGTCAGCCACTAGTTTTCATGACCCAGCATCACCACTGGTCTTCAGATAGGTGATTGCATAGAGTACCATGTTCCCCTCTCATGGGGGGGAAATGAATCTCCTGTTAACTCCATCCCTCACTGTAACTTTATCAGAGAATGGATCATCCATTCTGTCCTCAGGACCATGAGAAACTCCTGCTGACATAGAAGCTTTCAGACAGCTGGCAGATTATTTTACTGCCTTTTAATGGCTTGTAATGCATTAACATAAAAAAAGTACTTTTAGCTGTACCATAAAGCTGCTGTTTGCAATTACATGTGGAAAGCTAAAACGATCACATAATGCATTAATGATTTTATTGTGAGTGTAGGTTCTGGTCAATTAAATGCATTGAGCTAGCTGCTGTCTCATGCTCCAATATTGATATCCAACTGGATGCCTTTGATTGGGTTTTGAACAATGGATGAACATATTTTAATGTGTTCTTGGGACGTGGGAAACATTAAGGCAGAAATTTATTGCCCAACGCTAATTGACCAACGGCATTGAGAGTAAACCAGAAAATGTCATCTATAAAGCCTAGAGCAGATAGTGGGGTCACCCCCGCTTTGCCGAAGCACATTTAGTGAACCAGATTCTTTATCTTTTAAAATAATACGGCAGCCTTAAAGGTGTGGTGTGGAGAAATGGGAAGAAGAGGGAATGTTATGTTCATTGGTAACAACACACTTGAAGTGGACAAAATTGTCCTAAGTCACAAGTGCGAAGATCATTCTCATCAAAATTGATTATAATTAGAACACTCTGGACGGAATCTTACTGCCTTTGAAGATCTTCTGAGATCAGGGACCGAAAGAGGTCCTGAGCCCACTAGTGGAGCCTGGCCGCTTTCCTACCTGATCTTACTGAAGGCGGCCCATGAAGGGGTTGCTTCCGGGAGCATTATCCAGTTAAGGATGGTGGGTGGAACAGGCACTCGACTGGCCCAATGTGAGGGCCCACAACACTGCTCTGCCGGCAACACCACGAGAGATGAACGCTGCTGCGGCAGGCAGGAGAATGCGCAAGATGGAGGCACCTCGGAGGGTGTGTGAAATTACTAACATTAAGTATGGCTACAATTTCCAGGCAATCATTGTGGAGGGGTGTCGCTCCAGAGGTAGAGTGCCTCTAAATACTCTGAGATAGTGGACAAAACCTTCTGATTAGCTGTTAATTGATTTGTACATTTTCAGCTCTATGAGTCAAATTATTAGTCCAGTGATGATACCCGTTATGCCACCACCTCCCCCGACTGCAGCAGTTCAAGAAGGCAGTTCACCGCTAAGATAAAAGCAAAAATCTGCGGATGCTGGAAATCCAAAACAAAAACAAAAATACCTGGAAAAACTCAGCAGGTCTGGCAGCATCTGCGGAGAGGAACACAGTTAACATGCGGTTGCATGGGAAGGTGCCGTGGGAGGGGGTTGAGGAGTAGGGGGTGATGGAGGAATGGACCAGGGTGTCCCGGAGGGAACGATCCCTGCGGAATGCAACCGCAGAAGATGCAACACCTGCCCCTTTACTTCCCCTCTCCTCACGGTCCAAGGGCCCAAACACTCCTTTCAAGTGAAGCAGCATTTCACTTGCACTTCCCTCAATTTAGTTTACAGCCTTCATTGCTCCCAATGCGGTTTCCTCTACATTGGAGAGACCAAACGCAGACTGGTTGACCGCTTTGCGGAACACCTTCAGTCAGTCCGCAAGCATTACCCAGACCTCCCTGTCACTTGCCATTTCAACACTCCACCCTGCTCTCATGCCCACATGTCCGTCCTTGGCTTGCTGCATTGTTCCAGTGAAGCTCAACGCAAACTGGAGGAACAGCACCTCATCTTCCGACTAGGCACTTTACAGCCTTCCGGACTGAATATTGAGGTCAACAATTTTAGATCATGAATTCTCTCCTCCATCCCCACCCCCTTTCTGATCCCTCCCCTTTTTTCCCTAATAATTTATATAGATTTTTCTTTTCCCACCTATTTCCATTATTTTTAAATGTATTTCCATCCATTGTTTTATCTCTACCTTTTAGCCTTTTTCGATCCCTTCCCCCCACCCCACCCCCACTAGGGCTATCTGTACCTTGCTCGTCCTGCTTTCTACCCTTAATTAGCACATTCCTTAGATAATATCACCACCTTCAACACCTCTTTGTCCTTTTGTCTGTGACATCTTTTGGCTATCTCCACCTATCACTGGCCCTATATCTAGCTCTACTTGTCCCACCCCACTTAAGCCAGCTTATATTTCACCTCTCTTCTATTTTTACTTAGTTCTGCTGAAGAGTCATTCGGACTCGAAACGTTAACTGTGTTCCTCTCCGCAGATGCTGCCAGACTTGCTGAGTTTTTCCAGGTATTTTTATTTTTGTTTTGCAGCTCACCAGTACCTTCTCAAGGGCAATTAGGGATGGGCAATAAATGCTGGCTTAGCCAGCGATGCTCACATCCCATGAACAAATAAAAAAAATGGAATAAGCTCAGTGCTGGCCTTAGGATGTCCGTAAGATTTAATGATACAACTAAAGATTTTGTCTGCTCACATTTAAGCTGTGGTTTCAAGTGTCAATCCAGGACTTTAGCACAGAAGTCAAGGCTAACGCTCTACTGCAGTTCTGAGGGAGTGCTGCACTGTTAGAGGTGCCTGCTTTAAGCTGGGGCATTAAACTTAGGCCCTGTCTGCCCTCTCAGGTGGACAGAAAAGATTCCATCTTGAAGAGGAGATGGGAAGCTCCCACTGATGACCTGGCCAATACTTATCCCTCAGTCAACATCACAAAAACAGATTACCCATATCTGTTCATTACCACATTGCTGTTTGTGGGAGCTTGCTATGCACAAATTAGCTGCCACTATTCCAACATTACAACAGTGGCTACACTTCAAAAATACCTTATCGGCTGTAAAGTGCTTTGGAATATCCTGAAGGTGTGAAAGGCGCTATGTAAATCAAAGCTTTTTTATATGTCAGGAGAGAGCAATTTGAGCTAAAATTATAGTGTCGCTGATGGTACTGCTGGTGGGAGTAATTTAAGATATTAAATTAGGAGAATCACACAAGAAGTGCATTGCAGAATAAATGTATTGAATAAGATATAACCTTCTTTCATGGTATATTAGCATTAATGTACTAAATAAGTCTAATGGCAAGCTGAAGTGATTTTATCAGCTTGTTGAGTGCATACAGAAATTGTGATTGAAATAAGTGATTTTTAAAAAAATTCTATATTTGGCGTTTTGGAGGTGGTAGAGAATGATTAAGACATTCAAAGTCCTTAATGTGCCAAGTTCTAAATCCAAAGCACAAGAACACATCTAGTGTAAATTTTGCATTGATTTACTTAAAAATGACAGGGACGTTTGGGAGGCCCATTATAGCACCACAAAGGGATATCTCGGTGCTTTTTAAACATTCTTTCTGTCATGGGGTCCGGGCATTGCTGGCTAGGCCAGCATTTTTTACCCATCCCTAATTGCCCACGAGAAAGTGGTGTGAACTTCCTTTTGCAGACCATGTGGTGTAGGTACACCCACAGTGCTGTTAGGAAGGGAGTTCCAGGATTTTGACCCAGTGACAATGAAGGAACGATGATATATTTCCAAGTCAGGATGGTGTGTGGCTTGGAGGGGAACTTGCAGCTGGTGGTGTTCCCACGCATCTGTTGTCCTTGTCCTTCAAGGTGGTAGAGGTTATGGAATTGGAATGTGCTGTCAAAGGAGCCTTGGTGAGTTGCTGCAGTGCATTTTGTAGATGGTGTTCACTGCTGTCACTGTACGTTGGTGGTGGAGGGAGTGAATGTTTAAGATGGTGGATGAGATGCCAATCAAGTGGGCTGCTTTGCCCTGGATCGTGTCAAGCTTGAGTGTTTTTGAAATTGCACTCGTCATCCAGGCAAGTGAAGAATATTCCATCACATTCCTGACTTGAGCATTGAAGATAGTGGACAGGCTTTGGGGAGTTAGGATGTGAATGACTATCCACAGAATTTATAGACTCTAACCTGCTCTTGTGGCTACAGTATTTAAATCGTTAGTCTGGTTCAGTTGCTGGTCAGTGGTAATCCCGATGTTGATTGAAGGGGCTTCAGCGATGGTAATGCAGAATGTTAATGGGAGGTGATTGGATTCTCTGTCATTACCTGGCACTTGTGTGGAGTGAATGTTACTTTCCACTTATCAACCCAAGCCTGAATGTTGTCTAGGTCTTGCTACATATGGGCATGGATTGACTTTTCATAATTGAATAATAGCATTATTTGAAATGAAAAGATGTACAAACAAAACCATGCAGTGCCAGATTGTGTGCTATAGGTATGAAGCTGCGGAATAGGTTGGACAGTGTGGTTGGTCTTCTGTTCTTTGCCTGACAAGGATTTGATTGCCCCACCATTATTCAAAAGAGAATGAAGTATTTTGCAATTTTTGTTTTACATCAACATCAAAAGATGCCTTGGCTCATTTGGTAACATTCTTGCCTCTGAATCAGAAGGTTCAGTCTTACTCCAGAGGCTTGAGGACAAAACTCTGGGCTGACACTGGTGCCATACTGAAGGAGTGCTGCACTATTGGTGATGCTGTCATCTGGTTGAGATTTTTAATCAAGGCCCAAACTGCCCTCTCAGGTGAATGTAAAAGATCCCAGGGCAGTATTTCGAAGAGGACCGGGATATATCCTTGGTGTCCTAGCCAATATTTATTTCTTAATTAACATTAAAAAAAAGATGATCTGATCATGATCAGATTGCTGTTTGTGAGAGTTTGCTGTGTGAAAATTGGCTGCTGCGTTCTCTATATTGCAACACCGACTGCACTTCAAAAGGACTTCATTGGGCAGAATTTTCCATTTGGCGTGAAGGTGTGTGCCCGACACGCCAGAATGTTAAATGACGCTCGATGACATTGGGTATGCATCCCAACATCATCGCAAAGTCGCGCGATATTTCATTTGAAAAATAAAAACATGTCCCATCTCATGTGACACAGTCACTTGAGGGGACATGTTTCATTAATTTTTTATTGTATTTATTTAGTTATTTTTTAAAAAAGCCCTGAGGCACACTCTTTCACGTGCATGCGTGAACTGCGTGCGAGGCCTGCTCTCCCTCCTCCCCCAGCCCGCACAGGCAGCGCTCCACGCTACTGCTCGCAATCCACGCAGGGCAGGCCTTAATTGGCCCCCCCGCTGATTGCTGGTGGCAGTCAGCTCCACGACTACCCCCTCCTGTTCCAGCTAAGTCTGCCCAACGCGTGGAATAAGTCCTGGCCATTGTCTGTGACATGGTGAAAGGCCCTCATTAATGCAAGTCCATCTTTCCCAAAACAGACATCTCTCTTGTAGCTTTACAAGTAGCTGTTGGTGCAACAGTAACAACCATCACCTCGTTCATTTTGAAATGTTTATAATTTCAAATACCTCAATCTTTTAAATATTTTCTGCCAGTCTTTTGCTGTAATTCCAGTGGATGACAGGTAGAAAGCCCAGAAAAAAAGTGAAGGCCCTTTTGCACCAGGTCCCCTCCATTTGATTGCTCCTACATGCAAATTTATGGTGAAGGGTGGCAACCTCCCTAAGCCAGGAGTTCTCACTCCTGAGCTACAGTCAGGACCTGGTAGGGCAGTGGTAGCCACCTCAAGAAAGTGGTTACTAATAAAGTCTGGCTAATTAAACTACCAGCTTTGGTTCACCAACATTCCAGTTTTTGCAGCCTTATGCAAGGGAGGGCAATGAGGGTGGAGGAAGGAGATAAACACACATGTACACACACACACACACACACACACACACACACACACACACACTGAGTGTCGTCAGCTCTCCCTCAATTCAAGGGTGATTCGGGGGCTGCAAGTTTCTGCCATGGGTCTTCAAGTGACTGAACAGGCCGATTCTTGACCCACAGACCTCTGGTCCTTGGGCACATGGGGCAGGACCACCCATGTGGCGGTGGGATCTGGAGTGCAGGGTTTGGTTCCTTCTCTTTCCACCTCTGCCGCCACTTTGCCTCATCATCAAGACGTTGTGACTCAAAGCGTGACGCAATTTGATGGGCTAGTTGCAGCCATTTTGAACGATTGGTAGCGAGCTCCTCCCAGCCATTAATGTCAATGTTGCCGTGCTGCAAGGAGTGCTTCAAAGTTTCTTTGTATGGGTTTTTTTTGTTCTCCTCTGGTACGCTGGCCATTGGAGAGTTGAGAGTACAGGACCTATTGGGGAGACAGGTTTTGGCCATCTGGACACAGTGTCAAGTCCATCGTAGTTGATTTTGCAGGAGTTTTGCCTGAGCATGCTATATACAAACATCATTTCATAGCACTTTTTTTCTAAAATAACTTGCATTTAATACAAACAAATCCTGTCCTCATTTGGAGTTCACACACATTTAAAAACGAGCGTAATTGGACAACACTTGGGAGTAGGAATGTTGAATCACTTTCCCAAGGTTTCTGATGGGAAGCTCAGTTAGCTCTGTAGGAACAATGCAGCTTTCTCGTTTATATGTTTGACAGAGTATTGAATTTAGCAATCAGGCCGTTGCAGGAGCCTGGCTCCAGACTATACAAGTAAAGTGAGTGCATGTTCAGTGCCACACAAGACAGCAATTCCTTTTAAGAAGATTTTTTTGTTCTACACTTAACCTTATTTCATTTTAGTTCACTGTGAACCTCTGAGGTCCAATCTACTCAGACCCGTGGTTTTAAACTGTACAATGCCCAGGAAAGAAAAATTCTCTGTAACTCAACTTCTCCAACTTGACTCGTCAAAGCTGCACAAAACTCAATCATGAAGGCCTAGCACAGAAAAATAAAAAGTTGCATCAAAAAAAATGGGTTAACAACACTGCTTTCACTGAAAAAAATAACAAACGTGAAAATTCACTATGCACTAGAAATGAGAAATAAGTACAGATAAGCACAACGGGTTTAACAACATTCTAAATAAAATTAAACCCGACAAACTTCTAAACTGAGAGCAAGAAGTACTTGACAGTTCTTAGACTTAGCCTCACCTTCAGCTCCATATTCCTTATGATACAAATTGCTTTTAAAAATGGTTTCTAAGCATGATTTCAACCATATCATTGCAAACGTAAAGCCTTCAGAAATGATTATTAGCTGGAATCATTTCACGTTAATCAGGTTATACCTCTTTGTAGAGCTATTATCAAACCAAAAGCATAGTGGGACAGAAATCCTTTCAACACTGGCGTATCATATTATTTGCTACACTGTAGCACTAACTCATTTCCGCTCACTTTCCATTAAGACCCATTCCTTACAATCAATAAAAAAAGGAATGAATTTGCTTGTGTGGTAAGGAGGTTGGTGGGTCATTCTGCGAATTGATACAAACTTGGTTCAGGTGAATGTCTACCTCCTTTTGCCAAAGGTCCTTGTATTCCAACAAGTACATTGCTCTAAAAAGTAGGTGGATAAATTATCACCCTAAGTTCCCGATTAGCTGGCATAGAGATGTGCCACATTGGATCTTGAACACACCATGTCATGATGTGGACTTGTGCACATAACTCTCCAAGTCAGCAGCTCTTGGTTCCACTCCACTGCATCAGAAATCCTTTTTATTCTTACATAGACTGGGCATCACTGGCAAGTCCAGCATTTGCTGTCCATCCCTAATTGCCCTTGTAATGAGGGGCTTGCTAGGCCATTTCAGAGCCAATCACATTTCTGCAGATCTGAAGTCATATGTAGGCCAGACCAGGTAAGGATGGCAAATTTCCTTCCCTCAAGGATATTAGTGAACCAGATGGGTTTTTACAACAATCGATGATAGTTTAATGGTCACCATTATTGATACTAACTTGATATTCCATGGATTTGAAGCTATGCCCCCAGAGCATTAGCCTGGGCCTCTGGATCACTCGTCCAGTGACATTACCATTACATCACCATCTTCTTGGCTAACACATTAATATTTGTGTAATGTACCATTAGACATCTGCTCAGCATTGTGTAGATTTGTAACTGCGGTAAATGGCTGCTGAATTATTAAACATCCCCAAATTAATTTGAACCTGTTCTATAGTCACAAGGTGTTTAAACTGTGTTTCATGAAGCATTTTTGAGAAATGAAGTGCTGTGGTATCATTACAGATGCTACTGAGCATACCGTTACTCAGAGCAGACAGGCATTTTGCCTTCGATTGCAAAGGAAAATCAGGTCCTCAAACAAATAAAAGCAAAATGCTGTAGATGATGGAAGTCTGAAATAATAACAGAACTCAGCAGGTCTGGCAGCATTGCTGGAGAGAGAAACAAAGTCAATGGGCATGATTTTCCCCCCTCAATTAAAGTCCACTGGCCTCTGGACCTCCCTCCCCTCCATCTCATGCCCCAGTCTCCTACCCCAGACCCTGATGACCTCCTTCACACCCCACCCTTCCCTACACTCCCCACCCTGGTCCTCTAGTGCCTGGGCTTAGTCCCAGGCGTTCTGCATTTCTTCTTCTGTCCATTGCAATGCTGTCGCTGCAGGGACTGGAGAGCTGCTGGCCAATCAGATTGACTGGCAGCTTTCTAAGGTGGGACTTCCTCCCAAGTGAGGGGCAGAAGTCCTGCCTGCAGCCACTTAAAGCTCATTCAAGCATGAATGATTGCTTGGCACTTGGAGTCGGCAGGGACGTATTCCCCGGCAGCTCTTTGGATGGTGGGAAGTGAAACCCACCCTCCAAAAAATTCAGGCCTTAATTATTACCACACAACCTTTCTTGCACTGAAAATTAATTATTACAAGTGTGGAACCTCATTCCTTCAGCTTTTAATTGCTGTTAAGATTTAAAACTATCTTAAAATTTTTCTTTGTCAGTTTTTTCCTCTCTCAATTTAATCTTTCTTTCCAACTTTTTATTTCAGTTTTTGTAACTGAATTCACTATCCAATTTATAGTTTCTGGTTTGGGGAGATGATGGTGTAGTGATATTATCATTGGGCTGGTAATCCAGAGACCCAGTGTATTGCTCTGGGGACCTGGGTTTGAATCCAGCCACAGCAGATGGTGGTATTTGAATAAAAATCTAGAATTAAAAAGTCTAATGATGACCACGAAACCATTGTTGATTGTAAACCAGCTGGTTCATTATTGCCCTTCAGGGAGGAAAATCTGCTGTCCTTACCTGGTCTGGCCTACATGTGACTCCAGACCCACAGCAAAGTGATTGACTCTTAAATGCCCTCTGAACTAGGGATGGGTAATAAATGCTGGCCTAGCCAGCAATGCCCGCATCCCATGAATGAATTAAAAAAAAAGACTCTTGTTTTGTTCAATCCACAACTCTTCATTCTGGTTAAAGAGATACAGAGTTGCTTGCACCATTTACTCAGGTCCCAGATGCCTTGCAGAGGGTGCTGCACTGTTTGGACTTCCCACTTGCAGTGACTTCCAGCACAAAGTCTCATGGAAGTCACCAGACATGGACATGGACACGTCTAAAAAACACTGGGAACTGTTTGTTCACTGGCTGCGGTAAGTTCTTCACTTTGTATTTAGACATTTTTTCTGGAAGACTTTCACATCATTAAAGAAAGAATTAATTTATGTCCTCAGCACTTAATTTGATTTTGTAGCATCCGTGTTCTGTAATAAGTATCTAAAATTCGCCCCGATCCCTTCAACTGTTTTGGGGACCTGGAAAAGCTCTTCCGCATTCAAAAATGATATGGGTTTTCCCTCAAACAGCTCTTCAAAATAATCAAGTGGCACTCTCAATACGGACTGTAATAAAGTTTCTAAGATTCGAACCCATTGGTCTTCAAAGCTGAAAATTGTGCTGCTGGGTTTCTGGAGTGCTGTAGCCTCTGCTTTTACTCGCCCTGAGCATCTGATTAAATCACTGTGAATTTTGCCCCCTATTTAAATGTCAGCAACTCCAATTGCAGCCAACATCAGTACTTTTGAGGTAACCTTAATTTAATGATGGTTTAATTTCCCCAAATTTATTACAATATTAAAACAACTTGAATTCCATGGAGGAAAAATGTGTTTTGTGCAGTAAACTCCGATGCACCTTTCAAATGTTTTTGATTTTGCTACATGCAGTGCAAAGGGGAACATCACTTCCTCATGTGAAATGGTGAGCCCTCTAAAAACTGAACTCCTGCTTATTTTGAGCATGTGTGGGCATGGATGGGGAAGGGTGGAATGTAGAAACAGGAGTTAGGCCATCAGCCCCTGGAGCCTGTTCTGTCATTCAGTTAGATCATAGCTGATCTGCACCTTAACCCAATTTACCTGCCTTGCTTCTGTAACTCTTGCTACCCTTGCCTAATAAAAACCTATTAATCTCAGCTTTGAAGTTTTTGATTGGCCCTATGTAGTAATCTGATGTGTAATATACCTTTAAGGCTAATGTTGTAATGTAAGATCACAGGATCTTGATACCCAATAGCAGAGTAGCGCGGGCTACCTCCGTAGTTGGTAGTCTTGAGTTAGAGTCTGAAGAGCGAAGGCAAAGTTTTGGGCTGTAAACACACAAGTGTAGCTGCTGAGTTCCTATTGTAAATAAATAGAATGTGTTTCTCCTAAGAACGATCGACTGATCTTCTCTGCTTTGGTACCCACTCGGTCACCCCGAAACAAGCGTGCAACCCGGATCCTTCAGCCCCAAAAAACCGGGGCAAACTGGTGACGAGAGTAAAAAGCGCAGAAAAGACACGAAAGGATGAGCTAAAAGAAAGAATGAAGGAAATCAAATCGTATCGTACCTCGCACGTTCGTTGTAAGTGAAAGAAAAAATTTCCATCTTGATCGTCGAAGCGATCCCCTCAGAGCTTGCCACAATTCAGAAGAGCTGAGCCTTTCGATCCAACCTCGGACGACTGGTCTCATTATGTCGAACGCCTCGTGTTCTTCTTCCAGGCGAACGACATTGCGGGGGGAGGAGCAGAAGCGTGCACTCCTGTCATCCACGCGTGGGAGTAAGACCTATGGGTTAATTCGAAATCTGTTGGCGCCCAGTGGTCCAAGTTCTAAAAGTTATGATGACTTCATGAACCTCATAAAGAATCATTAGCAGCCCGAGCCGTCGGTGACGATGCAACGGTTCAAATTTAACTCAAGGAATAGAGCTGGGGTGGGTGATACAGTTGCTTGTTTTGTGGCAAGTCTGAAACAATTAACTGAATATTGTGAGTTTGGTACATCTATCAATATGCTTGGAGATCGTTTGGTGTGCGGTATAAATGAAGATGCGATTCGGAAGAGATTACTGACTGAAATGAATTTAGATTTTCAGAAGACGTTGAAAATCATTCCGGCAATGGAAGGTGCAGTGTGAGACTGGAAAGCCATACAGGGAGCACAACATGGCGCTGTCCTCCACATTGAGCGGGGAGCCTCAGCCAAAAATGAGCGTGGAAGTGCAAAGCTTTACTCAGAAGCGGGAAGCAGCCACCGCTAGCAGACAAATTAAAAGAGATAACTTAGCAGCAAAAACATGGCATAATGGTAATGGAAGTGGAAGCAGATAACCTTGTCATGAATCACAGTTTAAAATTATCAAATGTTTTTTCTGTCATCGAAATGGGCACCTCATGACCTCATGAGACATTATAAAGACAGAATCAGACAGACTTTCAGACAAAAGCAAAAACCCAATTGGATTAACAGCGTTGAAAAGCCTGAAGTAATAAATTCAGATATTTATTCGTTTTATAATTTAAAGGTAGGAAAAACAGGGCCTGTGTATCCATGAGAGTGAATGAGAGGCCGATAAGAATGGAGGTGGGTACTGGAGCAGCCGCTACAGTGACAGGTGAGCATACTTTTCAATACCTAAATCATGGGGAACGTAAACTAAATTTGGAAGAAACTGATGCCAAATTGAAAACTTACATGGGAGAAGACATACAAGTCAAGGGCATATGTTAAGTCACAGTGCACCATGGAGGTCAAACAGTGAAATTGCCCTTGGTAGCAGGCAGAGGACCAAGCATACTAGGACAAAACTGGCTGAGGGAAATCAACCTTGAATTGTCACAGAGATTCCAAAAGAAAAGCGAAA
Source organism: Carcharodon carcharias (assembly GCF_017639515.1). Taxonomy (NCBI): domain Eukaryota; kingdom Metazoa; phylum Chordata; class Chondrichthyes; order Lamniformes; family Lamnidae; genus Carcharodon; species Carcharodon carcharias. The sequence continues at coordinate 13,345,184 of NC_054491.1, read as the reverse complement.
ACCTGCCGAAAGACCTCCACACACACGACCAGTTTCCCTCCTGTCTAAGTATGTACATCTAGAAAAGTATGAAGAGAAACAGAAAGAGCTCTGCACTTCTCTCAATAAAATGAAGGATGAGTTGGCAGAGAAGGCACAACAATGCTTAATTTTCTAAGGGGCAGTACACCAATGCAAAAAAGAGATGGAAGAGCTAAAAAAATCAGCTACATAAAACCAGAGAGGCTTTGGAGGTAATAATTGCAGGATTTTCTAAGAACTCAACCACTGATTCACTCAAGTCAAGCTTACAGCTGAGAATAGTCTGGCCAATATGGAAGTCAAAAAGGAGGCCGAGAATGAAGTCAGTGTCAGAAAGAGGAATGCCCATCGAAGGACGACACAGAAGCACAAATAATACCATTGATCTTGGCAGTGTATGAGCATCCTTTCATTCGTAGACCTGGAAATCAAATTGCAAACACAGATGCACTCAGTTGTTTGCCCATGCAAGTAAACAATGAGGATGTTCCAATTCCTCAGGAATTCATTTTATTATGGAACTTCCTGGACTCATCACCGATATGTGCTAGACATATTAAAGCTTGGACAAATCGAGACCCAGTCTTATCCAAAGGGCGAGACCAAGTTCTTCATGTTTGGCCACAAGAACAAGAATCTGATGAAATGAAACGGTATTTCCAGAGAAGATACAAAATAACCAGCCAGGAAGGTATCATACTGTGGAGAGCACAACTGATTGTTCCTCCAAAAGGACGAAAGCCATTGCTATCTGAACTTCACAGTGCACATCCCGGAATCTCCAAAACGAAGGCAATAGCACGCAGTTATCTGGGATGGATGGAGAAATAGAACACTTAGTGAAAAGTTGTATGCAGTGTCAGCAACTGCAAAAATTACCTGCTACAGCCCCGTTACATACCCTGGGAGTGGCCAGCAAGGCCATGGATATGAGTACACAGCGACTATGTGGAACCTTTTATCATCGATGCACACTGAAAATGGATGGACATATATGAAGTGAGGTTGCCGACACCTGCTACAATTGACAAGCTACGACAAAGTTTTGCAACCAATGGACGACCTGAAGTGGTCGTGTCAGACAATGGAGCAGTACTTACAAGTGCTGAGTTTCAACGACTTATCAGCCTCAACAGTATTATTCATGTGAAAGCTTCTTCAAATGGACTGGCCAAGAGAACAGCTCAGACATTCAAATCTCATGTGAAAAAATTGCCTGGAGATTCTATAGCTACTAAATTAGCACGTTTTCCTTTCCACTATCGAACCACCCCTCATATGACAACAGATTGTGGAATTGTTGATGAAGTGCTATCTCCAATCGAGATTGAGCCTAATTATACCAAACTTGGGGGAAAGGATGGGGTGATGGGGAGGTGGAAAGGAGTCAGGGAAATCAGAAAATTGGATATGACTCACATTCGTGATAGGACATTTAATGCAGGAGAGAAAGTACTTGTGAAAAATTTTAGAGAAGGACCAACATGGTTATTTGGTGAAGTAAATGCAGTAACGGGACCTCTTTCCTACCATGTGAAAGTGGAAGATTGAGTCATACGGAGACATGTGGATCATATAAGAGGAGGAGAAACAAAATACCCAGAAATGATTCCACCAGTGTTCATGACTGAATCACTGTTTCCTGTTGAAAGAGCTCAACCGAGTACAGATGTGTCTGAAGGGCCGACTATACCTGAAAAAGTCAAGGAAACAGATTTGCAGGTACCTACTGAAGAACCAGATGCTCAGATGACTACAGTGAGGGAGGTTCCAGATAAAATATCAGAAGCTTTAGAGCTGAGACGTTCTGCATGCATAAGGAAACCCCAGAAAGATTGACCTTGTAAATTATTTATCTGTGAATAATTTGATATTTTGAGAAAAAATGAAAAATGTATTTCCGGGTGAAGGAGGAAGGATGTAGCAATCTGATGTGTAATTTACCTTTAAGACAAATGTTGTAACGTAATATCACATGATCCTGATATCCAATAGCAGAGTAGCGCGGGCTACATCTGTAGTCAGTCGTCTTGAGTTGGAGTCTGAAGAGTAAAGACGGAGGTTGAGTTGTAAGTACACAAGCTGCTGATTTTCTTTTGTAAGTAAATAGAATGTGTTTCTAAGAACAGTCTACTGACCTTATCTGTCTTGGTATCACCTCGAGTCAAGGGTGCAACCCGGATCCTTCAGCCCCAACAAACCAGGGAACTGGATCTAACACCATGCCTATCCCAATAGCTTTCTTTTTGCAAGTTCCAGACTTACACTAGCCTTTAAAACAATCTTATGATAACTATTTGCCGGTAAAGGTTTCCAGTATGAAGCAAATAAATAATTTTTATTTTGGGCAACCATAAAGGCCACATCTCTACACAGCACAAGACCTGTGGTCATTGATATTTTTCCTGCGATGAACAGCTCTAATTTGTCTCTGACCACTAGGTGGCAATAATCTAGTTTGACGTGTCAATATTTGGACTCCTCCTCCTAAAATTTGAAAGCCCAGTATCGTTCAGCATCTAAGTTGAGTCTCAGTCTCACAATCTTGCTTTTTAATTTAGTTTTTCACTTGATGTGGGCAAGGACCAGCATTTGTGGCCCATTCCAACTGCCTTTGAACTGAGTGGCTTGCCCCATTTCAAACGGCTGTTAAGAGTCAACCATATTGCTGTGGTCTGGAGTCACATGGGCCAGGTAAGGACTAAGGACTGTAGCTTTCCCCTCCGTAAAGGGGCAGTAATGAACCTCGACAATCCATGATCCTGAATACCACATGATGACCACTATAGTTTTCAGTTCCAGAAATTTAGTTGAATTTAAATCCCATCAGCTGCCATGGTGGGATTTGAACCCATGTCCCCAGAACATTAGCCTGGGCCGCTGGATTACTAGTCTACTGGCATTACCACCACACCGCCACCTGTTTGCCTTCCAATCTTTGCTCCTTAAGTCTTTTTAGACACTGTTGAGAAATCCTTTTGCGTTGACTCCTATCTGATCAGTACTGCGTTGGGCTAAGCCTCCTAATAATGGGTCCAGAGTATCCAATCCCTTCGAAGATCGCCTTGCCAAAATGTCAGTTGTGGTTCATCTGAAGTATCCTGAATTCCTCCTCAGATATCTTGCCTTTGACCAGTGGGAAATCCTTCCAAGGCATATGTCATGGATCCTGAATACCGCAAATTCAAAATTAATTCACTTTGGCTTTCTCTCCAATATGAATCAAATAAGTGGAGGGTTCTGTTTTCTTTATTACACCTTACTTTCTTCCCCTATAATTTTGCACTCCTACTAACGATCCAAAAATACTAAAAAATTGACATTAATTCTGTTTTGAACTAGCAGTAATCAGGATGTCTTGGAGAAAACAGGCCTTTTGATGTTTGATCACTGGCTGACTGGAACATTGCTGGCACACTTGAGGCTTCATCACAGTCAATTATATAAATAGACATCCTAGTGAACATTGAAGATCAAATATTACATGAAGTTAGCTCCTAGCTTTAGTTGTTGGTAAACATACAGCAAATCCAGTTTACTGAATGAGGTGGCTTTGGATAGTGTTATTAGCAACATATCAATTTTGGATGAAGGCTAAGGTTTATCCTCTACGCTACAGTTTACTGTTACTTTGTAATCCCTACAGATTTGTATGTATGTATTGGGATTTGGCACCAATATGAAGTGCAGACCAACGATTTCAGTCAATCTCTTGAGGTAGTGCTATCAGGTTCTTGTTCCACTGCTTTCCTAAGGAAATACAGTACAGATTTATTGGCTCAGCATCAGAGTGGAACACAAGAACAAGAGCAGGCCAATCAACCCCTGAGGCCTGTTCCACCATTCTACTGGATTATATCTGACCTGCACTTGAATTCTATTTACCCACCTTTTGTTCCATATCCCCCATACCCCGAATGACATAAATCTGCTGATCTCAGTGGTGTCGATTTCAACTGAATCAACACGCTCACCGTTTGTGGGAGTGAGCTCCAGATTTCCACTTCCATTTTTGTGAGAAAAGGGAATCCCGGTGTCACCCCTAAATTGCAAGGCTCTAATATCACGGTTACGTCCCCTTGTTTTAGATTCCTTCACACCAGAGAAAATAGTTTCTCTGCATCAACTCCATCAAATCCTTTAATCATTATAAGTACTTTGATTACCACCTTCAAAACGGATGAAAATACAAGCCCAGTTTAAACAACTTGCCCTCATAATTTAACCTTTTACCATTCTGGTAAATCTGTGCTCTACCATTTCAAAGGCAGGTATATCTTTCCTGAGATTTGGTCGCCAGTATGGAATGCTGTTACTCCCGATGAGGTCTGACCAAGGCTCAGTACAGCTGGAGTATCACTTCCTCACTTTTGAACCGACTTGCAATAAAGGGCAGCCATCCATTAGCCTTGTAGATCACTTTCTGTACCTGCGCACTCTCTTTTAATGATTTATATACACGGGCTCCTTTTACTTCTCCAGAGCCCCAAGCCGCTCACCATAAAGAAAACATTTCGATTGTCTTTCTCCGCTTTAAAATGTGACCACAGGTTCCAGGGATGAGACTGCTACCGCTGAGTCATATCAGAGGTAAGGATGAGTCAGGAAAACTATTTCCATTGATTGGAGTGTTGCCAACTAACGTGACTAACTGTACGGCCATCACAAAAAGAATGAGGAGAGAAATTAAGAGTTTTTTTTTTATATAGTCGTTTGTTAGGTCATGAGACCTTTCCCAAAAGAGTGTGGAGGCACAATCCATAATAGTGTTTAAATTACAAGAGAAATATTTTTTAAAAAATGTTAATGGTTGTGGGGAAATGGAAAGAAAAAGGTCCAGGGAGACAATTCTATCAGAGAGCCAGCACCATCATGATAGGCAGAACAGCCCCCACCCCTGAACTGTAAAATACTGCAGATTGAGAGTGACATAAACATCAGTGTCAGATTACCTGATTTGCTCTCTTGTTGAGTGGAATTCTGCAGCGGTAACGTTATCTTGGGAAATTGACTCCAGCGTGAGAGCAAGCTAAAGTTGAGATACTTGGACGAGGGCAATTCGATACCAAGGTGCTTACAGGTTATGTTTATCTCCCTATTTTCATTTGTTATTCTGCTCTCCCTTTACCTTTCATTTTGAGAAATGTTGTCCTCAGTTACAAGGCGCTACTTTCCTGCTGCTGAATAATTGCTGCCCTTTTAACTGGTTTTCGACAATATCTCTCAATCAAGTCAATCCACCTGAAACCCTGCCTACATTACTTCTGTACACAATCTATCCTTTATACAAAATGAATCACCATATATCCTCCATGCTTACAGGACTGCTGTCCCGCTGAAAGCATTTTCTGTCCTCCTCTTCCTGCTATGTGAGTAATGGACATTTGTTGCTAAGTTTTAAAAGTAGGTAATAAGTTCTGGAGCCATTTTCTCTGAGTTTCTTAGCTGTCATGCTCTGTCAAGTACAGCAGAGTGGAGGAACCCATTGCAGTAATTGCAAATGCTTAAGGCTGTGGATTAGAACCATAGAAATGTTACGGTGCAGAAAGAGGCCATTCAGCCCTTTGTGTCTGTGTTAGCAAAACAAAAGAGAAAAAAGAAACTAGCCGCTCATTTTAAACTCACTTTCCAGCACCTGGTCCATAGCCTTACAGGTTACAGCACTTCAGATGCAGATCCAGGTACTTTTTAAATGAGTTGAGCGTTTCAGCCTCAACCACAACATAGGTAGTGAATTCCAGACGTCCACCACCCTCTGGGTGAAAAATCTTTTCCTCACGTATCATGTTCAAGCCCAACTCCCGGAACTTTTATTTTTAAATTCATTCATGTGATGCCCACATCCTGTGAATGAACAAAACAAAACTTGAGCACAGAAATCTAGGCTGATACTCCAATGCAGTCCTGAGGAAGTGCTACACTGTTGGAGGTACCCTCTTTTTGGATGAGATGTTAAAATGAAGCCCTGTCTGTTCTCTTAGATGAATGTCAAAGATTCCATGGCACTATTTCAAAGAAGAGCAGCAGAGTTCTCCTAGATGTTTTGGCCAATATTTATCTCTCATTCAACAACATTAGATCAGATTACCTGGTCATTATCACTTTGTTGTTTGTGGGAGCTTGCTGTGCACAAATTGGCTGCTGCATTATAACAGTGACCACACTTCAATGCCTTTTAAAACTATGAAACATTTTGAGGTTGTGAAAGGCTATATGTAAATACAAGTCTCTCAAAAAAGGAAAGCTGAGGGGTGACCTAATAGAGGTCTTTAAAATTATAAATGGTTTTGATAGAGGACACAGAGAGAATGTTTCTTCTTGTGGGAAAAAGCGCCAACAGAAGCCATCATTATAATTTTGTCACCAACAGATCAAGTATGGAATTCAGAAGAAACTTCTGGTGGTGGGAATTACTACAGGGAATGTTGTATGATGTTGTATGTGCCGGAATGACATTATAATGTAAGGGTGCTCAGAGGGAAGGGTTAACGTAGAACTGGAGAATAGCACTGCCCATGGTATGATGTATAGTCACATGGTAATAGATTGACTGAACGCTCTAGAAGCAACCTGCATGGAGTTAGCCACACCATGTATGACATTAACTGGGATCTGTACATATTTAAAGATTAACACCAAATGGTTCATGTTAAAACATATTAATCTTGAACTCACCATTGAGACATTAAATGAACCCATAACACAACAGGGAGTGGTTGAAGTTGTGAAGATAGATCTTTTTTATATTTTTGGAAACATAGTGGTATTCTGTAAAGAAGGCTGTATGTGAACATGACTAATTTAAGGTTAGTAAATCCAGCTTGTCTTTGGGAACTGAGATGAAAGGTAAAGGTGCTAGATGCAAGCATTTGTAATGAGAGGCTCGTGAAGTGGATTTACAAGTAAATAGGTTGGGTTTTAAAATTTGCATTAGGTGATGGATAGAGACTTGACTTTTCAGTTGTTAAATTTCAAAGGGGAGTTTTGAATGGACAAAGGACTTTTACAACTTACAAAAGTTTCATAAGCAAACAAGGGAAGGTTATTAAATTTTATTTGACCTGCAAGTGGAGGCAATAGGAAAACATTAAATATTTTTATGTTTCGAAAAGTTGAGTTAAAAGAGGTGTTTGAGAACAATGGAATCTAGGATTAAAGAGGGAAAAAGGTATTTAAGGAAGGAAGTTTAGTTGAGTTGTGGTGGCTGTGTGGGGGAGGTGTCCTGAGACTAGCTCTGTGCTGAGAAAAGGTGTGAAATATGAAGCAGTCATCCAGTGGGACCAGAAAAGTCTTTGTGTCAGAAAGCAGGATGTTTCTGAACTTTCTTTGATTTCCACAGCAGAGCAGATGAGAGTGAGAAGCTATGTGGTATACCTTTAGTAAAGTGACAGTTTTGCCTTTGGTAATATTACTGGATTTTTATGGTTAAAAATCAATAAGGGATTGTTGCCAAGTAGTTTACTTGTGTGTTCAGATGAGGTGGGTTTTTTTTTAGGAGGATGTTTTGTTAGACTGTTTTAACCATGTAACTTTAATCTTGTGCGCTTGTTTTTTTTTCTTTTTGTTAATAAATCTTTTAATTTTAAAATCCTAAAAGTGTTACTGGGATTCTATGCTTCTGGGATCAGTAGTTCTTTCCCTTGTTTTTAAAATACAAACAAAAAGGTTATGATCAGTAAGACAAGTTTCCCTTTGGGACCTGGCTTTCTCAGCAAATAACATCAGCTGTGGTTGTAACAAAGTGAATAGTATAAATGCATTTAAAGAGAAGCTAGACAAGGAGAAGGGAATAGAGGTTTACAATGATAGATTGAAATGATAAAAGATGGGAGGAGGCTTGGGAGGAGCATAAACTCTGACATGGAGTGACTGGACCGAATGGCATGTTTCAGTGCCATGCTTCCTATGTAATCCTATGCAAGTCTTTCTTTCTGGGATATCCTATTCAATCATAAGGTCAAAATTAATGTTTTGTCAAAGGTTTTCAGTAAACGGGCAGAGTCCATACACAGTTTAAAACGACAGTTGCTTGCCACTGAAGAGGATGGGAGCGAGGGAGAAGTACGCAAATCAGTAGTTGGTTAAAACTTTGTTTCTAGAGTCTGGGTGTTGTTGCATCATTTGCTATATCTGCTAAACGTTACCCAACGTGAAAAAAAGTTACGAGACTAAGGCGCAAAACAACAAACTCACTGGTGAGGCCTTCCATGGTCTGGTAGACTACAGGTAATCACTGTGGCCTCAGTTGAGATGTAAGGGAGGGAATTGTTAACCAGCTTCATTAGTTATAAACATGGATAAGCTATCAGATAGCTATAAGCAACATAACAATAATAAAGCAACAGAATCTGGAAGAAAGAACAGGCCTATACTGAGACGAGTTTAGAACAATGAGAAGTGAGCTTATAATTGAAACGTATAAAGATTCTGAGGGGATTTGACAGGATATATGCTGAGTGGATGTTTCCCCTCGCGGGAAAATATAGAATGAGGGGGCACAGTTTCAGAATAAAGGACCCCTGTTCTTCTGGTTCCCATAGGAATAAACATACCTTAGACTGAAAAATGCTGGAGCTTCATCTACCATGTGGCTGGTAGACTGAAAGATGATGGATCCTACTGCTGCTACCATGATACATTCTGTTGTTGCAGTCCTTGAAGGATATGGGCTTGGACACCATGAAGCAGTCTTGTATAAGTTACAGGAAGTCTTTATTAACAAAGCTGAATTATGTACATATCTATATTAGGTATACTAGGTCCTTACTACTTGCTACTCATCTCTAGACTAGCCCTAGTTTGAGGTCATGTGCCTTCTTATATCAACATGCTAACCTTTTAGATACCAGATCCTTCTACTACACCTCCCCCCAAGTCTTAATCCCCTGGATAGAGACTGACATTAGTTTACTTCCAGTTTGTTTTAAGTCTTACGTTACTATAAGTCTTGTGTACCAACTTCACTGTTACAACTATAAAGTATTCTAACTCTATGTTATTCCATTCTAAACATTAACAACATTAACATTAACAGCATGCATTAACAATGTTCTCACTACCCCATCTTCCCCCTTCAAATCCTTGGCATCAGAGATTCAGGTGGTCTGGAGGTCTTGTACCCCTGCCACGTCTGGTTCGCTGTCTGGTGGGGAGAGTGGTAGGCTCTAGAGGTTCTTGCTCTTGGCAGTGGCTTGGAGGTTGTTCTGGAATGCAGGTATAGCTTCATTTGCATCTTCCATTGATGGATAGTGCCCCATGCCTGGTCGGTCTGGATGGCTTGGTGGTGATTGGTTGTAGTTAGTTGCGATTGTATCTTTCTGGGTGGATGAAACTGGTATCCGTCAGGTTGTTGGTAGTTTTTTTTCTTCTTTCGCTTTTTCGGGTGTCTGGAAGCTCATTGCGAATGAGGGAGAGCTTTCCTGTGAATAGAAGACGACTGGCTAGGTAGGTCGCCTTTGTTTAGTTGTGTAGGTTGTGTGAGGCTGCCATCTGGTTGCAACAGATGCTGTGATTTCAGCGCACTGCCTGGAGGTTGTAGTGTTTGTGCGACAGTTGGCGTGTTTACTCTCGCTGATGGTAGTAAATGTTTCTCTGAAGGTCGTTCTGGCTCTGGCATCACTTGCACCAGGTAACCTCATGCATGGTAGGTTGGCCTGGCCATTGGGGAGGTTCAGGGACATGGAATGGAGAAGAACAGACATGCTCAGCGGAAAGAGAAGAGGTTACAAACGAAACCAATGTTTGAATGCTGTTTTATGGTTGAACCTTCGAGAGGATGCCATTCTGAGCTGGGCGAGGACTGTGGTTGTCTTCACCTCTTCTGCTGGCTGCTGATCGAGAGCTATGCAGGCATCCCTGCTGAGGAGAGAGAGGGGCTGATTTCACATGACGTACATCAGCCCCATGATCTGTTTATTGCTGTACCTCAAGGGTTCCTATGTCATGCTAATGACCAGGAGCTGAACTCCCTTACAACATGGGCTGTCTGTCGTTTGGACCCAGAGGCCTTGGAACCATGGTTTGACATTGGATAGGACTGTCACTCCAGCACCTGAATCTAACTTAAAACTGGCTAGGTAGCCATTCACTATGATGTCTGTGTTCAAGAACAAAGAACTGCATCATCTGATGTCACCCATAAAGAGAAACTGTGTCCCTTCTAGGTGGCTGGCTTCGACCTCATGCATGGCTTCAGGTAGTCTGTGCCGTGATCTCGACTTGTACAACTTACTGATATGTCCCTGTCTGAGGCAGTGGAAGCACTGGGCAGTACTTGCTGTACATGGGTCATTCGTGTGAGCGCACTTTGCACCACAATGCTGGCAAGATTATACAGCAGGATGGTTCATGGCTGGCACATTCTGACTTGGGCAGTCTCTGCACTTCTGTCGCTTGACAGGGAGGACTGAGGTGTGGCTTCTGCCCGACAAAGTGTGCTCTCCTCTCTGAGAATGGTCCTGTGTTGGTCACGCAGCTCAGAGAGTCTAACCAGCTGGACAGTCTTGTCGGGAGTAAGACCATCTTTGGCTTGGAGGAGGCCAGAGAGTAAATCACCCGCTACGGTTCTATCTCGAATGAGTTTGGATTTTAAGTCGCCACATCCACACCCTTCTGCCATGTGGTAGAGATCATTGATGAAGGAATCGACAGGTTCCCCAGGCTGCTGGACTCTCCTGTTAAATTTAGCATGCTCCCGGATTTTATTGGATCTCAGATTGAAGAAAAGGTTATAAGATTCTAAAGCATTGCCAAATTTAGCAGATGGCTCATTTATGGCTTGCCTTGCAATGATGTCATCTGCCATTGGGCCAATGGAATAAAATAGTGTGCTAACTTGTTCTACCTCCAATTTTTAAATTTAATCTTGCGGTTGCGCTATACCTCAAAAATCTTTTTCTCCAATAACCCCCTATTCTGCGACTGATCAAGGCCATAAGTGAGGCCTATTGGACTTAGGAGCAAAGAACTGTGATCCATCTTTAAAATTCTTAAAGTATAGCTTTAAGAGGGAAGAGGATTTCAAAACGGCGACGAAGGAGGGATTTTGCACACTCCTCGAACTTTGGTGCGGATTTCAAAATGGCAGACATGCTTCGATGAAGAAGGAGAGTCCAAAATGGCTGCCGGGTCGGAAGACCGGTTTGGGACCTCTCATTCTGCTACGGTGTGCTGCAGGTCGGGAACAGGTTGGGAGAACAAAGTTGTTTCTGGCCGGGAGGCCGAAGGATCACGAGGTAATTGGCTTAAGGGGAAAAAAAAATTTTCTCCATCTTCTTGTTTATCTTTTTCTGAACCCGGGTGTCACATGGGGAGGATGCTGAGCCGGGGTTCAGGCTAGTGACTGAAATTAACAACAGCGTTTCTGTCTGATTTAATTAAAGATAGGACTCACGGGACTGGTTAGCCTGGAAATTTAAAATAATTTTCTCTCACCCTGCAGACTGCTGGCTCTGCTTGGTTGGAGCTGAACTGCCACAAAGGATCCAGTGGAGTCTTCTGCCTGAGTTTAAACTTCTACCTTTTTCCTGCTTCCAGTCTCTTGTGTCTCTGGAGCTTCTCCGGTGATTTTTCTCAGTGTCTTAACTTCTGTAGTGAGATTGCTTCAGTGCTGAAAGTACTGAAGGTGTACTCTTCTTTCATTCTTCAGGATTGTAGTAAGAATGAAAATTTTGTACCCCTTGCTGCTGCCATGATGGATCCTGCCACTGTTACCATGATACGTTCTGTTATCGCTGCCCTTGAAGGATATGGTTTGGATACCATGAAGCAGTCTTGCATAAGTTACAAGGAAGTCTTTATCAACAATACTTAACTATGTACATATCAGCAATAGGTATGGAGAGCACTCCATACTATATCCTTAGGCATTGCTACTCATTCCTAGACTGGTCCTAGCTCTAAGTCATGTGCCTTCTTATATCACCATGTGGGCAGTACTGTACTCAGTTTCACCTAAGTGCTTTAGGTACCAGATCCTTCTCCTACAGTAGATTGATACGTTGTTCAGCACATGACTGTAGCGCGACAGTGCTTGTGGCATCCCAGAATATATATTCACATAACAATTACCTAGCTCTTTATGAATAATAAAGCAATATAACAGACTCTATTTAAGTTGGAGATGGGGAAGAGTTTCTTCTCTCAGAGTGTCATGAATCATTGGAATTCTCTATTGCAGAAAGCAGTGAAGGCTGAGTCATTGAGTGTATTCAAGACTGACATGGACAGATTTTGAATGAGAGGGGAGTCAAGGGCCACAGGGAACAGACAGGAAAGTGTAGTTCAGGCCAAGGTTAGAGCAACCATGATTCAGGCCCAAAATCCCATAAATCCTTATGTTCATTCATGGGTAGGAGAAAAGACCTCAGTGGTGAGCAGGATTAAATGCTTTATTTTAAATAATGTTATAATATGGCAAGAAATAGAGTCATGAGGACTCGAAACATTGACTCTGTTTCTCTCTTCATAGATGCTGTTGACCTGCTAGAATTTTGCAGCATTTTCTGTTTTTATTTCAGATTTTCAGCATCTGCAGTATTTTGCTTTTGGAGAAGTAATTTATGCCTGCCTTAATATCTGCTTTTGTGTGTAAGCTGAACCATTATTATAATGTCCTGGGAGGCTAGAATTTCCTTGAAATTGATGATAACGTGATAGCCAAAAAGATGTCCAGGAAGAATGCCAGAATTGATGTATTATTTAGATGCAGAATTCTTCAATACAAATCATCATAATGTCTGTCAATAGAGTACTGTGGTTATGGTTGGACATGAAATATTGATTATAGGTTTGCAGGGGCCAACGTGGGAGAATAAACAGATCAATAATCCTTCAAGTTAGAAATACTGAAGAAAAACATCTCTGCAGGATTGTCCCATGTTGGATCTTCGAGCTAGTGAGGCATTGATTTATGGGAAAAAAAGTTTGCTCCATCTTCTTGCTTTCTCTTGTTTCGAACTTGGGATGTCACTTGGGGAGGATGCCCATTTCAGTCAAGATTTCAGTCAAGGATGCACAGGGAAGTGAAAGAGCATTAAAGGAGCCGATGGAGGAGATGGGTCAGCCAGAGTTCCCAATCTTAATCATTAAACACTGACCCTTGCAGAAAACTGTCCGTCTGTAGACAGAACTCCCCTCCCCTATTTCCTGGCCCACCGGCATCCATTATTAAAGCTTAAAAGTACGAACAATCATTTAGCAAGATTTCAAACAGTGGTCAGGTCAGCTGATTAATTTACATGGTTTGAGAATATTTGTTTTTTTTTATCCTTTACACTTAATGATAAAGTATTCAGCTTTACTTAGAGGAAACTTTCACATCCAATAATGTCTAACTGATCGAGGCTAGAGTTTAGTGAGACATGGCTGAGAATCGTTATTGAACGTTCCAAATTGCATCTTTGATTTGTTTGATGGTTTACATATTTTGTTTTGAATTATAACCATCGATAATGTATGAGGCAGGTACAATTGCTAGATCGGCTTTAATGCAAAACTGATGATAGATTCACACCTACTATTAAATATCATGGGTTCACTCCCTCTTCAATCTTGGTGACGTCTTCACTCCTCTTCTCCTGAAGGCAGACCCCCCAGCAACCTTCCCAAGTAGCCATTCTTCATATGTGCACCTAGAAAGTGTCCATTGTAGAATAATAGAGTATATTAGACCGAAGATTAACTGTAATAGTCGGTAATATCACAGACATGTACTCCTGTGATCTAAGAAAGCAGCATGGAAGGAAGCTGGTCGAAGGGAGTGTTCTCATAACTACAAAATGTTACAATGAAGTTAGACTCTTTGCAGCTAACAGCTTTCGGGAGTTATTAAAATGATTCCAGCCCAACAACACAATAATACATGGTCGCAAGCGGTAAAAGAACGGTGCCAGAATAATCTCTACCTCTACCAGAGCGATTTGAGAAAGTTGCAGGCCTAAATCAGGCTGAAACATGGCCAAAGTGGAGACTCACTTGATTTCATATCGCAGTGAAGCCAAGCTGTGAGCTGGTCGATACACTGTTGTACGCAATGGCCGACTTTGCAGATGGCATTTCAGTTACCCTGGGGATCAATGAGGGTAAAGCCACAAAGGCCAAGGTCATTGCTGCATTGGAGAAGTATTTCAATTTCCACAAGAACAACATCATGGAACGGACAAGGTTAATGAATGTACACAGAGAGACGAGGAAAGTATCGGCATATTAATAATTTGCACTGGTTAGCAGAAGACTGTGAGTGCAGTAATCTGAAAGAGGAGTTAATTCATGACAGAATAGTTGTTTGGAGCAGTGGATGCTGCACTATCAGATAATTTGCAGCCTTGGGGAGACTTGACGCTGGTGAAGGCGATTCAATTAAGTAGGCAGAACTGAGGAGTGGTCACAGGAAAGCTGTGGGCTTTCTCCGGGTCCTGATGGACTTCATCCCAAGGTCTTAAAAGAGGTGGCTAATGAGGTTGTAGATGCGTTGGTGTTACCTTTCCAGGATCTAGGAAATTTTGGAAAATTTTCATCAGACTGGAAAGCAGCAAATATATGCCCTCTATTCAAGAAGGGACAGAGGCAGAAAACAGGCAACTAAAGGCCAGTTGACATCTGTCATGGGAAGGAGATAGAATCGATTATTAAGGAGGTTAATGGCTGGGCACTTAGAGGAAGTCAAGGTAATTGGAAAGAGTCAGCACGGTTTTGTGAAAGGGAAATCATGGGCAGAAATTTTTGCTGATAAGCCGGGCACATGCCCAACCCGCTGAAGTGTAAAATCGCGCGTGATGACATTGGGTGTGCGTCTCGATGTCATCGCATGATATTTCAGTTGTCAGGTGTGCATGGGAGTCGGAGCTGTGCTCGCAATCAATTATGAGGCCAGTTAAGGCCATTGAAAAGGCAAATAAGGTAGATTTTTACATTGCCTGTGCAATCTCGTGCTTGCTGCGTGGGCTAAACAGGCAGGTGGGCAGGCCACAGTTTCAAAAACCTCATCCAAGGGCGGGATAAAAAGGGGGCAGCAGCATTGCCAGGGTGAGTAGTGAGGAGTTTTGGAGGTAGTTTGATGCTAGTTGCTTGGTGGCACCTGGCAGCTTGATCTCTGTTTGGGGCTTCATTGTTACCATTTCCAGGCTTCACTTCAGGACTTATCGGTGTCTCCAAGGTCCCCGGAGGATTCAGACTGTGTGGAACCTCCCAGATATCAGACCGCCTTCCGTTACCCTGGTAATGGGGATTTTGGTCTCTGCTGGTGGCACCTCCCCTGAGGAGGAAGAGAGGGGCAGAAAGGAGAGGAGACCGGGTGTCCCAATGCAGCTTCCAGCAGAGGGACCTGTGGGAGGAGGGGCGCAGGCACAAGGGGCGCAGGGCCAGCAGGAAGCCCAAGGCAGAAGGGGCCGCAGAAGATACCACTATCCTGCTGCCAGGGTTTACAGGCAGCGATGCAGCTACCTCAACATGTCTGAGGGGCAATGCCGAAGGAGGCTCCACTTCTCAAGGGAGAGTGTGACCTCCATCTGTCAGAAGATTGTGTCTGAGGTCAGCTCCGACTATGTAGGTGGACACCCTATGCCAATGGCTCTGAAGGTCACAGCAGCCCTCAGCTTCTATACCTTTGGCCCTAGGGGTTAGTGGAGTCTCCCAATCAGCTGTTCACAGTTATGTGAAGCTGGTGACAGATGCTCTGTTCAGATGGGTATTGACCTTTATTCTTTACCACATAGACGAGGCCAACCAGGCTGAGCGAGCCAGGGGCTTTGCAGCAATCGCTGGGATCCCCCGTGTCCAGGGTGCCATTGACTACACACATGTGGCCATCAAGGTGCCAGTGGGTCAGCTGGGTGTCTTCGTCAATAGGAAGGGATTTCACTCCATGAACGTGCAGATACTGTGTGATCATAGGATGCAGATTCTGCAAGTCTGTGCAAGGTACCCTGGCAGCTCCCATGACACTTACATCCTGAGACACTCACAGGTGCTGAAGCCCTTCAGTGCTCCAGCCCGACTGGATGGATGGCTGCTGAGTGACAAGGTCCATCAGTTAAAAGGGTGGCTTATGACACCTGTCCGCCACCCAAGAACATTGGCAGAGCAGCGATACAACAGGAGCCATGCCTCCACAAGTGCGGTGGTAGAGAGAACACTAGGTCTTCTCAAGATGTGCTTCCGATGCCTGGAACATTCTTAAGGTGCACTACAATACCCGCCAGAGCGGGTGTCACTGATAGTGGTTGTATGCTGTGCTGTCCACAATCTGGCACTGGCAAGGGGGACCCACTGGAGGAAGAGGATCTTAATGCTGCAGCACAGGCCACAGAGGAAGAATCCAGTGGTGACTCAGAAGAGGAGCACGGTGAGGAGAATGCTGAGGGTGTAGATGCAGACCTCAGCAACTCCCAGGGAGGCAGGGACACCTGGGATGCCTTGATCCAACATTCCTTCAGCTAGGCTGCCAAAGATCTGCTTCCATCTCATGAGAGGGGTGCTGCCTCCATCCTGAATGTCTGAAATGACCCTTTAATTTGCACCCAAAGTCCATCCAATGCCTATGCACTCATGTCCAGCATTGCACACTGGCATACCCTGCACCAGAAAGAAAAAGGCAAAGTATACTCAAGCTATCAGAACCAAAACAAATTTAATGTTTTGTCACATTGAATGCATAATGACATTACTATTACTGGTGTTGATGTCCACACCAGCAGACGTATAAACCAAATATAAATGAACAGAAAATTACCCATGAACTGTCCCCTCTTGTGCTCATGGTGCCTTTCACTTAGATTTCCGAGTGCTACCTCTTGGTGCACACCCCGACCAATGTGTATCGACCTTCTTGCTGCCGATGTACTACCCAAGGTGTTGGTATCTGCGCTGGTGCCTGGTTCAGAGAGCGGGTGCAAATGAAGCCCACTGGTTCTCCAACGTTAACGGTGATCCTATGGGGTCCAGGGAGTGGGTGATTCTAAGGGAGAACAAGGACACATCATTAGTTAAAGTCATCACTCTATCACTGGTGCATGCCAGGCACCCTGGTGAGACAACGGAGATCTGCATCATGGTGCCATTGTCTTTCAATGATCAATGAGGACTCCAGGTTTGACGTTCCCATCAATGAAGAGACTACAATAGAATGGTCGTTCAATCTGAAACTCTCGCCTCTGTGCACTGCACTCTTACCTTCCATCTGGCACCCCAGCCTCTCCACGCTCGGTTGCACCTGCAATGTGCCAGCTCTCCAGCTCAAGGGTGTCCTGCTCGAACCTGCTGAGCAACAGCAGGTTGGGCTGCCCTCCACCTATACGTGACCTCTCTTATTGGTTATGGCTCATTTTCTCCTGAAAAGACAGAGGAGCATTGATTAGTCCACTCTTTACCTGCAGCACCATTGCAGCCTGGCCAAACCCAGCTGAGGAACACCTCGCAGGGCACATCCGAGTAACCGCCCACACTACGCAAGGCACTCAGTCCAAGCAGCCAGGTCTCACCCCTTGGACAGCTCCGGCATCATTGACAGTTGATACTCAGACTCTAGCACCCCTGAGGTCCATGGTGGGGGGGACGGCCACGCTTTAGCGCTTCTGCACACTGACTCATGTCAACATGGTACTCACCCTTCCGGAGCGCAGTGGGTCATTGAACCTCTTCCGGCACTGCACCCATGTGTGCCGTACCACGTCATGGCCGCTAACCAGCGCTGCAACCTCCTCCCATGCCCTTTTTGTGAGGTGTGGTGGCCTCCTTCTCCCATCTCTGGGGACAAGGGTGTCCCTCCTGGAATCCACCTCGTCCAGGAGAACCACGAGGTGCTCATTTGAAAAGCGGGGGGAGCCGAGTGCCCACCCGCCCTGCCCTCCCGCCTGGCGTCTCCAGCCACACTCAACCCCACCACTTGAGCTTACTAATGCCGAACAGATTTCTTCCGTGGCAACCAGAGGCTGCTTCTGCCATTTATAAACCGGCTGCTGCGTCACCATTGGGCTCCAATGGCTGCAGCGTGCCCGCCGACAATTCAAAGGCCTATTAAGGCCATTAAAGTAATAATTAAGTTCAATTTTTTGCTGCCCATCCAACCTTACGTTTCCAATTTTACATTATGCAACTTAGGAGAGTTTTACAAAATGATCCATGTTAGAATTGGCACAAGAGATGTCCCCTGGAAAATTAAAAAAAGGGTTAGAGACAAAGATTTCTTTAAATTTATCTGCTTCTGTATATTCTAAGGTGATAAAGCGGACAAATATATCTCATATAGTTTTGTTCTAAAAGCAGCCCTGATTTCCACATAGTGTCATTTATCATTAAACCCCAAATTCACCATGAGTTCTCAATGAGTCAGTCAGCAATTTTTTTTTTTAAAATTGCAATCAATCTTAGGTGGTTCTGCACTGATCAAATGTATTTCTGAGGTGCATTTAACATCACTTCTTAATATTAAACAATGGAGCAGGTGTTTAAATGGCACTCCGCAATATGTAGAAGTATATGATTCAAAACGTGAATTCTGGTTTTCTGTCCACTGATGCTGCCAGAGCTGGAGTGTTTCCCCCACACTTCCTGTTTTTATTTCCGACTTCCAGCACCTCCAGTATTTTGCTTTTATTCCCCAATACTCCTCAATCTACGCAGAAACATAAAAGGGATTCAGAATTTTGTGAAGGGTAAAAGATGACACTTTCTTAAGCAGCAAGCATCTTCACCCAATACGATACAGTGGTGCCAGATCAGTAATATGTCAGATAGGAAGATAATGTTTCATGATTCAGTTCATGAAATATTTATGTTAACTAAATTATTTTTCAGTATCTTGAAAATGTTCCCTTCCTCATGGGGGCATTTGCCAGCTGATACTAAATGCCAGAATTCTCTGCGTGTGCAAACTCTCTTTAGGATGAGCGACTGTCGAGTTATTTTGATCTATTTAGCAAATTTCCGTCAAAAAGTCAAGACCTTTTTTCTCTCAGCTACTCTGCATTTTCTTTTGGTTTCTGGATGACGCTCATTCTCATTTATTTTTTCCCAAATTGTCTGTGACATTTTGTCTCTGGATACTTGTCTCTCTCAGGAGATTGCACAATTCAGGGTGGTGAGTTGTGGGGGTGGAGGGGGGGGTTGTATGCGGTGGTTTGGGGGTAGTGCTGGTTGGGTACAGGCTGGAGAATTTGACAGTGCTCCTTGGCTGCATTCGACTGGCCTCGATGGGCTTGGCGGGTCAGATTGTCTTACTGCATGTTCATGGGGCCAATCTATTCCCAGAGAACTGGTACTCATGAAGCACCTGCTGGATGTAGAAAACCCAATCAGATTCCTATTATTTTAAGATGTCTTCACACTTCCAGTGTGCAGCTGACTGCAAATGTACGCCTCACCCTCTGTTGACTGCATTTAACAGAGTAAGCTAACTGCCTTACAGCAACCTGGGCATTACTGTGGACTTATGAACATTACATTTTGAGCATGGGGATCACTGAAGTGCTTGGACACTGCATCAATAGCAGCACTACAGGGTAAAAAGGGTAGACGGATGAATGGACATAGCACCCTCAAAACAGGGTCAATAATCCAAGGCAAAAACAGAATTACCTGGACAAACTCAGCAGGTCTGGCAGCATCGGTGGAGAAGAAAAGAGTTGACGTTTCGAGTCCTCATGACCCTTCAACAGAACTGAGTAAAATTAGGAGAGGGGTGAAATATCAGCTGGTTTAAGGTGAGGGAGGGGGGGTGGTGGGGGGAGCTGGTTGTAGAGATAAGCAAGCAGTGATAGGTGCATTTTACTCAGTTCTGTTGAAGGGTCATGAGGACTCGAAACGTCAACTCTTTTCTTCTCTGCCGATGCTGCCAGACCTGCTGAGTTTGTCCAGGTAATTCTGTTTTTGTTTTGGATTTCCAGCATCCGCAGTTTTTTGTTCTTATCTCTTTTTTTTTTGTTTTTATACCAATAATCCAAGGGACAGATGTGACAGCACACATTGTATAGCAAATGTAAAGCTGTTTTCAATTCCAAGGTCCGGGACAACGTACTGAGGGATGCACTAAAGCTTGAGGCAGCTGCCGCAAGGACTCAATGGGGAAAGACCACTGCCTAAGGCCCTCCTGCTCTACTATACTGAAGTGCAGGAAAAAGTATAACACCCCTTGGGGGCTGTATGCACCAGAGAATGTCTGACATAATGTGCATTGTAAATTTAACATGCAATTGCAAAGTGAAGCCAGGCATCTCGCATACTGTATTGAAAGAAACAGATCTATATTGTACATTATAGAATGTCAAATTTGAACTGTTCCTTTTACAAATTTTACAAAGAAAGTATATTTTTGGAGGAAGAAAAGCAAAGATATTTTGAACCCTGCACTGCACACCAAGTTGGCCACTTCCTGACTTCAGAAATCAGCCACTCTTCTGTTTAGTTGCAAATACAAAATGAGGATGTGTCCAAGAGTGGACCAAGGTGTTTTATTCCTGCAGTTTTCATCTCTACATGCCATGAAATACTAGATTTTTGTCCTGCATTGACTCCTCTCACAGCTAGATGGAGACCAGTAAATCGTGTGGAGAATATGTTGGTGCAGACCCATATTGGATTGTCTGTACTGTTGCTTCCTGATGCACTGACATACAACAACATTGGAGGCTTGGTAAATCACCATGTAGTAAATTTCTCCAAAACAAGTCTGTAGAAATAATTATGAGTCAACAAGTCAATAACACAATTAAACAAAGTAAATCCTAGCTGAATTGTCTCCTCCTCTCATTAGGAGTGCTTTAAACCTCTTCTGCCTGACATCAATGTGCCATTTTCTGTTGCTTTGAAATCTGGATTCATGACCAATCACCAATTACTGATCAATTTTCCCCTCCAGTAAATGCTAATACTGATTAAACAGGTCTAGACATTGAGACTGCAGCGCTGCTGACTTCTAGTCTCACTGACTGCTGTTCACAGCATGCTGGAAGACTGAAATGAATTGTACAGCAAGTATAGCTCTTTAAAGAGAGTTATGTTGGGAATATGGTTCTGGTTGCCAGCAGGCATAATAAGCAGGCAGTGTCTGACTTTTAAAACAATCTACCTTGGTAATCTTTGATTTAAAGACAGCATTCAATAGGACATTGATGAAACAATAATAATGTTACATTTGCTGGTTGCTTTGAAGGTTGTTTAAGACTCTTGACTGTGTGTGGTTTGACGTGACATTTTAAAGGGCCACAACCTCTCTGCTGAAGTGTTTAGCAAAGCTCCCTTCATTTCTTTACCAGTAAGTGAAGTGATTATGCAAATTACACTATTATGCATCCCCTTATCTGGCACATGTGACATTGTCATGCGGGTAAATTCACTGATCCTGTAGCTCAGCCCTATCTCTCACTTGTGCTACCCTGGACAAAGAATCGGAAACAATTTTTCATAATGTGGTATCTCTTTAAACCAGAATCACTGCCCACCATTGCTGCTTAGTGTCAAATTGAAAACCCTTTTGCCTGATTGGAAATT
This sequence comes from Carcharodon carcharias, assembly GCF_017639515.1. Taxonomy (NCBI): domain Eukaryota; kingdom Metazoa; phylum Chordata; class Chondrichthyes; order Lamniformes; family Lamnidae; genus Carcharodon; species Carcharodon carcharias. Next base: position 13,323,680 of record NC_054491.1, on the reverse strand, counting down.
TCATTCAGCCCAAATCTCCTGAAAGGTTCAAAACTGTTTTGCTTTTCAGATGCTGTATATTTCCAACATTTTCCTTTTAAAACGTGTAGCAATAAGTTAAATTTAAATTAGTTGGTAGGACATTTTATTTTATAGCATTCAGCACAAAGAACTCATTTTTCTAGATACTTAACATCGCTGTTTTCTATCTTTGAGGCTGAAATGTATTCAGAGACACAGCTATCTTTAAAGCTGCACAGTTATGCTACTGTTGTAGGATGTACAGTTTACATAGGTCTGGTATGTTCTTGTTAGATACAAACAAAAAGAGTAATATTGTACATGTACAATTGCATACAAACAGAAATGGAAGAGACTGAATAAACCCTGTGTGAACTGCCATATGATACGTTTACATCTCCTCAATCCAACTTTATAAGGCATTTGATTATTGGCTATGTTGATAGTTTAAGCTAGAAATTATTTTGCTCACCACATTGATGCAAACTTCATAGAGGCTTTACTTTGTTTGTTCCTTTCCATACTTTTATTTTAAACAAACCTTTCTAAGTCCCAGGTTTAAAAAGGAGGATAAGCAACTTTTTCTTGCCTTATTTTAATATGTAATCATATCAGCTTTAAGGTATTGGATTAAGGAGGTTATGAGTAATCCTTGTAAATTCTTATATTGTGAACTCTTTTTTTTGCAAAAATACACTTTATTCATAAATCTTCAACAACATTTCAAAATCACCATCACAAAAATACAATCAGGTTCAACTTTTACAACATGAATCACAAGGTGCATCAGTACAAACAATGAATATTACAATCATTGGCAGACATGCATTTTGAGCTGTACATCCCAAGGGGCTCTTTACAGTTCCCAGCCCCTCGGTGCACTGTGGCAGAAAGGTCTTAGACAGCAACCCTTCCCCATTGCACCTTTGTGGCAGCTGCTCCAAGCTTTAGTGCGTCCCTCAGCATGTAGTCCTGGACTTTGGAACGTGCCAGTCTGCAACACTCGGTCGGGGACAACTCTTTGCGCTGGAAAACCAACAAGTTACGGGCAGACCAAAGAGCGTCTTTCACCTAGTTATATCGTGAACTCAATTTGAGTTTAGAGATTACAGTTTACTCATATTAGTGGACAAGCTGATAACACATTTGGATGGCTTTCCTCTGAACACTCTTTTAGTGGAGGAATTAATTGCTGTAAAATAAACAAGTTAATACCAGAGTTTAAATAGCAGAGGAATGTCATGTCACAGTCTTCATGTACAAACAATGAAGGAAATCAACAACAATTTATATGTTATGTGCTACTCATGTACTTCTACATATTGCGGAGTGCCATTTAAACTCTCATATTTGTGCTCCTAAACACATGCTCCATTGTTTAATATTAAGAAGTGATGTTAAATGCACCTCAGAAATACTTTTGATTAGTGCAGAACCAACTAAAATTGATTGCAATTTAAAAAAAAAAATTGCTGACTGACTCATTGAGAACTCATGGTGAATTTGGGGTTTAAAGATAAATGACACTATGTGGAAACCAGGGCTGCTTTTAGAACAAAGTTATTTGAGATATATTTGTCTCCTCCATCACCTCACAATATACAGAAGCAGATAAATTTAAAGAAATCTTTGCCTCTAATCTTTTTTTTTTAATTTTCCAGGAGACATCTCTTGTACCAATTTTAATATGGATCATTTTGTAAAACTCTCTTAAATTGCATAATGTAAAATTAGAAACGTCGCTCCCATTTTGGCCTACAGCAATGCAGGTAACTAACCACAGCAGCAAAACTTGCCCTTAGGTATTAAACACCTTTAGATAAGTAGGTATTTAACAGGAGCTGTTGTGCTTTAGATTAGCTTTGTGATCGCTACCGGCCATAGCTATGGCACAGAACTTGTCACAAACATGTCTATTTTGTAAATGTTAATTCTGATTGGTACAGACGCTATTGCTTCTGGGCAGGCGCTCGGAAAGGTTTTCTTCCATTATTCCTTTTCACGGTGATGACTTTTATTAAGCAAGTATTAATCTGACACCTCACCACATATCTCCAAAAAAAAAACATAAATTGAGTTGTTAACCATTGGGTTTCACATCAGTGAATCCAGCTTGGTTTACCTTTTCGAAGTTGTTCTTTTTTTCTTAGGTAATGGTGAGAAAGGAAAGCTGGGGCAAAATAGTTATGGTATCAAAGAAAGAAAGCTTTCTCGTTATCCCATGTTCATGTTGCAGTTAAATTTGTCAATGGAAAAAAGGCATAAAAATCCAACAAATCCAAAGCAGCTCCGATTGTGTTTGCCCACTGTCACCTATCCAGGATGGTGTTCTGTCCACTTCATTTCGACAACTATATGGAGTACAGTTCTGTATAAGCCACTGTGAGGCATGATGCAGATTGGAGCTGCTATTTACCAAATGGTACCAGCCCAACTGGTTGATTTAGTAGATGATGCATTAGTGTCATCGTTACATGAAAACTTCCTTACAGACTTCCACCAGGATTGCATGTTTGACCCCACTTGCTGTCTTACCGTCACTAATGACTAGATATAAATGGAAAAGTAAAGCTGCTCCTGCTAACTACACTTACAGCAGAGTGGTTAACCCCTGATCTGAGAGCATAAATGACAACCAAGTCATGAAAGACTGAGTGTGATGTTGCTGCTTTCTTCCATTCCATAAGGATCCTATGCAATATATTGAACTCCATTAAATATCCAAATGTATTCCTTGTTGAAAAAATTCTCCAGTTTGAATAAAAAAACAGAAATATATAAAAACGCGGTTTTTGAAAAAAAGAAAAACGTACTGTGGGCTTTAAATTCAACTGCAGAGGTCTGATCCCATGTTTGCAAGCTCTGCCCTTTCTTGATTGAGTGAATTAATGCCACTCCAAGGAACTTCAGGCCCAATCACCATCGGATTACCACTCCATGCCCAATTTTTAAAAACTTTACATTCATTCGTGGGATCTGGGTGTCGCTGGCTAGGTATTTATTGCCCATCCCTAATTGCCCTTGTTCAGAGGGCAATTTTAAGAGTCAACCACATTGCTGTGGGTCTGGAGTCACATGTAGGCCAGACCAGGTGAGGACAGCAGATTTCCTTCTCTATAGGACATTAGTGAACCAGATGGGTTATTACGACAATCGACAATGGTTTCATGGTCATCATTAAAATTTTAATACCAGATATTTATTGAATTCAAATTCCACCATCTGCCATGGTGGGATTCCAACCCGGGTCCCCAGAGCATTACCTTGGGTCTCTGGATTACCAGTCCAGTGACCATATCACTATTACCAATCACTTACACCAATTTTCTTTTCGATGCTATCGCACCCGATCTTCCAACTCAGCCTGATGAGATCCAGGCAGTGAAGCACAGCCTTGAGGCACAGCGTTGAACCGCATGAGAATTGAAAGGAAGGAGGCCCTGCCCCCATTTTTAGGACACTAGTTGCTGTAAACCTGGTAAGTTTAAAGGTCCCAGTGAAATTCAAAGGTCCTTGACTGGCCATTGAGAAGGTAAATGTCTAAGGTTAGTGGGTAGGATTTGGCGGGTGGGGTCGGCGGTCTGGGAGGCGGAGGGGTGGTTAGAGGATGTCAGGCCTAGGGGAGGAGGGGCTGTTAAGGGCCTTGTGTCCGGCCTGCGGGGCAGGGTGGGCCTTGGGGAGGGGGGGTGGCTTCGGGGGTGGGCGGGAGAGTGTTGGGACTACTGGGGCGCAGTGGGGGGTGTTGTTGGTGGAGGAGTCCCATGTGGGTGGGGTGGAGGGGGTTGTCCTGTGGGGAGGGGCGGCATTGGGAGACAATCTTGTTGGGTTGCGGTAGTGAGAGACTCCTGGTGGCTTGTGGGGAGTCCCATGGGGGTCAGTCTGGGTCTGTACAATAATTGCCCAGGAGTTAGAAGTGGTTTTAATTCTTTTAACCTTTTCTGGGTGGTTATTGATGTAACCCAGTCTGAACCATCTGAAGTTTGCGATTTGATTTACATTTTCAGATGTCTCCCAGTGCCATCCCAGGGGAAGTTTGTGCTTCTGGGCAATTGCCATGTACATCTTACCTGTGAACCTCTGAAGGGGATTCCCCAGTGCATCTTTGGGGTACCTCCCCCAACCTGACTCTGGGGAGCTCAGAAGTTAAGGCCCAATTTCAAAAGTAGCTCCTGGACACGTGCCTCATTTCGAAATTTCAGCAAGATGTCAAAAAAGAAAAGAACCTGCAAACTGGGTTGGTTGGGTGGGACTGTAAGAAACGACATACTTAACTATTGACATCCCAAGACACTCACAGCAAACCATCCTGACACCCGAACAACCGTAGTCACATTTCTGAAGCATTTGCTTGTTTTACAGTTGGCTCAGCATCTTTTTATGCAATGGTGATGTTAAGCTTGATAATAAACTGAGATAATTGCAAACATCAATACAAGAATTGCAGCCTGAAATATCGAACCCCATGGCCAGGAATTTCCATGCCTGCCCGTGTCAGAAGTTCGGCGGCGTGAGTGGACAATATGGCGAGAAAGCCAAAAATCGTTTTCACAACGTCGTGAAACCAGTTTGTGATCTCTCGCTCCACCCGCCAATGGTGGGCTGCGTTCCCTACCATCGTCCATCAGGAATCTCATTGTGATACATCAGCGTATCTCTATAAGGCCAGCCCGCTGGACTAATTTCCCCTCCAGCCCCACTGGATCGTCTGCCCACATCGGTGGGAAAATACGTCGACATGTTTCACAACAGCATATATAAGGCATGCACTTGGTGGGCTGCACTTCACTCGGGACTTCAAGCTTTGTCTGTCTACCTTGCTTCGGTCAGCACTCGCAGTCATCGGTGCCAAGCTTCACAGACAACACCATGTCACTTTTAGGGCGGCTCAAGGGTAGGTTTCTACCTACAGGTCAGCCAAATGTGGGTGGCTTTTCAATGGCTGCAGGACTAGGGCTCTCTTGGGTAAGGGGACAAAGTTGGCTTGGGCAAGGGAAGAGGCTGCAGGGTGAGGGCTGTACTGTGGAAGGATGGTATCCCAGGGTGTGAGTGGGGGCACAAGTTGATCTGCGCAAGTGGCCTCAAGGTGGTGAATGCTTAAGAGGCAGCCTCCAGAGGAGATGAGGCCAGATGGACATGTGAGTGGGTGGTGATGTCCCTTGAACTGGCAGTGAGTGAAATGCCAGTGAATGTGTGATGGGCTTGACCGTGCGTGTTTAGAGTGATGAGATGGTTGCCTTATCCTGGCTTCATGAATGAGATCATTCATCCTCTATCTACATTAGATGGCCAACCTCTTCTGTGCAACATTGGCACTGATCACCACTGCCATCGCCAACCAAGCCAGAGTGGTAATGTCGCTGCCCCTCCCGCAGCCAGACCGGGGGTAGAGGACATCACAGTGGGCCTCCACTGCATCCAAAAGGTGCTCGCGGGCTGCAGTCTTCTTGCTTTTCGGGGTCATATCTTCTTTGCTGCAGTCCTGGGCTGGAAGCACTGAGCGCGGCTGTACTATAAATGTAGTGCCTGGCGTGATGAAGTGGCGGGGTGATGGTGTGGCAGGCAAATCGGAGCCTGCCTGCCATGGAAATGGCGTGGTTCCCGGGAATGCATAAGTAACGTGGCAGGTTTGCGATGATACCGTGTGATAACCTACCATTGCCGTCAGCGGGTAAAGCTTCATTTTACCCAGCCGCTACCACACTTAGTGCAAAGCTAGGACAATTCCGCCCTATGTAACCACAACAGCTGATATTTATATAATATATTTAATGCAATAAAACATGCCAAGGTGCTTTACAGGAATGTTATAAAGGAAATTTGACACCAAGCCACATTAAGACAATATCAAAGCAGCTGGTCAAAACCTTAGGGAGAGGGGTAGGTTTCAAGAGGAACTTTAAAACGAGGAAAGAAATGTAAAGAGGCAGAGAGATTTAGGCAGGGAATTACAGAACTTAGGGCCTTGGCAGCTGCCAACGATAGAGCGAATAAAATCCAGGAAGTTCAAGCAGCCAGGAGCCCAGGAGGGCTGTGGGGCTAGAGGAGATTACAGAGGTAGGGAGTGAGGCCTAGATGGAGTCAAGAACAAGGGTCAGCATTTTTAAAATTGGGGCGTTGTTTAACTGGGAGCCAATGTAGGTCAGCGAGCACAGGAGTGAGGAGTCACAGTATGGATGCTTGTCACAAAATATCGATTCTAAAAAAATTTGTAACTTGGTTGATGCATATTCAACACTTGAACATGTAGACCATGTCAACTTTAAGCTAGTTTTCCATCACTTCAAGCAAAGCGATCCTGTTGGCAACCATATTCACGTATACATGTAAAATCTGACCGCGAGGCTAATTTTTGAGCCATCTGAAAAATAATAGCACAACAACCTAGAGCAATTACAAATCACCAGAAGCCTTTCAAGTTTTGGTAGGGATATGCTGACCTGGTTCACCCTTATAAATCTATTGGGCCACACTTCTTCCAGCCTCGAATTCTTAGAATAACTCTCTTCAAAGCAACCTTTCAAGTTCTTGACATCTCATTTCTTTAGGCAAGAAATTTCAAAGGAGTCAGCCCTGGGCTCTAATATGAGACAACCTTAAATAATTCATTGGCTATGAAGTGCTTTAGGTTGTTTTTTGATGATAAAAAAAAGTACTTTATAGATGTAACTTTGTGCTTTCTTTCTACTATTACAGTAGGTCATCGACCCAGCAGAACCAGTTATTTTCAGGATCAGAATCACAGGATTGTTACAGTGCAGGAAGTCATCCTTTGGCACATCGTGCCTGCACCAACTCTCCAAACAAGCATTTCACTTAGTGAACATCATTCTCCTGCCTTCTCCCCATAACCCTGCGCATTCTCCCTTTTCGGGTAACAGTCTAATTCCTTTTTGTTTGCTTCAATTGAATTTTAGGGACAAATGAGGCCTGTTTTTATCTTCCTCTGTCCGATGACACATCAACGCCTCTTTCAGAGATGTTAAAACTTTGCCAGAAGCTGATTGATGGATGTTCTGCTAGAAATCAAAATCAGTGAATGTTTGCGGCCATGCACCTTTACAAGATTGGATGGCCTAAGTGAACAATAAAGCACACACCTTAGAATTCAATCAGGTTTTCAGCAACCTAATCAGTTGCTTCATATACAGAACACACAGGGTTAATGTACTTCTATTCCAGGGCCTTTTTGCGTTCTAAATTTACATGTGGATTCCAGCCCATTCTAAACTGTCCAAGTTTAAACAGATGAAAATCCTCACTACAATCTTCGAAACCAAAACTTTTTTTCTTAATTTTCCACGTTCAGGAAGCAGCATTGTTGTATGTTTTATATCCCTCAGAGCAATGCAGAGATGACACTAGTTTCTAATATGTTTATTTGCAAGAGTTTTAAAATATCTCTGCGATCACAAATGTCAGCATTCATGATTACAGGACATCTTCTGGTAGCTTCTGTGGTGTTTATTTACTTTACTCTGAGTCCATAGCTAGGCTTAACCAATCAAGCACAGTGATCATAGATCAGTTACCAGACTCTTAGTATCAAACACAGATCAATTAATCCATTGAATATTACAGTACAAGCATTTTCCAATCAGTCTTAGGAAAGGCAGATATCTCTGCATATTGATACGATATCTAGAAAACATGTCCAACACATTGATCTGCACTGGAGTGCTGTGTTTGGCTGCAGTTGGAGATGGGTGACTGAGGGAGTTCGGTGAGAAGGGAGGAGGTGCTCCTTTCCTTTTCTACCTTTCCTCAAGAAGAAGAGAGGCAGCCTTGGTAAGTAGGACCTGGTGAGTAAATTAGAAAAGTGTAATATTTTTAATCAAGCTGCTATTCTTGGATTTAACTGAGAAGCACCAGGAATAAGGGAAATTTAGGCCAATATAATAAAGTAATATAAATAATCCAAAGTAGATTAAAGTTAACGTAAGGGAAGTAGAGTTAAGATATGGCAAGGCAGCTCAGTCAAGTAGGATGCGTGTCCTGTAATATGTGAGAAGTCATGGACACTACCGGTGTCCTAGATGACCACATGTGCAGGAAGTGCTGTCAGCTGCAGAAACTTGAGCTGCGGGTTTCAGAGCTCAAGCGACAGCTGGAGTCACTGTGGCACATCTGCAAGACAGAGTTATGTGGATAGCAAGTTCAGAGAGGTGGTCACACCACAGCTTAAGGGCCTGGAGACAGAGAGGGAATGGGTGACCACCAGGCAGTCCAAGAGAAGTAGGCAAGTAGTGCAGGAGTCCCCAGGGGTCCCACTCACAAATTGGTTTTCTGATTTGGAAGCTGGTGAGGTCACTGGTTACTCAGAGGGGTGCAGGCAGAGCCAAGTTTGTGACTCAGTTGCAACTCAGTTGTACAGGAGGGGATGTCACAGAGCGGCTGCAGGACATTCGTCTGGGGGAGGGTGAACAGCCAGAGGTTGTGGTCCACATTGGTACCAATGACTTAGGTAGGAAGGTGGATGTGGTTCTGCAATCCAAATTTAGGGAGCTAGGTAGAAAATTAGCAAGCAGGACCTCAAAAGTAATAATCTCTGGATTACTCCCACTGCCCCGTGCCAGTGAGTACAGAAGACGTAGGAAGATAAGACAGATGAATGCGTGGCTGAAAAGATGGTGCAGGAGGGAGGGCTTTCGATTCCTGGGACAGGCTCTGGGGGAGATGGCACAGGTACATCTGGACGGGTTGCACCTGAACAGAGCTGGGACTGAGTTCCTCGCAGGTGTTTTGCTAGTGCTGTTGGGGAGGGTTTAAAATAACTCAGCAGAGGCGTGGGAACCAGGAGAGAATATCAGAAAGTAATACCAGGGTGCACAGAATGCTGGGAGAGGCAGATAGCACTAAAATAGGAAATAGCAAGTTAATAGATAGAGTCGGAGTAAGGGGACAAGTAATGAAGTTTAAATCAGGGTTACACTGCATATATGTGAACGCACAAAATATAGTTAATAAAACTGAGGAGTTACAGGCACAGGTTGTCTATTGGGATTATGATGTTGTGGTGATAATGGAGACCTGGCTTAAGGAAGAGCAGATCTGGGTGCTAAATATTCCTGGTTACAAGGTGTTCAGAAGAGGCAGGAAAGGGAGAAAAGGAGGAGGGGTGGCATTTTTGGTTAAGGAGAGTATTGCAGTTCTGGAGAAAGCGAATATGTCAGAGGGCTCAAGGACAGAATCAATTTGGCTAGAGCTAAGGAATAAGAAGGGTGCAATTACATTGCTTGGTGTAATATATATATATATTTATTCACTCATGGGATGTGGGCTTCGCTGGCTGGGCCAGCATTTATTGCCCACCCCTAACTGCCCTTGAGAAGATGGTGAACTACCTTCTTGAAGCACTGCTGTCCAGGTGGTGTAGGTACACCCACAGTGCTCTTAGGGAGGGAGTTCCAGGGTTTTGACCCAGTGACAGTGAGGAACGGTGATATATTTCCAAGTCAGGATGGTGAGTCACTTGGAGGGGAACGTGCAGCAGCAGCAGAATTGTACTCGAACACAATCTGTAACCTCATGGCCCGGCATATCCCCCACTCTACCATTACCATCAAGCCAGGGGATCAACCCTGGTTCAATGATATAGACCACCAGCTAGTGGGAAGAGTATGGATGAACAAATCTGCAAGGAATTTACAAAGCGGTGTAAACATCATAGAGTAGTTATAATGGGGAACTTGAATTACCTTTATATAAACTGGGATAGTGGTAGCATAAGGGGCAGTGAGGAACAAATGTTCCTAGATTGTGTTCCGGAGAATTTCCTACAGCAGTGTATGTCCAGTCCAGCAAGAAAGGAGGCACTGTTAAACCTGGTTCTTGGGAGTGAGGTGGGCCAAGTAGATCAAGTGACGGTGGGGGAACATTTAGGGGACAATGATCATTGTATCATAAGGTTTAGGATGACAGTGGAAATTGACATGGGTCAATCCAGAGTAAGAATAATCAACTGGCACAGAGTAGATTTCAATGGGGCAAGAACGGAGCTGGGCCAAATAGACTGGAACCAAAGGTTGGCAGCAAAAACAGTAGATGAATAATGGCCTACCTTCAAAGAGGAGATGGCTAGGGTACAGTCAAGGTATGTTCCCTCAAAAGGGAAGGTTAGGACAAACAAATCCAGAGCTCCCTGGATGACAAAGGAGATATGAATTAAGTTAAAGATGAAAAAATGTGCTTACGACAGGTGTCAGGTAGCAAATACAATTGAGAACTAAGCTGAATACAGAAGGTCCAGAAGGGATGTGAAAAAGCACATAATGAAAGCAAAGAGGGCTTATGAGAAAAGGCTGGCGGCTAACATAAAAAGAAATCCCAAAGTATTTTGTATGCATATCAAAAGTAAAAGGGTGGTAAAAGGAGTAGGGCCAATTAGGGATCAAAAAGGGGATTTACACATAGAGGCAAGAGGCATGGCTGAAGTGTTAAATGAATACTTTGCATCTGTCTTTACCTACGAGGCAGATGCTGCCCAGGCCATGTGACTGAGGAGGAAACTCAGTCCTAGAAAGGCTTAAAGTTGATAAGGAGCTGGCATTGGATAAGCTGTGGGTACTTAAGTTTGATAAGGCAACGGGACTGGATGAGATGCATCCAAGAATATTGAAGGAAGTGAGAATGGAAATTGCAGAGGCAATAGTCTTTCAATGTTCCCTGGACTTGGGGGAGGTGCCAGAGGATTGGTGAATTGCAAACATTATGCTCTTGTTCAAAAAAGGTTGTAAAGATCTGCCCTACAATTACAGATCAGTCAGTTTAACTTGGTGGTGGGGAAACTTCTAGAAACAATTGTTCAGGATAGAATTAATGTCACATAGAAAAACATGGATCGACTCTGAAGAGTCAGCGTGGACTTGTTAAAGGAAAATCATGTCTAACCAATTTGCTGGAGTTTTTTGAAGAGATAACAGAGATGGTTGATGAGGGCAAGGCTGCTTATGTGGTGTATATGGACTTCCAAAAGGTGTTCGATACAATGACACACAACAGACTTGAGAGGAAAGTTATGGGTTATGGAATAAAAGGGGCAGTAGCAATGTGGATACAAAATTGGCTGAGGGATAGGAAACAGAGGGTAATGGTTAACGGGTATGTTTTGGGCTGGAAAAAGTTTTGTACTGGAGTTCCCCAGGGGTCAGTATTAGGGCCCTTGCTTTTCCTGATATATATAAATGATCTAGATCTTGGTATGCAGGGGATAAAGTTTCAAAGTTTGTGGACGACACAAAACTTGGGAGAATTGTAAACTGTGACAAGGACAGTGCAGAACTTCAAAAGGACATTGACACATTGGTGGAGTGGGCAGATAGGTGGCAGATGAAGTTCAATGTGGAGAAGTGTGAGGTGATACACTTTGGTACAAAGAACATGGAGAGACAGTATAAAATAAAGGATACTATTCTAAAGGTTGTACAGGAGCAGAGAGACCTGGGTATATATGTACATAAGTCATTAAAGGTGGCAGGACAGGTAGAGAGAACTATTTCTAAAACGTGGTATTCTAGGCTTCATTAAAAGGGGCAGAGAGTACAAGAGCATGGAGGTTATGATGAACTTATATAAGACACTGGTCAGACCTCAGCTGGAGTATTGTGTACAGTTCTGGGTGCCACAGTATAGGAAGGATGTAAACGCATTGGAGAGAGTGCAGAAGAGGTTTACAAGAATGGTTCCAAGGACGAGATACTTCATTTATGAGGAAAGATTGGAGAAGTTGGGACTGTTTTCCTTAGATAGGGAGAAACTGTTGCTGCTTGTAACCAGGAACCAGAGGGCACAGTTTTAAAGTGTTTTGCAAAAGAAGCAAATGCGAGGTGAGAAGAAACTTTTTCACACAGCGATAGTTAGGGTTCGGAATGCACTGCCTGGAAATGTGGTGGAGGCAGTTCAATTGAGGCATTCAAGAGGGCATTGGATGATTATTTAAATAGAAACAACGTGCAGGTTTATGGGTAAAAAGCAGGGGATTGGCACTAAGTTAAAATGCTCAGAGAGCCGGTGCCGACACGATGGGCTGAATGGCCTCCTTCTACACCATACTAATCCTGTGATAAGTTGGATCTCTACACCACAGCTACTTGCTAAATTAATGGTTAGCAATTGCTATAGGCATTCAGAATCTTGATGCCTGCCAATTTAGAACTAGCATAATAATAGGAATGCAGTTATAGAGGTAGGAGAACCCATCAACCTGTAATATTATCAATATTATTCCTTGAACATCAATTTGGATTCTTGCTGTCTGGACTTATTTCCCTATATTATTTAAGCAATCATGACCTCCATAGTCAACCTGATTTTGTGATTTCTGCTTCATCTGTGTTGTATTTAGTGGCATAGGTTTTTGTAAAAAACATTTCTTGTAAACATCCCAATTCAAAAGGGTTAATAAAGGCTTGAACTTGGTGGATGTAGGACTGAGATCTCTTACACACAAAGTTCCCATTCAGCATCACAATCACTGTGTAATCACAGAAAAGATTAGTCTTTGAAGCAGTGACAAGTATTCAACTTCAGAAAAAGGTTTCTGGGGAGAGTGGACACATGTAGTACAATTCCTGATATGTTCCTGCATGACACTGCGTAAAATGAGCTTAAAATATTATACTCAGAAGGTACAGCCATTTTATGAAATGGTGTGAATGAAGCTGTTGTGATGGAAAGAGGTGAACAGGTTCTCAGCTGCATTCATGTGAATTTAAACGAGGGGCTCATTAAATGAGAGGAAAGCCAGAATGACACGACCAGGGTACAATCTACTTTCAGTTTGTTAATCCAGTTCCTTTCTTGAGTCAATACAAGTGAGGACCTGTTGCTCATCAAGTCTCCACTTTGTGCTACAAGTCATGAAAAATTACTAGACTCTTCCAATCACTCTCAAACGCACAATGGCCAGGAATATGAGGCATGCAGAATCAATGAAATCAATAGCAATTATAAATTAGAAATCTTAAGAAAAGGCAATAACTCACCCAGGGGTAGTTTTACCAGATAGTTAAGATCCGGTACAATGAAACAAAAACAAAAATAGCTGGAAAAGCTCAGCAGGTCTGACAGCATCTCAGAGAGGAACACAGTTAACGTTTCGAGTCCGGATGACTGAAGAGTCAGACCTGCTGAGTTTTTACAGCTATTTTTGTTTTTATTTCAGATTTCCAGCAGCTGCAGGATTTTGCTTTTATCTAGTACAATGAACCTCAATTGGGATCTTCATCTCTTGAACTAGGATTACAATCTAGCCCAGATCAATGAGACAGTCTCTCACTGTTAGCTATAAAACACCCAAAAAGTGTATTGAGAGTTTGGACAGTGCGAACTAAATTGTCTATGGTACTGAGGTTAAAAGAAACTGCTCATAATTTGCTATCAACAATAAAAGAGCAGTCTCAAGTATCTAAATGATGGCCGGAATGGAAATGGACTATGGTCCACTGGTAATGTAGATTTTTGTGATTTAAATTATAGTAAATCATTAAGGTAAAAGAAAGTTTATTCTGGATTTGATGCACAATAAATGGAGCATACTTGATGCAGGCAAAAGGTGCAAAAAGGAAACAATGGAAAACTGTTTCATTCGTTCATTGGATGCGGACATTGCTGACCAGGCCAGTATTTATTACCCATCCCTAATTCAGAAGGCATTTAAGAGTCAACCACATTGTTGTGGGTCTGGAGTCACATGTAGGCTGGACCAGGTAAGGATGGCAGATTTCATTCCCGAAAGGACATTAGTGAACCAAATCGGTTTTTAATAACAGTCGACAATGGTTTCATGGTCACCATCAGACTTTAAATTCCAGATCGGTATTGAATTCAAATTCCATCATCTGCTGTGGCGGGATTTGAACGCCGGTCCCCAGAGCATTACCTGGGGTCTCTGGGTTACTAGTTCAGCAACAATACCCCTACACCATCACCACCCCACCCCCCCCACCTCTCAGTTTGAGGCATAATTTTTTGTCCAAACAAAATACAAAGCTCACGTCCTACGAATCAGAATGAAACAGATGTTTGAACTGGGACACAACTGCTTTAGTTATTAAGCATGGGATTATAGCAGGAATGCTCGTTGCCAGGAACATGGTCTCCAATTAACAGCTTAACAAAACTTGTTATGCCTTTTAAGTTGGATGAATGTCAGCTGCCAAAGCTCGGCCAGTTTTAGAACATCTGCTAAGATAAAAGCAAAATACTGCAGATGCTGGAAATCTGAAATAAAAACAAAAAAATGCTGGAAAATCTCAGCGGGTCTGGCTGCATCTGTGGAGAGAGAAGCAGAGCTCTGAAGAGGAGTGATATGGATGTGAAATGTTAACTCTGTTTCTCTCTCCACAGATGCTGCCAGACCTGATGAGTTTTTCCAGCATTTTCTTGTTTCTATTTTGGAACGTCTACTGCTGAATCCAAGTATATAAGGCACGTGTGATCATTTTAATTTATCCTATGAAACCACATACCCTTAGTTTCCATTGTGCCAGGAGGCCAGGGCACCGAGTGATTAAATATTTTCCTGCCATCTCCATTTGTCCTGAAACTATAAGGCACGTTTCTTTCCAAAACAAGAGCTGCTCTTTTCCCATCCTCGCTCACTAATGCTGAGGAAATGCTTGGAGTTTTCCCCTTTGGGCCGTGAGGACTATGGATAAGCTACTCAATTAATATTCCAGTTAATAGATTGCTTGGAAAATTGCTGACAGTATATGCTGGCCAATTACCTGGCCCTTCTTGTGATCTTTAGCTTCTGTGCCTCCGACTTGGATTTCCAGCTCTTGGTCCAATCTTGGTTCTGTTGTTCAGTTTCTGTCTTTTCATTTGTATCGTTTCTCAGTATTTTGTTTCTCTCCCTCTCTCTCTCTCAGTGGGAGGGGTGGTGCTAGCCTGCAGGAGATTACTGGCAGCAACCAGGTGAGATATAATCAGAGCTAGAGGGAGATTTCAGGTTATTGGGGTAGGTTGTATACTATTGCATTGTTGGACTGGACTAGTTTCAGTAACTCCCGAAGACTGACAGCTGCAAACGCTCTATTGTAACATATTTGCAGTTACAGAACACTCCCTACACTAGCTCTTTCCACATTGCTTTCTCCTAGACTTTCTCAGATCACGAGTATATGTCATTTCCTTCTAATGACATCACCATTAACCCTTTATGCAATTTGGTTTAACATACTCCATTATACTACATCTCCCCCTAAGTCTCTGCCCAGACTTCAATGTTTTCTGATGTTTCTGAAAACCTAATGCTCCAGTCTCCTAGACATTCGGAATATTTCAGTGTTTCAAAGTTTCATAGGAAATGTAGCCTCCTTTTCCTCTCTTAGGTAAATGTCATTTCTCTTTTCCTTCCTTTTTAAAAAAATTCTCACCTCCTCTTACACCGATAAGCATTGTGGTGCCTTTATTAGTCTACCATACCTCGTTCTTCTCTCATTTGTTGGGAATAAGGCGTTCTCATTCTGATGAAAACAAAATACTGCGGATGCTGGAAATCTGAAATAAAAACAGAAAATGATGCCAAAATGCAGCATGTCTGGCAGCATCTGTGGAGAGAGAAACAGAGTTAACGTTTTGAGTCCGTATGACTCTTCTTCAGTGCTGCTATCCTGATGCTGGTCATCAGGATGCTGTTGGACAGAATCTGAATGAGTAGATGGCTCAGGATCACTTGCTTCAGTGTCTGTTTTTATTTGATGATCGTGACCTCTCTGGTCTCTGATTTTCGTTCTGTTGCTCAATTGCGATTAAAGCTCCTGTTTCTTGTGTGTTCTGTTCCACCTGGGACAATGTAAGATCTCAGGGGTGGTGATTTCTCTTCTATTTCTCCAAATCTCCATCCCAAACCTGTCCCCTCTATTGAGGACCTGATAAAGCTCTTGCCCTGTGATGACTACCATAGTGTTTCATCTGTTTACTTTGGCAAGTTTCCTCTCTTTCTCATACTAAGTTCAGGGCTTTCTCATACTTTCTCTTAGCACACGCCTTTGACCTGTGGCATCCATGTATGTGGAAGGGTAAGAAGCTGCGTGCGCAACCTACTTCCCATGAGTAAGCCGCATAGAGCCAATTCATTCTGCAAGGGTGAGGATCCCTAACTCCAGCGCTAGTTGAAAATCCTCATTTCTTTTTTCAGTAAAGCCTTGACAGTTCTGACACTTCTCCCAGGCTAATGGAGAAGCTGAGGAAACCTCAGTGAACTTGTGTGAACAAATCCAGATAATCCTGTGAACTCTCGAAACTCATTGGGAAGGATTTTCCCCTCATCGGTTGGAAGCGGCGGGTGGCCGTGAAACTGACCGCCGCCCACGATTGGGCCCCCGACATCGATTTCACGCTGGCTGGCCAATTAACGGCCAGTCAGCATGAAACGCGCACTACGACGCTGAGTGCTGCTGGGGTGGGGGGAGGGAGGAGGGTGAACACGGAAGTTCACTCATGTGCTCCAGTGCATGCATTGAAAGCTCCCCGAGGCACAGAGCTGCCTCAGGGAGCTGAAGGTTTAAAAAAAAAAATCAGAAATTAAAAAAAACTTAGCCATGCTAAAACAATGTCCCCTCATGTGACTCTGTCGCATGAGCGGGCACATGTTAGAAATGAAATTTAAACATTTTCATTTAATTTTTAATTGCTGTTGGAAACCTCATCTGGCCCGTGGATGAGGTTTCCTAAAAAAAATCCAACCTTTTCGCCTGCCCGAAAACCGCGAGGTTGGATGGGCAGCGAAAAATTTCATTCAGTTATAACTTTAACGGCCTTAATAGGCCTTGTTAATTGTCGGCGGGCCCATTGCTGACTCCCGCGCATGCCCGCCGGCCGAGATATTGGGCGTCGTTTTACGCTCGAGGGGGTCAGGCGCACTCCCGCCCGTTCAGAGCAAATTTCTGCCCTATGAATTTGAATCGTGGGCCGTTATCTGATATCACAATATTAGGAATCCTGTGGGCTGCAAAAATATCTTTCAATGACATCATCACTGCTTTTGATATGTGACCATATAACTGTTTCACTTCAATCCACTGCAAGCAGTAATCTACTCCTATTATGAACATTTTCCCTCAATGCTCAAATAAATCCATTCCCAGCCATTTCCATGGACTTGTGGGAAATGATGATGGCATTGGTGTATTTTTTTAATTCCTGTCTGTGAATTGTATATGTGATACATTAAGAAATCGTTTCCTCCAATGACTTCGAGGGACCTGGCCACCAAACCAAATACCGTGGCTCTGGCTCTGCATTTGGTAATACTTAAATGGCTTTGATGTTCTAAGATCTCAAGTCTCATTGCTCTCGGGATTATTATTTTATCATTATATACCAGTAATTCATTAATCACTGTCAGATGTGCTCTCTGCTCAAAATATGATCCCAAAATAGGACCATGTGGTATATATATATATCGGCCATCCTCTAATTCAAAAGTGTCTGATTTTTGACCCTCTGATTCTCTGATCTAAGTTCCGAGCCTCTTTGATTTCACTCAATCTTTGTGTAGTTGTCGGAAATGCATGGACTGTCATTATAGCAAAATTCCTCAACTTATTCCACAAATTCAATAACACATTCTTCTGGTTTCTCTGTTTCAATGCATGATAATGCTGTCATGTGTTGTTTCCGCTGAACTTAGAGAGTATCAAACATCATCAATCTTAATTTAAATCTTGGCATCACCACAAAGCTCCTTTGAATTCAGTAGTGTGGTTAAAGATTTATGGCCTGTTTCAATTGTACTGTGAAGACCTAAGATGTAGTGAGCAACTTTCTTACATGTCTACGTGGCTGCTAATGCTTCCTTTTCAATTACTGTCTATCGCTTCCCTACCTGATAGTGACCATGATGCATAATAGACTGGTCTGCATTTTCCATCCCTTTTTACCTCAAAAAGTACAGCGCCCAGTCCTGCGGAGGACCTGCCCACCTGCAATAATTGTAGGTAACTCCAGATTGTAATGCGCTAATATCGCTGATGGCATTAACCGCTCTTTGATTTAAAAAAATGATTTCTGATGCACTTCTTCCTAATACCGTTCACTGCTTTGGCACAACAACTGACTCAGTGGCTCACTGAGATCTGCTAAGGTTTCTTTTAAAAGAAATTTTGCCACTTGATTCACCATTGTCATGAACCTTTGTAACTCCATGATGTTCCTTGGAGCTGGAAATTCTTTTATGACTCTGGTCTTCAGTGCATCAACCTTTATTCCTGATTCACGCATGTGGCTTTGAAGACCCGCACTTACTGTTGAGTGTCAATCCTGCCTCATGTAGTCTTCTCAATGCTTTCACTCTCATGTCACACTCAGCTCGAGTGGGTCCATGTATCAACATGTCATCCATGTGGCAAACAACTCAGTTTAGACCCTCTAAAAGATTTGATGTTCTTTGAAAGACCTTTGCTGCTGATGTTATTCCAAAGGGTAATCTGTTAAAACAGAATCTTCCAAATGGTGTTATGGAAATCGTAAGAATTATGGACTCTGCTTCTAGTGGTATTTCCCAGAATCCACTCTTAGGGCGGAATCATCCCAGATTTGCACAAAGTGCAGTAGCTGGCAGGAAAAAAAACTTATTTTACCCACCGGCTGCAATGGCAGGTTTTTGTTCTGTATCGTCCCATTCTGGGCACGTCCCACCTCATTATTACAGCACTCACATGAAACACTCCAGGTCTCTGGCAGGCGGGCTTGGATTTGCTCGTTACGCTGTGACCTCACTGCTTCCTCGCTCTGGGTCTTTAAAGTGCACCAGATCACACGTCTACTTCATGTCTACAGACCAGGACTGCTCCAGGTGAGAGATGGCCCCGAAATCAAAGATGACTGCAGACCCCTAATATAGCGATGCCTCTCTCGGGCATTTGCTGGATGTAGTGGAAGGCCCCGATTGTCCTCTACCCCAGCTCTGACTGCAGAAGGTCCACCAGGGTCACCAATCTCGACTGGGAGGAGGTGGCTGTGGCGGTCAGCACCACTAGAGCACAAAGGAGGTCAGTGCAGGAAAAAGATGAATGATTTAATTTGTTCCGCCAGGATAAGTCAACCACTTCATCACTCTCAACTCTCACGCTTACAAACCCATCACAAATCCACAGGGATCTCACACCTCAAGGGACAACACCACTAAATCTCACACACAGCCTCATATCCCCATCAGGCTCATATCCTCTGGAACTCGTGTCCTTCATCTGTCCATGACTCCGTTTACCACACAAAACATTCCACACAGTGCCATGTATCCTGCTCACACTCTCATCTGTTTCCATGCTGGCTTATAACAGCAGGGCGAGGTCCCAGGCTGGGGATGGAGCGGCCCATATTAGGCTGCTCACTTGCTTTGAACGTGCAATTGCATTGACTGGTGAGGATGTGAACCATAACATCAGCGATGGTGAGGTTGGCGGCAAATACCCACGTGAGGATCCTGCACATCATCCCTCTCTCAACGCAACTGTAACTGCTCTCTCTCCTGCTTTTGACTCTGCTGCCATGCACCAATTATCTCTACTTTGGTTCACAGGGAGCTCTACCAAGCCACCGACACCCTCAGCCAGCCAGTCCCTCAGCTCCACCCAGGTCATCACCTCCAGCCAAGAGGACACCTCCTCCATTGAAGAGCTGGAAATAAGCAGCTTGGAAGACCCGTCACAGCGCTTACCCACACCCTCCACGCACAGAGACACACACCTCGGTGGGACCCAGATCTAGAGCAGGCTCGGGTTCACAATCAGGTGGTCACCGCATGGACACGTGTCCGCGGCAGGAGGAGGCAGGTTCAGCTGAGTTCCCTGGCACTCGGAGGACTGCTGGGGAGGAAGCATCTGTGAGGTTTGAGTCGGATAACGAGCCTCTGGATTTGGCCTTCCAACTCAGCACGGAGAGTCAGCAGAAAGTGGGGGAAACGTCACGCAGAGCTGTTGGAAGCCCTCAACAGAGTGGCTCGCGAGTCGAAGGAGCGTGTCCGCCTGCTCTCTGATGAAGTGGTGCCCACGTCTGTGTATATGGAGGCCTTCATGGGAAGGATGGTGGACTTCATAGAGTCCCTGGCCCAGCAGAACGCGGAACTGCGCGCAGACCTACACTCCATTGTGGTAGACACGGGTGAGTTCCTGCAGTGGCAATGCAAGAGGGAAATGGGGCAACTCGACATCCCTCCAGGTGCTCCTTCCTCTCAAGCATTCAGGCCGGGGCCCTTGGGCACCCGAAGGGAGGAGCAGCAGCAGCTGGACACCCCTGGATCATCCACTCAGGAATCTCAGAGGTTGCCTGCTCCCTGGGACCTTTGCCTGTGACCCCTCAACCTCCCCCTCCGTCACTGCAGAGGGAGCAGCTGGCCCACAGAAGCACAGCCAAAGCAAGCTGGGGCCTTCAAGGCTTTGGCACTCTGAGGATGTACGCTGAAGTCATCAGTGGCAACAGGGCCAACCATTGCTCAAGTTGTCTCCACCCATCTTGTGGATGTCAGGGCAGCACCTAGAAGTAGAGGTAGGCCTAGAAAAGTTAAGAAATTCTGATCACAAGTGGTTGCACGGCTGAACACACTGTCACATTTTCATCTGAAAATATACTTACTTTCACTAAATAATCTGTAACGTTGTCTTTCAGCTTCATTGACAGGGTTCGCAAGTCCTCCTACTGCATACCCCGTGACTAGCAGTTCAGCTGCATGTAGCCAGACCACGAGTGATTCTGGAGGGCCCACACACACGGAGCCTTCATCCATCACACGCATCTTACTCTCCTGAGCATTTTCAATGCTGCCGGCTGGGGTTCTCTTTCAGTTGTCCCTCTGAGCTGACCTGCATTTCCGCCGACCCACTGGTCACACTCCCATGCAGCACCTGTGCTCATCCAACACGAGGCTCAGCTCACTTTCGATTTCGGAAATGATGGTTGTAGTCAAGTTTTTGATCAGCTTTTCCCTCCCCCTGTCACCCATGTCCTTTCCCCCCATCGCTGTTGACCCCGCCCCCGGCAGCACCTTCCACCTCCCCACTGCCACCTACCAACCAAAACCCTTTTCTTCCCAGGATGTCCAGGTGAACGTGCACATTTTCTACCTTCCTGCGAATCCCACCCCCATCTATGGTGACCTCCTTCCCACCCCAGGGTCCGCATCTGTCTCCCAGACACACCAACCACCCTCACCATCCCTTCTACCACGACCATGACACCCTCACCCTCCCAACTCCCTCTCATACTCACTGTTCCCTAACACGCCTACCCTCTGCCTCCTGGCGAGTGAACTGTCATTGACTCCACAGACGCCTCCCTTGCGTCCTGAACTTCCCCCAGTCCTTATTCCCTCCTCTACCCATTCTCCCCCTCCCACTGGACACCGTATCCCCCTCTCCAGAATCCTTCCCTTACACCTTCCTCCACCCTTACATCTATCTCTCCACTTGCAGCATTCTCCCCGGTTACACCTTCCTCCCCTGTACTCTCTCCTCCCCCTCCCAACAGCACCCTCACTGACACCTTTGACCTTCACCCCCACTCCCAACCTCGCCACCGAGACTTGACACCACTCCTCCCCGCCTCACCCTCTGTACACCTTCCACTCCCACCTCAACTTTCTTCTCCCACCCAGCGCCCTTGCACCCCCCCTCCAATGGTCATCTCTGGCAGCCCATGGTCAGGATCACGATGTCCCGAAGCAGACCTGAGGCATCGACGGAGACCTCCTACCTTCCGCGAGCCACTTCACAGCGGAGCCATGTCCATGAGAATCCACCCAGCATGCAATGCAAGTGTTTCCCCTGGGTCCAGTAGCTGCAGGGCTCCAGCATCTTCTGCTCTTCAGGTGTCTGCAGCCTGAGCAAGGCCCTAACAGTAAGTCCCGACTTCTGCACATCACACTCGATCTTCTAGCAGGATCTCTGCACGCCAAACATCTCCACTTCTTTAATCTCCCGTAAGAAGGGTATCTCAATGTGTTGTGAATCTTCTACTTCAACTGTTATGTTCTGCCCATTTTTTCTATTGCGACAGACTGCCTGAAAATGCCCCATATTTTTGCACCAAATGCATAGCTTGTCTTTGGCAGGATAATTCCCACAGCCATGCCTTTCTCTTCCACACCAACAGCAGCTAGCCTGGACTTCTGCCATCAATTGCTTTTCATGGCACACGCGTCTCCTTCTCTCGGTTTTCCCTTTTATGTGTCTGACGAATTCAACTGTATCTGTTGCTTGGGGCTGTCTCTCTCTCTCCGCCTGATCTCGGCTTGTCTACTTAATTGAATCACCTTCACCAGTGTCATGTCTTTCCAGGGCTGCAAATTATCTGATGATGCATCATCCACTGCTCCAACAACTATTCTGTCTCAAATTAGCTCCTCCTTCAAGTTACCACGCTCAGTCTTCTGCTAATCAGTGTGAATCAGAAATAAATGTGTCGCTGCTTTCCCCATGTCTGAGTATGTTTATTGAACTTTGTGTGTTCCACCATGGTGTCCTTTTCAAGAATTGAAATTTGTGTCCAATTCATCAATGACTTCGGCTTTTATGGCTTTACCCTCATCGAACCCCAGGGTAGCTAAAATGTCTACATTGTCGCCCATTGCATACAAAAGTGTACTGACCTGCTCACAGTCTGGCTTCACAGAAGCCTGATGTGGTACAAAGTTGAGCGAATCTCCACCGTGGCCACGTTTCAGCCCAATTTAGGCCTGTAGTTTTCGCAAAGCGCTCTGGTAGAGGGTTTTTCTCGTGCCATCCTTTTACAGCTTGCCATCATATATTGTGTTGTTGGGCTGGAGTAGTTTCAATAACTCCTGCAGGTTGTTAGCTGCAAACACTAACTTTATTGTAACATATTTACAGTTATGAGAACGTTCCTTTACTCTAGCTTCTTTGCATGTTGCTTTCTTCGAGACTCTCTCAAATCACATGAGTAAATGTCACTTCCTTTTATGAAATCACAGACTATTACAGCTAACACTTTATGGGACTTAGTCTAACACACTAAATTATACTATAGGACAGGGTGGTATTGGGGAGAAGAAAGGAGTTTGTCTAGGGCCTGATATGGCAGCTGAAAGTGATGTAGAAGGGTGGAGATATAACCTCTTGCCTGCTCCCCTAATCATGTTGTACTCCTCCCTTTGTCTTCCCGTTCACAATGTGCTCCTGCTCTCCTTTACTGTAACTGTTGACCATCACATGCAACCCTGTCATTGCACCTCATCTCCTGTCCCTCTGTTGCTTCCTTGTTACTACTTTTGGCTACTTTTTGGCTCCTCCATCTTGTAGCTCCTCTTGCTTCCCCTCTCATTTATTAATCCTTGCTTCTTCTCTTCCCCACTTTGTCCCTCAAGCCCACTCCATATCCTTCAACTCCATCCAATGTACTAAAGTAAAAACAGACAAGCGAAAGGCGCAGGAAATTCACCTAAATCTCAAGAGGAATGTAAGGAGGAATGAAAAGCAAGTACAATTTAAGCACAGCTGCATGTATTGCTTTAGCATTGTGGGTATAGTGACACATGACACAGGAAGTACATGCTAAACTTTTAATGTATTATCATCTTCTGTTAATTTGAAATACAGAATAAATTATGTTTTTTAAAATTAATTTGTTCATGGAATGTGGGTGTCACTGGCTAGGCCAGCATTTATTGCCCATCCCTAATTGCCCTTGTTCAGAGGGCATTTAAGAATCAACCACATTGCTGTAGGTCTGGAGTCATATGTAGGCCAGACCAGGTAAAGACAGCAGATTTCCTTCCCTAAAGGGCATTAGTGAACCAGATGGGCTTTTACGACCATCGATAATAGTTTCATGGTCATCGTTAGACTTTTTATTCTAGGTTTTTAATCAAAATTCAAATTCTACCATCTGCTGTGGTGGGATTCGAATCCGGGGTCCCCTAGTGGACCCTGGGTCTCTGGAATTCTAATCCAGTGACAATATCACTACGTCGCCACCTTCCCTAATTTTGAATCAATTTAGCAAATTATTTTCTTGATTCTTCTTGGGGCAACCTATCCAATTGTAATCTGCTCTGTTGTGACAGATTGTCCCTTGTCCAATTAGGATGTCTCAGTGAAACCACTAAAGGAGTCTGCCAGAAAGTGTTGAGCCAACAGCCTGTCACAAATAGCTTAGATACAAAATAAAAAACAAAGTGCTGGGAACACCCAGCAGGTCTGGTAGCATTCGTGGAGAGGGAAAAACAGTTAACATTGAGTCAAATATGACTCTCCTTCAGAATATCTTTTCAGTTCTGAATAAGAGTAATTTTCAACTCAAAACGTTGACTCTGTTTCTCTCTCCACAGATGCTGCCAAGCCTGCTGAGTATTTCCAGCACTTCATTTTTATTTCAGGCTTCCAGCATCCGTAATATTTCACTTTTATATTAGATTCAACTTGTTGTTACTAAATTACCTTCAAAATGGAACTTTCAGCTTCAGGAGTGAATGTGTTGGAAGAGTAGCAGCACCACCCAGTGTCGGGAGGACAATGAACGAGTTATAATGTTTAAACTGTTCAGGCAGTGAGTTCCAGTTCCCAGCCACCCTCTCGGTGAAAATTTTCCCCTCAAATCCCCTCCAAACCTCCTGCCTCTTACCCAAATCTATGGCCCCTGATTGTGGACCCCTCAACCAATGGAATAAACCCATCCAATCCATTCTATTTAGACCCCTCAATTTAATGCACCATTTAGGACTCCCATCTTTTCCAAGAAAAGCAAACCTAGCCTATACAATCTATCCTTCTAACTGAAATTCTCCAATCCAGGCAAGCATCTTGTAAATCGCCTCTGTACCATCTCTAACATGACACTGCAATGTCCTTATAGGTATTTTTCTAGCCCAATGGTGAGGAAAAAGGAAAGTCCACGATAAGCCAAAACTTGCTTTTAAAACGGATAGTTTCTTCTCCAATTTTATTGGCAATTGAATATTTTCAAAAATGGAAAGAGTTAATTACTATTTCTTGATTTTTCAGGTTGCTGTGTGAAACAAATCATGCTTAATTAAGGCTTTGGTGTGTAATTTGGCCTCTTATACCAAGAGAGCTCCATGCGTCTTCTCAATCACATGAAGACCACCAAAATAAACACTTAACCTTGTCAGTCACCTCATTGCTGTTGTGAGCTCTTCTTGTACATAAATTGATTGCTGTGCTTGCCTAGATGACAACAGTGATGATATTTCGGAAGTAACGCATTGGTTATGAAATGTTCTGGAACAACCAATCACGCTATACAAATACAACTTTTTAAGACATATTTTTGCTTGTGCCGCAGAAGCACTACCGCTGTTTTGAAAGGGTTAAACAAATGAAAAATAAATTCAAAATCCTTAATAACCTCAACCTTGTCTAATAAGACCACAAGGACGAAAAGCTGCAGAAAATGAACGAGCAGTTCGTGGCTATTTAGCGAGGTCATGATCTTTGGAAGCCGGGGTTAACTCAAATGAAGGTTTCACCCTGACGAACACAGGAAGAAGAAAATCACAGACGATAATCACACCACAGAACCAAATCAGAAATTTGGAACATTTAACTTTTTTTTATTAAGAAGACCAGAACGCTTCAGTAGTTTTTGTATTTTTTTTTCCTGTAAAAATGGCATACATGAACTGATACAAAAAAAATGGTGTGGGAACATATGAGAGATTCTATCAATACACAAAAATTGCCCATGTACACCAGAAATAAGAGATGGTCTAAGCAATCAGCTTTAGTGCCTAAAGATCAAACCTATTGGGCATATAAACACAGCAAGAATCTTCAACTTCATTAATGCTTCATTTTTTATATAACCAATTTTGCACAATACTTGTTTCGCACGTGACAAAAACCCAATTCATTTGAACTAACTCTATACAAAGTAATACATTTTACAATTAAAACAGTGCACTGCATTTGAGAAAAAAAAAATGAAGAGGGTACACACAAAAAACATGTACAACTAAAACTCTGAATTTGCCACGTTTTGTTTTCAATGTGTGGGGGGCATATCTTTTGCATTCTGCCCGAGATGCAAACGCCTATCAGAACACATATTCCTGAGACATGACAAATTTAATTTTTATTTGACTTTTTTTTAAAAAAAAAGGCCTACTTCAGTAACACGGCTAACACTATAATACAGTTCAAACTAAAGGAGTGGGGGAAAATTACAGCAAATGACTGTGAAACCATATTTAAAACAGCGACGAGACACAGTAAATCACTTTTTGAGTATGTTATCACATTCCCTTCACTGCTTTTGGTGACCCTTTTTCTTATGCAACTGTATAGAGAACTGAGCATTTGTTATCAAGTATACATTTCATAATACTTAAGCAGCTCAATTTTTCGTCATTTTCTTGAAACTCAGTGAGGAGGCTCAATAAGAATCCTCTAAATTTTAAAGCACAACACTTTCTCATTATAATGTCCCTCTGTACCCAAACCCTTGCTCCCCTTGTTAACTCCTTGGTTAGCACAAGTTCCAGTAGAAAGACTGAGGCTAACTCACCCTCCCCATTCCTGCCCCGTTTTACTCCTAAAGGTATGATAGTGTTTCGCACTTTGTAACATCTGTCCAAAATAAATCTCAAAGCAAACCAAAAATTTAAAAAAAAACCCTAAAACGAACACTCTTCAGGTAAAGCTATGTCACGTCGGAATTGGGCCATGTACCCTTATTGGAACTCAGGAGAAGAGATTTTGCTTTCCATCAATAAGTCAATATTCATTAACCTTAACCTACAATTTAGCTCAACAGTTTAGGTGATGATAATTTTAACAACTGCCGAAAAGTTTTACCTTCATGCCAAAACTGTGAAATGCCATTTTCAGAATTTGCAAACATTTTCTTTACAATTTTCAACTAAAGCAGTAACACGATACTTCAACTGAATCTGGTCTCCTCTGCAAAACAAAGATAAGTTTCAGAGAAGAAAATGCTTATGCTAAACACAAAAAGGTAATATTTTAAGGCAGCTTTCACTCTTCTTTAAAGAGGCACTATCCCTTTTTGATGGCAGACACAGAATGAATGTAAAATGCAGGATACACACAGAACTTCCATTAAATACTACAGCCTCCTGTACAGTGTTTGATCAATTTTAATTAAATCTTTAAATAGAATACGAATAGCATTATACAATGGCACAAGGACTAACCACTTGCATCACTGGCTTGATTAAAAAAAATACACTGCCCTTTAAAAAGAGATCTATGCACACAGTCCATGTAAGCAGTGGTTGTTCTGAAGAGGTTCTCGAATATAAACCATGCACAATGAACAAAGGGATACGCCTTTTTAAATCATGCTAGTGTTTATGAGCCAAACTGTACTGTGTGAATCCAGACTTCAACATGTAACATTTAACTTTTGCTCCAGGCAGTGCTCATCTTGCCTCTTTTGGGGTCGTGGGTAGGGGGGTGGGAAATAACCTTGCTGACAGGGAATCATGAATGTAGATAGCTTTCAAGTTTTTTGGCAAACAAATTAGTGAGAAGTAAGGCCAATTGGGAAAGACTGATGAGATCTTTTAAAACAAGAGCTGGCTGGAACAAAGCTTGTTCACACTGTGATAACTCAAAACTGTCCACTTGCAAAAAGGCACAGACCTCAGCTGTCAGGTCTGGTTAGGGTTGTTGTTGAAAGTTCTGTCAGATGCCCAGAACACAGCCAGACAGTTTGAGGTATCCTACATCGCACAGTCTATATATATAGAGAATGAAATTAGAGTCGATCTCGCCACAAGAAGCCTCACTTGCAGAAAAACGCTCGATCCGTGTCCCTCTGCGGAAATTGAACTGCCACGCCAGCTCACCCCTCACAGACAGAGAGAGCGCGTTAACAAAATTACTTTTAAGTGTAGAAATGAAAGTGAGCTTGTAAGTCCATGGAGCTTCCAATGGCAATTCAAAGGCTGGAGCGTTTGCAGGGAAAACAAGGCACAGAGTTTTCTGCAAATGAGAGAACTAAACTAAGTCCAAGCCTGGCTCGGCATTTACAGAGGTGTCAAACTGTGGAACTCACAACCCAATGAACACTTTTCCCCACCCTAGCCCCTGACCCCAAGTGTACATACACGTCTCAGTCATCACCACCATGCTAAAAACCAACTGCAAGTACGTCCACAGTTGGACACCTCAGAGTAACTACACTTTATTTAGATGAAGTACTCTTTCTTTTCATCGGAGTTGTTCTGTCCACCCTCTGCATTGATAATGGCAGTGTCTGCATCTGCTGCATCGTCAGCTCCTTTGGCTTCGTGTGTGAAATATGTACCTGCAAGATATCAGAAAGCCGTTCATTAGCACCCCATAATTCAAGTTCTCTGCTCATCCGCAGACTCTGGCGATCACAATTGTGCTTTGACTGCCCAAAACCCAACTCATGAAAATCCTCTACACCCTTCTTAAAGAAAAGGCCACATATAGGAAGATGTGTAAAATGAAAGGTCCATGCTGTGGTGTTCCTCAGAGTTCGGGATGGGGAAGACAAGTTTAACTTTGTGTCTGATGCTCTATGCATGACTTAAGAGTGCCTGGCGATGCCACTGGCTGCCAGAAATGGAAAATATTTCAAAAGCTTCTGAGAAATGCAGCTAATGGAATGTAAAGTAAATAATACAACAGTATTTGAAGGTGCAGTCCAGGCACCAAGCTGCAGATCACTTCGCATATGTTGAAATAGAGTCAAATCAGGTAAACTAGAAATGAAGAGAAGGAGAGAGAGATCAAGTTGAGAGAAAAAAAGCAAACAAAAATTATATTTCTTAAAAACAATTTACTCCCCGGAGGAATAAGGTTACAGAATTTTAACTATTGCCTTTCCGGTCCAGAAAGGTTGAGTGGCATTGTAGGAATATAAGTCTCATTTTCAAAAGGATCCTTAAACTATTAGGCACCAGTATTAGCTTTCCACAATGACGTTTATTCATATTTACTGAGGTAATGCAGCAAGTTCTTGAAATTCACTAGTGCATTGATGGCAAGCTGTCTCCTTCCTTTGAAAGGCTAATGGCAGATTGTCCAGCAACGCTAGTCATGGCATATTCTCCGCAAACTGAACAATTTCCAAGGAAGGAACGGTTGCAAATTAAGAAGCCACCCTAATAAACTGTAGGAAAATGTCTATTGCCCAAAGTTAAAGGCAAGAGTTTTGGATTTTCTAATCTACATTCTTAAATTTTGAAATCCAGATTTAAAAAAAAATCCAACATATTACTGGATGCTTCATGAATACGTGGAGGTCCAATAGCATATTAGAGCAGGGGATATGGAACAAGTGCAAGATAACAAATGGAAGCATCGTGCTTCTGTGCTCTAGAGAGACCAAGCTTTGCATTGACAACAACAGTGGCTATATCCATACATCTGATACTGTATTTAGTTCCAATTTCTTTTTGCCGTGTACTGGTTGCAGCTGGCACAACAGCTGTCAGCGTGTGTGGAGTGATCTGCAACTTATCTGGACGGAGCACAAAATTAGGTTCTCGTTTTTAAGAAAGTGTACTACAGACTGACCATTGCTATGTCAGTGGCCGGCTTTTCCTCAAGTGGAGATGGATTTGTTAATTATATTTGCTTTTGTGGTTTTGGGAGACACCTTTCTCCAGCCCTGTGGTTTGTGCTGGGAAGTATGACTAAATATAGCTGCACTTTATCCACTTGCTGTATAAACAAAGACATCTAAGTACCATTTTGGTTTTCACTGCAAGGATAGCTTGTTGTGTGTGAAAGCTACATTATAGGCCACACTATTATGTCTTGAATGCATCAGTCTACTGCACAAAGTGAGCAGTCATCGCATAATGCATTGCAAAGAGAATATATACAAGCCATAAAGATTAACAAACCACAGATATACAGTATTTTTAATCCCGTCACTGACTCACTGAAGTGCAATTATAGCATTATATTTTGGGTTTTCTTGCTTAGGCACTTCCCTGTGCTTCATGATATAGACTGAAGAGGTGTCAAGGGCATAATAAAAGCTGTGAAACCACCTCTAAAGGGGTAGGAGCAACTCACATGCTGCTCCTTGAGTCAGTGAGTTTTTTTTAAATGGGAAAGGAGAGAATAAAAGAAAACATTATTGATATGGGTGTTGCTGAAATGTGCCAAGTTTACGACTGCTACCCCCTCTGTTTTGCATTGTGCCATCAGGATCTGTCATGTGTGCAGTATCTGAAAATGTCTGATGAGGTAAACGCTTCAAATTACTTCTTTTGATGGTGTGCTTATTAAAAGGGGCTTGATTAAATTTTAAGGTCAGTAAAGCAAACTCGTGCCAAGATGCCTAGACTCCGCCATTCCTCATGCCACCTCTATGATATCCCACACAAGTTCAGAAGAAATTAGCCAAAAGAACCTAACAACCTAACCGGATTTTCCAGTGTACCAAATTGTATCACTGCATTTATTTTAGGCGGTCAATATCTACATTACTCTAGTCCTTGGACTAACAGCTAGAGGTTCCTCTTGCCGATCTTGCAAGCCTGTGAAACCCTGCAGTGCTGCAACAGGTTTAGCCTTGCAATATTCAAAGAAGTGAAAGCTGTGTTCAAATAGGGCACCAGACCATTAAGATCAGGACATTTTACTGCAGGGCCTGCTACCTAATGGAAGTGAGAGGAGCCTTCTGCTACTGTCCCAGGGATTGAGGTCATGACTGTCTCGATGGTCCCTGGGGTGGGGTGGGGTGGGGGCAGGGTGGATGGGTGGTGGGTGATGACAGCATGGATGAGAGGTGAAGTGCCGTGCAAGGCGCCACCATTATTTATATGCAGTGGATAGGGAAGGGGGAGCGGAGCTGGTGATGGGGTGGGAGAGAGTGTTGTTAGGCCGCACTGCCCCATTTTTCCTACTATTTCTGCTGCTATCCAGCCCAACTAGGGGCAAAGTAGTAGAGGAAAATCCAGGTCTGCGTCTCATTGACATCAGGGTCAGCAAGTGCTGTGAATAAAGTTGATACCGTACACACTGCCGCATTGAACAGGATTTAGATACTCTCCGCTATTTAGATTTCCTAAAACATAAGGAACAACGCCATGCAGTTGAGAACATTGATTGTACATCATAGACCGATGATACATACTTTGCAGATGGCGATTACAGACAGCCTCCTTCATGGCTTACCTTTGTGTCTTGCAAAGTATCGGCCAAGTACAATCAGCAGGCACAGAATGGCAAATACAACCACAGCAACCACTCCCCCGATGACAGCGTGGTCTACAGACCTTGGAACTTCTGTGCCTGCTCTCGAGTCTGTCAGATTGAAAGCAAGAAATCTTTGTCAGAAACGTTTTTATATTGCCAAAAATGAAGTGACTGGGACTCAGCACCAACAGGTCATTCAAAAATAACATTTCCTGTCACAGATACCTTAAGAACAAGGAAATACATCAAGAAGCAAATACACTTGTTCCCCCTCTTTGCAACAGAATGATTTATCCTTTAGAATTATAGTACAGCTCTTAAACAGTCCCATGCTGTTGGAAATTGACATGTTACTGCATTTCTCTTTTTTATTGCTTTAGTTTGTCAAAGCTTATGAATAATTTTGTACAGACTAAAGCAAAGAAACCAAACACACTCGAGTCATTTATGAACATTAACTGCAGATGACTAGAACATAGCCAAATATCATCAACACAGATGATAACACATGCATTTAACTGCTTGGCATCTGTCAGTGAGTTCTGAAAAATGGCTGCTGTTGCTGTTCATTAACAAGTAATAAAGGACGTGAAATATGAGCAGGTTGATGCAGTAAGTTAGTGAGAATGAACTCTTATGTTGTCATGAGCATGTCAGTAAGGTGCAATAACGGGCACCTGAAATTTTCACGGCATGTCTATTTGAGTTGCAAACAAAACACCCAGCAGTACACTTAAAGATATTGTTTTTCCCAGCTTGGTAGTGGCTGAAAGAGCACTTTGAGGTATAGAACACCAGAATAAATTACAGCCGATTAAAGGTGGGATCAGTTTGAGGTAATGAATTAAGAGTACTGGCACAGTACTGAAGCAGACTGAAAGCTGGTAATAATATTAAATCAACCCCGTAACAATACTGCAACAGGCACAACACTACATGATAACGCAGGCAGCAAAATCTTTTTAGTTACAGAATGCTTTCTTTCAAGCCCAATGATGAAAAGTAGGAATAAAGACAACAAAGTACTGCACTGTCCAGGAGATTTACTGTCTTAAAAAACATACCGATAACAGCTCAGATAAAATATTCCAACTTTTAAATCATTTTTAGTTCATACCTCGTAAGCTGTCGTCTAAATCTCTCAGTATGTAATAGTACTTGGTCAATAAATCTGTCTTGATCTTAGTGCTGAAGGGAGTGATAGATATTAATTTAACCCATATATAAAATGTGCAAGTATTCATCAGTTAATTTTAAAGAAGATTTATATTGATCTTCCTGAAGATAACAGAAAATCCTTTCAAGGCTGACTACTGTGTATAATAATGTTGGAAGTTTATTGATCAGGTGTACAGAAGTGTGACAACTAAAGGTGATTCTGCAGCTCAGTGGAGAGGACATCTGATTCATCACTTTCCTGTGGAATTTATATCTTCTATGTTCTATCAATTTACCGTCTAAATTAATGGTAATTGATTTGGGTATACTAACCTTTAGTCTTCTGAAAATTCTTTCAAATACACAGTAGAAAGCCTTATGTAGCAGGCTAGGGGATTAAAATTTAATTTGAAAAGAAAACCAGCAAATTCATTTAAAAATGATGGGATTTACTATTTTATGTAAATATGACTATTATAAACATGGTTAGAGGTTGGAAAGCTAAGCAAAGCACTGCTGAAATCCTATTAAGTATAATGACTCAATAAAAATTCCATGACGGGAATCAGTCAAATTTCTACCTCAACTTGACAAACTTTAACTTTAGAATCCTGGAAGGGAAATGTCAAGGAGTGTCCTACGTGCAAATCTAACTCATTTACACAACCGCCTTACTCTGATCTATGTGCCAATCATTTCTGGAGTTCAGAGCAGGAAAAGGTAGCAGGGGTTCGGGTAGCAACCTTTCATGTCAGATTGTTTAATCATGGCATAATCACTTTGAGTGAGAGGCTCTAGGTTCAAGCTTACTCTGCACTTCAGCACGTAATCTAGGCTAAGATTTCAGTGTAGCATGGAGGGATGCTGCAGATCGGCAGAAGTGCCAAATTTTTCATGAGATATTAATCTGAGGCTCCTCTCTCTTGGCACCCTAATGAGAACAAACCCCTCAGCTGACGTCACGAAGAACTAATTAACTGGTTATTTGTCTCATTTGATGGCCCTTTGATGTGAATTGACAATTTCAAAAAGTAAATCATTGGCCTTAAGTGTTTTGGGATAACCTATGACAAGGAAGCACTATATAAATGCAAGTTCTTCTCCAGCCACCAACACGGAGCTACATGGAACGGGCAAGTCGGAGACCATCCTAATTCAAGTACCTGCAGGCGAACAGCTTGGAAGCAGTAGAAAAATGAACAGGGGAAAAGTGTCGACATATTCCAAGGTACTCAAACTTCCTGTAATTTAATGATAAAATTAACCTGGCCATACTGCATGCCCTAAATCAGAAGATGGACATTCTGCCAGATCATTCATACCTTCAAAAGACAAACTGCCATCATACCTTCACAATTGCATTCCTTGGAGTAATTTTTACAACTTTACTTGCATCATAAACCAGGATATATTGCTTTGAATCTAATCAGTAATCAAATCTGAGATTTCATTTGACAAGTCATAGCTGCTCGATACAATGATAGACCAAAATGAGTAAATTTTGTGTTAATGAATGGTGCTGCCTTTCTGATTACATGCCTGCATGTGCAAGAATGCCCTTCCAAATGTACCTGCTCTCATGGGTCGCCACCTTAACCCTTCAATTGGTAAGTGAAGGCTATAACTCATCAATGTTCAGTAATTCAGATGTTCGTGACAACGTGTATATATATATATATATATATATATATATATTAAAATACTTTTCAGCTTAAGGGCTTAGGAGGTTTTGCTATATTGTAATTCTGCTAGACAGTAAAACTGACATCCTACTCTACATGTTCCATCAATTTTATTAATGTAATAGGAGTTATGTGATCAAATCTCAGTCAGAAAATGCTTCTAATCTGGTCATAATAGAAGTGCAATAAAGATGTCCCCAAGAATATTAAGAACATAAGAAATAGGAGCAGGAGTAGACCATACAGCCTCTCGAACCTCATGGTTGATCTCCTGTCACAATTCCACTTTACCGCCCACACCCCTTATCACTCAATTCCCTTACGGAATAAAAATCTACCAACCAAGTTTTGAATATACTCAACGAAGGAGCACAGCCTTCTCGGGTAAAGAATTCCAAATTTCACAACATCTCAGGTGAAGGAATGTCTTCTCATCTCAGTCCTAAATATCCACCTCTTTCCCTGAAACTATGCCTGTGTTCTAGATTCCCCAGCCAGGGGAAACAACCTTTCAGTGTTGACCCTATAAAGCCCCTTCAGAATCTCTTATGTAACAATGAGATCACCTCTCATTCTTCTAAACTGCAGAGAGTAAAGGCCTAATTTACTCAGCCTTTCAACATAGGACAAGCCTCTCATCCCAGGAACCAATCGAGTGATCCTTTGCTGTACTGCTTCCAAGGCAAGTATATCCGTCCTTAGATATGGAGACCAAAACTGTAGCACTTCTGGTGTGGTCTCACCAAAGTCTCACACGATTGTAGCAAGACTGCTTTGCTTTTGGGTGCCAGTCCCCTTGCAATAAAGTTCAATATGCCATTGCCTTCCTCATTACTTGCTGAATCTGCATGCTCACTTTGTGTTCCTTGTACGAATACAGCAAAGTCTCTCTGAACATCAACATTTACAAGTTTCGCACTTTTAAAAATTGCTTAGTGGATAAATACATTATGCAGTGTGGCACCGCGGCGTGGACTAGGAGGCTCTCAAGTTTGGTGCATGGTCTGGGCTGACAGCTAATCACAGCCTGGAGTATCCAAGATTACATTTGACCAAAACAAACTTGGATTGAGTGGTGAGTCCTGGCAGGATATGGGCGACGGGTTGGTACATGGGTATTGGATTGTTTCTGCTCCCTATGTTTGATATGAGTGATGGTTATGTGGTGAATTCCAGGTCAGACAGCACCATGGTTTAACACTCAGCCAACACTTAATGTCTAGTTTCACACCAAAAAGAAAGGCACTTTGCTGTTCAGTAGCTCATCAATCTCCAATCGCCTCATCCCTTACCCCAGCAGCCATATTCTGGGATGCAGTCCTTGCTCTTCCCTAGTAGATCTAGGATAACTCAAAACACTGCTCCAAAAGGGTTGACAATTGGAAGATAAACCGGTGGGTTAAGAGTGAGCAGGATCATCCAGCCTTCTCAGCCCTGGTTGCAGTATTTAATCTTCGAAGGATTAACAGCAAAAAACTTGCCGATTGCTGGCAAGAAACAAACAAACCCACAGAATAAAACTCCCCATAATTGACATTCATGTTTGTTTTATAACATTAAGGATTGAAAAAGTTTTGGTCTGGAATCCATTCTTGGGGCTGAATTGATTTTAAAAGCAGCGCCCTCACTTTCAGATTCCCTGGAACCCTTCATGAATTACTGCCTTCACCTTCTCCAGTGGCTGAATAAACATAAAACCAAACATATCTGTGAACTACGCAAAAACTCTAATCTTGAAAACAAATGTCCTTCAAAACACTTCTGTAGACCTACAAATATATCATCCAGAGCCAGGTTGCAGAAAGCGCTATTCAAGAATCAAACACAGTTTGGTATTTGACTCCAGTTTTTGAGATTAAATCGGTTGCACAATTCCTGTTATAATAGCTTCAGGCTCTCCCAAGCTAATGTTCAACATCTTCTCTGGTTTAAACAGTAATAGCATTACATGAAAAAGTACTATGCCTACATAAAGCTTCCTTTCCACTAAAATGTAAAAAAATTGCTTAGCTACCTGAATGATGTCATCAGAATTCATATGAAAAAATTTTCAAAGTGACAAAATCATGAAGCAGGTTTTGAAGTGAAGCAGGCTGCTTATTTTAAAAAATGGAACAAGAGACATACCGTAGATTGTGTCTACTGTGCTGTTATTTATTTGCTAGTTTATAAATCAATAGAAAAATTCAATAAAGTTGCAGACTGCAAAAATAAAAATGACATTTAATTTGTACTCCATGGACTCAATGCATGTATTTAAATAGGATTGCTAATTTCAGTTTGGCATATCAAGTCCAAGTAATTTGTTCCAGTCTGCAACAGCACAAACCAGCAACAAATTAATTTAATTTTTCATATACTCACTGTATTTAGATTTTTTGTTCCAATATAAAAGCCTGAAGATTAAGTGGGTAACTCTGATTGATCTAAAGCAAGTAGAAAATAAGTGCATTGCCAGATGAAGCACCTTGGAAATGTAATATTCTATTTGAGGGTGCTGCCCATAATGAAGCATCTGGAATAGCTCCTGAACAACAACAGCCAATATTTATATAGTGCCTTTAATGTAATGATATGTACCAAGGTGCTTCACAGGAGCATTATCAAAGAATGATAGAGTCACAAGGAAACATTAGGTCAGATGACTGGAATCTTAATCATCACTTACCAAAAGGTAGGATTTAAGGGGTATCTTAAAGGAGGAAAATGGGTAGAGACACGGAGAGGTGTAGGGAGGGAATTCCAGAGCTTGGGGACTGGGCAGCTGAAGGCATGGTCACTAACGGTGGGGTGATTATAATTGATAATGCACAAAGGCCAGAATTAAAGGAGTGCAGATATCTTGGAAGATTGTGGAACTGGAGGAGATTAGAAATAGAGAGAGGCAAGGCCATGGATGGATTTGGAAACATGGATGGAGAATTTTAAAGTCAAGACGTTGCTTGGCAAGGAGCCAGTGTAAGTCAGCAAGCATAGGGATGAGAGGGGAATGGGACTTGCTGTGAGTTAAGACATGGGCAGCAGAGTCTTGGATGACCTCAAGTGTATGGAGGATAGAACATGGGAGGCCAGCTAGGGGCACAATTGAATAGTCAAGTCTAGAGTTAACCAAGGCATGGATGAGAGTTTCAGCAGATGAGCTGAGACAGGGGCGGGATCTAGCGATGTTATGGAGGTGGAAATAGGCTGTCTAAATGTGAGGTCATAAGTTCATCGCGCAGTCAAATGTGACACCACTCTTGCGAACAAACTTGCTTAATGTCAGACTGTTGCAGGGGAGAGAGATGGAATCATTAGCTATGGAGTTTAGAGCAGGGACTGAAAACTATGGCTTCAGTCTTCCTAATATTTAATTGGAGGAAACTTCTGCCCGTCTGATGTTAGGCAAGCAGCCTGATAACTTAGTAACTGTGGAGAAACCAAGAGAGGTAGTGGGTGAGGTAGAGCTGAGTGTCCTTATCATATATGTGAAAACTAATGCTGTGTCTCTGCCACCAAGGGGCAGCATGTAAATGAGAAACAGCGCCAAGGGTAGACACCAGAGATAATGGTGAGGGAGCAGGAAGAGAAGCCAATGCAAGTGATGCCCTGTAGCTAAGAATGGAAACATGTAAGTGCAGTCCCACTCAGCTGGCTGACAGTTGGAGGAAGATGGTGTGGTCAGCCATTCAAAGGTTGTAGATAGGGATGGGTGAGGAGGGAATGTTTACCTTTCACCTAGGGTGTCATTTTTGAACTTGGTAAGAGCTATATTGGTACTGTGGCAGGAGTGGAAATCTGACTGGAAGAATTCAAACAAAGAGTGCCGAGAAAGACGGAATAGATTTGGAACCTCTATTCACCTCAGAGAGAGCACACAAGTGATAACTCCAAATTGGGAAAAGTGCCAGCAAACTACTGATGCTGTTGTTTATCTCCTTATGGATAATTTGAGTCTAGGCAGGGTGCGGGGGAGGAGGAGGAGGCTAGACCTGCTTTCCTTTAATGATTATGGAATGAGCTAATTTTCCAAAAGCAAGCAGCAGTCTCACCTCAGGATCTCCATCTACAAAACAGGAGAACACTATGGACACAAAGCTATGTCAGCAAATGTAGCATAACTGAAAGGCTTCTATTAAAATGCCTTAATTCTGCGTTTTTGTGGCCAGGATGGGTGGGTGTGGGGGTGGGTTGCTGTGATGCCAGGGAGTGGGTGCTGGCGAAGTATTGGGTGTCCTACACACAAAGATATTTTACCTGGTATGATATTTTACCAGTGTATGTGGTGATTATATTGTTCTGGCCTATCCATACTCCTGTTGCAGACATCGCTGAGGGACTTGACTTTTTTGGATTAGAAACTTTGGAAAGATTAGTTGGAAGCTGCCTAGGAGCCTCCTAATGTGACATGACACTCCACTTTAATATCATCATCATCATCTGGAACCCAGATTGACTTCTTCCCTCTTTCAAGTTGAGGAATGCTCAATGTCCTGATCACAACTAGAAGCAAGATCAGCAAACCAGATCACCTAGGTCAGTGTTGCTCAGTTCTCATTCACGTGGTGATGCAAACGCCATCTCAGCCATCACGGGAGCAGCTGTAACAAATCTCAGGCAATTTCTTTTTCACAACATAAATTCTTCTTTAAGCTATTTTATCATGTTTCCAATTCTTGCTTTTGATTTTTTCATTCTTTGCTTCACCTTGCAATAGCATAGAGGCCTATCTGTACAGGAAGAATGGATCTCCCTTTTCTTTCCTTAAGCTCCTCATCTGTAGCTCTAAGCAACATACAATTCCTCTTTAAATTCAGATTTTATAAATCATTGGACACCTTTTCCAGATTCCCAATTTCCTTTTCATATTTTCTCTTTCCCAATTCTTTAAGATTTTCCTGAGAATGCTTTCCTCTCTTTATTCAATTTTCCTCCGAGGACTCC
Source organism: Carcharodon carcharias (assembly GCF_017639515.1). Taxonomy (NCBI): domain Eukaryota; kingdom Metazoa; phylum Chordata; class Chondrichthyes; order Lamniformes; family Lamnidae; genus Carcharodon; species Carcharodon carcharias. Next base: position 13,284,796 of record NC_054491.1, on the reverse strand, counting down.
ATTCTATGTTTGCTTTTCTTTGTCTAAGCTTTGCCTTAAGGATTAATAATGTAGAAATGTCCTATCTCTAATCAGCTTTCTTCTTATTCCCAGAGACTTGTTCCTGTTGGCTCTCTCTTATTTTCCTTCTCTCCACAAGGTAATGTCTTCAGGTTTCAATTAACCCAAGTGGCTGCTTTCTATCAAGGTCTCTCTCTACTCACTACTTTCTTCCTTTATGTACTTGCCATTGTTCGTCAGGTTCTTTGTCCTTTTCTAAATTTCCTTGTTGTTCCAATGCCCTCACTTCTTGTGCTCCCTGTTGCTCAGGTGGCTTGTGGTTTCTTCCAAGTCATGTGCCTCCCTCATATGCATGGCCTAACCTGCATGGCTTCACCTTGTTTGTAGGCAACCTTTGTTGGCATTTATCCATCACACTCTTCCTAGATGTCTTCAGGAGGGCTCAGTGCTAATTATTCCAGTCAATTTCTTTCAGGATCATAACATCTGTTTCTTCTGCTTTAGTTGTGTTGGCATCACAGACTAATATCCATATTTCACCAACATTTAAATGGGTGGTGCTAGTTAAACCAGGCATGACCTGCTGAAATGGTAGTCCTGATAATGAAAATTTTTGAATGGAAATAATCCAATGACGTGTCTTGAAGATTTCAAGTTATGGGACTGTGACAATTTCCCCTGGGAGTTTGTTCCACTTTAGGATTGTCCTCGGGAAGAAAGATTATTGGTGCACTGCCTTTAGTTTGTGGGGATGGCTGTCTCATGTTTTGTCATTGCTGAGGGCAGCAGATACTTGTTTCTGCCAATTCCCACCAGTCTATTCCATGTTTTATAGAACAAAGTCAGTCTATTTTTCTCCCTCGTTTGCTGTAGTGATTCCCATTCCAAACCTTTGATCAATGATGTGACACTGGTGTATTTCCCATTCTGATTGATGCAGAATCATTTTTGGATCGCTTCAATCTTATTTATATCTCTCACCATGTAAGGATTTCACACGCAACTTGCATACTCCAGGACTGGACGAGCAAATGTTTGGCAAGCTTTAACCCTGACATTTTTGCTGCAATATCAGAATTCAAGCTCAATTGTGCTTCAATTTTCAGAAAAGCTCCAGAAATCCCCACTGCTGTATACATATATATATACATATATATATATATATAGAAGGGCTCGTTCATAATCACTTAAGTGTCTATTTTCTCTATTTGCTCATTTTAGTGCAAATCTTGTTTTGTATTCATTATCTTTAGTTAATTATAGGAAACAGATACACCGAGAAATAAGGTTTTTTTCACAAGTTTAGAAGATCTATGGTGTGCCAGTGCATTATTGGCAATCTGTCTCCAGTGATTTACATTTTTTAAATCAGTATCCATTGTTACATTAAACACAGTAAGGTTAAAATATTAGTTTATGCTCAAAAATTAGTTTTACAAAAAAATTAACTTGAGTCACATAAATTTGACTCCAATCGAAAGAACCAAGAGCAACCAAAGCATTTTGCAAATACTGAAGTTGAAAGTTCATTGAAGCAAAGGGGATGTGACAATTTATTTGAAGCACCATTCAGGTATATTGGTAATTGAACCTCAAGTTCATAAAGAGCCTTTTCACATTGATATTTGTGTTCCCCTTCAATCACATTACAGGCATGTATACCTACCTTTCATTTTAAATGACCTACCTGATGCTAATTGTACTGCATCAAGTAATGTGTCATACTCCCAAGTGGTGGGATGCAGATATATGTCTGTTACCCAGAAAATATGGTTACATTAAAGGCCAAGAGTTTTATAGGACTATATCTGAAGCAAGAAAATGTTGTTTGGTCTCTCAAGTCCACTCTACTTATAACTAATCTATCATGGACTTCTCCCTCTCCCCACCCCTGTCCTGCGCACCCCCCTCCAAATTCATCTCCTGTTATCCCCTAAACTCATTACCACTGTGGCAGGAGGCCTTAGATAAGGTCATTTTGGTTTCTTGGCCTGAAATGATGCAAGAACACCCATGTTAAACAATAATGCACAAAAAGAATCTCTTTTTTTTTCCATCCACGTGCACAGTTGGGAGATAGGAATCAATATAATGGGGTAGCAATCAGTCAAAACATTGAAACAAAACCCTAGGTACCCCTCATGGCGTATTTGAACAGATATTTGCTACACTCAAAGCTCTGCAGTATGATTAAATGACATTTTTTGAAGTAACATGAAATTGCATTTTGGTGAAATACAATTTATCACACTAAAACTCTCTTTAATTTCAGCAATTCACACAACGTTGTTGTTAATAAATACCACTGCAACTTGAGCAGAACATTTCCTGACAGTATTAACTGCTATTTCTATTATTGCTTTCTTCAGGGAACCTAATGAAATTAGGAAGATAACATTTCTCTTCCTTAAAGGTAGATTTATGCCTCCCACCCCTGCTTATGCTTGGCCTCCTGACTCCTAATCCACTTGTATTAAAGACAAGATATCTTGGCATAGAATATTAACATTAACACTACACTTGAGTATTTTGGCCTTTGTGCTCAATGACTTTGGGGAAAAAAGTGAAAATCTCAGGAGGTGTCAAAGAGCAGTCATCTTGAACGTGAACAGTTTTCACAGGCAGAAACTAGGAACTGTATTTAATTCCATGCAAGCCTTATTTACTTTCATATCACTTAGCTTGTTGTCACTACTTTCTCATCTAAAGGCACTGAGCTTTGCCAGGGTGTGGTTCCCACTGTGGCCTCATTCAAGTGGCTATTTTCCATGACTGAGACTGCGTGCTACATGTTGGCAGCCAATTCATTGCTGGAAGGTATGAGATATTGAGTTGGTCCTCACCCTATGTGCAAAGGAACAGGAAGCACTGGCTTGCTACAAGAAGCAGGAAGCCTGGTTGCCCTCTTTCGCCCAGGCCAAGCAAGACATTCCTAATAGCTGACTCGGCACAAGGGAGGAAATGAATGCACAGCCTGGTTCAGAGTAGGGCCTTTATGCAGTCAGCTACTGCAACAGCTTTGAAGGCTTGCTTTTCTGCATTCAGATCTTACTGTTCGGATCAAAAATTTAAAACCCTGAAATCCAATTAAAAATGTAGTGTGAATAGAAATTAGAATTTGTGTACATTATTTTTTTAAAGATAGGTTACATTAGTAATCATTGCACACAAGGAAGGTGCCTACCTCACCAATTTAAGGAAAGCTTCAGCATCAGATAATCGACAACAACATAATGAAAAGCAAATCAAGTTATTAAAGCACAAGTTAATACTTTGTGTTACTCAACTTGCAATTTAACTAACAGGGAAATTAACAAGCTATCCAAAGGGAATAAATCTTCAAGTTTGGGGAGAAGCTAATAAAATGCTATAAATTATTAAGAAATAAATGAATGCTGAAGTAGAAAAGGTTAACAGGTGCACAAAAGCCTTCAGTGCATGTGTTGAAGGCAGCCTAAATGATGATTAAATTAAATTAAAGAATGCCACTCTCATTAGGTGAGCGAGCAGGGGGGCAGGAGGGACAAAACAGAATGTGCTCATTGTGGAATAATTGGATGAAATATCTGACAAGTCACTCTCTGACCTCGAGTCTTTGTGCTCAATAAGGATTGCAATCCTTTGCTGCCACAGATGGCAACATTGGAGCTTGAAAGCCCACTCCAATAAACTTAGAACTGACAGTTCAAACTTTGATTTTAGTTGTTAAATTGATTACAGTATTATTTTTAAGCTGCAGTCCCTCCAGGGTGTCTCCCCCTAATGGGATCAGTGAATTTGCCCACATATTGTTGCAATATTAACTGTCTTTATGAGCAGAATGGGCAGGGAATTTGGTGACCAAGTCATTTTGAGATTAAGGCAGTAAGACTCTGGCATTTTACAGTTGTGTGTCAGGACACAAAAGGTGGTACGGGGGGTGGGGGGGGGGATCAATAGTTCACAGTTTGTGCCTCCATTGAAATACAAATAATCATAATTACTGCTACATCCACATCCCAGCAAACTGATGCTGTGCAGTAATTCTCAACTGCAAATCCGTAGCACTTCAAACAAAAAAAGGCAAAAATATCTAATTCTGCTTCAGCGAGATCACGGTGTGTGATAAAGGCAGGTAGGAGCACAACAATCCTGCACTTAAGGCCTAGAGTTGAGATATGGAACTGCATCATGACTCTCTGACCTTGAAATTTAGAGTGGTCGTCATAGTAATTGAACAATATGATTTTAATCAATGCTGTAACTATCTGTTAAGGCATGAGTTACTTATTTTGGCTTGGGGGGGGGGGTGGCAGTGTGTGGTGGTGTTGGTGGGCTGAGGACCACAGTATGTACTTACTGGGATTGGAGAGATACCTGCGGCTGTCAGAACCACGTCATTTGTAGAGCAGGTTATTTTACCTGCATTGCATAATATTTCTCACATGATACAAGGTTTCTCATCAGGCTTCAGCAGTGTCAAATCAGGTCAAAAATAACTTTAGTCTTAAATCCCCTCGCACCACACAAATCGGAGAGAAGGAAGGATAGTAAATGTCTCAACTTCCACCTGGCAGCTCCATCTTCAATCTACCCACTTGCTTGGGCTGGAAGCTGGCAATCTTGCTTGATCCAATTAATCTGTGAATACCACATTGCTGCTGTGATTATGCCATTAATCATGGTCAGTCCTTTGCTGGTTCACCAATACTCAGCAGCTCATTATAAGAACCTCAATACTCATTCAGTGAAAGATTTTTGATAAACATTTTCAGTTTGATTTAATATTTCAATAATCAAATGGCTCGTGGTCTAAATGTTTCCCAATTTGTTTTTTTTAACAAGTTGAAGTTTATATCAATCCTGATATAACTGAAACATGGTATTTCTTAACCAAACTATTTGAGATCTGGCTGAATGAAGAATGCATTGCCAATCCAATGTAATCTTAGCCCAATTATCAGAGAGGATTGGGTAAGTGGCCTCACTAAGAGTGAACAACTGAGGATGGTGCATCCCATTGGGTGCTGTTAGTGGGGGCTGGGTGTGTGTGTGGTGGTGGGTAGGGTTGAAAATAAAAATAAATGGGGAAGGCTGAAACTAAAATGGGCAACAGGAAAATTCTTTCAGATCTTTGAAGGCGGACGGGCATGTTAGTGGGGTGGTGAAAAAAGTACATGGGACACTTGCCTTTATCAATCGAGGCATAGATTACAAATGTAGGGAGGTCATGTTGGAGTTGTATAGAACCTTGGTGAGGCCACAGCTGGAGTACTGTGTGCAGTTCTGGTCGTCACATTATAGGAAGGATGTGATTGCACTGGAAGGGGTGCAGAGGAGATTCACCAGGATTGCCTGGGATGAAACATTTGAGTTATGAAGAGAGGTTGGATGGACTTGAGTTGTTTTCGTTGGAGCAGAAAAGACTGAGGGGTGACCTGATCGAGGTGTACAAGATCATGAGGGGCATGGACAGGGTGGATAGGGAGCAGCTGTTCCTCTTAGTTGAAGGGTCAGCCACAAGGGGACATAAGTTCAAGGTGAGGGGCAGGAGGTTTAGGGGGGATGTGAGGAAAAACTTTTTTACCCAGAGGGTGGTGACGGTCTGGAATGCACTGCCTGGGAGGGTGGTGGAGGTGGGTTGCCTTACATCCTTTAAAAAGTACCTGGATGAGCACTTGGCACGTCATAACATTCAAGGCTACGGGCCAAGTGCTGGTAAATGGGATTAGGTAGGTGGGTCAGGTGTTTCTCATGCGTCGGTGCAGATTCGATAGGCCAAATGGCCTCTTCTGCACTGTGTGATTTGTACATTGTTCGCTCACCATAATTTCTCTCCACTGGTACCTCCCCAGAGCCTGGAATCTCTGACTCTTGCTTGGTTCCATCTTCCTTCTGGTATCTCAATGCCGAGTTATTTGCCCTTGCAGGGTCAAATTTGCACAAATCAAGCAAGCTCTTGCCCTTAATCCACGTATTTCCTTGCAAGGGTCACATTTGCCAAAGTCTGATCCTTGAAAACATTAGTCAAATGTGGGGGGGAATTACAGGCAAAATAGATTCTGTTTTCAGCCAATGTATAAGCACAGGCACACTTTCCAAGGAGTCGCTGGGTAGCGACAAACAACAAAAATTCTGGCAGACCTTTACCTGTTATGAGCCTAGGGTGCTAAAGCTAATGCTAGTGTCCCTATCCTGGATGAGGTGGGTTGGCACAGACCAAGGCTGGAAATTGCACTTTGATCAGGGTTTTCAAAGGTTTGCTGCTGTCTATAACTGTAATGGATGGGGAATGAAGGAGGGTACTGAGTATAGATGGAATAATTTTTATAAAAATTTAACAGAATTTTTTAAATGATTTCTATGTGAACCTGTTTCATAAGCAAATGATAATTTAGAGTATTCCTACAAAGCACTCATTTCTGAAATCTGTTTTGCTGCTCTTAACAACTACACTGAATTTAAATTAACTGCAAAAGTCAGTTACGAGTGATGAATGAAATAAATGCCAGGCAAAATCTTTGCTCTTTGTATTAACTCTGAGTCACATCCATGCATCTAAATGCTTTGATTTAAAAAGGTGGCAGTCATTATTTTTTCATTAACAATTCTAAGAAATTAGATTCTGGTGAGATTGATAATATCTGTATAAGCTATTATCAATTCCAAGAATGCCTGATTTAACTGTGTGCTTCCCTCTGCAATAAATGCAGTCATGAGATTATTGCTTATATTTCAATTATTGCAGTTTGATCAACTTTGGCTCAAATTTATTTTACGTCAACAGTGGCAGGTTTCATTAGAGCAAAAATTCCTGCTTGAGAGAGACTTTGACAGCAACACACATCATGTAACATTTTGGTAACTTTGAATGCACAGTGCCTCCTGTTGGAAAATAGCGATTGGAATAGTTCTGATTTCGGACAGCTCCCTCCACACAGCAGCCTGTCTACCATATCTCTCTTTTCCTTTCTCCCCTGACCAGTTTTGCTTTTCCGATCTGGTTTCTATTCTTTCACAGCACTAACCACACATCCTCTATGACTGTGACCACGATAAACTGCCCCTTCCCTTCTTTCTCAACCTGCTAGCAGCCTTTGATACAGTTGACCAGACCATTCCCCTCCACTGTCCAGCTGAATGTGACTGCTCTCGCCTGGTTCCATTCTTATCTATCCAGTCATGCAATGGCTTCTCTTCTCACTTCTGCACCGTTACCTCTCTGGTGGTCCAAGGTTCGATCATGGGCCCCTCCTATCTCTCACCCACCTAATGTCCTTCGGCAACAACATTCTAAAAAGCACATTTGATCCCCCACACATGCTGACTGACTCAGTATCACAGGATCTTTACAGTGCAGAAGGAGCTCATTCGGCCCATCGAGTCTGCACTGGCTCTTTGAAAGAGCATTCTACTTGGTCCTACTCCCTGGCCTTATCCCACTCAGGCTGGAATTTTCCAGCCCCCCGCACCCCGTCACGGAGGGTTCCCCCATGATGGGGATGGCGAGCCATCGAAATCTCCGCTCACATCGACGGGACTGGAAGATACCGTCGGTGTGAAGGGCTGGAAAATTCCAGCCTCAGTTTTACCGTACCGCCATTTCTTTACTGCTTCAGCGTTGTCGGGCAACTTGTCCAAAATCCAGCAGTGGATGAGGAGAGATTCCCCCCAAGGGGCTCATTAGGAAAACCAAAGCAATTGTCTTTGGTTCCCAAGCTCCATTCCCTATCCACATTTCCCATGCCCCTCCCTGGACACTGTCTGATGCCTTCGCTATTGACAACCTTGGCGTCATATTTTACGCCAGGTGAGCTTCCAATCACATATCCTGATCTTAGTCAAAACAGCCCACTTCCACCACAGTAATATTGTTCATCTCTGCCCATGTTGAATTCATCACCATTACTTTTGTTGCCTCCAGGTTTGACTATTCCAATACTCTCCTGGCCAGCTTCCCATTTTCCACCCCATAAAAACTTAAGCTCATCCAAAAATCTGTTGCTCGTATCCTAACTCATACCAAGGTCTGTTCACTAGTAACCCGTGCTCGTTGATCTGGACTTGCTCCCAGTCCACCAACAACCCAAATTTAAATTCTTAACATCCTTGTGTTCTTTTTGGCCAGTAATCAGAGTGACAGAAATCCAGTTATGAGGCCTCCCTGATTGGAAGGAAATCAGTTAGGGCCCCACTCCTAAAAGCTGTGTGGTTGGTGTAGCTGAGAAGAGATGTGTGGATGCTGAGTAAGCAAAGGACTGCGCTTGATAGTAGCACTGTCCTTGCTCAAACATCCTGACACTGCCTTAATGTCCACGTCAAGTTAATAGCAGAGAGCGATTGTTGTCTATGGAATCACAATCACCTCATCTAATTTTAATCACAGGAGCAGCAATGTTTGTTAGTCAAAAACAATGATTTATGCTGGTCATAGGTAGACTGTACCAGCTTTAGACTGCAAGTTGGTACAAAGTCTTCCACATGCTTAAAAGGTGAGTGCCAGTTGTGATAAGATCAACAAGAGGGTGCCGAGAACGGATAGATTGAGCCCTGGTTGAGTTAAGGTTTGCAGCTGGTACTTTTTTTCATGGGATGTGGGTGTTGCTGGCAAGGTCAGCATTTGTTGCCTAGGATTGAGTGGCTTGCTAGGCTATTTCAGACGACAGTTAAGAGCCACATTGAGGCCAGACCAAGTAACGAAGGCAGATTTCCTTCCTTAAAGGGCATTAGTGAACCAGATGGGTTTTTTTTTTACAGCAATCAATGATAGTTTCATGGTAACCATTATCAAGGATAGCTCTTTCAATTCCAGATTTTAAAAAATTATTAATTGAGTTCAAATTCCACGTGGTGGGATTTGAACCCTGGTCCCCAGAACATTAACCCCTGGATTACTAATCCAGTGACATCACCACTATGCACTGTTTCTCCCTGTGCACTGGGGAGGGAGGGAAGGAAGGGGGGGAAGGGAGAAAGGAGAGAAAGCAACTTTGCTCGCTAAAGCAAGAGCGGCTCTTGTGGTGGCCTGGCTGGTTGGAAGTTTCACGTCAGAGGGCCCTGCCATAGTTCAAATGATTCAATTCTCCTAAAACAACACACTTGTACATTTTATTCCAAACAGACACAGCCTGTCGCCTTGGATTATGATGTGGTATTTTAGTCACGCCTATGGGTAGGTATATTTTTTAATGGGTCGCTGATTAACAGGGTGTTCTGATTGGCAAAACCCGCGGGCCCAGACAATCTGCGAAATAAAAACTGTGTGCCCCATCGCAATGCTCTCAAGCCTGGCTACCCTCCAGTGATTGAACCCGTTCTGCTTTCCTGAACTTCAAGAACAAAAAGCATTAAAAGCCTGCAAAAGCACCCATTTGTGTCGCTTCTGGAGAAGTGACAAGGAAAGAATGCACAGGAAATGGAGGGCAGCATTCTGTAAATGAATAGCAAGTCCTCTATTATCTCTCGCAGGCAGAAAGTCATCAATCCCCAGCCAGAGGGAAGGAGTTGTGGGCCTGGATGCAATGGAAACAGTGGGACCCTCTGCCAGACAATTAACATGTTAAATCCTGCCACTGAAGCTTTATTAACATGATGATGTAACCGAGGCAGCTCCCAGACTTGAATAAATCTGCATTTTTTTTTTTGCCAAGAATTTAAGTTGGAACATTGGCAAAACTGACCTTCAAACACTGATATGCGTGCTTGTATTCCTTTCAGTCTTCTCTGTAATTAACAGTAATTTTTGTTTAGCTTAGAAACAGGCATGCTTTATATTTGCCCATTATGCTAGGTCAACCAGGTGAAATATGAATAATTACAAAAAAATTAAAAAACCTCAGGAGAACAATGACGTTTCATTTTAAAGTGGATATTCAGGTTTTTTTTTCATACTGTGAAGGAAAGAATCTTGTCCTGTTTACCATGCAGATTATGAGAGATACAAGGGAGAAAACCTGCGGGGAAAAACAAGTGTAATTTTTATTAAAGCCTCTGTCGTTCACATTCTTTAAACCTAAGTGCCAGAAGTCTCATCACAAGCTGGATTATGCCATTTTTTTTTTAACCCCCGCCCCACATCCCCGGAAGACTTAGGTGAATGTATTGCTGTGATTGCTGGCATGGAGGATGGTACTTCAGCCAAGCCACCAGTTTCTAGCCTTGGCACAAAATGACTTGCATTTATACAGCAGTTTGATCATTGAGCTTCACAGGATTCTTGGCCAAGGGAGCCAACACAAACGTGTTTGATGTTAACCTTGCATTTCACATTGGAAGTGCCCCACATGATAAACCTGCCAGCATTCCCAATCTGTACTGTTTATTACTATATGCCACAATTTGCTTCGTCAGTCACTTCTTGGTGGCTAGTTTTAGAAAAAATTGCTTCACCTCAGGAATGATGACAACAGGTTGCAAAGCTTGCCCAAGAGTTCAGCAGCGCTAGAGACCCACAGGGAGCTGCTGCTCCACATGTTCACCTGAACCAGCCATGTATTAATGGAGTGTATCCAATGGAGTGTGAGGAGTTCACTCAGGTTTTCAACTTTCTGAATAGCTGTCAAGGCTTAAGTAATTGGCATCTCAAACCAGACATTAAGAGGCTAGCTCAACCACTTTTCATTTGGTTTCTTAATCTTATCAACCTAGTCTTGATCTGCAGAGTGCATGAAATTAAATGCAGTGAAGGCAGATTGTTCACTTTTTCCAAAAGAGTATTTAAAGAAGCATTTTTGACAAGTGAGGCAAAACGCAACCATTCCTTTAAAGTTCAATTTGTCCGCAATAATTTAGGAGATTGCTTTCTGATCCGGCTCTCTTTTTCAAGTCTGCATGTTGGACATCATTATCAGTGGGCAAACAACTAGTGCTAATGGTGCATTATAGCTCCCTAAATAGGCCACAAGTGGAACCCAGGTGACTGGGTGCCCTAGTGCATGAATCGAAAAAGGTTAGCATGCAGGTAGTTAGGAAAGCTAATTGAATATTATTGTTTGTGAGGAAAATTGAATATAAAAGTAGGGAGGTTATGCTTCAGTTGAACAGGACAATGGTGAGACCACAACAGGAGTACCATATACAGTATTAATCTCCTTATTTAAGGGAGGATGTAAATACATTTGATGCAGTTCAGAGAAGGTTTACTAGACCAATACCAGGAATGGGTGGGTTGACTTATGAGAAAAGGTTGGACAGGCTGGGCTTGGTTTCACTGGAGCTGGAGTTTAGAAGAGTAAGAAGCGACTTGATTGAAACCTTTAAGAGCCTGAAGGGTCTTGATAGGTGAATGTGGAGAGGATGTTTCCTCTTGTGGGAGAATCTAGAACCAGGGGTCACTTTTTGAAAACAAGGGGTCACCCATTTAAGACAGAGATGAGGAGAATTTTTTTTTTAAATCTCAGAGAGTAGTGAGTCTCTGGAACACTCTTCCGCAAAAGGCAGTGGAAGCAGAGTCTCTGGATATTTTTAATGCCGAGCTAGATAGATTCTGGATAAACAAAGGGATGAAAGGTTATGGGGATAGACGGGAAGTTACAGATCAGCCATGAGCTTATTGAATGGTAGAGCAGGCTAGGGTGGCCTATTTATATGTTCGTATGACTGACACACAGATCAATATAACCAACCCCTCGAGAACTCACTACAGGAGGAGATTTGGTGCCAACCCGTGATGTGACGTATTGGATCATCAAACACTGCGCCAACCGGGAAATCTTTTTCAGCACACATATTGAACATATTTCCATTGGCCAGGCACTGTTGCACATTAACACAAGTCCCACAATCTCAACTTTATTAAGATGACATCTGGTTAGTAGGACTCTCGCGTATAAAAATAGAGCAAATTAATAACTCTTTTTGTCAGCCCAAGTACAATCTATTTAAATTAGAACCTCACCTGATCTGGAGCTACAAGGGATTCACAGTTAAACTTCATTCTGAGCAGCTGAATAGCACAATTAGTAAGCAGCAAAATTATGCACAGATTAGTAGGAGTTAAAAACACAGGCCTACCTCCTACAGACACACCAAAATTAGACTACACAGCTGTGGACTAATAACACAAGCAGTGTGTGCATAAAACATTGTGCTGTTTCTGAAAATAATAAACGTTATCTAAAGTGGCAAGACAAGCCTAAGAGCGAGGCATTCAGGTGCAGCCTTTGGATCAGCATCATGTTGGGAAGGGACAATAGAACAATTGATGCCATGCACTCAAGGCAAAGGGGGATCAAGGCAATAATGCTGCAAGTCAACAACCTCTCTCCCTCCCACTGGTAAAGTGCTGCATCACGTTGGTGCCGGTGTGACGCAGTTAAATCCATGTCAACTGGCACAATAACTGATCTACATTCTCAAAGATTACTGGCAACTCCAGCTAGCCCTGGGGTTCTAAAAAGGAAAACACTGCAAAAAAAAAAACAGCTGACTTTTAAATCCAACTATAATGAATAGATTTATTCAAATATTAATACGTTGCCATTGACGACCAAACATCCTATAATCCCCTTGCCAGATGTTTCCCCATTCAATGAATGGTATGATGAATGGCAAACTTGTTTATTCTTGACATTGGCTCACTGTATCAGTGACAAACGTGCACATTATGAAAATTATTAATAGCTAATCTTCAGCAAACTTCAAAAGAGTTGCTGATTCTGAGGTCCTAAAGACCTGGTGAAATCTCAGTTTTACACACCTTTGGTTTAGGGAAAGCTAAAACTTGTTTTTGTTTCATAACAAAATGTGGGGTGGGGGGGGTGGGGTGAGGTGGGGTGGTGTGAAGAGTTACTTTGGATAATTACTATTTCTATTTTAAACATTACTTGAAAATAATTCCTTAAAACCAATGTGAAAAATCATTTTAACGCCAATTTGAAAATAGTTTCTCTTCATCAGTTTCCATTAGCAATCTGTAGCCAAAGATTAGGTTTTGAAACAAAACCAAAGTTAGTGCAATGACTATGAAGGAGCTCTTTATTTTATCATCAAATAGCTGCACCAGTCATCAATGCAGTCCATTGCTTCTGGCAATAAGGAAGCAATAGTAAAAACATGCAACTGTTAGAAAGTCTGCCAGATTTTTTCCCCCAAGAAAGGAGCTTGAATGTAGCATATTTGGGCATTATTGATACTGAATATTGATTCAGCCTGACTAACATTCAGCAACAGCTTCACCAAAGGTGCAAAAATCAGCAGCTTACTCAGAGAGCAACACCAGCTTCTTTTTGTTTCTTATCTTCATGATCTTTCCTTTTCTGCTTGGGAATTAATGGGGAAATGTTGGACAGATTAGCAGGCTGATTATCAACCTGTTGAACACCCCCTTCCACTGGCAAGTCCTGGAGTGGGACTTGAACCTGCAGGGCACCACCCAGCCGAGCCACAAGACTTTCCAACTAGGCCAGTGATCTGACTGTAATGTGCACTGTGGAAAAAGAGTTATGAAAACACCTCTTGGAGGCAATCTCCCAGCTCTTGGCCTTCAAATTGGGTGCCATGTAATGGCAGTCCAATGCCAACCCAAATTTTAGAATTAGAAGCTCCAGCCAGTCCGTTAGCAATAGTAAATGTAACCAACTATCTGTAGCTGGTAAGTGTGCCCTTTTTTGTTTGGACAAAGAGCAAAGCAGAGTTGGCAGTATAACTTCGATCTGTCAGCCAATACAAATATGGTGCTATCAATGTAGTGATAACCCTTAGTTTCAGAATCCTTGTTTATAAAATCAAAGCTTTATTTATTTAAAAATCAACTTCCGTTGTGGTTAAGGACCAAATTGAGGTTAAGTTTTACAGTCAATCATTCCAATTAAAATATAAAATAAAAAAAAAGATAGAAAGAGCAGAGTTAAAGAATGATCATTAAATTAGGATCTTTACATCTTCAGGGTTCAAAGTTTAATAGTCATTAAAGTTTATTTATTGTGCAATGAGATATGGCATTGGACTATTCTTAAAACTTGTTATTTTACATTTTAATTCAGTTAGTTGTCTAGTCCCATAGCTGGTAGCCACCAAGAGGTCTGTCTGTGAATAATAAGTAGTGAAGTTTGTCAGCAATCTTGCGAAAGAACGGCAGAGTTGATTGCGTCTGTTCTTGAGTGAGTCTAGACCACAATCTCAGTAACTATGCTGATTAGGTCCAAGGAAGACTTTGCAAGCCCTTGTCTGAACATTTTCAGTGGCTTTACATTGCTGCTTTGTGATTTGATTAAATATGAACATTTTGAGAAGCAGGGTAAAATTGAAAGACCAAGAGGTCAATTAAGTGAAGAAATTCTACATTCATGAACCAGACTCTTGTGAAATCAGACAGCATGCCTGGTATTCGGGTGCATCTGATCCAACCTCGCCCTCTAAGGCTGGTCTTGCCACAAAAACAAACTGACTAAATAAACATCAAGTTTTACCAACCGTGAGCTGATGGTTCTGTCGTCGGCGATGTGGCTACACACAGGGAACAGATGATTTGAGGAAGGGAAGAAACAGTAGGAGCAGCATGCACAGGAATGGGAAAAATGGAATAGAAACGTAAACAAGCATTCAAGAAATTCAATGACAACAAGCAACAATTAGATTGTTAAAAAAGTTCTTAACAGTTGGGGGTGGGGGGGACCTCAAAGCTGTAAATAAAAAAAAGCCAGTGAATGATCATCTCATCGTAAAAGACCCAGTCACATGATACACTAAACTGCAGTTGTCAAGGCAACAATGATTAATAATGGTTGCAATGATTACATTAAAACCAGCTGAACAGCACAAACATCAGATCAAATCACTTCTCATTCAGCATTCCTGTTAAAATGCAGCCCTTTCATTTGAAAGGAAAGCAAAAGAATGAAACATCTGTGGTCATTTCCTCAACATCTTAGGTCTCTTCACATAGCACTGCATTTTATTAGAAATTAATGGTAGGAATCAAGTTGACTGGTAGACAAGCAACCGTGTCTGCTATTCCAGCACACTGCAGACCAGGGAAGGGAGGTGAAAAGATAAAATTTCTAGTTTATAAAAGGAAAGACATTGTGCAAAAAGGAAAATAAGGAAGCTTAAAGGTTTAAAGCAAAGCTCCTAAGTGGTTAAGTCCATATTTTAAACATATTTTTCTCCCGAATATATTAATTAAAAATTTAAGAAATATTTTCATAAATAATAATTTAAAAGCTTGGGAGGACAATTGCAAATTTAGTTGGATTTCTACTTTGGGGCTGTCTCCCTCGAGTTAGGAATAAGTGGAACAGTTTAGATCTCAGCATTTTACCAAAACACTTAAGTGTGTTCAGCAAAACTTGGATTTTATCGCTTCTAATTTTATACGCTGGATTTTAATCAGTTCTATCCTGACCAACCTGTCCTACTCACCAACACACCACCCAAAACAAGAATTCTGCTTTTTAGGTTATGTCAAATCTATTCACTCCTCCGACCGTATTATTTCATTTAAAGATATAAACTTTTACCTTTGGAGAAAAAGAATCCATTGAAACACTACTTTGAACAATAACTTATTGCGGCTTTAATTCAATGAGACAGATGCTTACTCAGGTCAATTTTTGCCTGGCTGGTTAGATAAAGTTTCTTGAGCTATGGATTACAAATTGATGGAACAGTTATTCATCGCTGTGTTGGCTCCAAGATCTGTATAGATTTCAAGTGTACACATAAATCGTTCTTTAAAAACTAGGTTATAGGTTACTTTTCTGCAAATCTTCAAAGTGCCAATTAGCTTTACTGGGTAAATTTAGCAAACATGGACAAAGTCCAAGGCAAATACAATCTTCTGAAACATCTCAGAAAAGAAACAGTGCACCAATCTTTTCACTTCCTTACTTTTGGACTTTGAACTTTTCCTGCATTGCCTTTAAGCCTACAAGAGAGTTGAAGAAAGGGAGGTAGGAACTAAGTTTCAAAAGGATTACCTGCTGTTGGTTGCTGCTGCCCCATGAAGAGGACAGGGGAGAGGAGTGAGGATAGGATTGAATGTGTGTGTGTGTGTGTGTTTGAGTGTGTATGTGCAGTTGGGGGAAGACAATTGAGTTTTAAAGTAACATCACAGTGCCTGGTTCAGGTCAGGCAAACTGCCTGGGTAAAGACCACAAAGGAGGAGATGGTTGTTACTGTCTGATCAGTTCATCTACTTATGAACAGGAGGATGCCATATAACCCATCAAACCTGTCCCACCATTCAATGACATCATGGCTGCTCAGTGACCTACCTCCATACACCTGCCTTTGCCCCATTTCCTTTAATAATCTATATTAATTTCAGAATTAACAATTGATGTAGCATCATTTACCACTTGCAGAGATCATCTCCAAACTTATAACAAATTTTTCATGTAGTGGAATTTCCTAATTTCACTCATGATAGATCTGGCTCTAACTTCTTGGCTGTGCTCTCTAGTTCCAGACTCCCCAACCAGCAGAAATATCTACACATCTATTGCCCATAATGTCTTGAAAACATCAATTAAAGCACCCCTTAACCTTCTGAGGGAATGCAAACCTGCTTTGTGTAATCTCACCTTGTAACTCTTGAAGGCCAGATATCATTCTAATAAATCTATACTGCATTCTCTCCAAGGCCAATGTATCCTTCTAAGGCGTGGTGTGCAAAACTCCTGAATGAAATTATGATCCACTCTCTCTACTGATTCACTGCAGTTCCCCTGTACCCAGTTTGGTTGGAACCCCTCTGATCCCATCCTCGTATCTTGCTGGGGACAAGTAGCCCTTCCTCCCACTTAACAAGTAATATCAATCAGTTGGCCATTTCATACCCAGCAACTAATTAAATTGACTGGCCTGAAAACTTGGTAAGATATTTTTTCTGTACATATTAAATGGTAAACTCATGTGATGTTCTCGAAATTGTGCCTTAAATTATAGGTACAACTCAAATTAACTCAGACTCAGAAAGGGAAACAGTTGGCAATTTCTCTCCACTACAGACACAACAGTCTGATATCTTCTATTGTGAGATAGAAATGTGATAAAGCCCAATGCATTTGCCTGAAGTTATACTGTTTGCTAGTTATGTGGAAGCGTTAAAAATACTTTTCTCTTTTAAAAAAAGCCTCTATTCCTATAATGGAGAAATTTCAGGCAAACACATTACTGTTTGTGTGCTGTTATCCCAGTGTGCAACTCCAAAGTTATGGAGTTTCATAGGAACATGAACTAGGAGCTTAAAAAGAGAGCCTGGGGTGGGAATAAGCAAGAAGGGTTCTGTTCAATTGTACTAAAAATTGAAAATGGTCTGCTCAATTCCATTTGGTGAAGTGAAAGATGACCAAATAAATTGCCCAGAAAAATGACATTGTCCAGTACTACTGGAGGCGTAGAACCTTCTCTATGCATTTACAGCATACAGGTGCTCCATGAGAAAGGAACCATTTAGTGAAATATTAGGTTAAAAAGCTAATATTTTCAAGTAGGAACTAAGGCGCATGGGATGTATGATTTGGGCATAAAATACCAAAGTGGTCAAGAATAAAACTTGCAACCTGCAGAACAGTGTGATTTCACACAGCAGTGACAAATGTCATTTTAATTTACAATCTTTACAGACATCCTGTATGGTTTCAAAAGTGTGAAGACATGAAATTAATAAAATCTGGTCAAAACTAGAATTATTTTTGGATAACAAGCTAATGGTAAACCAGCACCAGTCGGAGAACAGTTGTTAATCACTCAGTGATTCTGCTTCTGCAGGTCAATGGCTATCTGCTTTGGCAGGAGGAAGTTAAAAAACAGTGAGGGCGGAGAGTAGATACCGAATTGACTTGATCTGATAGGATTCTGTTTATTGCTTTTAAAAAGAAAACATCAGAAGTTGATGATAGAAAATGGCTGCCCAAGTTTTGGTGAAAATTCATCTGCTTTAATAAAGTTATTGGAGAGCTACATTACCACATGCTGCATATTCCAAAAGCAATGTATGATAATACACTGTAAGTGAATACATTTAATAGTATTTTCTCTGCCTAATAGATTGTAATAACATTTATTGAGAATGCAAGTTATTGGTGCTCATTTTTGAAGGGATACAAGGCTAAGAGATTTTTAGCAATGAAATATTAAGGTGAAAGCTAATTATGGTGCATGTGTGTGTGTGTCTGTGTCTATTATAATGCTCACATTTTCAAAATCAGTTCAATAACTGGCAGAAACGCTGGCTATATAGGATTAACTGCAGAAATCCTTCTTAACCATCAGATACTGATGAGATTAATTTTGACATTTGCATTTGATCCAGTGCTGATTTAAACATATTAAATGAGGGGGAAAATATGTGAGGATTGGGGGAAGAGATTATTGCAAATGTAAATTGCTATTATCTACATAGATTTAAAACCTATGAAAACCTAAAGCTTTGATAAAGGTATATTTAGTGTAATTGCCCTTAGTGGGCAGTCACTCACTGACTTGCTTGGGAGCCGCTCAGCAATGAAGCCATCAGAAGTGCCTACAGAAGGAACTATGCACATCCATTCTCTCTCTGCTACAGAATAACAATAGAAAGGTGACAGAAGTTTGAAACTTCAGGACCACTGGATACCTGGATATACTGTATCTCTCAGGGACAAACATGGATGATGCTAGAAACAAACGCTTAGCAGATTTGAACATATGTGAAGTGAACACCTTTCAGATGTTGTCCCTTCAACCAACAATATAAAGTGGCTGGGGATGGCGTAGAGAACATCAGCTACAGCTCTCACTCCTGATGGCCATCTTATGACACTGGTTCTGATGAAAGGGCCATACCAAGAACATCAACCTGTCTGCTTTCTCCATGTGCTGCGTAGCATTTCTGTATTTGTTTCAGATTTTCATATCTGCGGTATCTTGCTTTTTATCTGTTTTGGATTTTTTCATGGCTTGTACAACTTCTGATTTATATCCAATAGCAGAAGGGACACTTAACTTATATTGTTTCTTGTGTGACTTCAGCTGACTGGCATCAGTGAAGCAATTCACTTACCAAAGGATCTGGAGTACTGCTTCCCCACAATGTTAGAATAATTATTACAATTACATACTCCAGTACTTCTCCAGGGGATTTAAGACAGTGTCTACTGTGGAACTGTCTATTCAGAGCAGGCAGGTTAGAACCCCAGTCTTTGCTGGGTAAACTAATGTCAGCCAGAATGCTGTTTGAGGACCACAATTTCCCCTAAGTGTGCATGCACTTTAAGTTGTGGAGAGGGCATGGGGTTGGGGGAGGGGGCGGGCTTGTATGGAAATGGTTACATCTCCCATTCCTGATCACCATCGTGTGATGCCTGCTGTAAAGCATCCACGGAGACTGGGTGAGGTGGAGCAGATGCAATAGAGATGGATGATGCCTTCCATGTGTGAACAGCCTGTTAATACGCAAGTAAATGATCATGCAGGAGGAATGGCTACTTGGTTGAGAAAGGCATTACATCTGGCTCTTGTAGAACTATACCACAAGACAAGTCAGTATTGGGGTTGGGGTTGGGGCTGGGGGCTAGGGAAGTGCGAAAGATTTAATAATTCCTGCAAGGATTAGTTCAGCTGAATTTTCTTTAAGCTTAAATAGATAGAGTGAATACTTCCAATGGAATGCATGACTCTCTACTCTTTCATTCTCTCAAATTAAGAACATAATTGATATAGATTTCCAGCTTCTGGTTGTGACTGAATTTTCAAATGCTCTCTGAAGATGAGTTGTAAATTAGGTGAAATTTTTAAATTAAAATGTCAATTCAAAAAACCTTATGTACTTTAACGGTCAAAGAGTGTCAGAAGCATGTTAAATATTCAGTTAAGTTACATCCTTCTGTAAAGTTAAACTGATTAAGCAGTGATTCTGGACAAATTACTGAATTATTTAGATATGCCTATATTTTTTTTTTCCCAGAACAAGCTTATGTATTTCAAATACGTCTGATTAGTTAGTCTCTTAAAAAACTATTTCAAATAATTTTCAACAAAATTTGATACCAGTTTGGAATATCAATTTAAAGGACACAGTCACTCCATTTGGATTTGTGAAAGCTTCTAATTAAGGCTTTTTTCCTTTTCTCAAAATTGGGATAACAGCAACTTAGTGAAATCAGAGCTTTTGATTGTGTTCCAAGCACACTTTCCAGGGACAATACTGCTTGTGTGGCCCCATCAGAGTGATTGTGAATCTAATGCAAGCCCTTCAAGATCACTGACATGCACAGATACAGACAGGAATTTTTTTTTTTTTAAAAGTCACTTAACAGATTGCCAATGAAGCAACAACCTGCCATTCAGATTAATTTGCATGAAAGTTTTAAAACTATTCTAGGTTTGAAAGGATAATGGTTGGGCCAATTTATCTGGGGAAGCTACAAAATATTCAGTGAACATATTAGAAATTCTGCTTAAAGAAACATTTATTAAATAGGAATTACATTCCATGCATCATTTGGTAAATTAGAACAAGAAGTTTTTGAAGGCAGATGACTTTACATAAAAGCATTCTGCAGTACTGTTCAATGTAATGGATGAGGTAATATTTGGGCTCCCTAGAAAAAATTAATTAAAAAAAACATGTTGGCATAATTTAGCATGCTGCATTTGGTTATTTCAAAACTATCAAAACAATGGAATAAATTGCCAACTTATATAAGCGTAGGCATGAAAATCTATCCTAAATATTTATTCTTCCTCCTTCAAAACCAATCCTTTTTTAAGCAGCTTAGATTTAGAGAATATACTTTGCTTGGCTTAATTTAATAATGAAAAAATTTAAAACACAAATGAAATTGGAACCACAATTACTAACCAGGTGTGAACAGAATTTGTAACAAACTGCATTGTCTATACATTTCATGTCTTGTTAGAATGCGTTTCATGCAGCATTAGAAAGATAGACCCAAGAATATTCATGCAGGGATACAAGAACCCATAAATGTAACCAACTAAAGCAGCAGGCTTTCAGCACTTGATCAGAGATATCCACAATAGGATTGTTGCATTGGCATTTGAGTTTTAAATAGGAATTTTATTTAATAACCTAACCGTAAAGCATTATTAATTGCAAAATTGTTAATTAGTATGCCTTTGAGCATTGAGTAATGAGCTGCATTTAAATTTTCTTTTTAAAAAAAGGATAGAATAGATCACATCTGTCCTCAATGTGTCAATAAAATGGAAGCCTTACTATTTATCCATCCCTTTCAAGGATAATGAATAGCATCTCCATCATCAGCAAACATCAGCTCTTGTACACGCCAAGCACTTGAGGCCCACGTAGGCTTTTTCTTATACATTTTCAGTTTGCTTGTGGGAACAATTCTTTGTATTATAGTTTGAGAACTCTTTACCCAGCATGTGGATTTAAGATCAAGGTTATTGTTTTGAACAGAGCTGGAAGAATACAGGGTTTCACTGAATTTAGAGATGTTATTTTGACAAAAGGACCATCAACCATACAATACATATTATAAACAAACTATGGGATTGAATGCTTTGATAGCCAAATAAGATGACCTTCACCAGAAGCTCTGGATCTTAGTGTTCTAGTCAAAGAACGTCTTTGAAGATGTAATAGTATGAGTTGTTTCTTCAACATGATGGGGGACTAACAAAAAAAAACATTCTTCCAACTTTGCTTCAAAGTTGAGGTAAATACATTCTACAGATGTACAAAATATTGGAAATTGTTTTATACATTTCATCTCAAGCCCTTGTATAGTTAAGGAGACTGGCAAATAAGTAGACAGCCTGGTTCCAGGACACTGTCAATGCCATAGGAGGTGGCTGCTAAGAGGTTCTTGATGGCAGCACAAGCTAAGTCTTCCTCAGATGTAGCGTCCTCTGAAGTACCTACCTCGCACTGATGTCTCCCCAACACAGTAACCTAGATTGGGACCTGCAGAAATGAATTGATGTTCTCTCACTCTGACACAATACACCAGTATGTGACCACGCTCTGCTGCCCCCACACATCAATTTGTATCACTGTTAAGGTTTTATTTTGTTGGCACCACTGCTTGCTTAACTAGTGGTTTCAGCGGATCCTGATTAATGGAATACTATTTGAGAGGCAGCCCAGGCTGAATTTGTAAGGCTCTGACCAAAAGACTCAATTCTGAATCCTATTATTCTCAACACAAGGACACTGAATGAATGTGCCATAAATCAAAAGCAATTTATTATGACAAAAGTTTTTTTTAAAAAGAAAGGTATGTTTTACCCCATCCAATCTTGGGCCAACAAAACTGTGAAGTGTTTTGTGGCTGCAAAAATAACCACTCCTCAAAGAAGAGTGCTTTGACAGTATGATTTTCAAAAACACGAATGAATCACTGCAATCTTCAAAAGCACAAAATTATCCTGTCATAACATTCTTGATCATAATGAAGTAGATGACAAGGACAAATAAGTCAATGCATATCCTGCAGGAACTTGTAAATGATAATCAGAAGAGAAACAGAGAGAAGCTGGTCAGAATTTGAAATATGAGGCAGGATTTTCTAAAGGATAAAAGAAACAGAAGCATCACAATGCAACAGCGCTGTGTCTGTTCACAGCAAATACATAGAATTTATGCTGGCCACAAAAATCGGATGATTACAGCAGTTTATGTTGAAACAGGGAGGCAATCAATTCCACAAATTGCCCTCACTAATTATCATGAATATCTATTGCTTAAAAAAGCAAATCAAGGAGTTAATTCAAATTGATCCTCTGGTTCCAATTGGTCTTTGGCAACATTAAGGAGAAAATGCCAAAAAAGTGATTTTTTTTTTAAAGGGAAAGCTATTCATTTTCAAGTGTAGTAGTTCAGTCGAATGGCAATAAGGATATATTGGAAGATCTTAGCATTTAATCAGTAGCAGACTATCAGAGCTTCAGGAGGTAATTAAGATTGCCATGCAAACGGCTTACTCTTTCACAGAACAGGATATCACTTTTTAAAAAAAAAAGCCACCACTCCACAGAGAATGAACAAGAGCATTTCAATGGCTGTTGTGTCCAGGATGGAATCCTTGACATCTTGTTATACTGCAGTATCACTACTGCAGTATCACTACTGCAATATCACTTCTAGCAATATCACTTCTAGCAGTATCACTACTGCAATATCACTACTGCAATATCACTACTGCAATATCACTACTGCAGTATCACTACTGCAATATCACTTCTAGCAGTATCACTACTGCAATATCACTACTGCAGTATCACTTCTAGCAATATCACTTCTAGCAATATCACTTCTAGCAATATCACTTCTAGCAATATCACTTCTAGCAATATCACTTCTAGCAATATCACTTCTAGCAATATCACTTCTAGCAATATCACTTCTAGCAATATCACTTCTAGCAATATCACTTCTAGCAATATCACTTCTAGCAATATCACTTCTAGCAATATCACTTCTAGCAATATCACTTCTAGCAATATCACTTCTAGCAATATCACTTCTAGCAATATCACTTCTAGCAATATCACTTCTAGCAATATCACTTCTAGCAATATCACTTCTAGCAATATCACTTCTAGCAATATCACTTCTAGCAATATCACTTCTAGCAATATCACTTCTAGCAATATCACTTCTAGCAATATCACTTCTAGCAATATCACTTCTAGCAATATCACTTCTAGCAATATCACTTCTAGCAATATCACTTCTAGCAATATCACTTCTAGCAATATCACTTCTAGCAATATCACTTCTAGCAATATCACTTCTAGCAATATCACTTCTAGCAATATCACTTCTAGCAATATCACTTCTAGCAATATCACTTCTAGCAATATCACTTCTAGCAATATCACTTCTAGCAATATCACTTCTAGCAATATCACTTCTAGCAATATCACTTCTAGCAATATCACTTCTAGCAATATCACTTCTAGCAATATCACTTCTAGCAATATCACTTCTAGCAATATCACTTCTAGCAATATCACTTCTAGCAATATCACTTCTAGCAATATCACTTCTAGCAATATCACTTCTAGCAATATCACTTCTAGCAATATCACTTCTAGCAATATCACTTCTAGCAATATCACTTCTAGCAATATCACTTCTAGCAATATCACTTCTAGCAATATCACTTCTAGCAATATCACTTCTAGCAATATCACTTCTAGCAATATCACTTCTAGCAATATCACTTCTAGCAATATCACTTCTAGCAATATCACTTCTAGCAATATCACTTCTAGCAATATCACTTCTAGCAATATCACTTCTAGCAATATCACTTCTAGCAATATCACTTCTAGCAATATCACTTCTAGCAATATCACTTCTAGCAATATCACTTCTAGCAATATCACTTCTAGCAATATCACTTCTAGCAATATCACTTCTAGCAATATCACTTCTAGCAATATCACTTCTAGCAATATCACTTCTAGCAATATCACTTCTAGCAATATCACTACTGCAATATCACTACTGCAATATCACTACTGCAATATCACTACTGCAATATCACTACTGCAATATCACTTCTAGCAATATCACTTCTAGCAATATCACTTCTAGCAATATCACTTCTAGCAATATCACTACAGCAATATCACTACTGCAATATCACTACTGCAGTATCACTACTGCAGTATCACTACTGCAGTATCACTACTGCAGTATCACTACTGCAGTATCACTGCTGCAGTATCACTTCTAGCAATATCACTTCTAGCAATATCACTTCTAGCAATATCACTTCTAGCGATATCACTTCTAGCGATATCACTTCTAGCAATATCACTTCTAGCAATATCACTTCTAGCGATATCACTTCTAGCGATATCACTTCTAGCGATATCACTTCTAGCGATATCACTTCTAGCGATATCACTTCTAGCAATATCACTTCTAGCAATATAACTACTGCAGTATCACTACTGCAGTATCACTACTGCAGTATCACTACTGCAGTATCACTACTGCAGTATCACTACTGCAGTATCACTTCTAGCAATATCACTACTGCAGTATCACTACTGCAGTATCACTACTGCAATATCACTACTGCAATATCACTACTGCAATATCACTACTGCAATATCACTACTGCAGTATCACTTCTTGCAATATCACTACTGCAATATCACTACTGCAATATCACTACTGCAATATCACTACTGCAATATCACTACTGCAGTATCACTACTGCAGTATCACTACTGCAGTATCACTTCTAGCAATATCACTACTGCAATATCACTACTGCAATATCACTACTGCAATATCACTACTGCAGTATCACTACTGCAGTATCACTACTGCAGTATCACTACTGCAATATCACTACTGCAGTATCACTACTGCAGTATCACTACTGCAGTATCACTTCTAGCAATATCACTACTGCAATATCACTACTGCAGTATCACTACTGCAGTATCACTTCTAGCTTACCTACACTGACTAAATGTGGAAAATTTGCAACATGAATACTCTAACCAAAAAAAAATTATAAAATAATTCTATTTTTTTTAAACTGCAAAGTTACTGCGGTTAAACCTTACATCCTTAGATTTACATGCACATGTTACAATCCCAGTATAGGCTGATAACTTATAAAAAGATATCTGAATTTCCAAACACTGACTGGAAGGATCATACAGCAAGACTTTTAAGTTCTAAGGCTTGTATTGTGATAAACAAACCAAAAGAAACATTGTCTAAACACTACTTAGTAGGCAACTTATACTCTAAACTACAGAAAAGACTCCCGATTTAACTTATAAAACCATCAAAAATCCCCTTCCGTGTTTATACTTTTCTCGGTGCTTTAAATGGAACTTCAGTCTCTCGGAATCAGTCCAAGACCATTCTCAGTTCCCGATGGCTTGCTTCCTTTTACCTTTCCAGCCAAATAACTTCTAATTGCCAAATTGACTTTCACAATTGATTCCTCCCTTTAGCCAAAGCTAGGTGAATCTTCCAGCCTCATTTAAATCCTCACAAACTTGATCTGTTCCATCTGAGCATGAGCTCCTACCAACACACCGTGTGATGAACAGAGATTGGCCATCTCTGGTCCTTCGCTCTCCCAGATTTTTGCAGACTGACATGTCTGCAAGGTTCCGGGGTATTTAAGAAAAACTCTGCAATCCAATTCTGCAATGACTTGTGATGGACTCTTTCCCCTCTCATAGCCCATCTCCATGGCAATGTTAATCACATGGCCTTTGCATCCAGGTAGATGTGCTAATTAGCTCACCTTTAGACCACCAACTCAATTCAATCTTGAAATTGAATAGACAATTTAAAGCATAAATGTTTACAAAACCTGACATTCCTAAGACTTCCCTGAGAATTGGAGACCAATAGTCTACCCAGAGTCATTACAAGATGTCCTTGCCATTTTTCCACAGACGTGTTTTTCACCTTCTTCCCCGTAAATCTATCTGGGCCTTATTGTCCCCATTGCAACCAAGCCATCAAGGCTCACTACCAAACAAGATTTGGAGTAGGTCACTTGAACCCTTTCACTACTCCAATTTACCTTAAATTAAGCAAACAGTTTCAAAACATTATGAACTTTTAATCTTTGTACTTACAACACACTCAAGACAAATGCATGATGGATGTTGAAGTAGGAATGAACAAGCAAAAACTAATTCAGAGAAAGGGTTATTTGATTCCACAGAGCCTGCTTCAATAGCAGAAGGCATTGAAGCAAGATGAGTTCAGCACCATGGCCAGTAAGTAGCAAAACTCATGTGACACTGATTATTTACACTAACTGCCCACAGTCCTGTGAGAGCACTTATCTTTTGAGGCTCTGAAACATCTAACTCTGGCGATAATACCTTCAGAGAAATCATGCCTCCAGAAAAGGGATATTAAAAATATTTAGAGATAGTGAAGATTTAAGCTTATCCTCCATGCACCCCTCACCAACCCCCCAGCTTCCTTGTCCCATCCTTTGCTGATAATCACCATTTTGGCCCTCTACTAGATTAGTCAGCTGACATCAGTGATCAGCAATGGTACCGGAAGGGCTTAGATGTACTGAAACCTTCGGGCTTGCACAACTTTTGATCTGTGTCCAGAATATAAGGACATTTGAATTGAGGTACCTCTATAGAAAATAGTGCTGGGGACATTCTTTGCCTACCATCTTTGCTGACATTGAGGATTGAAGAATGGTTGGGGATGGAAATGGAGAAAAACAAGCGGTGGTTTACACTGGAAGCAGTTGAAGCCCAAGCCCAGTTTCAGTTATTCCCAATCTTTTGATCTATCGTTGTTTCTCTGTTACTGAGCCACCCTCAGTCCAACAGTGCAAGAACTAGGTTATCATCTATCCCCATATTTAAGAAAAATATGGCTTGAATTTTGATTTTTTTTCGATATTTTGTCCCAAGCTTATATAAAAATTGATTTGTAACTTTCAATAGGAAATTGGATAAATACTTGAAGGGAGAAACATGCAAGGTGATAGTGAAAGAGCAGGGAACTGGGTGTAATTGGTTTTCTTCAAAAATCCAGATCATTTGGACAGACTGAATGGCCTCCTTCTGAGCTGCAAGATTGTATGAAAGGCAGTTCACCGTAGAGGTCACTTCAGACATAATTACTGTATTGTTAGGAAATGGAGATAGTTTAAGTAAGTTATGTGTGTATTTGGGTGTGTTAAGAATAGGGTACATCTTTAAGTTTAATTTGTACTTTGGTATTTGAGTGTTAAGAAAAGAAGTTGGATTTTAGTTTCACTTTAAAAGATGCCTGCATTTTAATGAAGATTTTTTGACTCTTGAGAGTAAAACAAACAAGGTGAAAAAGAACTGTGCTGTTGCCCAGTAACAGGGGTCCAGTGAGGGAGCCCCCCACACCCCCCCTCTCCACACACACACACACAGAAAAAACTAAAGAAAAGCAGTTTGAGTTTAGTTGGAAGCAGTTGCCAGCAGAAACAGCCTAAAGTGAACAGATAGCCAGTCCAAAACTAAACTAAAGTCGAAGCCAGCTGCCAGGAGAAGAAACTGTAGAAGCAGGTTCCAGAAACTAAAGAAGAAAGTCCCAAAATCCAGGGGAGTGGAACAGGGAAGATCCAAGAGGGCATTCCAGTCAAAGGATAAGGGCAGGAATCTGGAAATGGTCCTGTTCTGTGCACATGAAAGTAAACAGCAGAGAGGGGGGCTCCAAGCTTGAAGAGAAGGAAGCTGCAGGATGCAGATTCAAAGCAATATAGGCGTGTGAGAAGCCAGGAGATCCGAGGGGACAGTCAAAGGTCTGTAACTCTTTACCATGGGCACGCGAAGCAGTGCTGTATGACTGGCACAGCTGAGCATTTGAGAGAGTGCGTGGAAGGAAGTTTGAATGCATGTGGCAATCCAGGGGAGAGGAACATCAGAAGGAGTGTTCAAAACCCTGGAGGTGGATAATTGCAAAAGACATCTGAGAGAAAGCGTCGGTTTGGGAGAAGATTCCAAAGTGAGTTCTTTGAAAGTGGGGATAATAAATCTTGTGTGAAAGATGGAGTTCAGTGAGACTGGTTGGCTCATGGTGTGACAAGTGTCATGGCGAGTTGTTGAAAAATCCATAGCATCTGTTTGGGGTGGCACCTGTCATGGTTTCAAAGTGTGGTGTGTCTGACCACAGGTCACCTATTGGCTTACATGGACTGTGTACTTAACGTAAACATTAGAGTATAAGATAACTTTTGTAACTTGTGTTATCCTTACAAATATATATATATATCTGTAAGTATATAGTTGTGGGTGAAGGAGTATTGAATATAGTTAATCTTTTCTTGTTTAATAAATATTATATTCTTCTGTTAAAAATCCATTAACTGACTCCCGTGACTCTGCTCAGTAGCCACATATCTAAACAAAAAATAAAAGTTAGGATCTACCGAGCTGGGTTCCACCTCGGTATTTGACTTGTCCAGTAGTAACATCAGCTGGGATCATAACAGTATATACACAAGGTTAAATAAGTATGTCAATTGCTAGTAAATGGGAGTAATTGGGATAGCACAGATAAGTTGCCTGTCAATGGGTAAATTGACAAAGATCAATTTTAATGTATATAATTAATAGCTTTCTGTAATTGTTCTGTATGTGTGTTTAGAGCTCAGTTCCCTTTTCAATGGTTTCCTAATGTGAATTCATCAAGGACATAGCAAATGTGATAAAGGCTATCAGCCTACTTTATATATAGAAGATGCACAGACTGAGTGTGTGCACAGATGCATCTAAATGGTCCCTCAATGGAAGAAACTCATTTGCAGATTCTTCACTTGAGGGAAAGCCCCAAAAACATTTAACAAATTGGATGAATTAAATTTTCAAAAGAAGCGGTTAAGCATGTATTAATGCTATGGGGCGAAAGCATTTCAGTCCACACTTCCTGAATCCTCGCCTTCCACTTTTAGGGATTATTTGAAAAGGAAATCAAACTATTCTCAAAGGAAAACTGCAGATGCATTTGTCAATTCCTTTTATTCTTCCCTTGAGTCATTTCCCAATTTATAGGTTGCTTACAATTGTGTGACCCCCTGTTTAAAAGAGCAGGCCACCAGGCAGTGTTTCCTTCAGATTATGTTGCTGATATTTCACTGTTATCAGTGAGCAGGCAGACTAGGAATCCACCAAGCTACAAGAAGAGGGAGTGAAACATATCATGTTTAACTTCATCTTGGAGCATTATCTGGCCAAATTTGGACATGTGATGGATTGCTTGAGTTGGAATTTACGTTGTGAGACTAGTTGCTGTATGATCTTTTATATATGGGACACTAATTCCTTGTAATACATTTATGGAATCAAAGTACTCCAGCTGCAGATGCACAATGCAATCTGTATTGAGTAATTCAATTATGAGAGCCTTCTCAATTCAGACAAAATTATGTCTCTTATTGTAAAAAGGTGCCAGCAGTCCCATACAGCTTCTGTATAAGAACAGCTAGGAGTGTGTTTCAAGGCAGAAAAACAGCATGGAGTAAGGAGAACACCATTCCATTATACTTTATAGCATCACTGTAACCCTATAATGTCACTGACCTTTTACCAGATTTCCTTTACCTTCCAGAGGGATGGGTTATTCCACTCAGTGAGCAAAATCCCCACAACATCTGATGATCAGGCTCACTGCTTGGTTATGCCAAAGGGCCATTTGCCAATTATGGCATCAATTTAAAATGTCACTTAATTTTGATTGTCTCATGGATATTCTTGGCTCTGACAACTCTAACATGTATTAAAACATAGAGTTGAACACTCCCTTTTCCCTCAGGATTATTCTGAGCGGATAAATTCATTATTACCTAATTTTGAGAGATTTTTAGGAGGTGGTGCTTTACAATCCTTTTAGAAGTAGGGGCAAGAGTAGGCTATTCGGCCCTTTGAGCCTGTTCTGCCATTATGACTTCCAAGATTATGGCTGATTGTCAACCTCAACTCCACCTTCCTGCATTATTGCACAATTCCTTTTGTACTCAAAAATCTTTCGACATCTGTCTTGAATCTATTCAATAACTCAGCAACTACAGTCTCTAGCATAAAGAATTCCAAAGATTCACAACCCTTAGTTAAATAATTTCTCCTCAGCTCTGTCCTAAGTGGATGGGACCCCTTATTCTGAGACTGCAAACACTTGTTCTAGACCACCCAGATAGGGGAAATATCCACGCAGTATCTACCCTATCAAATTCCTCGAGAATTTTATTTACCATGTATGCAACACAATGGTATGGAACGCATTGGAATCAATTATTTTCCGTTGTGTCTTTTACATAATAGGCTTCTTGTCTTTCCTCGGGTCCAATCAGAAAATTGTCCGATAGGCATATTTTTATTCGGATAGTAGACCTTCTCAACAATAAAAAAAAACAGATGGCAATTGTCATTCTTTGCGCCAACTGAATCCTATACTTTGCATGAAAAAAAGTGCTGTTGAAATTGGGCTAGTGTCAAGGTTAAATCTTTGGGTTGTCACCTTGATGTTGTAACACTATCAAAGGTTTGGTGGAAACCTGCTTTTGTCAAGAGTCCCAGTATTCAAACTAAATAACTAACAACAATACAGCGGGTCAACAAAACAAAATGCATTTGGCAAAGAGGGCTTGTAAAAACGCTAGATCCAAGAAACGCAAGATTTTTTTTTAAAAAAGTGATCCTGTATTGGAAAGCATTTTTCAGAAGATTGTGTAACGTTCCTCTGAAAGCACAAGCACGCAGCAGTCACAAAATCTCAATCTGTCAATTCAAAACTAAACAGCCATTCTGTCAGGAAATTCAATCCCGAGGTGACATTTCAATTTGTACCCTGAAGCTCTGTCAGTAGGGTTCAGCCTAGATTCACACAAACTGCTGTTAATATTCCAATGTACAAAAAAAAGAGTAGCATTGAGGGCAAAAAGCAAGATGGTATGTGGGTACTGTACCTTTGGTGATGGTGGGGATGGTTGTGGTAGTAGTGGTGGTTGTAGTGGGAGGTGGGGTAGTAGTGGGTGCATCTAGATGGTAAAAAGGAAAAAATGAATAAAAACACAAATGAAATACACAACATTTTTCACATGAAATCACAAAAATGAAAATAATTTAAATAAATAACAAATTCTAATTTCTTTGGCTCGTGTGATGGCTTTTTCCAATTGAGATCTCTACCTCCTGCCATACCCCCGCCATGTACCATTTCTGACCGTGTCAAAAACTGTGATACAAAACAGAAATTCCATAAGCTTCATTTAACACTGAAGAAATGAAGGTAATCATAAGTCATAGATAAATCCCAGATGGCTTTTTAATGTGCTTCCTTGTCTCCTCCACAACTTTTCCCAGATATTAAAATAGTTACTATGCATTACTAATGGCATTGTTAGTTGTTACGGATTTAAGATGTTCTACACCAAAATATAGGCTTGACATCAAAATCATATTTAGTGCGCAATTCAATGTAGCAGAACACCTGAGTGTGATGAGATGTTATTAGCTTGGAGATGCAGTACAGTGCCTCAGGGGTGGAAAGTATGCAAAAAGAATAGTGATGAAAGGTCACATTAACCAGTCTAGTTTCAATGGCTTCTGAAGATGTAATTCTGGACTTTGTATTTCTTTTTAAAATAGCTCAATTTCCACCACAATATATTCTAGGTCAAGCTATCAGTAAGTAAAGGGAGAATTATTTTCAAACGGGCATTACCTCAAAGAGTGCATTAAGTGAAAGTCCAGGAGGGAACCATGCTAAGATTATAATGCTTTGTTGCCCACTTATCAGTTTCAATGAAAAAAAGGTCCCCCAGATCACAATTTACAAGTGTTCCACTTCAAAGGCTTCAATTGTGAAACCTCCATCTGACAGGAAGGCAATTCAACAGGACATTCAAGAGCTGTGGTGCCCAAGCATCCGGAATGGCAGGAAAACAATTTGGTATCAGTGCTTTCCCCACACTGGAGATCTCAAGTTCAGCAGTGCCATCGTGGAAAGATGTAGGGTGGAAATTAGACTGTTCTAAAGGAAATGGTGGAAGAGGAGGGCTTGTCACCATAGCTCTCCTTCATTTACCACTTAATCATTGACTATCATGGTAATATTGGTGATCCATGGCACATTAGGGGAAAATGAAATGGACAGAAAATAAAAGATGTCGAAATGCAACCCCATCTAGCTGCACAGCATCAATTTTACTTTTCTGAAACATCAACAAAGCTTATCCTCAAAGGTAAGCCATATTGATGGACTCCATTATGAATGAAAAATGTGCCAACATTAAGGAACTGTACTGTCAAATGTTTTATACCAATGAAAATTTGAATTAAATCAAGTATCATTACAGCGACAGAAAAAAAAAATGCTTTTTAAAGGATTGGCTGTGTTTCATACTGAGAATGTTCTTATCTCAATTTTCATCATGTGTCTATCATGGTCCTTAATACCATGATGCACTTTGATAAAGGAAGTGAAAATTCAACCTGTCGGAAATATTTACTGTAAATTCTCAATTGAGATTGCTGATGAGAATCAATTAAAATTCTATTTTGTGATGAAATAAATTCTTATTCAAGAGAGAAATCGATGTTTGAAATTCCTGAAAACTCATTGCCAACTTTATGTGGGTCTCATGGTTTTCTGGGGAATGCTCACTTTTGTTATGGGTTGACCCTTACCGATGCAATCCTGAATGCTGGAAAGCCATGACTTTATTCAGCTAAACTCTTCCTGCATAATGAGGGGAGCAACAGAGTTGTGGCCCATCAATAAGTTCCAAAATTTTGAACATCAGCATCATGTAGTAAAAAACGCCATCATGATTTTCCAACCTATGTTCTTAAATTTTGATTGACAGGAATGCAAATATAAAAATGTTATATGTAAATGATGATGTTCCATTTTTTTTTGGCCAATCAATTAGGATTACTTCTCTTGACCTCCCGCCTAACATAAATGCAAGTGAACTCCTAGAAACTACAGCTAGTTTAAAAAAAAATGTTCTTAAGATGTGACCATGTTGGCATGGCCAGCATTTATTGCCCATCCACAATTGCTCTTCAGCAGGCAGTGGCGAGCCACTGACAACTGTCTGGCTTGCGAGGCCATTTCAGAGGACAGTTGAGTGTCAGCCATATTGATGTGGCTCTGGAGTCAAATAGAGGTCAGACCAGATAAGGGTGGCAGATCTCCTTCTCTGAAGGACATCAGTGAAACAGATGGATTTTGACGACAATCCAGTAGTTTCATTATAATTATTGAGACTAGCTTTTTATTCCAGATTATTAACTAATTGAATTTAAATTCCCCCAGCTGCCATAATGGGATTTGAACTTGCATCTCCAGAGCATTAATCCAGGCTGTTGGGTTACTATCCAGTGATATTACCACTATGCTACTGTCCTTGCTTAGCCAAAGGTGCATATTTCAGTTTGAATTGTTCCAAATTTATTTGTACTCTTGCTCAACACTTCCTATGACGCTCCTACACTATCCTCAAAGACTGCTCACAGACAAGGTCTTGGCACAAGTATATAGCACAATCATTACCGAAATAACTCAACGCATTTGTAGTAAATTGCCACATCACAGTGGGATAGTCATAAGAGTTTTCTTGAAAAAGCCATCATCCGGACCAGAAAACACTGCAACACAAATGACAGGGATTGGGGAGGAGTAGGCGGTGGGGAAGTGGCACTTTCGTCTAACAGGGGAAAATAGAATCATGAAATTGACCCAAGACTCATTCAAATAAAAAAATGAAAGTGAGAATTGCTACACAGCAGGAGCTTCATGGAAGGGCGACGGAAATTTGTCAAACGGTCACTTTGCACGTTGCCACAAATTTAAATTTCTGTTCGACAATGCCTCTGACATTTCTCTGAATATAAGATGCCTAATGCATCAGACCTGCCTTATCTGGCAGTGAACAAATAATGGAAACCGCTATCCTCCTCCCACCAACCACTGTTTTGATAAAATATTAATACGCTTTTGTATAAGCGGAACTTTTAATTCACAGGCATTACCATTTATATATAGGTCAGTCTCATCCGTGTAAGGAACACTTTCACAAGGATTAACTCCGTGCTTGTGGTGTTACATACAATGTGAAAGCAACTCAACTTAGGGAGTTAGGAAGTATGCGGAGAATGAACAAAGGCATTGCTGCTTTCCACACAGGTTAAAACTGAAACTCCTGCATGTGCCATTAATTCTGTGAAAACAGATGACACGAAGTTGAAACATAGATCTACAATAGTACAGCAGCTGTAAAACTCAACACAGAAAAGATGAGCATCTTTAATATGTCCTTGTGCTGAATGTGTGTCCAAGGCAAACACACTCATTTTAATTAAACAAAGTGTTCTAGATGACATTTTGCCTGAAGTTTGCTGTGAATTGAATTTTTTTTTAAACAGGTGAATTACATTTACATTTGTTAGTAAGAAATGCCAGTTTTGGCATAAATTATTAATATCACTTTTATTACATTTTAATATTGACAACAATTGCCTGTCAGTTGGCAATAAATAAATCCAATCTCTTTGAATGGTTGGTAACTGCATGAAAATGTTATTCTACATGTACAGAGACCAAAATACTTTGGAACACATCAAATAAAGTGTTAATATTTTTATATCAGAAATGGATTGTACCAACAGTATTTCATAGTTAACAAACTGGAACAAGAGGGTTGGATTTGATGTCAGATGACAGTTGTGTCTCCAGCAGGTCTGATTTATTTTAGACCTGCATTCGACTCTGCAATTCCTCCTCCCCCCAGCCACCCCTTATAAAAAGTGAGAGTGTTAAAAAGAATAATTTACCTTAGCTTCACTTTGATTTGTTTAAGCAGCAAGCACTGATGGCACAGGGGGGTTGTGAAATGCTGGAGTTACTGTGCCTGACAGCGTGAGTGAGCTGATATTAACATGCACAATTGAAGTTGGAGCACCACTGGGTTAAGGACTATCTCCCTAGTGATGTTAACTCAACTTGCTCACACTGCTGGCTCAGGAGCACTCCCGAGCCAGTAATCCTGACGCTGTCATTGACGCTCGTTTAAAAAAAGTTAAATTAACAGAAAGGTAGAAATAGAAAGCCGTGCAGTTAGTGATTGTTTCTAACAAAGCTTTTTCATATAAGGAGTACCAGGGATGATAGTGCTTATTTAAATGCCATCTTACTGCTCAAGACAGACAGCAGAAACAAAGTGGGTGGAAAGAGGTCTACAGTTTATGAAAGATTTCTAGGTGGCAATGTAATTCATATCTGTTTCACAGTCTGAAATTGCCCATTTTGCAAGCTGCCTTCTGGAACTAAACCACATAAATTATTGGTTTTATCAGACATGCACTAAGTTAAATTAGCTTTGAAAATCCATTATGCAATACTAATCAAAGAGAGAGGTTAAAACCACACAGTTGCCGTGTGGGGAGGGGAGGTTCCTGGGGGTGGGGCGGGGGGCGTCACTCCCAAAAGTTTAGGGAATCACAAAGTCTAAAAACATAAAACTCTGTCCCCAAGCTCAGGCAGTCTCTTGTACTATCTGCAATTCAATTTCAATACATTTGTACTGTGTGACTAGCATAATTGCCAAGGCCACATTGCACTCCCATTTTAGGATGAAATGGAAAGCTGGTCTGAAATGGTTTGGCAGCATTTTATTAGCCAGCCATGAATGACATGGGCTCATTCTGAAACAGCATGGAGCTACATTTAAACACTACACTTCCTGCTGAAATTAATGGCAGGAGGAGCCTAGTCAATTTTAGCGTGACAACATCAGTTACACACTGACTGAACACTCACTGACAGCCAGTGAAAGGGGCATAATTCGCGGCAACTGTTATGAAGAATTCAAATTTTAACCTATTGATGATTAGGATTTAGTTTGGGCAAGTGATAGAACTGAATTTAGTTGGAATGAGAAGCTGTTAGAACATAGAGTCCTCAGTTACCAATGGAACATTACTCAGTTATAATAGTGACTAAAAGATGAAGGAAGACTCATCTGAAAAACAGAACAATTTGGAATAATTCCATGCAGTCTGTTCCAGCTCAATCACCGTATCATATATTTGAGAGGCCCATCGAAACATTACTGCCAGACTGCATCCCATTAGATTGGTCTTCTTATATTTAAAATGTGCATTATTTCCCATCTCAGTTAGAAATCAGACCAGAAGGAATGTTCCCAATTACCAATTCAACAGCTGCCAGCTGTTTTTGAAGTGAAATGAATTCTTCAATTTCTATAGTTGACTGTATTTGGGAGTAAAATTTCTTAGGCTATTTGTATTTTATTGATATTGGAACATATCTACAAGAAACAGTGAATTTCATTTGTACAAAGTGAACCAGTAATAGGCTGATCTCAAGTAGATACGAATTCCACAATGATGGAATACAGAAACATCCACATCAGGAACACTACCGATGGCATAATATTACTGTCAGTACTGTTCGAGAGGAGACAATTTATGGATAAGCACTATCCTGCTTGGTCATCTCCATTTCTTTAAACTAACATTATGACCCTTTTATCTTTTGGAGTTTTTCTTCAGTGTGCTCTGCACTATTTCCTTTAGCAAAATCAGCAGCGGATATTCTGAGGTGGTGCTAACCAGAGGTTTGTGTTCGGAGCATGCCGGCTCCAAGCCATTCGTCCATTTGGGCTGATCAAAGGCTGGTTTTTTTTCCTTCCGATTTCCAAATGTTGGCTAAAACTTATCCAATGGTAAGGCTGGGTGGAAAAAAGAGCAAGCTAACCCATTTCCGGTTTCTTACATAACCCAAGCGCTTTCAAACACTTCCACACAGCTAGCAAAGGCTCTGTGTAGCAAAGGAAACTAGAAGTCCACTGGCGGCTGTTCATCGCAAACATATCAACAGGTAGATCCAGCAGTTTTGCAAAGGCCAGCCTTTCTTTTGTGGGCTGTGCCATCACCAGCCATGATATCAGAGAAGGCATTTCATTATTTGAGTGTCAGAGCACCTGTTTGATGCCCAGATATTCTGGGAAGTCATGAGGAATATCCCTTTTGGCTTGCCATTCATATTTGTGACATTCTAACCAGCAAAGCACCTTGGGATATTTTTCCATGATTAAGGTGCTATACAAATGCAAGTAGTTATCATGTTTATATCCCATTCTTACAGCACTAAAGTGGTTTAGTTGCAGGTTAACACCATTAATGCTGTGGAGCAGACAGGCTCCAATGGCTCCTGTGATTGACATCACTCCAGAGAATCCACTGCAATATTTGCTGAGATAAACAGGTGGTGTTCAGGGTTCCATAGAAGATCTCAATGAAGAGCAATGCCTTTAAAACTCTTATTTTTTCCAAAATTGAAACCCATGGAGGTGATTTATTCGGGGTACACTCATCCTTCATTGTAGCTAACCATAAAATTACCCTTGTCTTAAATTGGGATGCATTCTCAAATAAGTGTATTTTACGTCTGCAGCATTTAGCTCCGACTCGGCAACTTTTAGAGAGTCTTCCAGCATTACTGCACTATCGTTTTGCAAAATGCAATTGGTAGGATACATGCCACTCGCAAGGAAACATTATGTAATCATGCACACAATCAATGCAATATATACTTTAGGTTTCGAGGACCCAGCTTATTATAAACCACTTCATTTTTGATTAAGAACATGACGATCATTCAATGAAATGCTGGATGCCATGGAGAAAAATTAGGTGGTGCGTCAAGACTTTCCATTATAGATTGTACTAAATGCAACTTGGATGTAGCCATTTGGTGACCTAGTGCCTGGGACTATCAGTTACTCCAATATACCTGCCATCAGTGGGATGGACCTGATTAACTCGAAGCTGGTTTGGGTTATCCCAATTGGGGCGGGGAGGAAGAGGGACGAGAGTTTGAACTTGGCAATCATTCACCATGAGACCACCCCGAACTGATCACCAAGCAGCATTAATGGTGACTGGAGAGAAGTGCCACCCTATTCCAGGCTAGAGGGAGTAAATGGACAAAATATTGCATGATCAATTCCAATAACTCTATTTGCATGAACTCCATTCTAAGTCGAAAGTTAGAAACAGGAATGAACTTTGGTTTTTTAAAATATTTAATTTTTGAAGGGGTTGGGGAGGGAAGGGAGCCCACAAAATGATAAATATTAAGCTCCAGGTTTCCAAAACCAGACACAAAACAGACAATAAATTTTCAGCTTTTCTCAACATAGCCACTGATTTAATTCAGTCCCTTGCTA
Organism: Carcharodon carcharias; assembly: GCF_017639515.1. Taxonomy (NCBI): domain Eukaryota; kingdom Metazoa; phylum Chordata; class Chondrichthyes; order Lamniformes; family Lamnidae; genus Carcharodon; species Carcharodon carcharias. The sequence goes on along the minus strand of NC_054491.1, from coordinate 13,246,148 downwards.
AGGTTACTTGTTACAGCCTGCAATTCACCTTGAACAGCTTCATTTCCAGAAGTTTGACTCCAATGAAAAATATAGTGGATGTGCCAAATTTTTAAAAAGTTTTAATTAAATATTTAGCATGTAGTAGCAGGAATGGGTTTAACATCAATGCAAATCGAAAAATGCTAAGTGCTTTATACACATGGAGCATTAGTTCTCAGGTATTCAAAATTCAGTGGTATACAATAAGGACTGGGTTCCACACAACAATCACACAACACACTTTTGAAAAGCATAGTAGATTTATAATTAGTAAATAAAAGCATCTAGAAGCATTTCTAGCTCTGAATTACTATCATTTTTTTTTACACATTCCATCACCGTTTTTTCTCATTTACTTTACATTCAAGAGACAAATTACATTTCTAACATGCAAAAACTATGAGCAACAAAAGCTATTTAAAAAAGGTTAGCATCTGGGAGAGAGAGAGAGAGAGAGAGGGAGGGGAGGGGGGAAAGGGAGAAAGGGTACATAAGCTTTAGATGGGAATTATACATACCATAGACATACAAGACATAATCATCATATGATTCTCCAACATCATTGAAGGCCCTGCAGCGGTAGGTCCCATTGTCAGTTTTATTTAGAGACTCAAGTACTAAGTTCTCAGTCAAAATGGCACGATCAGGTATTTCCTCATCTAATCGTTGCCAGCTGAGTTTAGGCCTGCGGAACAACATTCATAAGATTGAATTGAGTATAGTGTGCATAAAAGTTAAAGTTTCCTCTCCCACTTACTACTTCCTTTTGAGCAAATATCTACACTTCATAATTTTTCATTATAAACCATCTGAAACACATCGAGAAAAGGTGACTTGCTCCAGTCATAAATTGTGAACTTCTCCAACTCAAAGCCAAAATATCGTAAAAACATCAATTTTCTCCCTTCTCTTCACCTATCCAGATCTTGTACTCCATCACTTCCATCCAAGATATATGGTTGTGTGTGATTAAGAGGAATGACATGCAGTTTGTTGGCATCTCTAAGGACTTCTGCTTGTGACGATTTTGGTTGATGACCAAAAAATGAGCTTATACAATAACAGGTAGATCACTTTGTAACACTTTGGTCTAATCCCTTCTACGGGCAATGTCCTCTGTTCCATCACAACCCAGTTAAGTAGAACTGTTCCAGCTGAGAGAAGCTATATTGATTGCTGAAATACATCATGCTATCAAGATTTCCCCAGGCAAATTGAATTTTATCTATTACATTGTACAGGGAGTCGAGTAGTTTTTAGGTGAAGTGAGGTTCGAGGGCAGGGGATTATTCGACCAGGGAACACAAATGTAATTAAGTTCCCTTTTTGAAGTGATACATTCTGTTCTTCATATTTCCATTACAAGTTTCTAGGTCCACATTTATCATAGAAATTGGCTATGTATACTGGTCACACTGTAACTAACCACTAGAGGGAGTAGGTAAGGATTTAATTACTGTATCCTTGCGAAGTTTACATAGACAGCTTCAATGATAAACATGGTCTTAAGAAGATATAATGGAAAAAAATTGACAAGAATGCACACAAAGATGCAGGATTTTTATTATTTTTTTTTAAACAGTATATAGATTTGCTTCTAACCAATTTTCACCATCCTCTCAAGGCACTGATCCATATCAGGGGATGGTTTCATTGGTGCCCACTGTTGTGTTCAAGTAGCCATTTTTCATATGAGAGTCAAGGGTCATGGAGCATAGCATAGCCAAGCCTACGTGGTCCTTTAACCAAGAGGTCATTCAGTCCTATGATCAACATTCACACACAAATACTTTCCAGAAAATGCTGGAATCACTCAGCAGGTCAGGCAGCACCTGTGAAGAGAGAAAGCGAGCTAATGTATCTGGTGACCTTTCTTCAGCCTCAAGCTTTAACCCTTCACACCTGCTGCCTGACCTGCCGAGAGCTTTCAGCATTTTCTGTTTTTGTTACAGATTTCCAGTACCTGCAGTATTTTACTTTTGTTATAGGTACTTTCCAACCACTGCATAGCAACGAGGACTAGGACCATGTGGCTGAACTGTGCTCTCATTTAGGCAATGAGCACTGAGGCCAACCGAAGACAGTGAAGCTAATTGTAGTCACAGAAGATAATCACCTAATTCAGCCCAGGTCAGAAATCAAACTTAGGATCTTTCTGATCCGCAAAAGAAAATTCTACTTCCTGCAATGCATATAAAGGCCAATAAAAATAGCCTGCTGTTCATGAAATGACTAATGCACCAAAAAGAAAAAATGATGAAATGGAAAAGATATTTCTGTATCAATTGATTTAATAAACTAAAAATGACAGTACAAATATGTTTCCCAACAGGCCCTTGGTGTTCATGGTCTATTTGCGTTTAAGAGGCGGGTTTTGTTGGCTGTGGCTCATTTTAAAAAAGTTACACATTATTTAATTGATAATTGAAGTTAATATCTTTAAATGTCTGATGCTATTGTGGAACTGGGATAGAGTACATAAACACACACTGCAAATATCATCATTGTTGAAGCAACCTTGGGCAAATGTCCTATTTAAATTCAAAGTTTATCACTGCGATAAGAGCTCCGTACAGACCCAATAGGCCAATGAATTGGTTAACTGTGTGTAAAAATAAATAGAGCTAACACAACAGCAAAAAAAAAAAATCAGTCTCTCTTGTAGGTTTGAAGCTCATACACTTACTGTGGTTTCCCATTGGCTGTGCAAACCAGCTCGAGAGTGTCGCCTTCTCTCGTCAGGCCTTGTGGATAGCTCAGAGTAATCTGCACTTGGGGCTTATCTGGACAAATAACAGAAAGACAATTCAACACTTTTTTTGAAAGAAGTTTCACCCTTCCTTTTCCTCTGGGGGCTTTCCTAACTTTCACACATTTCCGAGCGCCGGTGCACAAGATTGGTGTGGAATGCAGACATGGTGGGCCGAATGCCCTCCTTCCGTGCCGTTAAAATTCCGAGATTCTTTACCCAGTAAGCTGAGACATTGACTATATAGAAGGTGATCACACAGCACGCCAAATGCCATTAACAGCCTCCTCTGTCTCCCTTTCCACCCATTTTAAGCAGCGCCAAGATCCTCCCTTACATTCTTCCCCCAAGTGTAGGGTTTTATCTCTGTAAAAAAATCAGGCAATTAATGGTTCAACAAAATGTTGATTAAACTAATCCTGGTGGTGCCGGAATGGCTCGGGTGAAATGCAAGACTCAACCCACTGCCACTTCGCTAAAGAAAATCTCCCACGGCAGTATATTAGTAGGACAAGCACTTTGTTGCCATAAATTTTGAGGTATAATTTCTTCCCAAGAGTTCTTTGATAGGTGCACAGTCCTATTTTATGCAGCAGATTTTTTAAATGTAGAATTTCTCAACATGTTTTTGTCAAAAATTTTGTTTTGAAACATAATTGTACTATACTCAAGATAAAGGAAAAGCTGTGGAGTCCAGAAATCCAAAATTAAAAAATGCCCAAAAGGTTGATCAGCATCTGAAAAACCATTTAACATTTTGCTTGGAGACTCTGGCCTAATTTTCAGATTGGCACTATTTTGGTACTGGGGTCAATCCTCTTATTTTAAGTAGGTTGTCAATGACATTAACATAATGGAAGTTCAAATATAAAGCATTTCAGTCACAACTGCTTTGATTTCTGTCGCTCTGAATTCCCTCTGAATTCAGTATAGTTCATCCCATGCATTATATCTTGAATATAACGCAATTAATAGTATCCAACTCAAAATGCAAATGCATTTGCTTGACAGGAAATAGTTTAGTGTTTAAGAATTGTGGTTTATTTCATAATCATGTATTTAAATCAACTGCCCAAAATTTTATTACACATTTCATCCTGTTTAGCTCAGTCTTTATTATATCATCCCTGTACCATTAAAAAGTGAAACCGTATTAACTTTATTTATTGGCGATTTACAAAATTGTTAGGAAGGTTTTTAAAATTGTACAGGATATGTTCACTATTTTTTGCATTTGTGTTTAGTGCAAGCACATTTTTAAATTTGAAAACCTTTACTTTGACATGCAAGAACATCAGATAACAGATCACATGAGCAACTTCATGTATATTCCATGCATACCATGGTTATTATTAACAGCAGCAAGATCAGGAGTAGAATGAATGGCAATCTCATTCTGTTCTACCTCAACTAGCCAGGGATAGACACAGTAGATAAGCTAAGTGGGACACACAACAGGAATGACATTCAAAGGACTGCTTTTACCTCAGACAACTGAGTATACACATTGGAATGCACTTGAAATGACTGCTTTTTTATGGTAATCAGTTGGCTTTTTGGATCAAATCGTCATTTGACATTTATGTTCATGCATTTGCACTCATTATAATTATCAACAGGTATGCTGATGTTGAAATTAATTTTACTGTTACACGACAAGGAAGATTTTTTGAACTTTCTGCCTATTAATGGTAATGTGAACCCTGCCTGTAAATGAAAATGGCATTAGCTTTATTTATATTCTCTGTGCACGAGCTTGCAAAAATTTGAAAAACCTGCCACTGCTTGGAATGACATTTTCCGTATTTTAACTCATTGATGTGTTGCGAGCCCAAGAAAAGGAATAAAAGAAAACTTAGCTTTTTTTTTTAAAAAAAAATGAAGTTTGGGCCCTCAAGACACTGGGGGCGATGAGTCCCAGTAGGCCTCAGTGGTTTCTGTGCATGCGTCAGTCCTGGAATGGCCGCACATGCGCAGATTGTTCCTTTTTCCGATCTCCGGTGGTTCTGCGCATGTGCCACCTGGAGAGTGGCCACCACACACACACACACACACAGCTGGTCGGGATTCACGCCTTCAAGCCTGTGAATGGCCCTGCACACATGCTCAGTTGGTTCTTTTTCCGTTTTTTTTTGATTTAAGGGGAGCCCTGCACTTTAGCAGAAGAAACAACGAACGAATAAAAAGAAGTTCGGGTGACCCAGAAGAGATATGCCCACTCTCCAGAGAGACACAAAGGAGACAAGATGGGAAGTGCAGAGAGAAGGTTTCCCAAAAGAACAGAAGAAAGTGCCAGAAACCAGAGGGTGGGATAAAAGGTCCCAGGAAGACCGTGAAGTCAAAGGAAAGAAATAGGAATCTGAGCAAGGTCCTGTTCAGCAAAGTTAAAATAATGAGCAGAGGAAAAGGCTCCAAATTAGAGAGAAAACTGTGGGGAGCAGAACCAAAGCAAAGTGGGCTTGCGAGAAGCCAGAAGATCTGAGGAGACGGGCAAAGGTTGGTGACTTCTTGCTACAGGCCTGTGAAACAGGTGTTCTGTTGGCACAGCTGAGTATCTAATAGAGTGTGTGCAAAAGGCGAAGTTTGAATGCACATGGTAAACCAGGGCAAAGGAACATCAGGAGAGGGTGAAACTCTGGAGGTGGATCCTTGTGGAAGATGACCAAGCGAAAACGTTGTTTGGGAGAAGATTCCAAAGCAAGTTCTTCAAGTATCGAGGTTGGAAACCCTCATAGGAGTGTCCGACCACAGGTCGCCTGTTGGTTTGCACGGACCATATACTTACGATGAACATTAGAGCATAAGATAGATTTTGTAACTTGTGTTATCCTTACGAATCTGTATATATCTGTAAAGTAAATGAGCAGTGTAATATAATTCATCTTTTTCTTGTTTCGTAAATGTTTTATTCTTTTGTTACAAGCACATCAGCAGACTCTGTGACTCTGTTCAGTAGCTGCCGTCCATGTTTCTAAACAAAAAAATAAAAGTTAGGGTCTCCCAAGCTAGGTTCCACCCTGGGATTCAACTTGACCAGTTGGGATCATAATTGCCGGGATCAGTTGGACATCAGCTGAGATCATAACAGATGACACATCAAGACTTGCAGCAAGCTTGTGGACACAGACTATTTAAAAGAAAATAAAAGCTAAAAAAACGCAGTGACTATAGCAGCAGTAGATTGTAGTGAAGGGAAACACCTGGCATGTCAACCTTGTTTGATGGAACCCGTGGTTTCAAAGCTTGTATTTTTTTGGGCCAGACCCTAACTGAAAAGGAAACCGAACCTTCAGCTTTCTGGGGAAGCTAAAACTTCAGGTTTCTGCGGAAACTGAAGTTAGTTAAAATCAGATGTAAAGACACAGCCCAGACACCAGTTGGGTGAAAGGGGAAATATGAAAGTTGGATCTGGGAGCAGAGATAAAGGAGAGTAAGGTTACTGCCACTGCTTTAGTTGTTTTAAAGGAACTGATTGACCAGCAGCAGTTGTGCAGTCCACAGGTTGTTACTGCGGGTTCAGATAAAGGTGTAATCCACACCATCAAGAATGTCATGAGCAGAGCTGAGTAGTCTCTGCAAAAGTGCACCATTTTGGTGAAGACCATGCCCAGGTAACTCGGGTTGGTTGGGAACTGCGGTCGGATGAGAATTGGTGGCGAACTCCTTGTAGAAAAGGAGCTGGAATACTACCTGAGGAAGCTCAGAGCTTTGAAGGACTTTGTGGCTGAAACTGGTGCCATACATGCTAAGTGGACTGCTCATTAAATCAAAAAGAACTACCTTTGTTTACCCTGCTATTTAATGTGTGATTTATAGTTTATATTGACCACAATTTGCCTGTTAATTTGTGCTTAATTTATATTGATTTGGTTTGATTGCTAAAGTAAAAATTATAAAAGTGAAATTTTGCCCCTTTGTTTTCTCATTGGGGTCATTTGATAAATTCAGTTCTTCTGATTTGTTGGTCTTCACCTGGATCAATACAGTTGCAAGAAACGACCATCAATTCTGTATTATACTTTGGTGATGGGGAAAGAACAAATTTACGAGGCTGACTGGCGTTCTTTTTAATCTATTGTTCTCTACAATTAATTAAGAAATAAACTAAAGATTTTTTGTTTTGTGAATACTCTGACGATTCTGATTAATATATTTAAGTTACCCATTTGTAGCACTCTATCATTACTCTTCCACCAGTAAAAATAATAAAAATGAGGTCCTCTTTGCTCAGTTCCTCTTCACTAGCATACCATCACAGTAGTTCAGCACAGTAATTTGTACATATTGATCTTTCCAACTTTATCATTAAACCAAATTTCACAGTATCCTCTTGGAAAGCAGAAATTAGTGGTAACTTTCATGCTATCTGGATGAGAAGATAAGGAATACTTCAGTTTAAAATTACCTAACTGCTCCCCAAACTTGCTTTATATCTTTGGCGTACGGAGGTCGGTTAACTCAGTTGGCTGGATGGCTGGTTTGGGATGCAGAGTCACGCCAACAGTGTGGGTCTAATTCCCATATTGGCTAAGGTCATCCATGAAGGCCCCCACCTTCTCAAACTCACCTAATGTGTGGTGACCCTCAGGTTAAACATAACACCAGTTGTCTCTCTCTAATGAGAGAGCAGCCGATGATCCTCTGGGACTATGGTGACTTTCATTCATTTCATTACACCCCTTGTGAATACTTTGGGCATTGCATCCAAACAAGGTGCCGCACCAATAAAGATCATAATTAATTGGCTGTATTCAATTGGGATCCTGAGCGACACTTGCTTGTTCAGGAAGGGACTTAAAATTCAGGCTGAAATAAGAAACCTTCAGCACAAAATTTAAGACATAAACAGCAGGCAACCTGTTTAGTTGGACTTGGAAAGGTGAGAGACTTGTACTAGCTGTGCGAACACAATCTGTGAATGTGGTTAAAATCAGTGATAGAATCAAAAACTTTGAAAAATGAAAAAGCAAGAATAGGAAAATTATTGAAGGTTAAAGTAAATCCACAGCAACTTGACAAAACGATGGCTTCAAATACTCATGGCACCAGGCCGAAATGCAGCAAGGCCTAGCATTAGGTGACAAAAAACAACTAAATTCAGTAAACTGAGAGGCAAAGGCAAAAGAGAACAAAAAGTGCAGGTATAGCTTCTGAACACAGCCATCTGTCACTGGCACCAGTCACTTCCCTGGAACTCATTCATTAATTGGGTACGCGCTGTCACTGATTTTGCAACAGAATCTCACGGCTCATTTATTGTCAAACCTCAAGGCTCCCAAGTGCGAGGGAATTTATCCAGAGCACATTGAAGGATGGATTCTGTATCACTGGAGGAAGATGAAAACGACTGCAGATGCACAAGCTTACGTATGTACAACGGGGCCTTCAATTCATGGCTTTTGATAATCTTAAGGCTTTTGCAACTTCACCAATAAAAAAATCTCCGAGCAGAAAAGCCAAAGTGCTGCCATAAATCGGTGGAGCCCAGGAGCAGCAAAGAGCTGCTTGCTACAAGTAGCAAGCTTGCCTCCAGTGCCGCTGTTTACTTTCGGAGGCTGGTATAGCTTGTTGACCTGGAAAGTAAGTGCAGCAAGAGTCAGCGCGGTATTCATTGTTTGTTGCTTGAAGCTGCTCGTGACCCTGTGATCACCATGTCTAATTTGTGTTGGGCACTGCCAGAAACGTTTGCCGCAACTGGACGTCTCGTGCTCTCTAACTTGTTCAGGCCTATTTTTTTTACTTCCACCTTAATTTGGGAAGTGGAAACATGGGGGAGAAAACTCCCTCCCCATCTGCAGGATGCAGCTAACATGGTCATTGAGGAAGTTGGACTGACGGCTTGTCTACATGGTTCCACTAAAAGACCAGCAGGTGGTGCACTGGAGAAGAGAGAGACAATGCCTAGCAGTTTCTATTGCTCTCGGCAGGTAAACCCACACACAAGAGCAACTTTCCTCTGCATTAAAATAATCAGGATGCGTCAAACTCAATTCATATATGACATAATCAAGTTTTACTGCTAGACTGTGTTTGAACTTGAACCAGCAGGGACATTAATCCAAGTAAACATTACATACATACTAATCATTATAACGCCCACTCTGTGAAGATTTAAGGTGTTGCGAGGCTATGTAAAACAGTTACCCAAGGGAAAGGAAGAATTCAAAAAGTTCTCATAACAAGGGGAGGTTGGATTAAATCCCAATTCTGACTGTTGGCAATTATGAGCCATCCATGTTAGTTTTAAATCTTAATTTGGCTCATTTTGCAGCAATCTTGCCTCTGGGTAAGGATGAGAGACCAGTCCAGTATAGAACTGCCACATTGTTACTGTTGTCATCCTTGGAATGAGACATTTAACCAAAGCTCTGTTTGCCCATTCCAGCAGACATCATGGATTTCATGGGGCTAATTTGAGTAGAGCAGGGAGTTGATCCCATTCCCAACTCCCCCGCATAAATGCACCACCAAAAAAAACCCCACATAAATTAACTAATTATTCACCCCATTGCTGTTTGTGGAACATTATTAGCTCAGAATGGCCCACTGAACAGTCACTGCAAATCGTGTGAATTGCTTCGAATGTCTTGACCTAACACGCTAATTAAATGCAATACTGTTAATTGACAGCTGCTACTGTAGTCTATGATGAAACTGGGATGAGGACCCCACTTCAATGTTTGGGACCAAGCTAATGTGGATCTGCATGTTTGTGACTCACTCAGTCCACTCCCTTGGCTGTGGAAAGTACGAATTTGAAGGACAATTTATAAAGCATTAAAAAAGTCAAATTAAAAGAACACTTTTTTCATGGAACTGCTCAGCACTTCTATAAAGGAAGAAACTCCACTGAATTCACTTTTTAATATTCTAGTATTCTGCCCAGATCATAGCATCAAGTTTCGATATGTGCTCTTCCCTAGGACATTGATCTCATTGCTCTCTTAGAAGTTAAGTTTGAATATTTATTTATTGCTGATTAATAACGTGGATTTCAGCTCTCTCCGTGGCTTAGCTGAACCCCCACCCCCGCAACAGCCTTTGATATATAGAGTTGATCTGAGCCAAGGCAGGGGTCCTGGGATGTTGCACTTGGAGCCACCCGTGGTGGAACTGGTGAGTGCAGTGATACCTTTGTAGCCAACACAGGTCATCCAAACCCAATCACAGGCTACTTGATGCACATGGAATTTGACTCCTGAAGTCACTACTTTACAGAGATGGCAGAAGCAAGGCAGAAATTAGTAGAGAAACGCAGGGGAAAATACTTTCACTCCTGCACTTAATTGTCCATGCACAACACAACAAATCAAGGAGTTGTCACGACAATAGAAAACTGTGACTGAGTGAGAGCTACCTACAACTTCATGAGCTAACCACAGACATATTGGACTGTTTAAAGAAGACCTATAGCTTAAAAAAAATAGAAGAAACTATGCTGACCACAAAATGGCTGCCACAGGTCATCTGATGGCTGATACTGTAAAGTTGATCATTTCTCTGGAAAGTTTATGTGAATTGCACTGCATACCTGTTACATGGAATTTCATACCTGGGGAGTGTCAAGGTCTACTTCAAACAGGGAAATTCTTGAAAGGAAGACATTAAAGATGCAAAATGCTGGGCTTTGATCAGATACTCATCAGGCATTCAAAATCCCTGTGGAGGATGAAAAACCCTCATCCCCTGTTGGTTTATATCTTGAAATGTGTCAAAGTTTTCAGAGATGAAAAGTTCAGGAAATGGGATCACTTGGTCTACAACAATGACATGTTAATTGAATTCCCTTCTGGGAATATACAGGGAGGAGTTTTTAAAACTGGTCCTGCCAAGCAGAATAAGAGAAAGAAATAGAAGGAGGAGAAAGAAGCACAACAGTCGTCTTAAAATGCGACTGGAAAGCAGCAAAATCATCTGTCTCTTTCTCTGGAAGCTAAAAGGGTGAATTCAACAAAGTGCAGACCCGAACAAAGACAACTCCAAATTCTACAGGAAACCAATTTAACTTCAAATGGCCACAACGCTCAACAGTCTACATCTCAAAGACAAGCAAAGGGCATCATCCTATATTCTTTTTAACTTTTTATTAGACTCTTAACTTTCTTACTTCTGATGTGTGTGTGCGTGCATGTATGTGTGTCTGCGTGTACGTGTGTGTGTGTGTGTGTGTGTGTGTGTGTCTGTGTCATCACATCTTTATTTTTTCTCGGGTTTAGTAACTAATAATCTTACTCTTTCTTTGACTCAAGAAAACCTGATTCGATTGTCTCCTTATTAACAAATAAATACATTTGGATTGAAAAAGGCATTTACAGGGAAAATAAATTTAAAACCTTTATTGCAACCAAACGAGAAGGCGGAATAGAAGGGGAGCAAACTCACTTCTCTGTTAATGTTGAAGTTGTGTTGCAATAGAGTACAGGCTTTAAGTTGGTAATTAAGATCAGCTATCCCCAATCGGGGAGGCACAAGGGCTTCATTACTGGAGTATAAACAGACGTTCACACTGGGTGTTGAGGAAAATCTGGAAGAGTATGTATTTACTCTGGTCGTAAGGTACAGGCTGACGTCTTCCCTCAGCATACGATTAATGGAATTAACCTCCTACTCCCTCGATTGTAACAGAATGTGGAACATAGGAGTTCACAAGCAAAATTCTCAGTTATTCCCAAACTTGTTTAAAATAAAACTTGAACTCATTCTTCACATCAGGTACAAAGTACCATAGACACTGGGCTGGCCATAAATGTGGTGCCTTGAAATGTTTTTTTTCAACAATAAGGGTTTGAAGAAATGGAGATTATTTAAAACATCTAAAGTCCCCAGCACAGTTGTTTAAATTAGAGTAAAGCGGCAGTCAGTAAAAGCACCTTTGCCGCCATATCTCATTGCTTCATCAGTTCTTTCAGAAGTCTTTGCTTTGTTAACTCACAGTTGCCAGACATTTCAGCAGTTCTATTCAAGGGCGTGCACTCAGTTGTTCTCACATAAATGTCTTATTTAAGTTTTTTGGTAGTGGACAGATCATTCACGGTTCTAATTGGTTTAGTTCACAAGCCTGATTTCACTGAGGTGAGCAGAGTGGGCAAACAACTCGAGCAAGCCATCAAACACCGCCCGCTACATTGTAGTGACAAATGTAGGTAACACATCTCTGCAAAAAGCCCTCAAACACTGAGCTCACAGTAAGCTTGCTCAGATCACTCAGACGGCCAAGGTTAGAAAAATAGTGAACCAGTGAGTGTGGCTCTGGAGAAATGGTCTGAAAATCCCATTTGCGAAAACCATTTGCAATTCCTGGAATCTCAAGCAAATGTTTAATGTGCTACAAACCACACACATTTGCAATCTGTCACCCAGCATGCAACCAGATACAGTGATGGTTTATACTCCCTACACACAGCAAGATATTCTGATGTCAGTAATACATGTGATAGATAAAAGAATTGATGCAGCATCTGTTTTCTTTGGCGAGGAATTTGCCACATTTAAGATCAATAATACCAAACATGTGACGATTATACCCTGTAGCATTCAACATGGGCTACGACTTGCACTCTTGTTTCTCCATGCGATTTATTACCGGGATTAGTTTTCCAACTATCATAACGTGTCTGCTAAGCATGAAACAGGTGCGGACAAGCAAATCTTAGATAATTGCTGGATTGTCACTGCCCTCTGGGCTGTGCTGATACAGATGGCTTCCTTGAAGGTGGTTTGATTAACTGCGGACAATACCTGAAATCAGCCCTCAGGGACTGCTCAGAGTTTGGGAAAGGATGATGCAGCATTTTGAAACAATCCAATCTGTTAGTTCAGTGAATCCAACCTGTAGAAAATGCTGGTAGGCCTTCTATGGCATGGCGGGTGAATTATTTGGCATTGTGCTTTTCAGGAAGACTCCAGACTCAGCGGGGGGGTGTGTGTGTGTGAAAACTTGACTTCAACATTCCCAGAATCGGGAAGGGAGATGTAGGGGTAAACACAAGGTTCTCGTTCTGGATCACTATCATTTGCTGGAAAGGGCGGGTGTATGGATGTGATGTCAGGTGAGAACAGCTTTGGTACCGACTGCAAACAATTAATGTGTAACCGCTGGGTCATGAAGGGAAAACATGCGAGGTGGAGAAAATGCCTTGGGTTCTGTATCTCCGCACGAGTCAGCACTTCAAGAAGAAAGGGGTAGAGAATTTGGGGTATCGAGAGGAAAGGAGATTTTAAATTGTTTCAAAATTGATAAGAGCATTCTGCATGAGCCGATCGTTGCAGGTTCCACATTCTCACCACTTGGAGCAAAGAATTTTCTCCTGAATTCCTTATTGGATTTATGAATGACCCTCTTATATTTGTGGCTCCTAGTTTTGGACTCATCTCATTTTCCTAAATCCACCCTTTCATAATTTTGAAGACCTCCAACAGGTCAGGCCTCAATCCTTTTTCTCGAGGAAAGGGAGCGAGCCTGTTCAGCCTTTTTTAATAGCTGCACCCTCTTGTGGTAAAAGTTTCCAAACTTTAATAACACTTAGAAACTCTTCATAACTTTCCTGTTTTGCTTCTTGTATTCATCCTACATTTATGCCAAAGTCGATTTACTTACATCTTCATTGTTTATAGCGTCTTATTTTCCAGGTTGTGCCTTGAAAGTTTTTAATTGAACTGTGTCTCCTACTTCCTCAGAAAGGGAGACAGGGTGGAATCTTCTGTCCTCGCTGGTGGCGAGCTTGGAGGCAGGAGAGGTATGTAATTAGGCGGAAGGTGGTGTACCAGAACCCCAGTGCCGTGGCTTCTCTGCCCGAATTAAGCTCTGGGTGGTAAGGCCCATGATTGGCCTTCATTCTGGCAGGCATGTGAGGCCCCTGATGCCTCAACAAGGTTCCGCACTGAAAACCAGAAATCCAAATTGGATTTCATGGATGTGCTGTAACAGATTCACTGGTGGTGAACGTACAACACATGCATTTGCAATGACTTCTGAGAGCAGCAGTGCACAGATCTAGGATTTGTGCAAGAAATGACTACCTCAGTGATCCCTGTTTATTGCTTTTACTTCCACCTGTCAACGAAGGAGCAAGCTCTTTTCAATGTATTAGGCTGGGAAGTGGAGGCAAAAGCGCCACAGTTCATGAGAAAATTAATGTTGAGCAGAAATGGAGAAAGCCAAGCATTAATGATTTGGAACACCAAATTATGAATCATGAAAGCCTTTAGATTGCAGGATTTTATTTAGTGTGGAGTGGATATTAAATTATTGAGTAGACTAAGGTTATATTCCTTAGAGTTTAAGAAAGGGAACCTCACTGGAACATATAAAATTCTTATGGAGCTTGACAAGTTAGAGATGCTGGGAGGTTGTTTCTCCTGGCCGGAGAGTCTAGAACTAAGGGTCATATTCTCAGAATAATGGGCCAACTAGTTAGGACTGAAATGAGGAGAAATTTCTTCATTCTGAGAGTTTCGAATCTTTGGATTTCTCTAACCCAGAGAGCAGTGGATACTTAGTTGTTGAGGATATTCATGTCAGAGATCGATAGAGGAAATCAAGGAATATGGGAATAGTGCAGGAAGGTGTAGCTGATGTAATGATCAGCCATGATCTTACTGTATGCCCACTCCTATTCTATTTCCTATGTTCTGTCTCTCCCACCATTTCTTAAGAAGAAAGTAGAGGCTAAAAGACTCCTACTACACTACAGTCAGCCATGCAAAAACCATGTAACTAAGCAGGCACACCCATCTCTGGAGCACATACTTAACAACACCTTAAACAAAGATCAGACGGCTGCAGGCGACTATTTAATTTCCTCAAAAGGTAAAAGGGGTCACAGACAGGTTTTCTGGTCCTATAACACAATAACTCTCTGCCCACCTTCTGTGATGACCCTAGCGTATTTAAAACATTTTTGTTTTATTCGTTCACGGGATGTGGGTGTCGCTGGCTAGGACAGCATTTATTACCCACCCCTAGTTGCCCTGGTTCGGAGGGCATTTGAGAGTCAACCACATTGCTGTAGGTCTGGAGTCACATGTAGGCCAGACCAGGTAAGGACGGCAGGTTTCCTTCCCTAAAGGACATTAGTGAACCAGATGGGTCTTTACAACAATCGACAATTGTTTCATGGTCATCATTGGACTTTTTAACTCCAGATTTTTATGGAATTCAAATTCCACCATCTGCCATGGCAGAGCATTCCCCAGGGTCCCTGGATTGCTAGTCCAGTGACAATACCACTACAGCATTGCCTCTCCTGTATCCGTATCAATATCAGCTTTTGGGGATCAACTCTTCGCTACTTTAATGAAGCACCTTAGGGTCTTTTGCTATGTTCAAGGTGCTACCCGATTGTGCGTTGGTGGTGGTGCTGGGGTTTGGAAACATTTTAACAAAGGAAACGAGAGGAATCCAGACCAGCTACAACCAGCACTGTCCTGTAGAAATCTGTACCAATGGCCAATATGGGATAGGGAGTACTCTATCATCTCCGCTACAACTACACTGGCAGCCTATACAGGGTCACAACCAGCGCTAAACTGCGTGATGGAAGGATTATAATCCCTCCTACAAATTGTTTCCCTGACAGACAATAACAACTGCAATTTAGTTCAAATTATGCTTCCTGCTAAAATTCAAGGGAACTTGGCTTGTCTGTTACTTTGACTTAGAGATTAATTTTACACTTCAATGTTATATTTTACATACTTTGCAGTTCAGAAAACACATGGACAATAAGACACTTAAGTGTTAAGCAGGCACTCAAGCAGAACTAGTGAATATTTTATGCTCCACTTCTTTTTGATACAAGTGAATGGGCTGTCAACAACTGAGACAAGAAATAACTTTATTTTTAATGGTGCAAATATTTAACGCCATTTGCCAGATGTCCTTTATCCTGTAGGAGCTGGTTAACAATGCAATAATGAGGTCACAGGGAGAGTTGACAGTGCAGCTATATGACAGCATTGAGAAGTACCACAAATCCAAGATAATTCATTGATCCTTTCACAGGCAAAGCTGAAAATTAATGAATTCTTTTTCTGTGCATTAGGCAGAGTGGCCACCGCAAATAAATCAACATATTCAGATGTCCTTCTTCCCTAAACTCACCATAGTCAAATTCCACCATCTGCCATGGCAGAGCATTCCCCAGGGTCTCTGGATTGCTAGTCCAGTGACATTACCACTATGCCATCGCCTCCCCTGTATCCATATCAACATCAGCTTTTGGGCACTTTTCTCTGATCAGCTCTGCTAACTCTTCACTACTTTAATGAAACACCTTAGGGTCTTTTGTTATGTTCAAGGTGCTACCCGATTGTGCATTGTTGGTGGTGCTCGGGTTTGGAAACATTTTAACAAAGGAAATGAGAGGAATCCAGACCAGCTACAACCAGCACTGTCCTGTAGAAATCTGTACCAATGGCCAATATAAACAACTGTCGTTTAGTAGTACAGAATTTGAGTGTTGCTGAAAAAAGAGGCATTTTTTGTCAAAGCTTTTCGTCTTGCACTCATCAGGACAATTTACAAGAATACCAAATGTAAAAGGAACAACAATTTATACTGTATGAGAAGAGAGTGTTGATGGGTTGGCAAGTGGACATTGATTGGTAGGGGCGTTGCCATCGGAATGCACCAATCGATGGTGACTGACAGTTAACTGCTAACCATTGTTTGAAATTTAAACCAGGCAGCTTGACTCTGATTGATCAGGGCATTGTCCTGAGGAATGAACCAGTGAATGGCTGTCACTTATTTTGTTTAGCTGAAACAGGCACAATGTGTTCACATGTTCTTTCCATCTTCAAAGAACAGGGCCCTGTGTATTTATATACGTAGCTTCCAGAACATGCAAGTGCACCACATTGTGAGCCTGACTGACAATCTTAAATTGGTTGTCAGCATAATTATGACACTGAGGAGTATTTTGCAAATGTTGTCCAATCATGTATTCACATCTAAAATTGGATACTGTGTTTTGAGTTTTGCAGGTACGGGCTGGTTGGGTACGGTACCTTGTCCATTGCGAACAGCAGAAGGGACATGCTGTTTAATGCGATCTGCTAGTCTTTAGGATGTACGGGCTACATATCTACCATCACACTGGCACTGAAATTCATATACCACATTACTCACTTGTGTGATAATCTTTTTGGCTTGACAGCGGCATCCTGTTAGTGG
The DNA here is from genome assembly GCF_017639515.1 of Carcharodon carcharias. Lineage (NCBI taxonomy): Eukaryota > Metazoa > Chordata > Chondrichthyes > Lamniformes > Lamnidae > Carcharodon > Carcharodon carcharias. Next base: position 13,229,202 of record NC_054491.1, on the reverse strand, counting down.
TGAATACCACTCGTGGTGTGACTGCATAGTAGCAGCGTCAAAGAGCTAGCTTCACCTGTTGCTCAAATTTTTGAGATACTTGCCCTTCCAGGGTAATCAGAGGCAGACTGGGAACTTTTCCAGGCCAAAAGTAACAGCCTTAGGCCCATTCACGAGTTTGCGCGATGTACAGAATGAAATATGCAAGGCGTAAGAGCTTAGGTGTCATTTCATCGAAAACATGTTTCTCTATGGTAATGTCTCTACCACAGTCCACTCAGCACTCTCTTCTAATACAGTATAAATTGTGGTTCCCTTTACATTTAGTATTCTTGTGAATCGTCCTGACAAGTGCAAGACAAAAAGCATCAACAAAAAAGTCTCTTTTTTCAGCAATAAACAATTGTCAGCAAATTACTCTTTAGTACAGGCTTTTCCGACGCTCAGGCTGGATGTGGAGGGAGGGGGAGGAGCAGGGGGAAGGTGGGGTGGGAAGTGTGAATGAGTGTGTGGGAGCGAGTGAGAGATAGCGTGAAAGGGAATCTTGAGTGAGCAGAGGGCGTGCGAGAGAGGGTGTGCGAGAGCGAGAGCGGGAGAGACAGCGAGAGCGGGAGCAGGAGCGGGAGCGACAGCGAGAGCGGGAGCGACAGCGAGAGCGGGAGCGACAGCGAGAGCGGGAGCGACAGCGAGAGCGGGAGCAGGAGCGACAGCGAGAGCGGGAGCGGGAGCGACAGCGAGAGAGACAGCAGGAGAGACAGCGAGAGCGGGAGAGACAGCGAGAGCGGGAGAGACAGCGAGAGCGGGAGAGACAGCGAGAGTGGGAGAGACAGCGAGAGCGGGAGAGACGGACTGTGTGCCTGGCTCACTCGCAGCCTCAAGATTTGGACTCACCCTCACCCACCAACACACAATCTGACCCACGCTCAGTGGGCGGGGGTGAGTGAGACAGGCAAGCAGACTCTGTCCCGTTCACACCCTAATGTTGGTCTTTATTAATTATCTTTAATTATCAATTTATTGTTTTGACATTGGTTTATTTTTGCTCAGCAAGTTCCTTCTTTTCTTCATACCTCAACATTATTTTGAAATCCATGTTTAATGTTGTGCCAAACCTTATCTTTCTGAAATTTGCTCACTAGCCCCATGAGTGAGAAAAAATGGAAATGTCCTCCCCAGCCCACAAGCGAAACGGTTGGACAAGATAGTCCGAGTATCTTGCTCAAGTTAGCCTATCTTGCTGTGCACAATCTTGACAACACGTGGGGCAGAATTTTTAGTTTGGCGTGCGTCCAACCCGACCAAGTGTAAAATGATGCGCGTTGACGTCGGTCGAGTATGTTGTCAACGCATAATTGCGCGATAGTTCGGTTGGCGGGCACTTGCTGGAGCTGGCAGCGCACCGGTGCCGACAACTAAAAGCCCTCAACAGTTGAGGGGCAGGCAAAAAGGCCAAGCGGCCTTTGCATTTTTTTGGAAACCTCATCCACGGGCCGGATGAGGTTTTCGAAAGCAAATACAAATGGCGTAAAAAACTTTAATTTTTAATTAAAAGCATGTCCCTGCTCGTGTGACAGAGCCACATGAGAGGACATGTTATACTAAGTTTTATTGTTTAATAATTCTTTCAATAAATTCTTCATCTCCCTGAGGCAGCTGACGACAGAAAGGTAGGAAAGTAAGTTGTGAAGAGGACGTAAGGAGGTTACAAAGTGACCATAGATATGTTAATGAGTGGGCAAATGGAATTTAATGTGTCAAAATGTGAAATTGTCCATTTTGGCAGGAAGAATTAAAAAGGAGCTTATCTAAATGGTGAGAAATTGCAGAGCTCTGAGATTCAAAGGGATCTGGGTGCCCCAGTGCATGAATCACAAAAGGCTAATGTGCAGGTACAGCAAGTAATTAGGAAAGCTAATAGAATATTATTATTTATTGTGAGGGGAATTGAATACAAAAGTAGGGAGGTTATGCTTCAGTTGTACAGGGCGCTGGTGAGACCACATCTGGAGTACACAGTACTGGTCTCTTTGTTTAAGGGAAAATATAAACGGCTTAGAAGCAGTTCAGAGAAGGTTTACTGGACTAATGCCAGGAATGGGTGAGATGTCTTATGAGGAAAGGGTGGATAAGTTAGACTTGTATCCAGTGGAGTTCAGAGGAGTAAAAGCTGACTTGATTGAAATCGAAACCTTAAAGAGCTTGAGGGGTTTTGACAGGGTGGATGTTGAGAGGATGTTTCTTTTTATTGGAGAATCCAGAATTAGGGATTACTGTTTAAAAATAAGGGGTCATTCATTTAAGATAGAAATGAGGAGAAATTTCATCACTCAGGAGGGTTGTGAGTCTTTGGAACTCTCTTCCTCAAAAGGCAGTGGAAGCAGGGTCTTTGAATATTCTTAAGACAAAGCTAGGTAGATTCTTGATTACCAAGGGAGTGAAAGGTTATCAGGGGTAGGCAGGAGGTTACAATCAGATCAGCCATGATCTTATTGACTGGCGGAGCAGGCTTCAGGGCCAAGTGGCCTACTCCTGCTCCTAGTTCATATGTTTGCACAGGACAAGATTGTGAAGGGGTTTGATAGAGTGGGCACAGATGGTTTCCGCTGATTGTCTCAAGATTATGTGCCAATCATTTAAAATTGAGTTGAGCAGAAATTACTTCACTCAAAAGGTGGTGAATCTTTGGAATTCTCTACCCTACAGTGTTGTGGATGCTCGACCATCGAATACATTTAAGTGTGGGATAGGAGGATTTTTGGTCTTTCAGGGAATCAAGGGATATGGGGAGTGGGCTGGAAAGCGGAGCCCAAACTGAAGATCAGCTATGATCGTATTGAAGGGCAGAGCAGGCTCAGTAGGCCGTGAGATCTACTCCAGCTCCTGTTTCTTGTGTTCACATGTGCATTTTCCAGCATCAATTACTGAATCATAATCCAGAATCCTCACCTTCCTGAGGGATGAAATGATGTTCAATTTAATTTATAGACCCCACATCCCTCCCCCACAAACTCCACTTTCTGGGATAAATATGGAACGACGAACATATTTTCAGTAATAGTGACCACGAAGCTGCCAAATTGTTATAAAAACCCATCTGGTTCACTAATGTCCCTCAGGGAAGGAAATCTGCTGTCCTTAGATCTGGCCTCTATGTGATGCCAAAGCCACAGCAATGTGGTTGACTCTTAACTGCCCTCTGAAATGGCCTAGCAAGCTACACAGTTGAACAGGGATGGACAGCCACATGCTGTGAATAATTAAAAATAAAGCCTCCCCGGGTATGATCTGCACAAATTGGGCATCAAGCTTCCTATGTCTATGTAGGACCAGGTTGTCTATTTACCCACGAAGAAACCTTCACATCTACTTTCATGCGGGTAACCTTCCCTATAAAACTTTTCCCCAATAAAATGGAACTGACCTTTCAAGAAAGCTATTAGCTAACAGAGAGTGCCAATGCTGGGACAACTACAGCAGTATTTTCTGATTCATTGCTGCAGAGATATATTAAAGTCTGTTAATTACACGTGAATTTTTACAATAAAGAGAAACTGAACGTCCGGAATGCTGTTTTTTTAAATAAGCATAGCTGTTGTATGAACAGGCTTATATGGCAACTGGTTACACTTAATCTTAAAAACACCTTATATTACATCCAGAGAATGATATTCAGTTACTTAATGAGAACAGAGAACAATGGAAGGTCTATGCTTTCCATTCTCTGCAGAAGTGCTTATACAAAACTTTGTTAATGAGCTTGCAAATGAGCACCCAACTGGGACATGTGACAACTAAAAACAGTTAATACACCATATAATCAACTGAACAGGCACTTGTCAGCATTGGGCATGTTTACCCACAAGGCACTTCAGTGCTCCAGTCCATAGTCCCATTTCCCTGTCCTTTTCACTAAAAATCATTCTTATTGGAAAAAAAATTAATCTTCTTTTCTCTTCTAAGAATCAACTGATTATCTCTTGGATTTCTAACCAACCATCATTTTCATGCATGTTCTGGAGCGAAATGAAGTTGCTCATTTGAAATAGAAGACTGCGGAGAAAATTTTGACCTATTCTGCACATCAGGAAACTCGTAGGATCAGGCGCAACATTGGTTTTGCACTTTGCTGCATTTAATTTTCCATCGAAGTCGATGGAGAGTTAAACTGGGCACGGTGAAAAGCGTGTTTTCCCTCCATCTCATGAATTCCCCACCCAGCAAGTTAAAAATTAAAATTAACCCCTCTGAGGATCATTGACTTCAAAAGGAGATTCGATGGGCACCTGAGGGAAATAAACTTGCATTGCTATGGGGATGGAGCAGAGGAATGGAACCAACTGGTTTGCTCTACAGAGAGCCACTATGGGCTCAATGGGCCGAATGGCCTCCTCCTATGCTGGGATGACTCTATGTTGCTGCAACACATAAATATTGAACAAAATTATCACAGGTACGTACATGTGGGGAGTAAGGGAGGAGTAAGGGAAGTGATATGCTTTTGTTACATAGCTTACCGAACAATGAAGACTGTTGAAAACAAGTTGCTATTTTTTTTAAAATGGGTATTAACGTCCATATTTGGACTGAACTTTAGCAACCCTGGAATTTGGAGAGTGGCAGAGAAGAAAAATCTACCACAATTCTCACTCCCATATATCCACTCATCTTTCCTGGGCAGGAGCTAGACGTTAATACGGGGAAAGGATAACTGCGATGTAGTCTAACAAGAGTTTGGCTGAACCCAGTGCTCACATTGTTAAGTGGCAAGTTAAAAATCACAGAAACCATTCACCACTGTCAAAAGCATCAATGCATCTACAACAGATTCCTGTGATAAATGACAATAGTTACACAAATGAGGTTAACAGCAAATGGTGGAGGTATCCAAAGCTTAGGAATTGCTGAACTGTTTGGAGCACAATAACACTGAAATAAATCAAGTCTTTCCATTCCATGGCATGTTAATAAAATCCAATTATCATTAAGAAGTCTACACATTAAAAAGTGAGATAGCCACATCATAAAAAGATAGCTTTACAATTACAACAATTACACATGGACACACACCACAAAGACTGGTCCAATTTAACTGAATCTTACATATAGGATTACTTGGTAGGGGGGGGAAAAAAATGTTCGTAAATATTGCAGACACGGTGACTTTTTACTTACATTGTACATCCAAATATCTTTGTGCTTGCAAATCCTTCATCGTCTGAAGGTCCTTCACCGCTGGATGCTCTACCTGACAGGTAACAGGTAATCCATCATCTAGGCGACTCACTTTCAGCACCAGCTTACTCGTGACATTGAACAATTTCTCTTCTCTTGGGTCCTCTTCCACGTTACCTGTGCTTTCTTGAGAACAGAGGGAGACATTATAAATATTATTCATTAAAATATTGCAACTGGGGCACTGCTGCTACTTAGCAATACATATCTACAAATACAAATAAAAAAATAATTTAGAGTTTCATATCAGGATTGTTGCCATACAGAGTGGACACATTCAAGCACATGCAAGGTCAATGTCATTGCTAAGGATCAAACTCAGAACCAATGTGCCAGGAGTCACTATCCCTGTATAAAGTTAAATACAAAAATATCCAGATCTTATTTGGTAGTTGAAGATGCCAGTGAGGCACTGCAACATTCCCAGTCAGTAACTGAGCACTTGAACATGGACAGGACTGGACCATGTAAATGTTAATGGCAGCCCCTAAGTCAGTTGTATTTTGGGCAAGGTAATTAATTTGTGTTTCCAACTTCCAGTCTCCCAAGTACAAAATGTTGGTCATAAAAACGCAAGCCACTAAAACTGGACTGCTTAAGGGGAATAGTAAGCCAGCTCTTGCCACATCATATTAAGATTTCTTCAAATTAAGTCCCTTGCATTGATTACCAAAGTAGAACATCTATTAGAATCTAGTTAACTAGCTGGGAGCAGGACGCACTGCTGTTAAAAATAAGTGTTTAATTTGTGGATTGTCTCTCATTTCCATGTGGTTCTCCATTTGCACTGTTGGGACAAATGGCTGCCTCATAACAGCAAGTGGCACTCTGCAGCTATTGGAGCAGCTCTCTGCCTATTAGCAAAAATGCAGCAGTTTGAACTTTACTGATTAATGAAGATTCTAAAAGGAGATATTATACTGCCTTGTGTTAATTGTAAAGAGCTCCAGCTGTTAGTTTGCAATGCTTAATCAGGAGAGAATGCCAATATATTCAGCACAGAGATTTTGGCTAAAAGCCTACAATAAAGAAAGTGTAAGATGTCAATACAATAAGGGTTCTGTTAAGGCAGGGGTGCAAACCTATCGTTCCTCATGTGACATGGCAAATTCCCAAGCTCAGTTGTACCAGTTCATTGACACAACAAAATGACCGATGGTCTGTGAGAAGACGGTGCATAGGAAATAGCAGCAGGGGTAGGCCATAAGGCCCCCCCGAGCCTGCTCCACCATCCAATAAGGTCATGGCTGATATTCAACCTGAACAAGGGGAAAGAAAGTGGTGTCGCCACTGGACGAGTAATCCAGAGACTCAAGTTCATGCTCTGAAGCAAGGGTTCAAATCCCACCCTGGCGGTTGGTGGAATTTAAATTTAATTAATAAAATCTGAAATTGAAAGCTAGTCTCAGTAATGCCTTTTAAGGGAAGGAAGATTGCTGCCCTTACCTGGCCTGGCCTAATGTGACTCCAGACCCACAGCAATGTAGTTGACTGTTAATTGCTCTCTGAAATGGCCTACCGAGCCATTCAGTTCAAGAGCAATTAGGTTTTGGCAACAAATGCTGGCATTGCCAGCGATACCTTCATCCCATCAAAGAATAAAAAAAAACCCCTCAACTTTCCTGCCCCATCCTCATATGTCTCAATTCTCTAAGAATCTAAAAATCTACTGATCTTGAATATACTCAACAACCGAACATTCACAACCCTCTAGAGTGGAGAACTCCAATGATTTACAATTCTGAGTGAAGAAATTTCTCATCTCAGTCCTAAATATCCAACCATTTATCCTGAGACTATGCCCCTTAGTTCCAGGCCCTCAGTATCTACTCTCTCTTACATCCTTTTTGTTTCAAATGAAGTCACCTCTCATTCTTCTAAGCTCTGCCGAGTATAAGCACATTCTGCTCAATCTCTCCTCATGGGACAACCAGTCAACCCCAGAATCAATCTAATGAACCTTCATTTTAACCCCTCTAAGGCCAGTATATCTGTTTTTAAAAATGAAGTATGGAGACCAAACCTGTACATGGTACCTCAGGTGTGATCTTGCCACAGTCTGTATGATTGTTGGAAGATTTCCTTGTGCTTGTACTGCAATCCCCTTGCATAAAGGCTAACATATACCTACAGATTAACATTTCACATAGGCAAATTCCTCTGAGCACCAATGTTATTAGTTTCTCACCTTCTAGAAAAATATTGTTTTTCTGGCCAGGATTTTACAGCCCCATCGTGATGTGCCTCCGCCCAGTGGATGCGACGAGCCACTTAAATCTCCATTCAGCTTGATGGAACCATAATATCCCGCAGGGCGAGAGGGGCTGTAAAATCCTGGCCTCTCATTTTCTTACCAAAGTGGTTAACCTCACCTTTTTCCACATTATACTTCATCTGCCATGTGCTTGCCCACCCACTCAACCCACCTATATCCATTTGTAGAACATAAGAACTAGGAGCAGGAGTGGGCAATTCAGCCCATCGAGCCTGTCCTGCCATTCATTACGATCATGGCTGATCTTATTTTGGCCTCAACTCCAATTTTCCGCCCTCTTCCCATAACCTTTCAACCCGTTACTAATTAAAAAATGTCTATCTGTAGACTCTTGATCAGCTTATGATCCCATCCAGCTTTATATCAATAACCTTGGATGCATTATATTTGGTCCCCTCATCTAAGTCATTGATCTAGACTGTAAATAGCTGAGGCCTCCCCACTAATCCTTGTGACAACTCACAAGCAACAGCCTGCCAATTATTCCTATTCTATTTCCTTTCCTTTAACCAATCCTAGCAGCAAAGATCTTTCCTCACTATCATATCACCATATACTATCAGGGCTATCCCCTGTCCTTTCCCATTTGTCTGTCTTTTTGAAACATTGAGCACCCTGGGACAGTTAGTTGTCAATCTTGGCCATCATGCAACAAAAGTCTCTGTAATGGCTCCAAAATCATACCCACTTATGTCTACTTATGCCATTTATTCATCCATCTTGTCATGAATTTGTTGTGTATTTGCACCTTTAATTTCAACTTTCTACCATTTTTCCCCGATTTGACCTTATTCACTGGTGCACTGTTACCATTAAATGCTTTGTTTGTTCCTTTTTGTCACATTCTTGTTATTTTTACCCAAATCAGAGCATTGCTCCTGGACCTTTATTTCTGCCTTTACATATATACATCCCTCCTCACCTGAACTTCCCTCTTAGCTCCCCACACAACCTCCCCCAACATTTTTTTCATTTGAAACCATATTTACAACCCTAATTGATTCAGGAGATTACTGGTCTTAGTCTATTTAGAGACTGCCACAATGGAACAGCTTCCCCTTTTCCCAGTACTGGCGTCAGTACCTCATGAATTGAAACTCCCATCTTCCACACCACTCTTTGAATCACATATTCAGCTTTCCGATCTGTTTGATCCTCTGTCACTTTGCATGTGGCTCAGGTAGTAATTCAGAGATTATTACCTTTGAGGTTCTGCTTATTAATTTGCACCATAGCTCCTCAAACTCCCTCAGCAGAACCTCATTCCACCTATGTTCTTGGTTTCTATGTGGACCATGACAACGGATCCTCCTCCTCCCACTCCTAGTTCTTCTTCAGCCGTGAGGAGATGTTCTTAACCCTGGCACGAGGCAGATAACACAACCTTCAGAACTTCTGGACGCAGCTGCAGAAAACAGTATCGATCCCCCTGACTATATATCACTTCCACATTCCTTTTCACTGCCTCCATTTGAATGGCCACTGGTGCTACGGCGTCATGGTCAGTTTGCTCACCCACTCTGCAGACTTTCCTCATCCACACAGGCAGCAAGAACCTCATAACTGTTGAATAAGGACAAAGGCTGAAGCTTCTCCAGCACTGCGCCCGAGGTCCCCTGACTTGAAGTTGCACCTTCCTATCTATGGCCATTGGTCATATTAGTACTACTTCCAAACATAAGGGCTGTGACTACCTCCTGATTGAAGTAACCAGGTAACCCTCACCCTCCCTGATATCAAAATAAGTTTTGGTCTGCTTATTTAAGAAAGGATATAAATGCATTAGAAGCAGTTCAGAGAAGGTTCACTCAAGTGATACCTGGGATGAGGACATTATCTTAAGGGAAAGGTTGGACAGCTGGACCTTTATCACTGGAGTTTAGAACATTGAGGGGTGATCTTATTGAAACACATAAGATCCTGAGGGGACTGGACAGCATGGATGCTGAAAGGATGTTTCCCCTTGTGGGAGAGACTAGAACAGGGGGACACAATTTAGAAATAAGGGCTCTCCCATTTAAGACAGAGATGAGATTTTTTTTCTGTGGGTCATGAGCCTTTGGAACTCTCTTCACTAGAGGGCAGTGGAGGTAGGGTCATTGAATATTTTTAACGTGGAGGTAGATACATTTTTGACTAACAAGGGAGTCAAAGGTTATTGGGGGTAGGCGGGAATATGGAGTTGAGGCCACAACCAGATCAGCCAACATCTTATTAAATAGCAGAGCCAGCACATGGGGACGAATAGCCTATTCCTGCTTCTAATTCGTATGCTTGTACCCTGCAATGTCTGTACCTCAGATTCCAGCTCAGTAACTCTTAGCTGAAGCTCCTTGAGATGCAGGCCCTGTGGATGAGGGTGTCCAGGGTTGCACTGCTCTTCACAAACTCACACGTGCTGCCTGCACTGTCATCCCTCTTTAACCCTGTTTTTGTTCTTTAGTTAAAGCTTATTTATATAATCAATTTAGCTTATAGTTTTCAATGAATTACTTGATTTATCCATAACTTAAACCAGATCAAGTTAAATATTTACCTGCAATATGAACCATGTCACAAGCATTAGAGACAAAGAAAGCAGCAGCACCTTCCTACCCTCACCACGTTCCCAACTTTCACACTCGGTTTATCAAGCACCCCATTTGTGACTACTTGTGCAACTGGAACGTTATTCAATCTTAAACATACTGAGGGGCAAAAATAATTAATAATGAAAAGCTAGCTTAAAAATAGAACTCCGATGCCCCGCCAATGATACCATGTTGAAAATTTTACTCAAAATGCACAGCAGTTTATTAAAGGGTAATTAAAAGATGGTAAACGTAACTGAGGGCATAGAATATTTTCCAAATTTTTGTTCTGTGCATTTAATCGGAGGAGAATGAGAACTGCCCTAACTAAAGTCTCAGCCTAGATGATGTGTTCAAGTCACTGAAGTGGGGCTTGAATCCACCATCTTCTGGCACAGCTAGGGTAATCTACTACTTGTTAACACTGACACTTGATGCAATAATACAAATTGCTTTAATTACATATCAAGATATCCACCTTCAGCAATGTACAGTTATGTAAATGGAGAGGCACTTCATTAGGAGGAGGACAGATATATGAATCTCAAACAACACCTCGTAGCCAGCTAGAGGACTGGGGCAGAGGCAGAGGGCAGATCTCCTGCCTTCCATCTACAAAGGTGTTCTGAGGGGTCAAAAAGATGAATTAGTACAGGGAGAGGTGAAGAACTTGGAATATGCAAAACATGAATCTTTGTTGAGGATAATTAACTAAATGCTACACCTGCCAGTTGGTATTTCAAGTTGGAACATATGTGATATATTTACATAGATCAAAAGTAATGACTGATGCCAACACAGAAACTGTCCAAACCTTGCATCTCTTGATCGCCTTTCAACCACTTGATCTCAGCAGCTGGCTTGCTACCTGTGGTACTGCATGTGAATTCGACCTCTTCCCCTTCACTCACGATGTCCTTGTTTGCATCTATGGTCGGTGTTTCTGGTGGGACTGATGTTGAAAAGACTGTTTCAGAACATGCACAAAAACAGACAGCTCATTGCGACATATGGCAAACCTTGCATATTTTGCCTCTGGTAGTTGGCAGAGGAGAAAGAAGTTCAGCATTTTGCTAATTTACAGTTTAACATTAAGAATTTCATTGTCATCTTGATTTTGCGTTGGCACATATCAGTGTGACAGGATTATCTGGGCATCAGATTGGTGATTTGATTTGATTGCATTCAAGCAAGCACTTGGGCATTGCCCAAGGTGTGGCATAATCTAAACTCAGAGCACAGTCACAAATAAGCTCTGTTCTGACTCTTTTTAATGTTATTCTCTCTGCACAAGAGTGGGGCGCAAAGTTCTACACATCTATACAAGCATGCAGGCATAGAGTTCCTTTGGCACTGAATGCAGGACCCAATAGCAGGTACTGTGACTTAGGTCACCCAGTTGCACATTTTTACTGTCCAACACAAGTACTTGCAGAAAACCAACATCCTAAAAACACTGGAAAAACTCAGCAGGTCTGGCAGCATCGACGGAGAAGAAAAGAGTTGACGTTTCAAGTCCTCATGACCCTTCAACAGAACTGGAAGGGTCATGAGGGCTCGAAACATCAACTGTTTTCTTCTCCGCCGATGCTGCCAGACCTGCTGAGTTTTTCCAGGTAGTTCTGTTTTTGTTTTGGATTTCCAGCATCCGCAGTTTTTTGTTTTTATCCTAAAAACACTGTTCAATCTAGAAAGAAAAATCCCAGTTGCAAAGGTACTATGTGCTTAGTATGTGTGCCATTTTCAGGTTTAACACTGAACAGTGATGGATGGATGAGATTGAAGACTCCTATTACATGTATAGACAGATAGATGATAGACTTATAATAATTTACAACCAACCTGTATAGTATGTTAGGACCTGGCTGTGATTTGCCATGAGGCACTCTGGCAATCAATTCAACTGCACTATCTGCCTCAGTCCCTAGGCACAGCATAGCAGCCTTCTTCACAAAGAAATATATAAAGTTTGTACAACTTAATCATTCCCTACAAACACAGCTCATGAGAGATTTACAGTTAGCTGTATAGCATAGAAAATATCAGTGGTCCATTGTGAGTGGCTACCTGTGCAGTTTATATGTTGATTATGTTAAACGTTAAATGACATAATGTTCTTTGGTGACTCCCACACCCGTGACCTCCACCATCTGGAAGGGCAAGGACAGTAGGCACACGGGAACGCTACTACCTTCAGGTTCCCCTCCAATCAGACAATATCTCATCTTGGACATATATTGCCATTCCTTCAACAACACTGGGCCAAAATCCTGGAACTCCCAACCTACCAGCAGTGTGGGAGCACCTTCAATAGAATGACTGCAGAGATTCAAGAATGCTCATCACCAGCTTCCTGAGAGCAATAGGTGTTGGTCTTGCTCGCAAGGCTCATAGACCATTTTAAAAAAAAAAACTGCTGCTTCTCTCTATTGAATTATTTGGCTTTCTGCTCAGACAGAATAATGGGTTGACAGAGCTGACAAGAAAAGTAAGGATACTTGACAGAAAATTACCAAATGTGTGTAGGTTTACTGCATAATAGGGGGATTTGTGAAATTCCATGCTCAATGTTATGTAGATCAGTCTCACAGGGAAAGCAAAATCCTTCTCACCATTTTGCTGGCAACTCTTCCAATTTATTAAGAATATAAGTGCCTAAATAGATTCCAATTTATATATATGTTAGCAAACCTCCAGTGGTGTTGCCCAATGGGTTGGATGATACAATAACTTTGTAACAGAAGGGGTGTTCACATCATACAAGAGATAATTATCTTGTCTATTAGTTGCAGTGACTTAATAAGTCAATATGATGTCCTGGGGTTTTTTTTTGTTGATAGTGGGATTCAATTTGATGATTCTGACCATTAATTCTATGAAAACAATAGTTCATCCCAACACATTTGTGCTTCTAGATGCCTTTCATTGGCCTGGATTTTCACCAAGTCAGAATGGCTAGGGATCTCTTTAAAAATGGCAGGTGGGTTCCGATTCCAGGATTCCCAACTACATTCCTGAGTTGTCTGATTATTGGGAGTGCCTTTGAAGAGTGTGGGCTGGTTCCTGTTAAAAGCCACAACCCGGCACTCCCAACATGGCCAGCTCCATTGTAGAGATAGGCATGTTCTACTCCTCTTCAATTTTCATGGAGTCAGGCCAGGTTTTTAAAGATTTGTGGTTCACTGCCCCTCAGGAGTAAAAGTAATTTTAAAAGCTCTCCTCATGCCCCTAATACCACACTCTGCCCTTCCACCGACCCCCTATGGCCCCTCATGTCCCCTATGCCAAGCTATGGCACTTCCATGCTCATTGGCTGTATACAGCGAATAGTGGGTCAATAAACACCTATAGCGATAGTAGGATGTGTTTAAAAAAAAGCTTTAAAAAGTAATTCATTCATAACTTTCTACTAATATTAAAAAAGTCATTTAACTTAGACAATAGAAGTGTCAATCATCCAGATCCTTTAAAGTATCAATGACACAAACCCTCAAAATCATTTAATATTGTAAACAAATGTTGTGAAATTGATAGCCAGAACTGTCAAAACAATGTTTCTTCTAGGGTGCAGGTGCTTCAATAAGCTTAATGGACATCTGGGCTCTCAGTCAAGCCTTATTATGTATGCTTGCCTGAGAACCTAGACAATCATTAGGGTACTAAAATACCTAAGGCCCAGAGAAAACATTGTTTGATTGATAGCTCAGGGTCTCTGATCTCTGCTGTCAATTTTACAATGATTACTTACAAAACTAAGTTGTTTCAAGGGTTAGTGGTTTTTGTGATTGATACTTTAAAGGGTCTGTAAATTGACACCGTCATTGCCTTCTAAGTGACATGACTTCTTTAACATGATAAAAAGTTATGAATGAATTACTTTTTTTAAAGTTTTTTTATTTTAAATACATTCTACTGTCAGTATACAGTTCATTGGATTTATAGAGTACATAGTAGGTCAATTTTTTAAAACTTCTTTCATGGGACGTGGGTATCATTGGTTAGGCCAGCATTTTTAAGGTCTAGTTACCCTTGAGAAGGTGGTGATGAGCTGCCTTCTTGAATGGCTGCAGTCCATGTGGTGTAGGTACACCCACAGTGCTGTTAGGGAAGGAGTTCCAGGATTTTGACCCAGCGACAGTGAAGGAACGGCGATACATTTCCAAGTCAGGGTGGTGAGTGGCTTGGAAGGGAACATGCAGGTTGAGGTATTCCCATGCATCTGCTGCTCTTGTCCTTCTAGGTGGTACAGGTTGCAGGTTTGGACCATGCTGTTGAAGGAGCCTTGGTGAGTTGCTGCTACTGTGCATCGTTGATGGAGGGAGTGAATGTTTGTGCATATGGTGCTAATCAAGCGGGCTGCTTTGTCCTGGATGGTATCAAGCTTCTCGAGTGTGTGGGAGCTGCACTCATCCAGGCAAGTGGGGAGTATTCCATCGCATTCCTGACTTGTGCCTTGTAGATGGTGGACAGACTTTGGGGAATCAGGAGGTGAGATAGTCACTGCAGAATTCCAGCCTCTGACCTGCTCTTGTATCCATAGTATTTAAAACGGTAGGTCCACTTCAATTTCTCGTCAATGGTAACCCCACCCCCGGCCCCAGAATATTGATAGTAAAGGGATTCAGTAATGGTAATTTCATTGAATTTCATGGAGAGATGGTTAGATTCTCTCTTGTTGGAAATGATCATTGCCTGGCACTTGTGTGGCATGAATGTTACTTGCCTCTGAACAGCCCAAGCCTGAATGTTATGCAGATCTTGCTGCATTTGGGCAAGGTTTGCTTCAGTATCTGAGGAGTTGTGAATGGTGTTGAACGTTCACATCATCACTTCTGACCTTAAGATGGAAGGAAGGTCATTGATGAAGCAGCTGAAGATGGTCGGGCCGAGGACACTACCCAGAGGAACTCCTGCAGTGATGTCCTGGGACTGAAATGATTGCCTCCAACAACCACAACCATCTACCTTTGTGCTAGGTATGATTCCAACCAGTGGAGAGTTTTCCCCGATTCCCATTGACTCCAGTTTTGCTAGGGCTCCTTGATGCCACACTCAGTCAAATGCAGCCTTGATGTCAAGGGCAGTCACTCTCACTTCACCTCAGGAGTTCAGCTCTTTTGTCCATGTTTGAACCAAGGCTGTAATGAGGTCAGGAGCTGAGTAGCCTTGGTGGAATCCAAGCTGAGCGTCAGTGAGCAGGTTGGTTCTAAGTAAGTGCCGCTTGATAGCACTGTCGATGACCCCTTCCATCACTTTACTGATGATCGAGAGTAGTCTGATGGGGCAGTAATTGGCCGGGTTGGATTTGTCCTGCATTTTGCGCACAAGATGTGGTTGGGCAATTTTCCACATAGCCAGGTAGATGCCAGTGTTGTAGTTGTACTGGAACAGTTTGGCTGAGGGCAGAGCTAGTCCTGGAGCACAAGTTTTCAGTACTATTACTAAAACGTTGTCAGGATCCATAGCCTTTGCAGTATTTAGTGCCTTCAGCCATTTCTCGATATCACATGGAGTAATTGACTTGGCTGAAGACTGACATCTGTGATTCTGGGGACCTCCAGGGGAGGCTGAGATGGATCATCCATTTAGCACTTCTGGCTGAAGATTGTTGCAAATGCTTCAGCCTTGTCTTTTGCACTGATGTAGTGGGCTCCTCCATCATTGAGGATGGGTATATTTATGGTGCCTCCTCCTCCAGTTAATTCAATAGTTCACAACCATTCAAAACTGGATGTGGGAGGACTGCAGAGCTTAGATCTGTTCTGTTGATTATGGGATCGCTTGCTGTCTATTGCATGCTGCTTTCGCTGCTTGGCACACAAACAGTCCTGTGTTGTAGCTTCACCAGGTTGATACCTCATTTTTAGGTATGCCTGGTGCTGCTCCTGGCGTGCCCTCCTGCATTGAGCCAGGGTTGATCCCCTGGCTTGATGATAATGTGGGGGGGGGGGGGGGTGCGGGGATATGCTGGGCCATGAGGTTACAGATTGTGTTCAAGTACAATTCTGCTGCTGTTGATGGCCCACAGCACCTCATGGATGCCCAGTTTTGAGTTGCTAGATCCATTTGAAATCTATCCCATTTAGCACAGTGGTAGTGCCACACAACACAATGGAGGGTATCCTAATCGTGAAGGCAGGACTTTGTCTCCACAATAACTGTGTGGTGGTCATTCCTACTGTCATGGACAGTTGCAACTGTGACAGGTCAATTGGTGAGGACGAGGTCAAGTAGGTTCTTCCCTCTTATTGGTTCCCTCGCCACCCACCGCAGACCCAGTTTAGCAGCTTTGTTCTTTAGGACTCGGCCAGCTCAGTCAGCAGTGGTGCTACCGAGCCACTCCTGGTGATGGACATTGAAGTCCCCCAACCAGAGCACATTCTGTGCCCTAGCCACCCCCAGTGCTTCCTTCAAGTGGTGTTCAACATGGAGGAGCACTGATTCACCAGCTGAGGGAGGGCAGTATGTGGTAATCAGCAGGAGGTTTCCTTGCCCATGTTTGACTTGATGCCATGAGACTTCAATGGGCATGGAAATGCCATAGGGGGAAATGAGTGGGTCATGGGATGTTGGTTGGAATGGCAGAGCTTGGCATTAGGGCTATGAGGCACCATAGGGAGTGGGTGGGGGGTCATGACATGGCATGGATGGATGGATGGATGGATGGGCACGGTGAGTGTTGGCAGGGTGAGGGGGTGTGAGGGATGAGGGCTGGAATGAAGTCTCACTACAATGGGACCTTTCAAACAGTCCGCTTCCGCACCCTGCAGCCCGTATCTGCCTCCAAACGTTTTCCTGGATTGGCTGGCCCACCTGCAGCCCACACCTCCTCCCCGGCAACAAAGACCCCGCCTTTGCAAGCACTTTCTCCCGAGGCTGGTGGGCCGAGCCAGGCGTTTTCCAATCTCCCGCTACCCACCACGAGGATGAAATTTCAAGGCATTGTTTTTATTTTTGAGCTGAGAATTCACAGCATGATGGCTCACAAAATGTTAGGAAAAGTGCAGTTTCATCACACCAGGGTGTGGATGGAGGTTGGGGTGCTCTTAGATTTTGGTAGAGCTGAAGTTTCAGTTCCGCAGAGAGTATACAGCACTGAAGCTGCATTCGGCCAAACTCGTCTGCGCTGGTTTTTATACTCCACAAGTCTCATTCCGTTCTATCTACCTTGTCTCAACTTTTCAACATATCTTTCTATCCCTTTTGTTCAAGTCCTCGTCTAGTTTCCCTTTTAAAGCATCTAAGCTATTGTCCTCAGCCAATTACTTCCGGAACGGATCTGAATTCTAACCACACTGAGGAAAGAAATTTCTCCTTCTTCACAGAATCAGAGAATTTTAACGGCACAGGAGAGGCCATTTGGCCCATCGTGTCTGCACCGGCTCTCCAAATAAGTATTTTGACCTCGTGTCATTATCCTGCCTTTTCTCTGTACCCCTGCACATTGTTTCTATTCAAATAATCACGTAATGTCCTCTTGAATGCCTCAATTGAACCTGCCTCCACCACACTTCCAAACAGTTCATTCCAGACCCGAACCACTTGTGTGAAAACGTTTTTGCTCACATTACATTTGCTTCTTTATCTCTATGTCAACTCGCTCTTGATCCTTTTATGAGTGGGAACAGCCTCTCCCTATTTTATAAAAACAAAAAAGTGCGGATGCTGGAAATCCAAAACAAAAACAGAATTACCTGGAAAAACTCAGCAGGTCTGGCAGCATTGGCGGAGAAGAACAAAGTTGACGTTTCGAGTCCTCATGACCCTTCAACAGAACTAAGTAAAATGCTACCAGATCTGCTGAGTTTTTCCAGGTAATTCTGTTTTTGTTTTAGCCTCTCCCTATTTACTTTGTCCAGACCCCTCAATTTTGAACATCTCTATTAAATCTCCTCTTAGCCGCCTTCTCTCCAAGGAGAACAGTTCCAAGCTGTCCAATCTATCCTCGTAGCTGAAGTTTCCCATCACTGGAACCAATCTTGTTTAAACCCCTTCTGCACTCTCTCCAATGTGTTCACATCCTTCCTATAATGTGGCATCCAGAACTGTACACAATACTCCAGCTGATGTCTAACTAGTGTCTTATATAAATTCAGCATAAAATTCTTGCTCTTGTACTCTATGCCTCTATTAATAAAGCACAGGATATTATATGCTTTATTAACTGCTCTCTGTCCTACCACTTTCAATGATCTTTGCACATAAACACCCCGATCTTTCTGCTCTTGCACCTTCTTCAAAATTTTACCCCTTATTTTATATTGTCTGTCCATGTTCTTCCTGCCAAAATGCATCATCTCACACTTCTCCGCATTGAATTTCACCTGCCACCTATCTGCCCACTCCACCAACTTGTTTATGTCCTCTTTATTTTCCACACCGTCTTCCTCACAGTTCACAACATTCCCATGCTTCGTATCATCCGCAAGCTTTGAAATTGTCCCCTGCACGCCAAGTTCTGGATCATTAATATATATCAGGAAAAGCAAGGGTCCCAATACCGACCCCTGGGGAACTCCACTACTAATCTTTCTCCAGCCTGAAAAATATCCATTGACCATTACTTTCTGCTTCCTATTTTTCAGCCAATTTTGTATCCATGTTGCTACTGTCCCTTTTATTCCTTGAGCAATAACTTTTCTCAAGTCCGTTGCGTGGTACTGAATCAAATGCCTTTTGAAAGTTCATGTACACCACATCAACAAACATCACCCTCATTGATCTTTTCTGCTACCTCTTCAAAAAAAACTCCAGCAAGTTAGTTAAACACGATTTCCTCTTTAGAAATCTATGCTGACTCCTTTTCAACCCATGTTTTTCCATGTGACTACTAATTCTATACTGAATAATTGCTTCTAGAATCTTGTCTGCCACCAAAGTTAAGCTGATTGGTCTATAATTGCTGGGCTTATCCTTACAAACTTTTTTGAACAAGGGCGTAATGTTTGCAATTCTCCAGTCCTCTGGCACCTCCCCTGAATCTAGGGAAGACTGAAAAATTATGGCGCATGCCCCTGCAATTCCTACTCTCACTTCCTTCGATATCTTTGGATGCGTCTCATCTGGTCCCGGTGTCTTATCAACTTTAAGTATGGACAGTCTACTCAACACTTCCTCCTTATCAATTTTGAACCCTTCTAGTGACAGAGTTTCCTCGTCTGTCACCATGGCCTGGGTAGCATCTACCTCCTTGGTAAAGATGGATGTAAAGTATTCATTTAATACCTCACCCATGGCCCCTTCGTCCATGTAAATTCACTTTTAGGTCCCTCGTCAGCCCTACTCCTCCTTTTACCACCTTTTTAACTATTCATATGCCCGTAGAAGATTTTGGGATTGCCCTTTATGTTGGCTGCCAGTCTTATCGCATAATCCCTCTTTGCTTCTCTAATATGCTTTCTCACCTCCCCTCTGGACCTTATATATTCCTCTTGATTCTCAATTGTATTTTCTGCCTGACACCTGAGCACACTTTTTCATCTTTATCTTAATTTCTATCTCCTTTTCCATCCAGGGACCTCTGGATTTGTTTGCCCTACCTTTCCCTTTCAATGGAATACACCTTGATGGTGGCCAAACCAATTCTTCTTTGAAAGTAGCTCATTGTTCGTACAGTTTTTCCTGCGCATCTTTCATTCCAGTCTCTGTCCCAGCTCCGTTCTTGCCCCATCGAAGTTGGCTCTCGTCTAGTTAATTATTCTTAATTTGGATTGTCTATCATCCTTTTCAATCATCATCCTAAAACGTACAATATAATGATCACCGTCTCCTAAATGTTCTCCCACTGACACTTGATCTACTTGTCCTACTTCATTTCCAACATCTAGGATCCAACAGTGCATCCTTTCTTGTTGGATACATACTGGATACTCTACACATACTGCTGTAGGGAATCTTCCTAATCACAATCTAGGAACTATTTTCCCTCTCTGCCCTTTTCACTACCACTGTCTCAGTCTACATTCGGGTAATTAAAGTTATCCATTATAACTACTCTATATGCTTACATCGCACTGCAATTTCCCTGCAGATTTGTTCTATGTACTTCTCACTAGTTGGCGGTCTATAGACTGTACTGAGCAACTTATTATTCTCTATACTAGTGCCATCTGTCCCTCCCAGTGTTTTGTGCACCCTGGTATTCCTCTCTAATATTTTCTCTCGATTCCCACACCCCACTAGATTCATGAGTAATTATCTTGTATTTATGGCTCCTAGTTTTGGATTCTCCGATAAGTTGAAAAATTCTCTCCAAATTTACCCGATCCAACCCATTCATGATTTTAAAGACCTTTTCAGGTTTCCTTCAAGACTTCGTAAAAAAGGCCCCGACTTCTTTAATCTTTTCCGATTGCTGTAATCTCCCAGGTCTGGCACCTTATACAGGAAGAGGAGGAAGCCATTCTGTCCCAAATGTTCCGCCAATCAATTAGATCATGGTTAATTTGCACATCAACACCATTTACCTGCCATTGACACAAAGCCCTGGATACTTCAACAAAATTTCAATTGATCCAGCATCCTCTGCCTTTGGGGGAGAAAATTCAGGACTTCTGCAAACTTTTATGTGACGAATTGCTTCCTGAAAGGCCTGTGTCTAATTATAAGATTATGCCTTTTTCTTTTGATTCCTCCTCTTATCCACCTTATAAAATCCTTCTAGCACTGCAGCAGTACTATACAATGGGGCAGTTTAGCAGCTTTGAACGGGAAATTCTTTGGCCTAGAATTACTATGGAGTGGGGAGGAATTTGTTGTGATATTGCTTTAAGAAAGAAAATATAATGAGTAAGTAGCCAGGATGTAAACCGTGTGACCAGCAAATATTCTTCATAGGAGCTTTCAGTTTAGTTAGCAGCATGTGATGTGAAGGAATTACAACCGTATCTTCCTGTTAACAATAGCTGTTGAATCTTTATAGTAAAGCTGTCTGCTGAGCAATCCTGTACTACAGCTTCAAATAAACTGAACTTCTGTTTAGTTTACCAGTCCTGTGAGAGATTGGTAAGCTTGTATTAACCAAACAGAGGGCAGAATACTGCGCTAGTTGGGCGGGCGGGTGTGCACCTGACAAGAAAGAGCATAAAAAGACGCGATGACAGGCGAGCATCCTGAAGTCATTGTGGACTTGCGTGATATTTCAGTCAGAGGGCATGCGCGGGAGTCGGCAGCCAAGTTCTGTGCTCACCCTCCCCTGCCCGCCACACAGGCGGCGCCGAGTGCTGCAGTGTGCGAGTCACGTTGGCTGGCTGTTAACTGGCCGACTAGCATGAAACAGCAGTTGCAGCCCAACTGCAGGCGGTGGTCCGATTCATGGCCACTCCTGCTCGCACCCCCCCACCCCCCACCCCACCCCCCCCCCACCCCCCCCACCCCACCCCTCAAAAGGCCGTCCTGACGACCGGAAAATCCTGGCCATAGAAATACAACAGTATTAACAGAAACGTAGAGAGGGGAAGAGAGGTTGGGCAGAACTGGGAGGGGAAGGGGTGATATGTTTGATTGTCTGGAGTAGATTTCTAGTGTCCATTAGCACTAAAGAGTAGGGCAGGGTCCAAATCTGGCAACACTAGTTTGTAAGTTTTGATAAGTAGTAGTATGGGGTTTCATGGTCTGCTCTTGGCAATGTACCTTTGCCCGGGAAGTAACAACTTCTGATGGGTAATTACTCTTCACCTGGAACCATCCGATACTCTGAGTTAAATTGGATGTTTCTGACTCTCAGCAGAATAGTTACCCAGGAAAATTTAGAAGGATTAAAACCACTTCTAACTCCTGGATAATTTTTGTACTGACCACCACCCTGGGCCCCCCCAACCCTCTCACTGGACACCACCAGCCCCCACCCCCTGAGTAACCCCTCAATGTCCGACCACACAAAGCCTCCCCAGACCCTTCCATTCCCGGCTAGCCTCCTGACCCATCAACTACCCCACTCGAACCCGACTACCCATCTCACCCGCCCTGACTACCCACTCGACCCCCTCCCTGACTGTGTCCCCGATTTACCTCCCAACATCCCCCGACTACCCTCCCCCAAAGGCTTCCCAGGCACCAGACACATCCCTCGACCAACACCCCCTCCCTTCTCAACCCCGAACCCCGACCACCCTAACCCCACGCCTACTTAACTTTTCCCCGGCTTCTCAAAGCGGCTGGGACCATTAAACTTACCATTTTACAGGAGCCAGTGTCGTTAAAAAAAAAGGGGGGGGTGGGGCATGGCTTCACTTCCCTCGACGTTGCTGCCCTGCACATTCCTCAGCGGGGCCAGATCGGAATTCTGGGTGAGAAATGTGCGGCTCCGACGGTGATTGCCACGCGACAGAAGTCGTGGGCCGTTGTTGTTCAGAGAGTAACAATGCACAGCACATTGGATTGACAACACAATCAACGAACAACAGTAAACCAATCAAGAGTTTTCTTTCAGGCTAGGTACTCTTTGGAATGCAGAAAGTTGTATTGTTTTAGGAAACTTTATGCAAAAAAAAAGAGGCTGGGAATTTCCAGCCCCTCGCTCTGGCAGGATCTTCCGTTCCCGCCAATGTGAACGGAGATTCCAACGGCTTTTGGAATTTAATTCTAGACCCTGGTCAAGATGTCTCAAACTGCAAGTGACATCCAATGCTTCTAGTTATGTATCTGTTCACTGAAATATAAAGAAAAATATGGATTTACAAAGGCCCCCCTCCTACTGATCCTTCTGCAAAAAAACAGGCAAAATCAGGGATCAATATAAAACATTGGGTTTGGCAGGTGTCTTAGCCAAGGCTTAAACATTGTACTGTTCTATTTCTACAAGTTTGTGCTGTTACTCACCAAGAACTGTAATTGTAGCAAAGGCTTCCTGGGGAGGATCTGTGTAAAGCTGGCAGACATATCTCCCTTCATCTACTAAAGAAACGTTTGACAACGAGACTCGTAGTTCGCTGCTTGAGAAATTCACTAGCTGAAACCTGTTGTCTTTCAAAGCTGCAAGATTGAAGGTGACAGCATTTTAAATTTTAAACTGAAAGACTATGAAGGATACCAAAAGTTTGAATATATTAATTTTTAAAAAAAAATATCTGTGGCTGAATGAAGGAGAAGCATTTCAAAGTTTAACAAACATCATTAAAAAATGAATAAATAAAAAAGATTTAAAAAAGTGCAATTGCAGGAAAAAATAGTATTCAGTTTGGAAGAAGGGTTCTGTGTAAACTGTCATCGACAGGACTTTGGGAGTGCGGGGTGCTTGACGTGAATTTTCTATTTTTATCATCAAATGATTGCCATCAATTGCCTCCCTGCTTCCCTTTTGCACTTAAAGCATTTTGTTTTTCATCCTATCTTACTCCTTTCCTGAACACTGAAGCAAGCTTCACAAGCCCAATCAGCCCCCCCATTTCCTGATCTAGGTCGTCTTGTTGATTTCAGCCAATGAAGGGTAGATCCCAAAGACAGCTTTCTGTCCACGTGGGACTGGGTTACAGCTTCATTTTATTCCCTCCTGAATTCCACGGGCCATCACCAGTGCCTAAAAGCCATGCTACACTGCAGGAACTTTCCCATTACAGGCTGGGATTATTCCTTCATCATGCACTGGATATGATACCTAAACTTCTGTGCCTCAGGTGCTGTTATGAAAACAAGAAGCTTTGCATATAGCCCTGGTTAATTGTAGCTTTATTTTTTTGGAAGGCCTTGCAGCTAGGATTACCAACAGATTGCCTGTGGGTTTCACATTGCTGCTACATGAGCCCTATTGTGCATCACTGCTAGTTGCCCAGTAGAGTGTTGTCCTTCAAATTTCAGGTCACAGTCATGCCTTCGCTATTCCATCCCTCTGTTTGCCATTACAAGATACAACCCCAGAGAAGCCTCTAGGATGGGGATATAATCTAACCCCTCCCCAAAATAGTGACATTAAATTTCCAATTTCCACTTGGGTGGGCGGCAATGGTGACAAAATGGACGCTCAGGAAAGGGTTGAAAAGAACTATGCGGTTGCGAGGATCCTGTTCGGAAGTAACTCATCAGTATTTTAAGTAAAAAAAATGTCACTTGCATAAAGAAACTTGTCAAAAGTGTAGAAGCTTGCCAATTTAAAAAAGCTCAAAAGCATAGAGTGTCAAAATAATTTACGTTTTTCCACACAAGCACCAACGACTTAATTAGCATTCAGAGAATGCCACTGACACTTCAAACTGCTTTAGCATATACAAGTATGTTTGAAATGCTGCAGAATCTGAACTTTAAAAAGAACTGCTGCTGGTAATTTCCACAGATAGTTACAGGAGTTAAATAAAACAGTGGAAAGGATCAGTAAGAACCGTATAGAAAGTTCGAAATACAGTCTTGCATATTTCTCACTGCCTTCTGCTTGTTTAGACATTTGTTTTAGGCAATAGCTATGGGGAAGTTGAGCAGATTTAGATCTCTACTGGAAATTCAGTACCTGATGTGTACAATGGGAAAAGAATGCACACACTGCTGCACTCGACATATTTCACATTCTTCACCTATCAAGTTTCACAAAATAAAATCTTATAGCCAACGGTGATCAAAACAGCTACGTGTTCCAAACAGGCAAAAACACGCTGGTGCAAAATGATTCATTTCCTACTACACCCTCTGACAACTGCAGCAGCATTAATCCAGTTAAATGAAAACCATGCCTCCTCCTGAGGCTCCCAGCACCACAGGTGCCAGTCTTCAGCCAATTCGATTCACTTCATGAGATATCAAGAAATGGCTGAAGACACTGGATACTGCAAAGGTTATGGGCTCCAACTACATGCAGCGTTGAAGTCTTGCTCTCCAGAACTAGCCACGCCCATAACCAAGTTATTCCAGTACAGCGACAAAACTACCCATCAATGCGGAAAGTTGTCTAGGTATGTCCTGCCCACAGCAAGCATGGCAAAGCCAAACTGGCCAAATACCGATTACTCAAAATCATCAGCAAAATGATGGGAGGTGCTATTGACATTGCTATCAAGTGGCACTTACTCAGCAATAACCTGCTTACCAATATTCAGTTTGGGTTCCATCAAGGCCAGTTGGCTCCAGAATTCATTACAGCCTTGTAATAAAGATGGACAGAAGAGCTGAATTCCAAAGCTGGGGTGAGAGTGATTCCTCTTGGCATCAAGGCAGCATCTGACTGAGAGCGGCATCAAGGAACCCTAGCTCAACTGGAGTCAATGGGAATCAGAGGAAAAGCTGGCTGGAACCATACCCAGCACAAAGGGAGATGGTTGTGGTTGTTGGAAGACAATCATTTCAGCTTCAGGACATCGCTGCACGAGTTCTTCAGGGTAGTTTCCTAGGTCCAAACATCTTCATCAATGATCTTCTTTCCATCGTAAGGTCAGAAATGTGGATGTTCATTGATGATTGCACAACGTTCAGAACTATTTGCGCCTCAGATACTAAAGCAGTCTGTGCTCACGTGCAGCAAGACCTGGACAACATTCTTGGTTAGGCTGATAAGTGGCAAGTCATATTTATGCCACACAAGTAACAAGCAGTGACCATCACCAGCAGGAAAAAATCTAACTATCTCCTGTTGATGTACAACGGCACTACCATCACTGAAACCCCCACTATCAACATCTTGGGGGATTGCCATTGACCGGCAATTCAACTGGACCAACCATATAAATTATGTGGCTACAAGAGCAGGTCAGAGGCTGTGAATTCTGTGCTTAGTCACTCACCTCCTGACTCCTCAAAGCTTGTCCACTATCTACGAGGCACCAGTTAGAAGTCAGTGTGATGGAATACTCTCCACTTGCCTGGATGAGTGTAGCTCCATCAACACTCAAAGTTTGATATCATCCAGTTCAAAGCAGCCTGTGTGATTGGCACCCCATCCAACATCCACTCCCTCCATCACCAATGCACAGTGACAGCAGTGTGTACCATCTACAAGATGCACTGCAGCAACTTGCCAAGGCTCCTTTGACAGCATCTTCCAAATCTGTGAACTCCACTATCTAGAAGGACAAGGGCTGCAGACGAGGGGAACACCACCACCTACATGACCTTCTCCAAGTCATACACCATCCTGACTTGAAAATACATTGCCGTTCCTTCACTGTCACTGGACCAAAATCCTGGGACTCCCTCCCTAACAGCACTGTGGGTGTACCTACGCCACATGGACAGCAGTGAATGGAAGCAGCAGCTCACCGCCACCTTCTCAAGGGCAATTTGGGATGGACAACAAATGCTGGCCTTACTAGTGCCGTTCACACCCCATGACCCAATTAAAAAAGCGAAAACTAGGGTCACACTTCTGTGACAGACAACAAGTGAGTCAAATGAACCAAAAACAATTAGCTTTCTAGGCATTTGCTTTGTGTGTGCATAACAAAAAGTTTCTGTCTCTCAGGAGAATATGGCAATATCGATTTCTAGTCAAGTCCTTGGCTTTCTACCTTTGAAGGGATAGGTGACAGATGAAAAGTTACCTACCACTGTTTAGTTTACATGGTAGACACAAGCCATACAGGCCATTTACACCAACAGACCCATGTCAATCTATAGGTTACATAGAAGCCTCCACCTACCCTTCTTCATCTAACCTCAGCCCTCTATTCTCCCTCATGTGCTTACCTAGTTTCCACATAAATGGATCTATGCTAGTCACCTCAACTATTCCTTGAGTCAGTGGGCTGCACATTCTAACCACTTGCTAAGTAAAGAGGTTCCTTCTTCTGAATTCCCTATTCGATTTATTGGTGATTATCTTGTATTTATGGCCTCTATTTCTTGTCTCCATTGTAAATGAAAACGTCTCTATGTCGATGCCAACAAATCTTTTCGTGTCTTAAAGACCTGTATATCACCCTTCAGTGTTCTCATTTCTAGAGAAAAAAGCCAAAGCCTTATTTGCTCTTAGACAGACCACAAGATGTGTGTTACAATGGGATTCTTCACCTGAAGAGATCAAGAGGTCAGCTCCTTCAGGAAAACATGAGAGAGAGAAAACAAACAGACACACACACACACACACACACACACACACATACACACACACTCACTCACTCACTCAGCTGAACTACTAAAAAGAAAGAAAAATCGAGGAACTATTGCAGGCAGTTTGGAAACTTACGTCGAACTTCCCGGAAGTAAATTGTTTGTCGACTTGGATTCAACAGCTGAATAACAGAATCATCATTGTTCTTCACTCGGCAGCTGATGGTTGCCACCTCACCCTGCACCACCACCACATCGTCCGTCACCAGATTCTGGGCATCAGCTTCACAAATCAAAAGCAACAGTTAGAAACGCAATGAAATGAAACACCGTTCTTTAGTGGGTATCTGTATGACAAGCCACAACACAAAAGAAGAGTTTCAAAAGCGAGAGGTGATGTTGACTTGTGCCCAAAAGGAAGGAAATAAGACAGACCCTTTTTGGACTGGTGAGACCATTACTGGATTGTATTTGCAGTCACCTGGTATGAATTAAACGGCATGTATTCTGCTCAGGACGTTCTGGTCTGACACTAGAGGGCAACACACACTCTGACTTGCAGAGTTGGGAAATGATTTCACTAATTCTGGTTCAAATCAGGACAGGTGGGGGCTTGTGGTCATCTTGGATTATGACTCTCTCTGCCTGAACAAAGCTATGTTGTTCAATCAAGGTTAAAATTCTTACCAAAACTCAACTTGTTTTGGCAGGAGAGAAGATCATGCTGCGCAATGCATTGCAGCCACATTTAATTGACAATAAAGAACCAAATTATATTACCATATTACACCATCCAAACATCGCCATCAATGTAAACCAACACTGCTGCTTAGTTCGAGGATGGTACCCAACACTGTAGCATATGCGGTAGTTTTTAATGCTTCAAATATGCCCTTCTCAATGCCATGTTTGAGGGGCTGATTTTAAGATAAGAGGGCTAGAACACATCAACTTTCCAATTCTGATGCTCAGTGACAAATTTTTGCTTTTGCATGTCAGGTTTAACATAGGAAGGTGGGGTTCAGCTTTCTTAATTTCTTCCCAATAATTAGCCATGGGCATCACCTCAAGAAGCACACAGTGTAACTTTGCAGTTTCAGATAATGGCCATCTTGTGGCCTTAGTGCATGATCTCAGCTGTAATATCCAGCATCAAACACAGGACACGGCTGGTACCTGCACCTGAGGGTTACGTCATAATTCACTATGTAGCCGTACCTCCGAAGTTTCTTCCACCTTTCTCCATGCCACCATTGAAGCAGTGTCTTCAATCAATAAAACCCTTGCCTGTACAAACCCTTCAACTGCTTCACACTCTTTCCCCACTCTCAAACGCCTGCTCCAACCATAGCAGCTTGACGTCCCCAAATTTTTCCCTTAAAACTTGCTCAAAGTCTAGTTTCCCTTTCCCTCTTTTTGAAGCAGCTTTGGGCACTGTGATATATCACAGAACCTACAAAGGGTCAGCCATTGTCTTTGCAAATCTAGGAATGAATCACTTTTTACCAATGTCTACTCATTCCCTTAACCGAGCTCTCTCAAATGTTTGCGGAGGATGTGGAACAGGGCACAATGCCCAGTCAATTTTTAAATGCAGAAAAGCAGGTTACAACAGACAGTCTGAAGTAATATGCTTCGGCAGTGCAGAAGTGACTAATTTATCATTACTGTATGTGCTCAACAGAGCCTTATTTCCTCTATTTTGTGGAGCCTAAACACTAATGCTATCGCAAAGCAAATAACTGAGGCAGGGATTCTTCTTAAAGGAATGAGACGAAGGTCATCCCCAGAGATTGCAAATTACAGGAACCAATAAGTCACAAATCTTGCTTTTTAGAGCGTCAAGGTTTCTGGAAACTATTTCTGGTGCAGGCTCACAGCAAAAAAAAACTTGACACTAGAAGTCAAGTACTTTTCACATCTTTTTGTAACTTTCACCTCAAAGTTCATGTTAAATCACAGTTTGCAAATCCTTCAGACCTGTTGGTTAAAACCACGAGGTACAAGTATTCCCTGTTAATATTTTTGTACTGTGACCAGGGCAAGGATCACTACTCAGAAATGGCATTTCCCTATCCCTCCCTTGCCTTTCAAATCCCACAGCCGACAGCTAGGATTCCAAGAGCTGCTGTATGTGCAGGAAAGTAAAAGCAGCAAAGGGAGTTTGTGCTCAAACTCAAATTGAGCTGGGGAATGTTGGTGTAGCTCTGAGTCAGAAGTTTGTGGGTTCCAGCCTCTCTCCAGGCCTTGAACGCATACTCTAGGCTGATATTAGCAGTGTAACGAGCAAGAACTGCATTGTCGGAAGTACTATCTTTCAGCTGAGGTGCTAAGCCAAGGCAAAACCCCTATTTCCATTGATTCAGGTGGATGTTAAAAAATCCATAGTTCAGTTCAAAAGGAGCAAACTTCTCCCATTGGACATTACCAAAAACAGGGTGAGTTATTGCTTATGGGACCTTTCTATCCCCAAGATGGTCACCTTGGTTACTTATATATTTAAAGTGCTACAGAATGTAGTTCATTATGTGAAGCAACGGAGGAACTTTTTTGATAGAATTATCAGGCTGATAGATCTGTGATGTCTGGTCTAAATTTCACTGTGCCAGTACTTGTATGGCACATTTAATAAGCAGTTGCAAACTTTGTGTTAATACACCCCAGAAATATATTTACAACAGATTCACCCTGACAGGAGCTGTGAGCTTGTTTAAATATAATTTTATGGACAGCATAAAAATAGATTCACAGGGTTGGATTCCACTACTATGTTAGGATACCCATGGTGTTCTTTCTGTCGGTTAATATTTTTGCACTGCTTATGAGGAATACAAAAGTCTCAGGCTCCTACACTGCTGCCACCCCCCAGACCCCCTCCTCCAATTCCACCACAGCACGAACAGCAGCTTTCAAACGTGTGATTGACAAGGCCTTTAGATTTTAAGATTCACAATTCATCAGTGGCCAAGTTTCTCCAAGTTCTGCACTCAGCAGTTGGTAAGTTAGCATGAGAAAATTGTGTTCTGTTTCTGAACTACCATCTACCAAGAACTGACTGCTTTAAAATGGACCATTATCTGTGAAGGGGATGCGCAGTCCCTAAAATGGTTTGCGATCTTTCCTTTTCCCATTCTCATCTGAAGACATATGTCCATGCATAAAACCACTAATGAATCACAGTTTGGTCTGATGTTGTCCCAATTTGCTGTCCGCTTGTACATTTTCTTTCCTCAGGGACTTGGGACCAGGAGGCGGCTAATCAGTTCTTGAGCCATTACCGCCGTTCAGTGAAATAATGGTTGATCTGTATCTGAACTCCAGTGACCCAATTTGGCTCCATATGCACTTTGGCTAGCAAAAATCTATCCATCTCAGGCTTAAAATTATGAATTCAATTCCAGCATCTGCTGCTTTTTTTGTGGGAGAGAATTCTACCCTTCTACTGTCCTTCAACCATCTTCTCAAGGGTAACTATGGACGGGCAACAAAAGCATCAGGAACAAATTGGAAGCTAAAACACCTTGGTTCCCCTTTTTATTTGTAGCCATCCAAAAATCTTTCCACTCAGATGCAGTAACAAATCAATATTAGCAAATAAGACCATTTTCAACATCACTCTCATTCCTGATATTGGTTCGGCGAGAATGAGCTACAATCTACATCTGGCTAACTCCAATGCCTGTTTAAGGCTAAATTTTGACATTAGGCACCATAGGTGGATTTTGAAGCCAATTTACCCCCTGTCTGGTGCAAAACTTTGGTCTTATTGTACTCACTGCAAGTGCAGCTCGTCATTTCTGAGCCGGATTTGTGACAATCCCAATTCCAGACATGGGCAGTTTAGTATTTTGCACAAGCTTTAGTTTCATTCAGGATTGTGACTTTGATCACCCAGGGCTCAATTTCTGTAGCAAGTAGCACTTCACAGATTCCCGTTGGCCAACTGTTTTAAGTCCAGAGAACCCTTAGCAGATATTTAGAATCACTCTGTCTGGGAGTCTCTTGATGCACATCTCAACAAGGGACAACATTGAGAGATGGCCTCATAATATTCATTTAGCTATGCAATAAATCTGAATTGCAATCATGTTCAAGGGTTATTCTATTCAGTCTAGTATGGTAAAAGAGGTTATTCACATGCTTTGCTAATTACATTACTATTAAGATTGAGGCTTGTGAAACTTTATGCAGAATTGACGAGACGCCAAACAGTGAGGAACGTACTGGGTAAATTGTGAATCAGACCCATTACAATGGGAACTGTTACTCAGTAATTTGACAAAAGCAAGCAACTCCCAAGTATTCACACTGCACACAAGGCATACTAATGCAAGCTCAAGACTCGAGCATTAGTCAGGCTAGCTCATTGAGAAGGGGCATTCCAACTGAGAGAAAGAAACTTACTTACTTCCAGGTGCCAGAAAAGCTCATACCTATGAATAAACTCACTGTATCAAGCATTAATCAAAAAATAAATCAGCTTGCACAGATTATTCTAGACAAGCCACAAAGCATTCTGGAAGCTGTCTGGGTGTTGCAATGATTGTAAAACTAAGTCAAAGCAAGATGCTAGGATAGGATTGTTAGTGGATTGTTGCTACATGCACTCATTACAGTTAGGATAGGGTTTGTTACCGTATGTATTCATTACTGAAACACTTTTTAAAAAGAATATACAAACACACATCCAGCAACACTGACTAAAGAGGGTTAAATAAAGCTGAGCCTTGCTTATTTTGAAGGAAACTTGCAGAACATATTAAAATTATATAACATTGAGACTTATTTTTCTGCTAGTCATTCGTCTGTGTTATCTATATTGGTAAAGAATTTTGAAAGCAAGCAAAAACTGCCTCAGTCTTATTTACAGTCATCTATCTTCAGATGAATAGAAGATCAGACAATTAATAAGCAATTCTGTCACAGCTGTGGAAGGGTGTACAATTTCCAACCCCTCCTCCCCTCCTCCTCTCACTTGTCTTCCTCCTTACTGAGCAGCTTGTGCAGGTCAACCAAATTAATCAGGATCCTATGGATGAGACAGCGAAGTCAGTGTCAACTACTAGTATGTAATGAAGATAACAACCAGTAGAGGGCATCTCATTGCACCCCACACCCCCACCGCTGCAAATGCTTCTTTTTAAACTTAAAAATAAACCGGAAAATCCTAGACGAATTTTAAACATATACAATATACGTATGTGCTGAGGTCTTCTTTCTAAAGCATGCAAAGTAAACGTGCAAAACTGCAGGGGAAAAAAAAAAGGAACAGGCAAAAGGTCAAACAAAAGAACTATTAGAAAAATTAAAAAAAAAACACAATTGAAAGTATTCAGCTTTTCCAGCTGTGAACAAATCCATCTGCAAGATCAAAGCTGGTCTCTTTCTGGTTCACTGGTACCATTAAGTTTAAATGAGATTTTGGCCACAGCCTTTATCCTGATGGCTGGAGACGGTCCCTGCTTTAAATTCTTTTATTACCCAACAGTAATTGGATCATTCACCCCCATCTGAATTCATCACCTCGGGCCAGATTGCAGGGATTTGAAGTTCGGACAACGAGCTGAAGAACTGTCTTCAAATTAAAATTCATGTGCACAAGACAAGCAGTCATTTCTCAAAGTTGTTTACTGAAAAATTTGTCAGAGGATCTGCACTGTTGGGAATTTTAATTGAGAGGGGATTGGGGTTAAGGTTGTGTGTGTGTGTTGTGGGGGGGGGGAAGAGGGGAAAGGGAAATGGGAATAAACTGTGTCTCCTGGCAATTTAATTGAAGCAATCTAAATTTTAAATTTCCCACAGAAGATTTAGAATGCAGCTTTAGCAAAATTGGGGTGGCCTGAAACCAAGAACAAGGATGCCCCCAAACTAG
The DNA here is from genome assembly GCF_017639515.1 of Carcharodon carcharias. Lineage (NCBI taxonomy): Eukaryota > Metazoa > Chordata > Chondrichthyes > Lamniformes > Lamnidae > Carcharodon > Carcharodon carcharias. The sequence goes on along the minus strand of NC_054491.1, from coordinate 13,196,309 downwards.
TTCAGGTCCTCATAAGCCAATCAGAAAATGTGGAACCTTTATCGAGACTATCCTCACAAGAGACTTTAGCACATGGTGTGGCATTAAGCATGCGCATCGCTGATTGAAGTTGAACATTCTGCTTGTGTGAGTCCAGGTACGGACTCAGCACTGGAGAAAAAGACAACGGCTCAATGAAGATGACTGTCCGTTTTGAACTTGGAGAACAAATAAAGCTTGCATTTACATAGCACCTTAGCTCAAGGCTTGGATTTCCCCCTATTTTCCACTTTGTCGTGATGTATTTTCTCTCTATGCTCTGCTTCAGCCTAGAAGTTACATTTTGGTGATATTAATGAATGCTCGAGCTGTGTGCCTGGGCTAAAACCTCTGCTGAAAGCATGAACAATGGCAGCTTATCGCACAGAAGGAAACATTCAGCCCCTCATATCTTGGCCAGTTTTTTGCTGGAGGGCAATAAGACTAGCCCCACTGGCTCTCTAGAGCCATGTATTATCCTCTGCTTCAAGTATTTCCTTTTCCCTTGAAAGACACAACAGTCATTATTTACCTCAACTGCTTCCCATAGCAAATCACCTCATGTTCAAATAGTTCTCTGCTGAAAGAAGTTACTCCTAACTCACAAGTTGATGGCTCCTTTCATGGACTCCCCAACTGGAGTAATCCATTTTTCCTATACTTTTGATCAAAACCTTTCATAGTTTCCAAAACCTTGAATAAGTTTTTCCTTAGCTTTCTCTGTTTCTGAGGAAGTAGCCCCAGTATTGAAAATCCTATCTTAGGCTAATGGATTTACATTCCTGGTATCATGTTGAATCTATACAGAAACTTTCTCTCCCCTCAAAACACTCGGCAGTTCCCAACTGGCAATCCCCCCCCCCCGCCCCCAACCCACCCACCATCCCCTCACTCCAATATACGGTGCTGTGGTTCTCCCAGTGAATACGAGCGATATCGGTGGAAAATCTCCTGATGTCAGCGTCACTCTCAAGCCAGCTACAGCAGAGCTAGAGGTAAGGGTCCATCTACTCTGTCCTCATTTCCCACATCATCTATTCCACCGCCCCCTTAGAATTGGCTTCGCGCCAAATTAGAACCAGTTTTAAGCTACAGCCTAAGCCCATCAGGACTTGGCTTAAAACTCATTTCACACAGGATCCTTATAGCCAGACAGAAGCAGCATTGATTTGAAGCCAGTTCCCACAAGTGAGTTCCATGTGTCTGCCCCACTCAATGGCTTTAACATCTTTTCTCAGGAGCACTCAAAAGTGCACACAGTACTCTGACCAGTGCCTTGCAAAAATTACCATAATCTTTTTGCTCTTGTGTTCTATGTTCCTATTTATAAAGCACAACATGCTATTGGCTGGTTCATGGCGATCGTAAGGAACAGGAGTAGGCCATTTGGCCTATCAAGCCTGCTCCGACATCCAGTTAGATCATGGTTAATCTGAGTTTGGCCTTAACTCCACTTTCCTGCCTGTCCTTTGTAACCCTTAACTTTGTTAATCAAAAATCTGACTCAGTCATCCACGAATATATTCAATGACCCAATCTCAACTGCTCTCTGGGGAAGAGAATGCCAAAGACTATTGACTCTCAGAAAATAAATTCCTCACCTCCATCTTAAATGGGAGACTCATTATTTTGAAACTGTGCACCTTAGTAATAGATTCCCCCATGAGGGGAAACATCCTTTGAGCATCTACCCTCTCAAGCCACCTCAGGATCTTATATGTTTCAATAAGATCACCTCTAAGCTCCGTTGAGTATAGGCTTAACCTGCTTAACTTTTCTGCTAAGACAACCCTTTCATTCCAGGAATCAGCCTAGTGAACAATCTCTGAATTGCTTCCAGTATAAGTATATTCTTCCTTAAGCAAGGGGACCAAAACTGAACACGGTACTCTAGGATTAGTCTCGCCAATGCCCCGTACAGTTATAGCAAGACTTGCCTACTTTTATACTCCATCCTCCTTGCAATAAAGGCCAGTATTCCATTTGTCTTCATAATGGCTTCATCTACCTGTACTCTTAAGTTTAAGTGAAACATCTATTTCAACACTCAGGCCTTTCTGTTCTTCCACAGCCTATCACAGTTGTTCTGCAAAAGTTACATATCTAAGGTAGTTTGGAAAACTGCGGTTTAACCCTCTGCCATTTTCTCTCAGGCTTCCTACAACAATGTAGGAAGCACACCTTCAGAACCTGGTGACTTTCCATTGCTGGGTTTTCCAGAGCCACACCATTTTTATTTGTTCTACATTCTCCTCTAGTACACCTGCATTCTCATGTCTGCCATCAACTGTAAACACAGACAAAATGTCTAATATGTCCACCATTCCTTTATCTTCATCGCTGAGCAGCTTTACCTATTTTTAAATTATTCTTTTTATATGTTTTTAAACAGGCCCTCGATACTGCCTGCTGGCCTTTACTTAATACTCTTTTTAATTTTCCAATCTTCACTTTTTAACCTCCCCATATACATTTAGCGTTTCATGGGTTTCTTTAGTATTGCTTTTTCCGTAATATAGGTCTTATAAAATTTCTACACAGTTGACTCTGTTCCTCCTCCGTACCATTTTCCCTGGTTCTTTCAACAATCAGTGAGACAATTTTTTTAATTTACCATTCGATTGTGTTTATTCTGTTACTCTGAAAGAAAAGAGATGATTGGGACAGAACATACGGGAGTCTATTGCAACAAGCATGGCAGGTGGATCACTTTGCATAGCACTTACTTTCAGAAATGAATCCAACTATAGCACAAAACAGGAGGACAATTAAATATTGTGCTTCTTTTATAGACCAAGAGATGATGTGGATGTCATGGCAATGCTGCATTCTGGTGACCAGGTTACCCACTGTTCTTAGCACAGGCTAATAGTTATTAAATGATGCAAGAAAACTTTACAAGTAAAATCATGCTCGGATAGTTCCCATCAGGCTTCTGTAAATTGGCTTTATTTGATTCTGCTGCAATTTCTACCTATGCCTAATTCTCACCAACATCAACACTTCAAAAAGGTGTACAGCAGAAAACATTTTGGGGAAATAAAATCACTGCTTTACATTTAAGATACCAGAACACAGTTCAATTGGAGATCTTCCTATGCAACTCAATTTTAGAATGAAATGAACAATTTGCCCGATTATGGGAGGTTAGGGGTGGGTGCAACAACTTGTATGGCATCTTTAACATAATAAAATATTTTAAGGCGCTTCACAGAATGTTATAAGGTAAAGTTTAACATTACATAAGAACATAAGAACTAAGAGCAGGAGTGGACAATTCAGCTTCTCGAGCCTGCCCCGCCATTCATTACAATCATGACTGATCTCATTCCGGCCTCAAGTCCAATTTCCCACTCTCTCTCCATAACCTTTCAACCCATTACTAATTAAAAATCTGTCTATCTCCTCAAATTTATTCAACGTCCTGGCATCCACTGCACTCTGAGGTAGTGAATTTCACAGACTCATGACCCTTTGAGAAAAGTAATTCCTACTCATCTCTGATTTAAATCTACCACCCCTTAGCCTAAAACAATGGCCTTTCGTTCTAGAATTCCCCACAAGGGGAAACATCCGCTCTACGTCTACTTTGTCTATCTCCTTTAGCATCTTATATACCTCAATTAGATCTCCTTTCATCCTTCTAATCTCTAGTGAGTATAGGTCTGAACTGCTCAATCTCTCCTCATAAGACAAGCCCCACATCTCTGGAATCAATCTAGTGAACCTCCTCTGATCCGCCTCCAATGCAACTACATTCTTCCTCAAGTAAGGGAACCAAAACTGTGCACAGTACTCCAGGTGCAGTCTCACCAATGCCTTGTACAGTTGTAACAACACTTCCCTATTTTTATACTCTATTCCTTTAGCAATAAATGCCAAAATTCCATTTGCCTTCCTTATTACCTGCTGTACCTGCATACTAGCTTTCAGCGATTCATGTACGAGGACACCCAGATCCCTCTGCACTGAAGCATTCTGAAGTTTCTCTCCGTTTAAATAATAAGTCGCCTTTTTATTCTTTGAACCAAAATGGATAACCTCACACTTATCCATGTTAAACTCCATCTGCCAAATTTTGGCCCATTCACCTAAACTGTCCATATCAATTTTTAAATTTCTTAATTCTTCATTGCAACTTACTTTCCCGCCTATTTTGGTGTCATCTGCAAAGTTAGCTATTTTACCTGCTATCCCTGAATCCAAATCATTGATATAGATTGTAAATAGCTGGGGCCCAAGGACTGAACCCTGTGGTACCCCACTAGTTACAGCTTGCCATCCAGAAAAAAACCCATTTATCCCAACTCTTTGCTTCCTGTTGAGCCATATAAGGAGATATTGGGGCAGATGATCAAAAACTCACAGAAAGAGATACAGAGGTTGAGGGAGGAAATTCTGGAGCTTAGGTCTTTGGCAGCTGAAGACATAGGCACCATTGGTGGAGTGATTAAAGTCAGGGATGCTCAAGGAGGTTAGAATTAGAGGTGTGCAGATATCCTGGAGGGTGTGTGGCTGAAGAGATTACAGAGTTAGAAAGGGGCAGGGCTGTGGAGGTGCGTGACAGCAAGGATGAGAATGCTACAATTGAGCTGTTGCCCAACTGGGAGCCAGTGTAAGCTAGCGAGCAAGGAACAGAAGACTGTGGGTGTAACATGGCGCACCAGTGGATAGTTTGTAGGCTGGTAGAAAATCCATTCACACCGGTGATTCCCCAAGTTAAGCTGCATGTCAGAGGAGAGGTCCACTGAGGCCGATATATTTTTTCCACAGAACAAACAAGGGCAAGAAAAGAACATGAAATGCAGCACATTTCTCGCTCTCCCACCACCCCACCACTGTCCCCAATCTTGCCAAGAGCTTGAAAGGCACCCGTGATCAGCCTCTTGGCTGGGCAATTGTGCCTAACAAGTGGAATTATTAGTTAAAAAATCTTTTAAGAACGGTAGCTTTAGATGAAGCCAGTGAAAAACAGTCTGCATGTGCAATGCAAAGCAGCTCCCCTATACAATGAACAATAGGCAACTTGGTCATCAGAGCACTGCAAGCAGTTACCATAACACCCGCATAAATCTTCATCTTATAACAATGAATACATCATACTTGTCCAAAAAAAAACAAGCAGGACATTCTAGCAACTATGCATTATCCATGCAGATTCAGCTGCCTCAGTCATTATACATGCACGGTTACAATCTGTGCCCTCCATTCAGTTACAGCTATTTCCCAAGCTTTTCATTTCACCCTGGCAGACACAGCACTGCTTCCAAGTTTGAAATATGAACCAGCAGAATGTCAAAATGTTCCACGGGAAACCTGATACATCCCAAACCTAGGTGTGCTATATAAATGCAAGTTGTTGTTGTAAAATGCCCGCGTTTAAAACAGAAAGGAGGCAAAGCAGGCACAAGGCATTTCAGTCTGCTAGAGTTCCCATGGCAATCGCTGGAGCATAGTTTTTCATGTAACATTTACTTAAGGCGCTCTTTAAATTATACTGTAGATGGGCAAAAACACACTGCAAGTTTCTATTACTATGATTTCGGTTCAATCCCATGTCTTCCACGTGATCTACAAATCCAATAGAGAAAATTAAATCAAAGGGAAGTCGACGTTCCAAACTTAATAATCAAATTTTTGAATTTTGGGTTACTCCTTCACCTCCTGTTAGTGGACTACGACAATATCAGAATGCAAGTTAAAGGGCACCATTAATATTTGCATCCTTATACCCCCCCCCGGTACCAGACCTTGACTGCCATTTTAAAGCAGGTAACTCAAAATGAGTGATTATTGCATGTATTGGTATTATGGCTGGCCATCCGACTTGTAGATCCTTTCCCTTTTAAAGTAGTTCCCATGTGAAACAGAGAGAGTCCAAGCTTATGAAATGCATTTGTTCGTCTCTACCTTCGATCTCTTGTGCAGCCCCTGTGAGAACATAGCGGTTCGGGTAGAAGAGGAGGGAAAAGACAAAAGAAAAAACAAGTTTAGAAGTCAGCATTAGCCACACGTGTGATTAAAGCTCTTACAAAAACAAGCAATCACAAGAACATGAATAACGCTTAGATTTACTGATAACCTGTGGAGAGGGAAACTTGCCGTATGATACAGTGTAGGCAATGCAGTCATTAGCGCAATAAGGTGCACAGTGTGTATTTAACACATCTATTCAGCTCCAAGACCAGACAGCTAGTGAAGCCCAAGGCAGACTCTTATTTCCTTCCTCCCTTAAGTGCAAAGCTGTGCCAATGTTTCATTACAAAAGTTAGAGGATTTAACATCTTGACATGCATTAATCGTCCCAACAAACTCCCGTTCTGGATGCATCGTTGACCGAGAAATTATTTAACTGCTCAGGCAAAATAAAAGGCATGCAGCATTCACCCAGATCACACAACAGAAACAATTTTTAATGTCTTTTATCAAGAACTGTGTCAAAAAATATAAATGAAGCAAGTTCTTCTAGAATTACAACTGTTGCGTTGGCTGATTGGATTCAAGCTCATTAACACAGATTCCCTGACAAGTCCACTGATGAACGTCCAATGTGTACTTATACCACTCTGTGCTCTTAATTAAAGAAAAGGTTAAGTAACAAGTAACCCAATAACGTAACACTGAATTAGCTTGACAGAAATGTTAATAAGTCTTCACTTTATATGGCGCGCAATAAACATTGACGCTTAAAGCTGTGGACTGTCTCACATCTGGAAGTCAACCCTACTGTGCCTTCAGAACTGTTCGAAAAACCAATCAATGGCGGGCTTGTTAATAAATTATTTACTGAAATCTATTGGTCCCTGTTTACAACAACAACAACCATGTTACAAATGTAAATTGCACAGAATCAAAGTGGTAACAAAACACCAACTTACAAGATCACAAAATAAACGGAAGAGCACACTCTTTCAGCCGTTTTAGTTCAGAAAATGCGACAGTTCCCCCAGTGCAACATGCATTTGTTTCTTACATAATGCAAGGATTTTGCTTCTGCTATCCTGTATATGACTCTGTAGAGAGCAGGGGTATAATAGAGCTAATGGCTTCTTACATGCTAAACTGTAGACCTTTACCCAATGATTGGAGGGCATAAAGGAGAAAATAGTTGGCGAGGAAAGCAATCAAATAACACAGAGCACACTGACGAGCATCCCAGCATTCAGATAGAGAAGGGCATAGTGCAGCAATGAAAATGAAGCTTTCTTAGTTAAGCAATGGCCACAGGGGTTCTCGAGTGGAAAAAAAATACACAAATACCGAGATAATTGGCTAGCAGTTCCTCTGTTGCTTTACATTTATTCCACAAGCGAAACCTTAATAGCTATATAACTTCCTACACTGAATAAACACACAGGAATTTCTGGCTAAATATTGGTAAAATTCTGACATCCATTTTACTAACGCTTTGCAAAATAGAAAGAACAAATCTAAAAGTCAACAGGCAATGCAATTTTTCTGAAAAGATTGTCAGACTCGGGTTTGCGAAAATGCTCAAGGTCTCCATAGCAACGACCTCATAAGGTCTGCCAATAAGTAACTGAAAAGTCCAAATCTGCTATTACAAGAAAGGTCAATACAGGCAGTTAAAATACTTCAACCATGTAATTTTTTTTGAAGTGCATCAGATAAATTATATTTACTGTTCAAGCGCAGTTGTGTTTATTCCAGATGCATCTACAGCATAACAATGGGGCAATTTCAGTTCTCTGGTCGTCAAAGAGCAATCGACTCAATCTCCTCTCCTCACCCACTTCATACCTTTTTTCATTGTTCATCTACCAGAGAAATGTTAGCACTCGATGGTGGAGCACAGCATCAAACATTGGCATATAGTAATAAAAACAAAAAAACTGCGGATGCTGGAAATCCAAAACAAAAACAGAATTACCTGGAAAAACTCAGCAGGTCTGGCAGCATCGGTGGAGAAGAAAAGAGTTGACGTTTCGAGTCCTCATGACCCTTCGAAGGGTCATGAGGACTCGAAACGTCAACTCTTTTCTTCTCCGCCGATGCTGCCAGACCTGCTGAGTTTTTCCAGGTAATTCTGTTTTTGTTTTGGCATATATTACTTGGGTATACCAGAGGTAGAAGCAAAGGAAATCTCCTTCGCTCTGTCCTGACAAAATGACTTGTCTTCAGCCTTAATGTCCCCACAATGACATTTCACATTTGAGTGAGCTTTGCGACCTACTGAAGCAAACTTGCTAATAAAATATTTACTGAAATCTATTGGTCCCTGTTTACAACAGCAACCAGGATACAAATATAAATTGTGCGGAATCAAAGTAGTCACAAAACATCAACTTACAAGATTACAAAATAAACAGAAGAGAGCACGCTCTTTCCGCCATTTTAGTTCAGAAAATGCGACAGTTCCCCCCCAGTGCAACATTCAATTGTGTCTTACATAACGCCAAGGATTTTGCTTCTACTATCCTAACTGAAGATCATGCCATGTGTTGATCATTCTATCAAGGAAAAAACTCCTCAATATTAATCCTGAGTTTGCCTTTTACTAGTTTTCCCTTTTCATACATCAATCTCAAGAAATTTTCTCCATATTCCTTTCTCACACTGAATAATTTTTTTAATACAAGGGCCATCCCCTTATTCACTTCTTATCAAAAATGAAAAGCCCAATATTCTCCAGCGTTTTCTCATATCTTAGACTTCTGACAGAGGAGAGCTGATTTTAATTCCTGGTGGGAATTCTGCTCAAGAGTGGTGTTCAAGAGCCTGGAAGATTTTTTAACTATGAATCTCAGAGGCTGGCTGCTTGACCAGCCCAGAGGTGCCCAGCAGCAAGGCAAATCTTGGACAGGGGACGTAATGAGGTGTCTTGCAGGTCAGGAACGGGGAGAACCCAGGGCAACAGAGGCCAGGGTGGGGGATGGCAGAGGATGTATTGAGGAAAGAGGGGGACACCTGGAGGCACTTTCATGTCACTGTGTGTCCCTTCTCAAGTACAGCTTTTCTATAGAAGCTACCTTTCATAGATTCCCAATAGGTGCCCTGCTCAAGAACTGGTTAAATTGCCGTTTGGCCCTTTGTGCGTCTCTGTATTTGTTCATGAGGCTTCTGGTGGGTGGTTTATTGCCATTAAAACCAGCAATGTTAAAATTGCCTACTGGCGAAGAGCTGGAAATGACGCTACTCCATTTTAATCTCACCACCCACTCTATTCCACTGATTGAGAAGAGTTAAAACTCATCCTTAGGAAACTGCTTTGAGACTCTTAATTGAATTGCCTCCAAGGCTTGTATATCTCCTCTGATGACTAGAATTGGAACAGTTCTGTATGTCTGTATGATTTAAGCCCTCCTCTCACTTGCACTCTACTCAATTGGGTATCTAGGTCCAATCTTATTTATTTTATTGATTGCTGTTCTGCAGTGGTTGGTCTAATTGAATGTCAAGTCTAATGTTTCATTCTTGGTTGGTTTGATGTTCTTCAGGTAAATTTGTTGCCATTTTTACTTCTTATAAGTTGTAACTTATACTTGCCCATACTGAATTTTATCTGTCATCGTTCTCAACAATTACAACTGTGGCCAAGTAAATATTTAGTCTTCACACCAAGACAATTGCATCTAATAATGCAAACATTTAAGTAAAAGCATTTATAACTGCATGCAAACACAGATTAGAATTTTAATCACGTTGTTCTGAAAAACTAAGGAAGTTATTCTAGTACCCTGGTCATCATCACAGACAGATTATTTGGCCATTTATTCCACTGCTGTTTGTGGGACTTTGCCATGTGCAAATTGGCCGCCGCATTTGCTTCCAGTGGGGTATTCCAGTCTGCAGACATCTCCAATGCTAATGGCTTCTTGGCCCATATACTTGTCTTTCTCCAAAGCATTGTTGAGTGGACTAGATTTCTCTCCAGTCAGCCCAGGGAAATCATACTTTGCCCACCTCACCAGAAAAGCATGTGTTAATGCCAGTTCAGTTTAGAATTACAACTTGTGCTTCTGTCTAGGATGTCCTATATCCTTGTGATAAAAATGTTGGCTGTCAGTCACTTTAACGGTAATGCTTCAAATACAGCACAGGGTCATGCTGAGTCACAATCAGGAAAGATTTCAATTTGATCTCTGGTCTAAGTGAGCAGGTTTTAGACAGGTTAATGGCTGGGGTGGTTGACAGGCATCTATGGAGGTGCAGAGAAAAGAAATTCACTCAAGTTCCAAGCTTCCGATACGATGAGGAACTTCAGTTACGTAGATAAATTGGGTTTGTTTTCCTTGAGGGGAAGGTAGAGAGGAAATTTGATTGAGGTTTTCAAAATCATAATGCGTCTGGACAGAGAAGGTATGGAAAAATCATTCCCAATGGTGGAACATTGAGAACCAGAGGTTACTTGGCAAAAGAAGCAATGGTGACATGTGGAACAACTTGTTCACGCAATGAGTGGTTAGGAATGCATTTCCTGAAAGTGTGTTGGAGGCAGGTTCAATCAAGGCAATTCAAGAATGAACTGGATTGTTATCTGAAAAGGATGATGACGCAGGGCTACAGGGAGAAGGCGGGGGAGTGGCACCAGGTGAACTGCTCGTTCAGAGAACCGACAGAGAGACGGACAGGCCGAATGGCCTCCTCCTATACTGTAACAATTACAACGATCCTCACGGTCACACACAGTTTATATTCACACATGAAGATTGGGTACCAAAGGTTGCCTGACTCATGTGGAATGATGCCCCAGCACTTCTTCAGTGGAGGGGGAGGGGCAAAATGGGGGAAAGACATTAAAACAAACAAGCAGAAAAAATACAGAATTCAGTATATTAACAAACATAGTCTACTTGCTTTATTTGCTGTTGACGTCAATCTCTGAGGCCAATGAAAAGAATTATAAATCTTCAATCAGAGCTCAATTGTGGTGACTACCCTACCATTTCTGCTTCACTGCAACCACCATTAATCAAAAGCAAAGAATCACATCAACCTTCCAGAGTTAGAAACACTGACCTGCTCTGTACAAATGCAGAAACGCAGTGAAACCTGCAGACAGGTTCTGAATATTAACAGTCCCCACAAAGTGTCAAGCCACAAACGTTCTTTTGTGACAGAACTAACGTATAGCACAAACACCAGAATAGGAGCTTTCTACAAAAGGCATACTGAGCAACACATTACCGTGGGGCTGAACACAAAAACCTCCCCCATGGGTACTGTACCTGTGAAAACAAATCTGCACTCACAAATCAATGCTATGAGAATGCACCACATGACATCTAGCACATGACTAAGGGACCCACGCTGGTGTACCAAAATGCCGTGGAACAGTTTGCTGAGTTTCAACCTACAATTTCCTGGATAGTAAAATTCAAAGGATTCAGGAAATCACAGGATAAAAGCAAGCTGCAAGATTTTACTACCAGGCTAGAATTGCAGTGAAAGGTGTGTAGAGATGGTTAATGTTGGAATTGTGCTGCAAGCTTTAAATTGGTAAGCAGCTGTCCCCAATTGGGGAGGTATTAGGGCTTCATTACAAGAATATAAAAAGGGGTTCCCACTGGGTGTTTGGGGAGGGTGGGGGAGAATTTTTTTTTATTCATTCATGGGATGTGGGCTTCATTGGCTGGACCAGCATTTATTGCCCATCCCTAATTGGAAGAGTTTGTCTCTTTACGCTGCAGGCTTGGAAATTAATCTGTTAAGGTGCAGGCTGGCTTCAGACTCATTCTTTCCTCATATCGGATTTGACAGATTACAAAGCTGTCCACTTGGTGGTTGAATGACACAAGCTGGAAATACACAGCACAGCCATTTGTGGGCTCATGGTGAGGGGTTGGCGAGACTAATCCCTGTACTTGAATGGTAAAGCCAGAGTGAGGTGCACCCATTATTGGGCCTCATGCCATTTGATGTTTAAGTTAGAGTAACTAAAAGGCAGATTGCTGGCAAAAAAGGATTGATGCCTTCAGGTAAGTGATGAAGAGGGGATCACCAGGAAAGACCTGGAGTGGGGAGGAGTGGAGGGGGTGGGGTGTTGCTGAGGGTTAAGCAGCTGTCTGCCAGAGGTCCACTTGCTTTGAATGTAGGGTCAGGAGAAGCACTCCAGCTCCTCTGGTTCCACATCCAGGTCAGGATATTTTAATACTGACCCTTGTAGGCTACAATCTACTGCTTGTGGACCTGATGCAGTTTGCACAGGCTGTTTCATACCAAACAATCTTACAGCAGGGGGACTTTTGGGGTCTGACAACCGTTTCAGGTATGGGCATTGCCCATCGATAGTCTGGGCCTTTACCATTATAGTGGGCAACATACTTCCAGCTCATAATAAGCATGCACTTCTTGTCTGTCATACTGGAGGATTAAAAGGCCATTTAGTACCCAACGAATGCGCATTGTCCAGCTAAACTCCATGTCACAGAAAGGGAGGGAGACCAAGGATGACACATACAAAGTGTATGGGAGGCCAAAGGTGTTACAGAAAGAAATCTTAAACAGCAGCACAGAAAGGAGAAGACAGAGGCTTTTGAATGCAAGGAAAACTGGAGAAATTCAGAAAGAAACCTGCTGCAAAAGCTCCTCCCGCTACTTTGATTCTGTATATCTGACGATTGGAATGATGTCCAATTGGGCACCCACTCAATGCTCAGGGAATAACCAGACCTTTTTGGTTTCATGCTTGACCATAGCAAATGCTGGTGATCTACGGAACTTTTATCAGGCACTGCATCGCCTAGGGTAACATCTCATATGAAAAACAAAACAATCATGTCAGTAGGGAACAAGTCAGAAAAGTCCTTTGCCGTTTCTCAGAATAAAAGGCAAACAATGCACTAGCAGCAATGCATGTGGAACAGATCAGACCTCGAGGTTAGAAGAACGTCACGTCAACTAACGCTCAGCTTCTGCTTCGATCTTGGTTTCTTATATATTATTTTGGTAAGTGGGAACATTTGTTTATTTAGATTTTTAAATTAAAACTATGTCGAAAGGTAGTGAATGGGGGAAGCTGGTGGAAGTGAGCTGAAGCGAGTTACAGCGTTACAACGCTTTAATCACAACTTCTGCTTTCAGCTCACCCGGACATTTGGCTAGATTTGGAACAGTAACTTTTTAATCCAAACAGTTGTCATGGTCTTTCGACAAAAGGCTTTTGTTGCCTAAGTTGTTTTCCACAGCATTAAGGAAATGAGCTTCCTTGACAATAAATAGCTCCCTCCAGGGCAAACAACAAGCTGTTGCCATTGCTCATCACCAGACTGACCTCCACTAGTGAAGGATTTATGTCCTTTCAGCATCTTTGCGATTGTGCTCCCGTGCTGCCACTTGGCATCACGCTGATAGACAAGAGTTCTACACCGATGGATAAAAGGCCCGATGAAAGGACATTGCTACCTGCAGCCGTTCAAAAAAGAAGCCGATAGGCCTAGGATTCAACAAATAACTGCAGCAGAGAAAACAAACAAGGGTGAAACATGCCAAGTGTTGTCGACTACTGGAACAGGGCTGGATGCCTATAGAATCCACTGTTGCACGTCAGTGCACTAAGGTTTATACCTTACAAAACAATAAAATTGCTCTGTTGACAACTTAAAATGCGACTATAAGGATGAGGGTTGTCCCATGTCTACCGTGAACAAGCAGGAGTGGAGGCGGGAAAGCCACAATGACCTTTCCAGTGCTGTGGGCTTTGCTGAGGAATGATTTCAAAAGAGACGTCTGGCCTTCGGTTGATCAAAATCAATTCATCAGTTTGTAACACAACTGGGGAGGGAACAGTTTTTCACATTAATCTTAGCAAATTGCAGAATGTTTCCTGTTGCCTTCACCACCTTCGGAAACAAATGCTGGTCAATACATTAACACTAGGATTGTCAACATAAGGCCCTGGCAACTGTATCCAAGGTGATGGAGAGATATTTGTTCTTGTATTTTTCATTGGCAGATCATCATCCGATGATATTTTCTGCATTCACACTGGCAATAATTATGCACCAAGAGCCAAAAAGAGCTGGACAGCCAAGCGTTTGTCAGCAGGAGCATGCTGCAGTGGTCCGGAGAAAGTAGAATACACACTTCACCTTCATTCAGTTAATTTTGCTCAGGTAGACTTCCACTATTATTACAAATTTCAGGTAGGGCAAATCAAAAGATAAGTAAGCAAACAAATCCAGAGCAAGATTGCTCCCTCCTGACTTCAGTCAATTGTCTATACTTTGGAAGAGTATTGCTTTTGGAATGTGGTGGGGAAATAAATGAAATGTTGCAGTCACTCAGTGTTATCAATCACATCCACTTTCACCCACAGAATAGATAAAAGCAAAATACTGCGGATGCTGGAAACCTGAAATAAAAAACAGAAGATGCTGGAGAAACTCAACAGGTCCAATAGCATCTGTGGAGAGAACGACAGAGTTAACGTTTCAAGACCGTATGACTCTTCTTCAGAGCTCTAAAGAACAGTCATACGGATTTGAAACATTCACTCTGCCTTTCTCTCCACAGATGCTGTTAGATCTGTTGAGTTTCTCCAGCATCTTCTGTTTTTATTTCACCCACCGAATACCTGGTTTCAGAACAGAAGGCAGATCCCCTTCACATACTCAGCTGAAAGATTTTCAAGAATAAAATAAACAGAAGAAATGGGCAAGTTAAATAACCTTACCACAAACTAATTCTGTCTCCTTGACAGCTCACACCACTAAATAATCTTCCCCAAGGTGAGCTGCAAAGGTGCAAAGTTAGCTCACAATGATCTACTACTAAATATGGTGCTAACATTTTAAAAATGGAGAGATGGTGTCATAGAGGTAATATCACTGCACTAGTAATCCAGAGGCTCAGGCTAATTCCATGGGGACATGGGTTCAAATCCCACCACAGCTGCTGGCTGAGTTTGTCTTCAATTAATACACCTGGAATACAAAGCTAGTCTCAGTAATGGTGACCATGAAACCATCACCTATTGTTGTAAAAACCCATCTGGTTCACTCATACCCTGAAGGGAAGGAAATCTGCCATCCTTACCTGGTCTGGCCTATATGTGGCTCCAGACCCACAGCAGTATGGTTGACTCTTTGATTGCCCTCTGACATGACCTTGTAAACCACTCAATACATGGGGCTGGCCTTGCCAGTAACACCCACATCCCATGAAAGAACATTAAAAAAAATCCTCGTTCTTCCGCTGATTACAGCATAGAGTCATTTCATAATTTGGTAAAGTAAATCACCACACATTTACAGTGTTTAGTGATACAAGCAGTGTAGCCAAGTGCATGATTATACAATGATCCGGATATGAACCTTTCCTCACCTTAGGCTCCACTCTTAGCCATCTCATTTTGTTATGGTGGATATACAAGTAGACTCTCAACTCCAGCAGGAGAATCTTTATAGTCAAGTATGTGTTTACTTTTCCCACCCAAGTGCATACTGGATCAATGCTATAGTTTTAAAGAGATACATTGCTGTTAACCGAGAGTTTAAACAGGTTTAATTTCTTCAACCACACTAACTCTTGACCAGCTATTTCATTTACCAGTTTAGATATCAATCCTGTAAAGGAGGAAAGGTGACATAGCTCCAGGATTTGAAATATTGTCGAAAGCTTTTTTGCACACTCCACTTTTCAAGCTTAAATGTACGCACCGAATCATTGACACAACCATGACATTGAATGGGTCATATCATTTACAAACCTGGTAAAATTATATTGAAGCCACCTCACATGCTGCATGATGTTCCTCTCCATCATTAAGCACTGGTGGTGAAACTAACACTGCCACCCTTTCTGCCGGAGAAGGCAACGTACGCTCGGTTTAATAGTGACAGCTTCTCATCTGTCATCTGCAGTCAGACATGATTTTCAGTTCAAGACTGGTAAACACTGGATATTCCACCCCTCCCCCCCACTCTCTCTTTCCATCCTTCCCAATCAGTGGACAGTAGACCGAGCTCGTTCTGCTCTCCATAAATCACAGGGGCGCTGAGTAGTTACATAAAGCAAACAAAACAATTCCCCAACATCTGCCTTGGCAACCGTGAGGAACAAGAGATTTTGTTTTTTGACCCTGTTCCATTATAGAAGAAAATGAATGGAACACACTGTCGTACACACAGAATTTTTAATGTCCCATTTATAATTGGGCATGGGAGTAAGCCTTTGAAACAAGGAAGGTTCCAGGTTCAACCTCAGGCCTGTGTGGAGTTGGCTCACCCCAGCTGATTGCATAAAATTTACAGCATGGAGAAAGCTGCTCGGTCCAGCTGGTCTATGCAGGTGTTTATGCTCCACGTGATTCTCCTCCCAGCCAATTCATATAAACTTTATCAGTGCATCCTACTATTCCTTTTGCCATCATATACTTATCCAGCTTACCCTGATTGTATATTGGGTAGCTATGAAATTGGCATGGGCACCCAAATACAGACAAACAGAAAACATATGACCCAGAGGTGCCTCTTCTGAATTTTTAATCCTTTATTCCACACTGGAAAATGGACCGGGGTCAATTGTGCAGGTTTCCCCTCCCCAGCCTAGATAACCACCCCGCTGACACTTGATACCCCATTTCACACGTTAAGGGCAACAACATAGGTCAAAGTGATAGAAACCTGCCAGCAGTTGGAGAACTGTAGCCTAGGACGAGCTATCATCCTCAGGTAGTGCGGATGGAACAAGGGGGGGAAAAAAGCAATTTCGATTTTAGAGCCCAACATTAGCATCTCGCCTCTTAATACATTCAAACAGCCCAGTTATAGCTTCCTGTATAACCTTACTGCGATATTTACATTCACATCTTTTAATGCACCTTCAAATTGTGGGCTAATATTCAACGTTTAGTGTTTAGATAGGATTGCCATCGTCATCTAATGGGATTGCCTGTAAGACTTTCATGAACCAAAGTCGACAAAGGCACCTTCATTTCACTTTGATTGAGTCATCGCGTCAATACTGCACCATATCTGAGTGTGCACAGAGGAGCAATTCTACAACATGGTGCTCCCAGTGAGGAGCCTCGCTGGCTGTAAATGATCAGAAATCCAGGTGGAAAACAGCATGCCTACGAATTTCCAGCCACTAAGAGAAATTAATCATTACATGTTCACAGCATACAAAAATTCCCCCATGGCAGAATAAAGTTGGAAAATTCCCTCAGATTTCTTCAAGCCAATGTCAGGGGTATGCTCTGCTAGTAACACATTCTGCTATCTTACCTTTATGCCACTATCAGCACTTTCTTTACTCTTTAACACTACCATTAACACTCCCTTTGTCTTGTGTCCATGACATCTTTGTCAAATCTCTACTGAGCTCCCACCCATCCCTGACCTTCTATTTTGCTCCACCCCCTCTTAAACAGTATAAAATCCATCACATTTCTACCTCTTCGGCTTTGAAGAAGTCACACAGAATCAAAATGTTAACTCTGTCTCTTTCTCTCTCTCTCCACAGATGCTGCCAGACCTGCTGAGTTTTTCCAGCATTTTCCATTTGTATTTTGAACTACACATGGTTTTGGTGTTTTGGCTACTTCAGTTGTTTATTGGGGAGCTAACTGAATAGTGCATTGATGGCACCCAACTAAACACTGCATGCAACCTTATTTGTAAATGTTTGGTCTGCCGGTATTTCAAGGCAAAGTTTTACAACCGTAATTCACCTCTTCAGCATTCATACCCAAATATAGCACAGGATGCCATGGCATCAAAGGTCTAAGAAGAGCGATTCATTAGATCGAAAATGACAAGGGAAAGGATGAACAAAAGGCAACTCAATTTAGGCGTTGCCTACCATTCTATTCAAAAGAGGGAGCTCAGAGATTAATGACCTCAGTTGAAGAGACAGTAACCACAGTAACCATGCCAACTCACTTCTGATTCTGTCATTTTATAATTTAGCATTAAATTACTAGATCAGACTGGATTACTGGAAGCAGAAGAAGCTACTGAATTTTCTGAACTGTTTCCGACTGATTTCTTGTTTCAAACACAAAGAGAGTTAATATTTGAGGGGAATGGGTAAGGAGGAGTAATTCAATAGACAGCAAGCAGCAAGTGGTCTCTACAGGGCACTTAAATGCCTTCCGAGCAGATACTAAACACAACAGGACAGAGCACGATATATAACCAGCAAACGACTGTGAGAAGCTTCTCCAGACATGTCTTTGATGAGAGCAATGATGCCCCATGCAATTGGTGGTCCCGTCACCAGAAATCAGTTTATACCTGGCGCTAAACAAGGAGGAGATCCAATCATGATCAAATGGAGACACCCTTCCAAAAGCATTTGAATCAGCCATTTGTCATCTGGGGCTTCTTAGAACAGTAAAAAGGATCTTTCTTTTTCCTTTTATTGACACAGAATTGAATTTAAACCTGCACAGTTTATTTAGAAATCTTACACATGAAGCCAGTCTGGTAGCTTGGTGCAGTGCCATGCTGTGCGTGACACAGTCAAAAGCACATACATCTATGCTTTCCCAAGGTGAGCTGGCCATCAACTGGATGTGTTAGTGTCAGCGTTATCAGCAGCTTTCTAACTTTCTGACAAAGCTTATTAATAATTTCAAACTGTGGGATTATAATGGAAGGGAAAAATGCAAGGTTTTAAAGGTGTGTGATTAACCGTGAAAGATTTATCAGGCCCAAAACCTTCACGTTGTTGATATATGGCAAATAAATCAAGAGAACTCCTTTTACACTACACAGCACCACACTGTGATATCGTGAACTGGCACCGGGAGCACAATTTGGCAGTTAACCCTTCACTGTGAGGTAAGCAAAGAACTTTGCCCTTTACAATTCTTTTCTCAGGTGGAGCATAGCATATCATAACAACCACCTGCACTGACGTAGCATCTTTAACAAAATAATGTCCTAAAGTGCTTCACAGTGCCATTATAAAGCAAAATATAACACTGAAACCGTAAAAGGAGACATTTGGGCAGATAACCAAAAGCTTGGATCTAAGAGGAAGGTTTTAGGGAGTTTTTTAAAAATTCATTCATGGGATGTGGGCATTGCTGGCTAGGCCAGCATTTATTGCTCATCCCTAGTTGCCCTTGAGAGGATGGTAGTGAGCCGCCTTCTTGAACCGCTGCAGTCCACGTGGTGTAGGTACAATCACAGTGCTCTTAGGGAGGGAGTTCCAGGATTTTGACCCAGTGACAGTGAAGGAACAGTGATATATTTCCAAATCAGGGTGGTGTATGGCTTTGAGGGGAATTTCCAGGTGGTGGTGCTCCCATACCTCTGCGGCCCTTGTCCTTCTAGACGGTAGCAGTCATGAGTTTGGAAGGAGTGTCTTAAGTGACTTAGAGAGGCAGGGAGGTATAGGGAAGGCACTCCAGAGTTTGGGGCCTAGGCAACCGATGGCATGGCCACCAATGGTGGTGCAATTAAAATCAGGGACGAACAAGAGGCCAGAAGCGGACCAGTTGTCTATGAACTAGAAATTGCCTCTTTATTCAAGTCACATATAGCATACACGGATTTAACAAATTAACCCCTTCTAAAGTAGCGTGTTGCTCATAAGGTTATTAAAGTAGTTAGGGGATTACCATGCTCCACACTGGAGCGCCAGAATCTTAAAGGGCTTAAGAGGTGACGCCTTTTTTGTTTATTTTCTTCCCTCTGCTCCACCAGGGGCCTTCATTTTAAGGTAGCCAATTCTCTTAGAGATTCCTTACCTTTTTAGAGAGCCATTTGAGGCCTTTGGGAAGCCCATTGCAGAACTTGGGCTGCGGTCAGTTGGCTTGGCTTCTACTAGTTCTAGGCAGGGTGCATTGGGAAGAATTCCAGGGCAATTCCAAAAACTCCCTCAGGTAAGGACCCTTAGTTGTCCTTAGACATCGGGTGGAGGGGGCGGCAAGAGGATTTGCCAGGTTCTTGCCCAGCCACGATTTCAACTGCCTATTAGGCAGGTCAGAAACCTGTCAGCTCCTCCCAACAATTCAGGGCCTGTGCATATTGTGCATTTGTTGTCAATTTTTTTTTTGAGTATTTACGAGTAAAATATGAAAATTTATACAATATATTCAGCTATATCTCAACCAAGCTGCTGTCAGCCCAAAGGAGAAAAATTCTAGTCGCACACAATTTAATTCTTTTTCCACATAGCTCACTTCACAGTCCATATGGCATACATTTTGTTGTTAAATGAGTTGCAACTTGAACAGTAACAATGGAGCTGGTTCTACATTGCTGTATGCAATGGAGAGGTTTGTTTTTGAAGGGCTCCTCTTTTGTAATCAGCCCCATCGTCTGGAAATTCACATCCTTCAGAGAGTTGGGAAATTTGGATTCTCAGGGAGAAAATCAAAATTGTGCCCCCAGGTGCATTACCTTATCAAACTGACTGTGAAAAGCTGACTTAGCTCATCGGCTTAGTTATACTCAAGGGACCTTGGGCGTAATAGGAGCTTTCAACTGTCAAGGAGAGAACTTGATCTCCCTAAAGTACAGCATGCGGCTTTGTTCTGAAAGCTCCTTTCTCCTGTAGGACTGAGCACCTGTTTCCTGCACCTGTTCTTTACTCTCCAGACAACCACATCACATCCTGTCAATGTATCAATTTTATCCCAAGCAAGATAAAGCAATTATATCCCAATGGCGTCAGCACCTTCCGTCCTCAGGTAGAAACAGAAGCCTTCTTTATCTTGAATCATGCTGCAATTTCTGAATAAGAAACTCAACATCACACTGCAGGCACTTACTCAGCCCGTTTGGAAGCAGAACAAAATCCAAAAGGCTTTGGATAGCGAAGTTACCAAATTGGTTGTATTTCATCCCACAGTACCTGTTCTTGTGGCTTTGCAAGCTTGCAATTGGAACAAAACAGAATTAGGTCTTCAAGATGGGGGACAGGGGGAGAAAAGGGGTGGGGTGGAAGAGAGGTGGAAATGTTTTAAAAGACAAACTTGTGCAGGGTACAGTATCAATGCACACCTCAGTGGCGTGCGATTAAATGAACACGAGCATGGGTGAGACATCCTTTGAAGAGATACTGACAAAAAAACAGCAAACAAAAACAGCCAACGGCTTGGAGAGACTGTCTCTAACTCTGTCTGAAGGTGAGGCAGCCATTCCTAATTCCTGCTCAAACACCTTTCTGAAGGTAATCATCTCTTCAATTTACTTCCTTGCAATGCTTTTTTTTTGAAGTCCCATTTAACAACCACCCAGTCTTCCATTTACTGCATCTTAATTAATACAGCATATAAAATGAGGATAAGTTTCGTGTGTATAGGAAAAGAAGTCCCATGAATTGTGCGATATTTATGTACTTGGCCATCAGGTTGAAAACAAAGATGAACACAAATTTAAAAAAAAATAAGTATTCTAAAATCTTTTTAATCTTCACTTCCTGGTTCTTATTTTATTAAAGTCTTTTTTGTTGGCTTTCATTTATTTACACTAATAAAACCTTTGGTATTGCTGAAAAAAAGAGACATGTCAAAGCTTTTCATCTTGCACTCATCAGGACACTACCAATATAAGAGAAAAACAACAATTTATACTGTCTGAGAAGAGAGTGCTGATTGGTTGGCCAGTGGACTCTGATTGGTAGCAGCATTGCCATGGAGAATGCATCAAATGATGGTGACTGAAAGTTAACTGCCAAGCATTGCTTGAAATTTAAGCTAGGTACCTTGACCCTGTTTGGTCAAGGCATTGCCCTGAGGAATGAGTGAATGAAGGGTTGTCACTTACTTTGTTTAGTTGAAACAGGTGCAATGTGCACACATTCTGTCTTTCTGCAAGTGAGTCCACTTGCCAACCAATCAGCACTCTCTTCTCACACAGTATAAATTGTTGTTTGCCCCTTATATTGGTATTCCTGAAGAGTCCTGATGAGTGCAAGACGAAAATTACCAAATGATTAAAATATTTTATCCTCATTTCTCTACACCCATTGTTGCTGGCAGACTGAGAGCCAAAATATCAAAAGTCAAGCAAAGAACAACTGGAGACAGAAGGAGAGAACAGAGCAGAAAAATGAATGGCTGACAACATCATCTTATATTCCAAAATGCACACAGAATTCAGCAATGGAATTCTTGGCTTGAAAGACCTCCTAAGTGCTGCACCAATCATTCAAGCAATGTCCGTCATAGTACGCTCGGCCCTCGAGCAAGTCCAAACAAGTCCTGCTTAAAATGTTTCTAAGCTGCTTCCTAGGAAATATTGGTTGAGATCCTCTCCTGTTGTCTTTCTCGTGGTTTATTTTTTAACCTTTGGAGGAACTTCTCCTAGGTAGGCTACAACTAAGGCTTAAAAAGTTGCCTCCACCCTTAGAATAGTGGGGAAGCCACCCACAACCATTAGACACAAGTACCTCCACTGTATTCCAAACCAGTACAAGATCTGGAAGCCCAACCTCTGTTTGCTGTGGCTGTCTCTCTCTCAGAGACAAACCCAACCCTTCTAATTCCAAGGTGGGAATAGTACCACTAAGCTAGTCATCAATCTATCTAGATGAGAATAATCCGCAGGATGTCAACCCAGTATGCAAAGACCACGTTCTAGTCTCCACTCGTCAGGATGACCTTGAGTTGGGCTCAGAGACAGAATTGCTGCCACTAAAGCCAAAGGCTCACCAGTCAAGCAATGTATCAAGGAGAAATCTTCAGTAACCACGGGATAAATTACTTGATTAAACCTGTCAACTTCAGACCTCGATAAGAAGAGTATGTGCGCATTTCGATGTACATTATTCCAGGGACCAATCACTTCTCTGGGCTGGGAGGCCAACACAAAGGATGTAAGTGCAGCTGGTCACCACTAAGCCAAAACACCATCCAGCTTAGAAAGAGGATGACTGACCACATTCGCTCCCTCCAAAAACAAACTCTCATCATGGCATCGTGTACTCAAAGGGCTACTCTTTTCATGGAGCTCACACAACCATTAGCAGGGGACACAGGTCACCACTGATCGTCTCACAGAAACTTCATCACCACCATCTCATCCATCATGCTGCTCACACTCCATCTGCAGCCCCTTCTGGGGAGGACTCACCACACACAGGAGGACGTGCAACTTTCGCAACCTCTGCTCCATCCCCTTCTCATCACAAGCCTTTCTTTTGTCTTCATCCAGGGCAAGGCTCTCCACAACAGACGGGAAAGATAACAGACCAGGGGGGGGGGGGGGGAGGGGACAGTTGACGTAACTGCCCTCTCAGAATTCGAGGGGGATGCCGCCAAGATCACTGGTGGGAACAGGGGTCACTCCTATGGGGAAGGGGGGGATCGTAAAGTCTCAGCAACCTAATACGGATCTTACCTCCATGGGTTCATCACATCCTGACAATCACAAAGTGTCATGCAATCTTGCAATCCTCATGCTCATGAACTAACATGCTCTCCTCTTTCTTATAGGTACCAGCAGATTGAGGCCCACGGGGAGGCCAACATTAGTCCCAGCACCCAGACCACAGCGGATGAGAAAGCCGAGGAAGAACCATTACTGTGCTCACCAACACCCTCCACCAGCGTGGAGACACCAGCCTCAGTGGGGCACAGTTCCAGATTAGGCTCAGGCTCACTTACTGGAGAACAACCTCACTGACACGCCCCTGCAGATCAGCCACGATCTTACTGAATGGCGGAGCAGGCTCAAGGGGCTGAATGGCCTACTTCTGCTCCAATTTCGTACATTTGCAATAGTCGGAGGCAGGGACAGCCCAGGTCTCCGGCAATCGGATGGCTGCTGGAGACTAGGCACTTGCTCAGTCTGAGGCAAATGATGAGCCTCTGCGAGCGGCCGCCAACCCAATGCTGGAGGGGCAACAAAAGGCAGTGGAACATCAGGCGGAGATTCGGCAGTCATTCAGCAGTCCAGAGCGAAGGATGGAGGAGTCCATTCACCTTCTGTCTGATGTGGCCGACATGAGCGTCCCTCAAGGTCACCGTGGGAAAGTTGGCGGCCATCATGGAGACCTTGGTCCAGCAGGTTTTGTCGGATTTGAGCTCGGCACTAGACTCCATGGCCATACACACTGTTGGGCACCACCAATGTCTAGGTAATGGTGGGGGGAGCGAAGCACCTTGAGCTTCCTCCAGGTGCCCCTTTTCCTCAAGCAGTCAGGGAGGGGTCCTATCAACTTCAGTGAAATGGATTGGCAGTCAGCGCCAGGAAAAATTTGGCCATCTCCTCTTGCCTTCACTTTACTCCTCCTGGAATCTGGTAGCAATTAAAGTGTCACAGGCACGTCTTTCGTCTTGCTTCCTCTATGGTGTAGTCCCATGGAAACTGAGCCTCTGCAGGTAGCTGGGCCTCCTGATCTTCATCCTCCGAGGAGCTATCATCCTCCTTCATTTCACCCTCTGGCAAGGGATCACCTCTTTGCAATGCCAAGTTGTGAAGGGCACAACACACAATGATGATGCAGGAAACCCCTATCAGGAGTATACTGTAGTGCACCACCTGAGTGGTTCAAACATTTGAACGCATCTTCAGAATGCCAATGGTCTGCTCGATTAGGGACTATGTTGAGCTGTGAGCTGTGTTGTACCTCTCCCCCGAACCACTCTGAGGCTGATGGACGGTGTCATCAGCCAACGTTTCAGAGGGTACCCCTAATCCCCAAGCAGCCATCCTGCTGCTGATTCAGGTCTGGCACAAACATGCATCATATGCTTCCAGTGATCACATGCTAATTGAACATTGATGGAATGATAGCCTTTTCAGTTGATAAACATCAGGGGCTGCTGTCATAGGGCCCCTGAAGCCAAATGGGTGCAATCAATTGCACCCTGCATTCTTGGGAAGACCGAGAAAGCTGCAAAGCTGATAAATCTCGCAGCCTGGTTATTTTCGTCCAGAGCACACCTCACAAAGCCATGTGCCTTGCTGTAGAGGGCACCTATGACCTCCTTGATGCATCTGTGCGTAGTGGGCTGTCAGATGAGTAGTGGCCCACCGTGGATCCCTGGAAAGACCCGCAGGCAAAGAAATTGAGCATGACAGTCACCTTGGCAGGGGCTAGCATCCCACTTCACAGGGCGTTAGGTCTTCATGAAGAATGTGACAGATGTGATCTACCAGAACTCGGAACAGTGCTGTGCGGCATTGTGTCTCATTCATCTGTAAATAGGAGAGTCCTCTTCATTATACTCTCGGTCTGGCTAGTCGCTTCCGTTGTCTGGGCCTATCCTCCTGACCTTCAGTTCTTGCTGTGACTCCCCTTGACCCTGGACCTTAGGTAGGGCCTCATCCTGAAGCTGCCCTCAGCGCCTCCTCTCCCTCCCTCCTCCTCTTTCATTGCATTACAACCTTCAAAAAGGGAGCATTGAGCTCTGGATCCATAATTGCTTTATCCCTCTCTCTGAAATGAAAGATTGAATACATTATTGATTAACGGGTGAACAAAACGGAGTTTACAATCTGTAACCAATAGCAACGTAATGGTCTGTAGTGGTTTCTGCCCCCACTAGGCTTGTTGCTGATGCAGTCTTGTATGGGAGGTGCTGACAGACACATCAGGTGACCAAGATGCCATCCTGGAGACTGAACATCCGAATCCCACAGTGGTTGGATAAGGTTTGAATGGCATGCACGATCTAATCTAGCTCAATGCTCCAATCTCTGACCTGGCTCACTAATGAGTAATAAGTTGTTCGTGGTTAATGACTGGATGCCCTTTGGGCCATTATGAACGCCGGTTCTGAAAAGCACATGACAGTCATCCATTGATGGGATGTGATATATGCTACACCTGTGTCCCCTTAAAAGGTTGCCTGCATAGCCAAATTTCACATTCCTCTGAGTTAACGTTGAAATGCAGCGAGTGTGACGTTCTCAAGGAGGCCTTCCCTCCTTTATCTCAGCTCAGACTCTAGTTTACTGTTGTGGCACTAACAAGTTAGGGCGTACCCCCTAGAAAGGGCCCCTTAGTCCAATAGTGTGCTCCTTCCACACTGCCTCAGAGCCCTCGCTTCTACTTCTGATTTATAACTGCCCCATAATGTCGATAGTGCAAGATGATGGTTCTGCGCTATTACTTCAAGACCAACTTCGTCGCTCCCTCTCTTATTATCCGCGTCCCAGAAATCACGGTGTGAAGGTAGAGCTCCCTCCGGTTATTCTCCAGCTCCCCCCAGTAATACTGGATCCCATAGTTGTTGAGGTCGACAATCCTACCCTCCCTCCTGAGCCCATCACTGATGATGTCCCCATGCCCCACGTGGACCTCTACCCTCTCCATATGGAGGCTGTGTACACGGCCACCTATTGAGGAGTAGCCCCGCCCCCCCCCAGGAGAGCTTCACATAATAAAGGGGGGTTATGTTTTCCCCAAATACAGGCTGCAGATGCCTCCCATGAGCATTACCATCCCATCTGCAGCCCAGTGCAGAGACAGACAAGTCCATGGATTGCGACTGTGAAAATGCCCTGCACACCAAGCCGTGCATTATTCCGATTGAACTCACAGCCCTTGGCCCTCCCTGGGAGTACGCCATGCTCGCCATGAACAGCTCTGCAGCATGGCACGCTGTACCCCATGACTGTCTCAACTCTCTGACTCTTGACTGTGACACGTTATTCCGACGAGAAGCTGATTTAACGAGCACTCGTGGGATGGTAATGAATGCAAATGGTGTTTGAGCCACTACTCGGCGGGATATACGACCTGCCACTAACCCGCCATCGGGAGAATGGCAAATTATTTTTACGCCAACAATTTTCTGGCTTTTCCCTCCCGTCACAGGCAGGATGGGAAAATTTCACCCCGTCTCTAAATCCCCTCACCAACTACAATTTAAGTTACATTGCTACACCCACTGCAATGGCTCAGCAGGCAGCTCTATCAGACACAGTAGTTAAGTTGTTTTAGGAAGATCCCAAGTGCAATTTGAATCCAGCGTCTAAAACATACGACCTCCTGATTTATTTTGCAGCTGTTTAGGAGACCTTGCTGGGCACAAATTGTCTACCTACATTACAAGCTTGGCTCCAATTCAGAAATACCTCCTTGACCGTAAAACAGCTTTGGGAGTTTCTACAATTGTGAACAAAAGGCACTATACAAATGCAAGGCCTTCCTTTCCTTCTCATATCATTGGGATAAACAATGGAAACGAAAAATCATTTGCAATGTCGGGATCCTCACTTGCTCTGAACAAGTGCAAGAACTTCTGGGAACACAACCAGACATAGATACTAAAATAGTGTTCCCTCACTTTATGCAAGATAATAGCAGAGCTCAACAGATTCTCCTAATGCAGATTAACAGATTAGGGCTTCAGGTTTCATAGCCTGGAAAACAAATTGGCTGTCTCACTGGCATGAAGCTAATTGCCTCTGGGGAAGCAAGGTGTCAAAGCAACTGCATTTCAGCTCTAACAAACCATTTACTGCCAGTGCCCAAATCCGGAGTTGAGCCGGGTATGAAACATGATCAGCATCACAAACCAGAGGTCACCACCTCTAATCAAACTCAATGCAATTAGTAGCGATTTTATAAAAGGTCTATGAATGTACAGTCGTCAGTTGTACCCTCTCTGGAAATGTTGCATTTCTGAAAGCGATATACAGAAATCCAATGCAACAGATAATGTTCAGTGAAACCCTAAAACAAAGATTATTTGAATTCACTGCATTTATATTCAAATTTATTTTTGAGGGGAGGGGAATGAGATTATTCAGTTAGTGAAAATGTGCGAACATGAGATAATTTCTATTAAAAATACTTATGTAAACAATGCAAATTAGTACACAGAGTGTTGACATTTCTCCAGCAGAATGGGTGAAAGGCACTCCTCTTTGCTTTTCTTTCTTTGTCCCTTCCAATTTCACAGATTTCCTTTCAATTACTGCACTTCACTGTTGTTTCATGTATTTTGCTGTCAACTCACGCTCTGGAGATTATCGATTAATCCTTCTTCACACTTTATCTTTCACTTGCTCCACACATTTTGGAAATGATTTACTGCTGTTTCAGTGCTCATTCTCCACCTGGAGAATTGGTTTATTTTGCAGGAGAGAGAAAGAGACACACACAAGGCAGGTAACATAGGCACATATCTGGAAAGATTTCCCCCAGATAGGAGCAGCAGCCCAGCCACTTATCTTTGAAATGCTACTTTATTTTTGATAATCAGTGCATCAGCTAGTATTAAATGGTGTAAAAATAGAAGCTTCCTCTAACCTGGAGACTAACCTGCATCTTAGGATGTTTAACTATCTGAAAGAAAGGCAGGCTTGCATTTATATAGCATCTTTCACAACCTCAGGGTGTCCCAAAGCACTCACTGTCACTGAAGTGTAATCCTGTCAAGCACCGGATTGACTGAAGTTGATTTTTAAACTCAGGATTAGCTTAAATTGATCAACTAAATATGACAGGTTTGTAAAGTGGTGCCATACAAGTTGTTGTTAGTGGTCCTGGGAAGACACCAGTTCACAAATTGCATCTGAAGCAGTGAAATTAAAGGACAAGTGTCGCCTTGCTTGTAGATAAGCTGAAATGCCACTTGTGGTAACATTTACAGTTGTTAGTCATAGCCAAATAAACAACGCTATTTAATATAGCCACCACCCAGAGCTCGTAAATCACTAGCCAGGGTGAAACGAGGTAGGGGGTGCAAAAAAAAGTCAGAATGTTCTTGTGGAGGTGGGAGCGGAAGAGAGAGGTAGAGAATATGTATTGCAACAACGATCACCATCATCTGTAAGTCTTAGAATGTGGTTAGTGTTGAGAGGCATGCCAAGACACTTCACAGAGGCATGACGACAACCAGTGCTGAGGCAAAGATGAGATTTAGATGTGGGTGGCCATAGGTTTAGTCAAAAAGGTGGGTTTGAGGGAGTGCAAAAAAGGAAGAAAGATGGAGAGGTTTATAGAGTGAGCTTCACAGAATGTGACTGAGGCAGCTGAATGCACACTCACCAATGGCAAGAAAAATCAAGGGAGAGGTACATATGGGCTGAAATTAAATGGAGAGATGTTTGGCGGAGGAGGAATGAGAGCAGGAGGAAGCTGCACAGGTATTGAGGGGTAACTACTGAACAGGAAACAAACACAAACACTATGAATTTTTATATTTTGAAAACTTGTTTCCAAATCCCTTCAGGTCTTCGTACCTCCCTATAATCCTCCTGCAGTCCTATAGCCTTCCAAGGTCTCTGCGTTTCTCCAATCCCATCCTCTTGAGTATCCTCAACTGTAATCGCTCCATCCTGGTGGCTGTGTGTTCTGCTGCCTCAGCCCAAAGCTCTGGAGTTCCCTCCCCAAACCCCTCCACCTTTAACATTGCTTTCCTCCTTTGAGACGATCCTTATAACCCACCTCCTTGACCAAACTTTTATTCATCTGGCCAAATGCCTCTTGTAGCTTGGTGTCATCTTTTGTTTTAGAACACCTCTTGGAATGTTTATTACATTCAAGGTGCTATATAGATACAAGTTGTTTTTGTTGAATTACTTTAACTGTAAACCAAATAGTGTAGCAACTTGAGACTGCAATTTAGCACTATCCCACACTTCCTGATACTGCCATGAAGGTACTAGGTCCTTGCTTCAGACCTACAATCCCCAGCACTTAATGGATGGATGGATTGCTCCCTAAGCATTGCAAGGCACAGGCTTCTGGTGCTTTCCCCAATGTATCTCAGGGAGGCAGGAAAACTGCAAGTCATCGGAAGTAGCTGCCATGCACACCCATTGCCACAGAGAGACGCAACAGGTGAGGATAATTTGCTTTCAGTATGATGGTCAATACCCAAGGTGGATGAGAAGGGAGAATGAAAGAAAAAAAAAATCTGCAAACTTATTGGGAAATTCTGGTCTTCTTTTAAAAAATGAGATTATTACCATTTCCTGACATCTTCTCCACACTCTCTATTTTTGACGCCCTGCTCTTAATTCACTAATTATTTTCAATACCCTGCTCCTCTCAAGATAATTCTTCTCCCCACCATGCACCCCCCACCCCAGCTTCTATTTTGAAACTGACAAGGCAGGAGAGTGAAAATTGACTTGAGTGCATCATTTTTTTTTTATTCACTCACAGGATTTGGGCTTCGCTGGCTGGGCCAGCATTTATTGCCCATCCCTAGTTGCCCTTGAGAAGGTGGTGTTGACCTGCCTTCTTGAACCGCTGCAGTGCTTGTGGTGTAGGTACACCCACAGTGCTAATAGGAAGAGAATTTCAGGATTTTGACTCAGCGACAGTGAGGAAAGATGATATATTTCCAAGTCAGGATGGTGAGTGACTAGGAGGGGAGTTTCCAGGTGGTAGTGTTCCCATCCATCTGCTGCACATGTCCTTCTAGGTGTTAGTGGTCATGGGTTTGAAAGGTGCTGTTTAAGGAGCCTTGGTGAATTCCAGCAGTGAATCTTGTAGATGGTACACACTGCTGCGACTGTGCATCGGTGGTGGAGGGAGTGAATGTTTGTGGATGTTGCCAATCAAGCGGGGCTGCTTTGTCCTGGATGGTGTCAAGCTTCTTGAGTGTTGTAGGAGCTGCACTCATCCAGGCAAGTGGGGAGTATTCCATCACACTCCTGACTTGTGCCTTGTAGATAGTGGACAGACTTTGGAGAGTCAGGTGGTGAGTCACTTGTCGCACAATTCCTAGCCTCTGACCTGCTCTTGTAGCCACAGTATTTATATGGCTAGTCCAGTTCCGTTTCTGATCAATGGTAACCCCTAGGATGTTGATAGTGGGGGATTCAGTGATGGTAATGCCATTGAATGTCAAATGCCAATGGTTAGATTCTCTCTTGTTGGGGATGGTCATTGCCTGGTACTTGTGTGTTGCAAATGTTACTTGCCACTTGTCAGCCCAAACCTGGGTATTGTCCAGGTCTTGCTGCATTTGGACATGGACTGCTTCAGTATCTGAGGGGTCGCAAATGGTGCTGAACATTGTGCAATCAGCAGCAAACATCCCTACTTCTGACTTGATGATGGAAGGAAGGTCATCGATGAAGCAGCTGAAGATGGTTGGACCGAGGACATACAATCATGCATGCAAACAATCAATCAATTCAATCTGATCAATTTAAACTTAAAGGTCTCAAGTTTTATCCTTGAGATGGGGAGGGGGAGTCAGGAAAATTCCCAGTTCGGCCCGCCTGCCTTGGGAGAAACTGTCCTCCAAGGTCTGATCTTCATTGCCGGGGGCTGTGTGCGAGCTGGAGTCAGGACAGCTAACACGGGAAGAAGTGTGGAGGCAGCCACGGGGTTGCCTGGTGCTGATGTGGGCTGCTGAAAAGGTCTGCCTTGGCGTTGTGGGTCTTTAACCCAGTCATGAAAAACACAAAGGCCTTCCAGATCTCACCCTTCACATCCTCTTCACCCTCCAAACACTACCAATGTCCCATCCATACCACCTCATGCCTCCCATCCACCCCCCTCAGGCCCCTCATGCCCCAATGCCAGGCATTACCCCTCCATTTATCCCATGCCCTCTCATGCCTCCTATGCCAGTCTCTTGACCACCACCCTGTTTCCACCACCCCCCCCCACCCCCCCAAAGTCAACCCAATGTCCTCTGATTACCCCCTATGCTAAGCTCTGGTACTTCGTCTGTTGACCCACTGCACACTTTTTAGAACCAATGAGCGTCACATTGAGTGGGATGTGCAAAAATAAGTTTTGAAAAAATGTACTCCACTGATAAGTCTCTCCTATAAAAAGCGGTTTGGAGTGAAAGCTGATAAGTGTCAATTGTCTAGGCCCTGTGAAGCTACAAAAGCCACAAGCATATGAATCCCTTTGCTTAAGTCAACAAACACTGAAATTGGTCAGCGATCGGAGAGCCTGAGCTGTCAATCAAACAATGTTTACAAGTAGGAACTGGTGTTCTCATATTTAAATAGATGTCTGAGCTCTCAGCCAAACCTCATTATGTATGTTTGGCTGACAGCCCAGACAGTTATTTAAGTAACAGGCATGGAGGCATGAGGGGGTATAGGGGGTGGGTGGAGTGCGGAGTCTGGCATAGGAGGCATGAGTGGATATAGGGGTGGGTGGAGGGGCATAACTTGGCATGGGGGGTATGAGGGGGATCTTTTGAACCTATCTTTCAAAAGGTCCCCCTCATGCAGACTCAGGTTCACAACTCCTCTGAGGGGCCATGAACATTGGCTCTTTAAAAACCTGGCCCGACTCCATGAAAATTGTGGAGGAATAGGACTTGCCTGTCCCCGCCATGGAGCCGGCCGGGTTGGGAGTGCCGGATGTGGGCTGCCGAAGATCGCACAGCCCAGGAATGGGATCGAGAATCCCAGAATCAGGACCCGCCTGCCATTGTTACAGGACAGCCGAGTCAATCCGAAAATCTGGGTCAAAGCGTTTGGTCAGCAAAGGGAGGAGCAATTGAATGTACATTAGAATGAGGGGTTATAATGCAGTTTCATATTTTTTTAAATTGCTGATGGGATGTGGGTATTGCTGGCTAGGCCAGCATTTATTGCCTAATTGCCCTTTAGAAGGTGGTGGTGAGCTGCTGTGTGGTCATTTACAAATATGTAGGAAGGATGACCAAATTTCTCAGTATTGTTGATCCTACAAAACTGATGGTTTGTGTTGCAGATCATTGTCTGAGTGTTTTCACGTCAAATCAAATTTCGTCTGATAGTTGCTCGCGCAGAGACCCTTGGGACGGTTTACTACGTTAATGGCGCTTTAAGAATGCAGGTAGCTGAGAGCATGGAACAAACATTTTTGAAACTCAGGCGGAAGAAATGATTTTAATCTGAAGTTAGAATGACAATTTTATAATCTCTTTTACTTCAGTCCCATCATTTTTCATTGGTTAAGATAGAAAGGTACAGAGCTGGAATAGACTGCACAATTTATCATCGCAGCTGTCGAAAAATAACAGATTCCTTTGTTTTTGACTCAATGGGACCCTACACAGGATGACTATTGAGAACAATACCAGCTTGATGCCCAATCGACTGTTTGTAAAAGAGTATTCGTGTGCAGCACTGCCACTGCTGAGATACATATTGTTACCTTTCCAAAGAAGGCTGTTTCAAATGAGGAGGATGTTTAAAATTCAAGTTGGACAAAAATTGTTAACACTAAAGGAAAGGGAGCGATATAAAGAAAAGCTGTTGGAAGTCTGAAATGAAAAGCAGAAATGCACAGTGGTCAACCAGCATCTGGAAGCATTTTTTTTTAAAGAAAATCTTCAGCCTGTATCTTTTATCTGTCGGCTCCCGGACTGACCAGCATTTTGTCCTTTTAAGTATCGGGACAGATTGAGCTACATCAGATCTAGATTTATCCTGTTAAAAGCTTTACATGTTGCAGGTTACTTACTCGTTTCGTTATTAGTGCAGCACATTCTACCATGATGGAGATAAGGGAATGATGGGTAAAGCTGAGAAATCGAGCTACGTGGAGAGAATGCTAATTCTGATAGTGAAACTCTCATCATTTTACTGAAGACATTCATTACACTCACGCATGCAAACTAGCATTTAATCTCTTTTGTCAACATACTTTAGCATATCAGCAATTCACAGGAGCTTAAACTAGGCAGAGTTTTTCATTCCACGTAAAACTTCATTTTATTCTTATGACCATTATTTGCATTAGGAAGCGATGCCCAGTTCCAACATTAAACGAGTACTGGTTTAACCTAAGCTTTAAACGAGGAATGTTCAAATCTGACAAGCTGGAGTCTCTCATATATTTACCACTTAAAATCTCTCTCTAACTGACCTCTTCTGTAACATAGGCATTTCTGTATTGAAACTTGACACTGCTTTTTTGTTCTTAATGGCTCCAGTGTTGCATGATGAAGCCCGGAAAAATATGTCAACCTACTGTTGTAAATATTCAGTACTACAGAACAATCCCCCGTCAGGATTTTATGAAATATCTACGCACAGACGAAGTTGTACTTGAATGGTTGATAGCACTCTGTATCACTTAGAAATCCTGGAAGAAGCTACAAAATTCTCAATAAAAAAAAAGCCTGCAGCATTTAGCTACCAAGAAACCTTGGATTAAAGTTAATAACTCTTGTACAACTAAAGCACTTTATAGCACAACAAGTAGCTAAAACCTTAAGCAAGTTTCACTGCTAGTCACATTGCCAAAATGCAATGTTTCTCATTTTCACAAGCCCGTTAACCAGTGCTTTTATCCACCTTATTTATCATACTGATATCAATATGCCCCAGGGAGGAATGAAAAAAAAAACATTTAAACCCTGCACAATTGTTGTGTGATGCTCTTAATTCAACACTTCAAGATGCACCCACTATGAACACCAGTGACAGCTCTGTCATCATAAGTAAGTCACCTACTCTTCCATCATTCAAAATGCTCACTTCGACCATGTTTAAAGCAACAAAAGAAAATATATAAACCTATATCACTGTATTGCAAATGTATCCGCGGTACGAATTTCACAAACCTACCATTAGGCTTTGCTGAAATCCTACACGCAATGCTGTATGCTGCCAGAACTTGGCAAGCAGACATTAGATTAAGTGAAATTTGAATTCCACGCATCAATTTGCTGCAATCTTAGTAAACTGCTGTTTGCCAGGTTTTCCATGCTTCCCTCCCCCTCTGCTATTCTGCTGTGATGATTCCCTTATCCTCTGGATGCATGTTTTGTTTCTCTAATTTCTCTCATTATCATCTCATTTGGCCTTGCATCATTATAACTAATGTCAGTTAATTATCCCCTGTTCTCCAATCACTGACCTCTCCCCTAAGATAAATGCAAAATACTGTGGATGCTGGAAATCTGAAACAAAAACAGAAAATGCTGGAAAAACTCAACAAGTCTGATAGCATCCGTGGAGAGAAAACAGAGTTAGCATTTCGAGTGTGTATGACTCTTCTTCAGAGCTAAGGAGAAGTAAAAATGTGATGCAATTTATACTGTTTAAGAGGGGTGGAGCAGGTGAAGCTGGATAGAAGGCCAGCGATAGGTAGGGGCAAAGGAAAGATTGCCAGAGATGTTATGAAGGACAAAGGGGGTGTTAATAGCAGTGGTAAGGGCTAATGCTGATAATGGCATTAATGTAAGAAAGCAGAATGTGATAATAGCAGGACAAGGGTAAGCACTCTGAAAAAAACAACATGAACAAGGAACAGATGGTCCTTGTGGGGGTGGGGGTGGGGGTGGGGGTGGGGGTGGGGAATGGTGATGGGGAAGAAGGATCGAAAATAGGATCGAAAATAATGAATAAAAGAATAAAATAAATAGAAATATTAAAAATAAAAAAATTTAAAATAAAAAATGAATATTGAAAAAAAAAGGGTAAAAAAAAAGTGTTGAGGATAGAGGAGAGAGTTCATGGTCTGAAGTTGTTGAACTCAATGTTAAGTCTGGAAGGCTGTAAAGTGCCTAATCGGAAGATGAGGTGCTGTTCCTCCAGTTTGTGTTGAGCTTCACTGGAACATTGCAGCAGGCTAAGGACAGACGTGTGGGCATAACAGCAGGATGGTGTATTGAAATGGCAAGTGACAGGAAGGTTTTGCGGACAGACCGAAGGTGTTCTGCAAAGTGGTCACCCAGTCTGTGTTGGTCTCTCCAATGAAGAGAAGACCGCGAGCAATGAACGCAGTAGACCAAATTGAAGGAGGTACAAGTGAAGCGCTGCTTCACCTGAAAGGAATGTTTGGGCCCTTGCATCAGGAGGAGGGAGGAGGTAATGGGGCAGGTGTTGCGCCTTCTGAAATTTTCAGCTTTCGTTACTGACCTCTCCCTATTTATCTTTGCCTATACCCTCTACCCTGTTCCTGTTTACAAAATGTTCATCAGTAATAGCTTCCAGTCCCCAAGACAGGTGATTGACCTGAAATGATAACCTTACGATTCTCTTCTCTGCAGATTCTCTCCGACCTGTTGAGTGTTTCCAGCATTTTCTGGCTTTATTTTCACCATCGGTGAATAGTGGCCAGGATTCTATGGTCCTGCCATGTCTCCCCCTGGCAGATGCGGCAAGCCATTTAAACCTCTGCTCACTTCGACGGGACTGTAATATCCCACCAGGTGGGAGGCGCTGTAAAATCCTGGCCATTGGACTTTTTCATTTTTGAACCAATATGTCAGATCCCTGTGGTGTAGGGACACCCACAGTGCTGTTAAGAAGGGAGCACCAGGATTTTGACCCAGCAACAGTGAAGGAATGGCAATATATTTCCAAGTCAGGATGGTAAGTGGCTTAGAGGGGAACATCCAAGTGGTGGTGTCCCCATGTGTCTGCCACCTTGTCTTTCTGGATGGTAGTGGTCCAGGGTTTGGGAGTTCTAAGAAGCCTTGGTGAGTTCCTGCAGTTCACCTTGCAGATGGTCCACACTGCTGCTACTGTGCGTCGGTGGTGGAAGGCGTGACTGCATGTGGATGGGGTGCCAATCAAGTGGGTTGTGTTTTTAAAGTATAATGATTTTCATAATATTTTTCTGGGTTATTGTGAAGTAGGTTAATGGGGGTAAGTATAGTTGGGTCTGTCTGTGTGCAATCTAATTACATTTTGTAGTCAAGTAGATTGCAAAGGTTGAAATCATCAAAAGCTAGGTGTTTGATATGCTGATGAGTAAACATGGAGGCTGGCTTAACATGTAAGGTGTGAAGGGAATCTTCATTTTTAGATAAATGAAGGGAGATTTGGATTTCAAAGGGACCTTAGCCTGTTTAGGAGAATGAAAGGTCATGTGTCAGAAGACCATATAAGACCTAACGGGAGTGCATGAAATAGCCTTAGTGATGCCTCCAGCATCTGTGCTTAAATCTGCTTTATAACAAAACTGGAAGTTGGGGAACAGCCACTGGAATTTGGAATTTCGCTATCCAGGGTAGTGTGTTAACTTGCTTGGAGTTTGTTTTAAATCTATAATCTATTCTGGACCATTGCCTTAAAGAAGGTGTAACTAGGGGGTCAAGTTAATTAGGAATTTTAGGAGTTATTATAGTAGTAAATAATTTGTAGTCCTATGTATGTACTGAAAATCTTTTATATTTTGCCAAAAAATATTTTAATTTAATTCTTAAAATCTCTAAAGGTCTTGGTGTACTTATTACTTATGAATTCAGGACACACATTTCATAATAAATACAAATTGCAAAACCATTGTGGCAGCACAACCAAGTTATCTCATGGATTTGGTCCACCTGGCACATGTCATTTGCCATTTCATAACAGCTGCTTTGCCCTGAATGATGCCGAGCTTCTTGAGTGTTATTGGAGCTGCATTCATCCAGGCAAATGGAGAGTATTCTTTCACAATCCTGAATTGTGCCTTGTAGATTGTTGACAGGTTTTATGGAGTCAGGGTGCGAATTTCTCACCGCAGAATTCCCAGCCTCTAACCTGCTCTTGTAGCCACAGTATTATATTTGCTTAGTCCAGTTCAGTTTCTATCAATTGTAACCTCCAGGATGTTGATGGTGGGGAGGTTCAGCAATGCTAATGCCATTGAATGTCAAGGAGCGATGGTAAAGTTCTCTCTTGTTGCAGATGATCATGTCCTGGCATTTGTGTGGTATATTGTGTGCCACTTGTCAGCCCAAGCCTGGATATTGTCCAAGTCTTGCTGCATTTGGACATGGACTGCTTCAGTATCCCATGTACTGGCAAATATTCATTATTCAAACAACAGCACCCAAACAGATTAACACAACACTTACCATATGGCTTATATATATATATATATATATATATATATATAACAATGACTACACTTCAAAAGCAATTAATATGCAAAACACCATCTCTAATGCAAAAAAAAATATGGAAAATATATACTCCTTGAATAAAGAAAATAATGTACCAAGTAATGCATACTTACCATTATATGTTGTACTTATAGCACATGGTGTTTGCCATAGGAAATACACACCATCTTATTGATCTGGATTTTGTAATCAAAATAATCGTGAAGCTAACAGTGCTTGCTGTTATTAAGTAGTAAGTCAGGCAGCATCTGCACACACTCAATTAAACTCTGAAATCAAGGAGTTGCTGTCCCAGTTGCTTTGCTTCTACAGGAGTTTCATTAAAACAGTACCTTGCTGACAGCCTCAGCATTCACACAAAAGGAGTGGCATGAAGTCGGGGATCTTTTCCACTAGACACCCACTAAACATGCCAGAAGTAGTTAGGCGTTCTTTATCCAAGTACAATTGAGCTTTTAATGGTGTGATAAGTCTTAATTAATGCCAAACAACTTCTCAGGCCCTGAAAATTGAATTTTACAGATGTGGAGTCTCATTCCTTCAGATTGTGACTATTGCTGAAGATTCAAAAAGATGAAAATAACTTTTTATTTTTGTCCCTACTCTCTTGTAATCCCACCTTTCTTTTCCTTTCTTTATTTCATTTTCTGTACCTGATTTGATATTCAATGCTCTAACTTACGCTTCCTGGTTTAGATGCTGTGCATCACACTACGAATTCTTTAATCTGCTTGCTGGAGGAGACACACTGTTGCTTGCCTTGTTCACACAGGACTTAAATCCTCTTTAGAGCACATCACATTTCTTTAACTGCAAATCCAAATAAATATTTCTATAATCTCTGAAGTCGATCTCAAACTTTAATTGGTAACAGCCGAGATTCTACACTTGACAAGATAATTAATCCCCAAAATTCAAACATTATTTATACTTTTAATTTTATTATAGCACACAGCAGATTTAGAATTTTCTTGCAGTCACATAATGCTGCAGATGCAGTCAGATGGACCACTATACTTTCACATCTTCAAACTGATTACATTCAAGATTTTGCTTTACCCCTTAATTGCTGCCTTGTAATTTACTTACAAGTATCCAACATCATCAACACAAAAATTCCTGTTAGGCATGAAAATTAAGGGTAAATGGGGTCATGTGCACCTTGATTATACTCATTGGTTGCTTACTCCTATTATTCAAGATTAGCACATGCTGTCTATTCTTGAACTCCTGAACAGACAGCCTAATGGAACAATTCCACAAGGTTAACAAGTAAGGATCCTCTCTGAAGGGAGCTAAGCAGCTATTTCAGCAGCTGCAGTTTTGCTTCCAGCATAAAAGAAGAGGGCTTGGAGCAGCAAATTCCTGCACATGCACCGTCAGATTTGCAGATGCTGCACTGAAGACAGTGCAATAGGAAATCAGGGAAAGGAGAGTTCTCTCTGGCATTGAAGTGCTTCCTCCAATGCATTGTTAGGTGCAGCGGTAGGTGGTGAAAGCCATCACCATGGGCAGATTTTTACCCTTGGCATGTGGGCACTGCAGGGGCGGTGGTCAGGAAGCTGACTGCCACCCGCGACCGGCAGCGCACCGCGATTTCACGCTGGCGGGCCACTTAGGGCCCAACCGGCGTGAACGTCAGCTGGGGAATCGGCGAGAAGAGGCGGGCAGGGGCACGATGTCCGCCGGGTCCAATGGCAACCCAGCAGCCGATTCCAAACTGGACCAGGCAGCCTCTGGAAAGCCGCCACGGAAGGACAGTGAAGTCTCCATGGATCTCGTTGTGGTTGAGCACGGCAGGGCCGGCACGACAGCTGGCCCCGCGTTTCTCGGATGAGCGCCTCGCAGCCCTCCTTGGAGAAGTTTGCAGCCAGGAGGGAAACCCCTTTACCCCAGAGAAGGGAGGAGGAGGAGCCCCCCCGCCCCACCCCACACCAAAAAGGCCTGAGATGGGGTGGTATCCAGGGTCAGCAGCCATGATGTGGTGAGGTTCACATGGATGGAGTGCCGGAAGCGCTTCAACAATGGCATTAGAGTGCGAGAGGCAAAATGAGGCAGGAGCTGGCCAAGGGGGGGTGAGCGCTGGCTGCTTGGACTGAGTGCCTTGTGGCTCCAGGGTCATGAATCAGCTGAGCCCTGTGAGGTGTTCCTCAGCTGGGGTTGGCCAGGCTGCAGTGGCGCTGCAGGTAGAGAGTGGACTAATCAACGCTCCTCTATCCTTTCAGGAAAAGGCATCCCATGACAATGCTGAGGTGCGTGGACTGGCGGGGGACCCCCACAGCTCCTAATCCTCTCACTTTATGAGCCCTGGAGCTAGAGAGGCGCCACGCGCCTTGGTCATGCAGCCGTGGTGAGGTTGGGGTGCCAGGCGAAGGTAAGAGCAGTGCACTGAGGTGAGAACGTCAGCCGTCGCAATCATTCTAGTGTAGTCTGTATATTGATGTGAGCCTTGAACCTGGAGTCCCCACTGATAATGGAAGAGGAGGACACCATGATGCAGATCTCTGTCTCACCAGGTGCCTGACATACACAGTGACAGTGTCACGACTTAAACCAATGACATGTACTTCTTGTCCCTTTTAGGCTCACCAGCAGGTGGTCACTATGAGGAACCTGAAGGCCCACCCCTGATCCTGGAGGACCACCATGCTGAGCACGCACATGCATCAACCCCCTCTGTCAAGCAGGCACCAGTGCAGATACCAGCAGCTCAGTGGGCATAAGGTTGCCTAGTATCTCGGTACACATTGGTGAGGGCACTTCACACTCTCTGGAAGTGCAGGCAGAGGCAGAGAGTGCCCAGGGCGCTGGAAGTCGGAGGACAATGATGAGCCCCTGGAGTCGTCTATTAGACAGCAGATGCTGGAAGTCCAGCGGGGTGTACGGGAGGATCTAGCGGAGATACATGAGGGAATGAGTGCCAAGGTGTTTGCTGTGGGGGGGGGGGGGGTCCCTGTGGAGCATGACAACTGCGTTGACCCTCATGGCCGAGCACAATGCCTCCTCCATGGAGAGACTGCTCCAGGGACTCAAGCAGGGGTCCCTGGGGATGTGCTTGGACCTGCAGGCCCACACACTGGCAATGCCCTCAACTGGTCAATGTCAATGTGGGAGATGGATTGGGCAGCCAGTGTCCCAGATAGGTACCCGGCCATCAATAGTGAGCAAGGAGGTCCAATGTGACCTCATGTTGGAGCACGAGCTGCCTGTGATCTTTGTGGGTTCCTTTCAGGGCGCTCCAGATGACAGCAGCAGCTCCCCTATCCCTCTGCCAGTGACCACGGCATATGAGGCTGAGGAGATGCCGGCTGTGGCACTGGCTGCTCCCTCCCAGGCAGGGCCCTCACTGGCTGCTCCCTCCCAGGCAGGGCCCTCACTGGCTGCTCCCTCCCAGGCAGGGCCCTCACTGGCTGCTCCCTCCCAGGCAGGGCCCTCCCAGGCTCCACGGGCCAGAGGACACCCAACAAGGTCATCAAGGCCAACAAGACAGCGGAGTCAGTAGGCTGCCTCCAATGCCAGTGCCAACAAGGGGGGAGCTCCTAGATATAACACCTGCAAGCGTAAATTAAAGCACCTTAACCACAAGATGGACTTATCACGGGTGATATTTTGTTCCTTCATTTTGCTTTACATTTTTTCATGGTGTGATTAAAAACACCGGTTAATGTTCATTTCAGCCACATTTCACAGTCACAATTAAATGAGATGTTATTTTGTGCTCTTGGCCTCTGAATGCTTCATTTGCTCTGCAGGTGTAGGGAAGACTGTTATGTAATGATGGACATGTGTCTCCTCAAACTTTATTGCATAGGCACAGAGTGTATGTTGTTGGCCAAGGAAATGGTCCTGTCAGGGGTTGAGTATGGAGCCTGCAGCCCTGGCATGTGGTGGTGGTTCATATTCAGTAGGCTAGCTGAAGGAGCGGTGGATCAAAGTGTCCCGAGTGTCCCTGCCTCCCTGGAGGTTACCCAGGTCAGTGTCCATGCCCTCAGCATTCTCCTCACTGTGCTTGTCCTTGGACTCACTATCTGTTGCCTGTGTAGCTGCGTCAAAAGCTTCTTCCGCCACTGGGTCCCCCCTTGCCAGTGCCAGATTGTGCAGAGCACAGCATGCAACCACTATCAGTGACACATGATCCAGGGGGGGTAATTGCAGTGTAACCCCTGAACAGCCCAGGCATCGGAAGCATAATTTGTGAAGACCTAGTGTTCTCTCCACCACTGCCCTTGTGGAGGCTTGGCTCCTGTTGTACCGCTGCATGGCCTCTGTTCTTGGGTGGCCCCTTTTCAGGGGCTAACCCTAGTCACTCAGCAGCCATCCATCCAGTCAGGCTGGAACACTGAAGACCAAGAGCACATGGGAGTGTCTCAGGATATAAGTGTCATGGAAGCTGCCGGGGTATGTGCACACACTTGCAGAATCTGCATCTTGTGATGACCCATTATCTGCACGTTCATGGAGTGGAAGCCCTTCCTGTTGACGAAGGCACCGAGCTCACCCGCTGGCGCCTTGATGGCCACATGTGTGCAGTCAATTACACCCTGCACATGGGGGAACCCAGCAATCACAGGGAAGCCTCTGGCTCGCTCTGCCTCGCTTGCCTCGTTCATATGGTAATGAATGAAAGTCAATGCACACCTGAACAGAGCTTCGATCAACAGCTTAACGCAACTGCGGACAGCTGATTGGGAACTCCACACTGATCCCCCACTGGGCCCTGGAAAGAGCCGAGGGCATAGAAGTTGAGGGCCACTGTGACCTTCAGCGCCACTGGATTGGGATGTCCACCCACATCAGTCGGAGCTGATCTCAGGGCTGATCCTCTGACAAACGGAGGTCACTGTCTCCCTTGAGATGGAGCCTGCTTCAGCGTTGCACCTTGGACATATTGAAGTAGCTGCATCACTGCTTGCAAACCCTGGCAACAGGATAGTGGCGTCTTCTGTGGC
The DNA here is from genome assembly GCF_017639515.1 of Carcharodon carcharias. NCBI lineage: Eukaryota > Metazoa > Chordata > Chondrichthyes > Lamniformes > Lamnidae > Carcharodon > Carcharodon carcharias. The sequence goes on along the minus strand of NC_054491.1, from coordinate 13,153,706 downwards.
CTCTTCCGCCTTGGACCTCCTGTTGGCCCTGCGCCCTTTGTGCCTACGCCTTTCCTCCCAAAGGTCGCTCCCCTGGAAAGCTGCATTGGAACTCCTGGCCTCCTCTCCCTTCTGCCCCTCTCTTCCTCAGAGAAGGAGGTTCCTCCAGTGGAGGCCACAAATCCCCATTACCAGGGGTATGGAAGGCTGCCTGATACTTGGAAGGGCCCACGCGGTCTGAATCCTCCAGGAAGGCAACAACGAGTCCTGAAATGTAGCCTAGAAATGCTCAGCAGAATGCAGCTCTGAAGCGAGATGAAGCTGTCTTGTTCACAGAAGCAAGCAGCAGCAAGTGATATCCTAAAACCCTCACTAATCGCATTGACAATGCCACTGGCCCTTCTTATCCCGCCCGTGGATGAGCTTTGGCTAAGTGTGGCCTGCCCGTTTTGCCAGTGCGACGGCCGAAACATCATACGGGCTGTGGAAAGTTGGAGACAACCGGTGTTTCAAGGGCCTTAACTGCCCTCTTAAATAATGGCGGGCGGACCTCCATCTCCATCGTGCGCCCGCCTAGCAAGACATCCCAAGAGTGCATGTTGACGTCGGCACGCTTGGCCGACATTATCGAGCGTTATTTCACGCTCCAGCAGGGTCGGGCGCATGTGTGGACCTCCGAGCGAAAAATTCTGACTCATCACCCGACACGGCTCCAAAAATTCACAAGATTACAGCAGTCACCAGGAAAGCCGCCCAACGTTTACAGACTACAAACCAAACAGCTTCTTCAACCATGCATTCGACAAAGGTTTCCTCAGAGCCTGTTACCGTTCTCAAATTAACCTCCTGAAGGGGTTTCTCCCAGCACATCTTTCAAACTCAGCACGGCTGCATGACGCATATTCATCTAGTGACACATAAGGAGCAACTTAACCTCATCGGTCCATCAGGTAAGTAGCTAGGTTGGCTGCAAAGCTGCTTCTACATTGTCTGGTATGACTGTCGATCAAAATTAACACCGAGCAAAATTGTGGGGGTGTAAAACTGGTATTCCACTCAATCCTGTGGACTTCCCACCTGATGGGCAGAATAGTATGTGGGACGGTGGGGACGGGCAGAATAGTATGTGGGGGGGCTAGAGGCGGGCAGCACGCACAGGATCCTACCCCCCCGTTGGCATGGAGGTGGCACTGTGGGGCTCATTAGGGAGGGCAGATTGGGACTTCTGCTCCTCATTGGGGTCGAAGTCCCGCCCTCTGGAGCTGCCATCCAATCTGATTGGCTGGCAGCTCCCTCAGCCCTGGCAGGGCTGGGAAGGCGTCAGCGTTAGCTGCTGGGATGGCAGGTGAGGGGTGGAGCCGAAGGCCTAGGATTCCCAGAGCTGGTACAGTCCAGGGTGGTGACCTGGGAGGGTTAGGGAGAGGGGCAGTGGGAAGGGCAGGAATGGGTTAAAGGCAGGAGCGAGTAGGAAGGAAGGAAGCGAGTGTTCAGTCTAAGGGAGTCTGCTCCGCAATCGGCAAAGGGCAGCCCCCCCCCGCTAACTATTTCAGATTTTTTTAAACATTGGGCTTCCCACTCCTGCCCAGCTGCCCATGCCAAACATATTGTGGTGCGGGCAGTGTATTCTCAGGGTCAATAGGCTTGATAACAAGCCTAATTAACCCTTAAATTATTAATTTAAATATGACGGACGGGCAGCTGATTTTGGTGCCCGCCTGCAACCCCCCCCCATATTATGGGATGAGCTCAGGGGTGGGTGGGAAGGTGGTGAGATGGGCACCCACCATTTTACTTACCCCCCACCCCCTAACCCCACCCCCCCCCCACCCCCCATGGGAAACATGCCCGCCGGTGGCACGTAAAGTTCAGCCCATGATGAGTTAGGTTCAAATTAACCACGCTGTCACACAATAACTTCTCAGGGATAAGAATGTCAAATGTCCTGCTTTTAACCTCACTGTCAAGAGCCTAAAATGTCTGATACACAGTTCCAACTGAAAAGAAGCAATTTGCTGCTATATTGGTTTGTGCATGTGACACTAAGCAGCAGCATGGAAATCTCACCTCAAGCTTTGAGGGGGGAAAAAAAAGGGTTAGATCAGTTTTACAATAGTGGAGCTCAACTGGGTTAAATATGTAGTTCAATCAAATATTAATATACGGCGGTAGGTTTCCCAAGTTTGAATAGCACTCAGGCGCAAAGAGGGCCCAATCACAGGAAAACGCAGTTACCCCGACAAACTCCCTTTTAATCTTTGGAATTGTTCTGAGAAAACTTTTTTTTTCTAAACCAAGCAAAGGCAACAATCAACATTGGTTTTGTATAGGAGCAAAACCCATCACGTTGGTAATCTTCCTGTGCAAGCTACCTGAGCAGAAAAAAAAAGGATGCGAATCTGCCTCATCAATCGCTCGCTCCACCAAGAATTTTGTTCCTGCTCATTTTCAAAGACTTAGCAAAGCGCACTGCCACATGCATGCTAACCATCCCTCTGGAAAATTCACAATGCTTATCTAACTGCTCCCACTTCTGAAGATCTTGTTGAGCCGATGCCTTTCATCAGTATGGAAATGAAACGCACCATCTTCCTCTGCTACACTGCTCCATTACGTGGTACAAAAGGATAGATAACAACCTGCCACTGCAACAGCTCTCTGATTTAACGTTCTTTATCTCACCATTACTTATTTACCCAGAAGTTCTTTTTCCTACAAGATTAATGAGCAAGAACGCAACCATGACAAGCAGCATACATTTGTTGAGTGAACCCACAAGCTGTAGCCTATAGGTATCCATGTGCAAGCTTATCAGCCTTATATGCAAGCACCTCCTATACAAGCTAAAGCAAAATGAAACTCTGGATCACAGTAAATTGCACACGAACACTCATGCTTTGTAGCAAATGAAGATTATGGTATTAGACCCTGAAGTTCCATTTGATTTTTGCTGTGACACAGAGAGTGAGAGAAAAAGATAAAGCGTAATGCAACTTACCTTTGTAACACAAAATTTACTTTGCTATTTTCAGAGTATAATCCATAATGTGTGTAAGGTAGGTTCAGAAAATTCTACTAAGTATGGTGTTGGTCAAAGTACATAAGCAGTTCTTAAAATTGGCAATCCTCTGCTAAATGGTATTTGGTACATGCTTAAATGTCACACATATAGTTAGGATAGCGTTGCATATTTATTATGTTACTGGACGAGAAATCCAGAGACCTGGAGTCATGATCTGGAGATACGAGTTCAAACCCCACCACAACAGCTAAGGGCATTTAAATATTTTTTTATAATTAACCTGAAATAAAAAGAAAGCATCAGTAATGTGAAATAAGTCAGATCATAAAAGCTCATAGGATTCACGATTGTCCTTTGGGGTAGGAAATCTGCCACCCTTGCCTGGACAGGCCTGTGTGTGAACTAAAAACAGAAAATGCTGGAAAGACTCAGGAGGTCCGGCAGCACCTGTGAAGAGGGAAACAGAGTTAATGTTTCGAGTGCGTATGACTCGTCTTCAGAGCGGCCTGTGAGAGACGTTGGATTCACAGTGACGATCTCTCTGAAATGCCTTATCGAGCCACTCAGTTATGTCCAAGGAGGTGGCTCACCACCATTTTTTTTTAAAAAAGGCAATTAGAGGTGGGCAACAAATGCTCACCTTGCCAGTGATACCCACATCCTCTGAATGAATAAAAATAAACTCACATGTAGGATGACTAGCTGGGGGGGTAAACAGGAACGATGCTGGCACTCAGTACGAACAAGAAGGGGGATAGCCACCACTCTTAGTAAATTTGAAGTGATCGACTTTCCAAAGGATCAGCTTTACATTCAATTCCCATCTCTTTTCAGCCACTGAAGTAAGCACAAATGCTCGGCACTGTGAGCTGCTGCACCTGACCTGAACATTCTCAATTCCCATTATAGTAACCGTCAAGAAAATCTAAGCATTCTAAGCGAACTGGTGAACTTACAAAGGTAATAGTAAATAAATCAAATAGTAAATTGGGCTGCCTGTAACTGCACTCATTAAATTACATCAATTTTATGAAGAGCTTTCACTTACCTCACACAATATGTTTACATTTTTGTCTAAAATCTGAAGTAATGTAAGCCAATCAAACTAATTATACAGATAATCAGTAGTAAGGCTGGGTGTATTAGGCAACCTAATCATTAACAGCCCAAAGCATGTGTGAACACCTGAGCATGATGAATTAATAGGAGACTAAGCAGTGCAGAATATTTTATTCAATCTTTGTCAAGTCACTTAAAAAACATAACATCCTTCAATTTGTGAACCACTGTTAAAAAAAATATGTCCACGTTACTCATGGCTACTGTCACCACAGTCACCAAATCAAACCAAGTGATAAAATTGCTTCCCACAGCCAAAGGAATTGACCAGAATCAAACACAGTTTTTGTCAAGGATCAGGAAAACTAGAACAGGACACTGGTTCCATTGGGAGGCTTGTCTGTAAATCTTATCGTAACACCACATCATTGCACAGTCCTTCAATTCAAGAACACTGTCGCATACGATCACAGAAATTCATTTTCAGGATAGAGGTTCTGTTCATTAGTGTCGAAGACAACACTAGAAAGTATCACCATAGATCCCCCACCCCCTTCGATTTTCTTTCCTGATTTCGTTAATGCAGTGATAAAAGCAAAAAACTGCGGATGCTGGAAATGCAAAGCAAAAACAAAAATAAAAATGTCTGGAAAAACTCAGCAGGTCTGACAGCATCTGTGGAGAGGAACACAGTTAACGTTTCAAGTCTGTATGACTCTTCAATAGAACTTCCTTAGTTCTGATGAAGAGTCATACGGACTCGAAACGTTAACGGTATTCCTCTCCACAGATGCTGTCGGACCTGCTGTGTTTTTCCAGCTATTTTTGTTTTTGTTTAAGAATCAACCACATTGCTGTGGGTCTGGAGTCACATGTAGGCCAGACCAGGTAAGGATGGCAGGTTTCCAGATGAGTTTGTTTTATGACAATCAACAAAGGTTTCATGGTCATCATTAGACTCTTATTTCCAGACAGTGTGCACGCCAGGGTTACAGGTACCAGCAGTCAAACAGCACCTCATCCTTTTCAAGAGCCAGGATAGGGTTTTTGGAGTGTTTAGGGGGATACCACAACCTAGCTTGTTCAGCTTCTCCACCTGACATGTACACATTCACTGTGGGGTTAGAAGAGGAGTGATTAGGGCTAGGTTCCCACACTCCTCCAGCACAATCATAATAAGGAGCAGCATTTCTGCCAGGTTTTGACACCTGGTCTGTGTTGAGTTTTCTAAGGCTTTGTCTAAACTCAGTGAAGACCTAGGATCAAACCCTAGGCCTTCCTACTCTCTATGACTCAGTAACAAATTATTCAGTTAGCCAATGAGCCATTAAGGGCTCAATTCAAATTGTTTTGAAAGATCCGTGAAACATGAAAACGAAGGGTAGAATTTTACACTCCTGCCAGCGGTGGGAATCATGGCGGGGGGGGGGGGGGGGGGGGGGGGGGCACTAAATTTGCTATGATGGAAAAAGTCTATTTCTCGCCCGAAGGATATTAGTTTGAAATTTTGTTCTCTCAATTTGATGGCAAGTTAAAGGCAGGTCAAGTTCCCAGAATCAGAGACTGTCCTGGGCCTGAGGCCACTCTGTCGGGGGCATATTAAAGAGACCATTCTGGGGTTGCACAGACCATGTTAGAGGGCTCTGCATGGCATTGCCTGTCTTGGGCAGGGGAAGGCTCTCTGGGCAGTGACCGTTGTGCACAGTATGGTATACAGGGTGGGGTCAGTCACCCAATTAACTTGGTCCTCGGGGTTGAAGTCATGGTATTGAGTCAGATTGCACAGTCACGTTCAGGTGAGGCATTTGTATCCTGTAAGTCAGGAGCTGAAAAGTCATGGAGTGATGGGGGTGGGCGGGAGGGGAGTTGGTATCCAATGGCCTCATTGTGAGGGGGTGGGGGAGCGGGAGAATGGTCCTGAAAAATCAGCATGCATGTGGCCTTGAGAAGGGGATGGTTCAGGTCAACGAAGGGCATGGGAACAACAACATTACAGTTCAGGGGAAGACAGGAATATCAACATTGAAAATGATGGGTTCAAGGGTAACAGAGGGAGGCTAGGTAGTGATAAAAGGAAGGGGAATTAGGAGGCGGTGAGTATGTAGGAGGATGTGAAGAGCTTGCTGGGTGACAGGGGGTGGTTGGAAGCTGGTCTCCCAGACGAAGGTAAGCAGCACCATTTGGGAGCTCATCTTACAATTACACACTTCAAAAGAAAAGCTAGAAAAAAATCGATCAGAGAGGGAGCTCAGGCTGTGAGGGAGCAGTTCAGCACAGCAAATCTTGGCCAATTAAAGGGGCACCCTATAACTGTCTTCAAACCTCAAACCATGGAGAGCATCATGGCTCAGCTGAGTGCTGGACTCAAAGATCTAATGCACAATGAGCTTGGACCCTTTACTAATGGTGAACATTCAGGCGAGAATCCATTAAGTTTAGGTGCTGCGGTGCATTTGGTCTTAATTGGCAACTGATCCTTACAGAGGCATGTCACAATGGATGTAGGGTCAAAAAATCAAGGGCCTCGTCTGCTGAGCAGAGGCCCTACAAGCCTCCATCTTTCCAGTGCATTGGTCATGGCAAGCAATACACTATGATTGCAGTCAGGACACAGAGCAAGGATTGGGTATCGATAGTTATTGGCAAGGCTACTGGAGGACAATCAACACAAGCTGTGGATCCTAGGACTTGGGTCTTTTGACCCTAATTAAGACCCTCATTGTGACTGCGCAGTCACGTCAGAGGGGAAGTTCACCATGTGTCTTCCTCCAAGATGATATCAGCTTGCAAGGAGTGGCTTTGGTACGCGATGTGAAGGCTGAGGGAAATTCAAGGGCTGGAAACTGCAATCCTGCCTTGTATATGGAGGGAGACCATTCCACAGGAACTACCAATTGCCCAATTGTATCCACTTACAGCTACAAGCAGGAGTGGAGGATGGAGGATGCAGGCTGCAGGCAAAACTGCCTCCTTGATAATTTTGATTAGAACGAGGAGAAGGGCCTGTCACCAATTTGCATAGCTCAGGAAAGACCATTGCCCTGAGGACCAAAAGCCATTGGAGCCCCACGAAGTCACAGATGCTGACAAAGAGGGACCAAGTTTACAAAGACATTTGGCATGACCGAGGGTCTACAGACCGTCATACATGGAGATGTGCTCAAGACGGTGCTGCAGGTGCTTTCACTTGTCTAAGGATGTGGTAGCTCATATTTGCTACATTCGCTGTGAGGAACCCATGCTGCACAGAGTTGCAGGGCATCCAAAGCCAAAGCTTTGAAAGTTACCGCTGCACTGGACTTTATTGCCTGTGGATCCTTCCAGGGCTCCATGGGGACCTTTGTGGAATCTCACAATCAACAACTCACAAATGCATGAGGGAAGTGACAAATGCCGTCTTCAGTAAAGCTCACCATTACGTGAAGTTCTGCATGGCTGAAGCGAGCCAGGCCACCAGAGCTGTGGGATTGTCTGTGATCTCAGGCTTCCCACAAGTGCAGGGCACCTTTGACTGCACACAGTTTGAGAGCTCCCAGCAGCCTGTGAGATTTAGTAATAGAAAAAGATTTCACTCTCTGAACGTCCAGCTAATTTTTGATCACAGGAAGCAGATCCGGAATGTTTGTGCTAGGTACCCAGGAAGCTCTAATGACTCATATATTTTGAGTCACTTCCAGGTTCCAGAGACACTTGAGGGCCCTTGGTGCATAGAGTGTTGGCTCCTCTGTGATAAGGGCTACTTCCAGAAGACACAGCTGATGACCCTTGTTCGCTGTCCACAGAGTGCACCTGAGAAAAGATACAATGTTGTACATTCAGCTGTAAGGCCCTTAACAGAGCAGACTATTTGCCCCAAAGTTGCATTTCAGGTGTTTGGACCAGTCAGGCTCCAATACTCAATACAGAGAGTTTCCTACATTATTGCTTGCTGTGCCCTGCACAACCTAGTACTGCAAAGAGGGAATGCATTGCCACAGGGAAACAAGGAGGAGCTAGGCATCTCCTTGGATGAACAATGTTGAAGGGGATGAATCTGAAGAGGGCAAGGATTCAGACAAGCCACATGAGGATGCCAGTGCACGGGCAGCATGATAGACATGTCCATGACAAGTTCATAGTTACAAGATTTCAAAACGAATAAAAGTGAAGACAAGTTGTTACGATCTCAGTTCTCTTCATGCTTTGACGAAGGGGACACTACAACACCTTCATTGTCATCTTCAACACATCATGACAGGTCATCAATCTCTCAATGATCATGGAGGAAGCTTAAGTCACCTTTAACCCTAACAACGTTGTCATCCTTGGAAGGCGCAATAGCCTAGGAACCATGTGGTCACTGTTGAATTGGATAGGCACCCTGCTAGTGCACCTCCTGAAGCAACATACAGTGCAGTCCCTCCAACCATGGGGGCAACAAGTCAGTGGACATGGCATCCATCAAGAAGCTGAAATACTATTGCACACATTGGTGCTCTCATGCCAGTATAGCAATAGCTTAGCAAGGCAGCTCCAAGATGAAAAACATTCGTCAATGGTTAGTGCTCCACCGTCTCAAGAAGGAGCTACATCCGGATAGCACCCTCTCCAAATGCCAGCTCTTATACCTGATCAATGCAGGGGCTGCATCTTGACATTGAGCCCCAAGCTGCCACCAGACATCAGAACACAGTGATCTGTTATATGACAGCGTGCACCCAAAACTGCAAGTTATTTTAGCACTGTCCTGAGTGGCTCAGCAGGTGCATCTTTTGATTATTGACAAACACTCATTGCTGTGCATTTGTTGGAAGCCTGCCTAGATTACATCCTGTATTACCTTGGCATTTGGGAGAGATGTGGTTCAGTCAGTTTTGACGTAGCAGTCAATATTTAACTTGTTCATAGATGCTGCTAGGCAATCAAGTGTACTGAAGCATCGCTTTCATAGCATTACAGTCCTCGATACTCTCCACCTCACAAAGGCCAATCTTTTCCATCTACGCTAAGTCAATGAGTGCACAATCATGCAATGAAATACATGTTGATTTGTGTACTGTGACTTTACAGAGGGATTCTGTAAGGCGCTGCTAGGCCACCATTCAGGAGCAAAGTACGATCCTCAGAGGGAAGTAGACTGTTTCATCAGGATGAGCACACAGCTCTGACATCACACACACCTTCCCCTCTAGCAGACATTTCAAATGTTACTGAGCATGGGGAAAGTGGGAACTAAGAAAGGAATAGCATTCAGCCTTAAAAGCAGAGACAAAATAATGCTGCAGGGAGGCATGAACAGCTATGGTGCTTTTCCCAAAACTCAGACATAAAATAAGTGCCATTGCAAAGTGTACTTGGGAGAAAAGACCCCTAACGTTGCTTGCAAGAAATATTTATAACACCCACAAACTACAGCATGAGGATAATCACTAACCTTGATGACCAATTTCACAAGGTTAACTTAATTAACCCTTAATTAACCCTTGCATCTCAGGCAGACATGTGTATTGTCCGGCCATCATTTTCATATAGGAAGTGCCTTTGTCTATGTTGCATGAAGTGGAACTAAAGGCAATTTACTATGATGAGACTGAGTAAGGCTTAATGGAATGGAGGAACCAGATTGGAGATAATGAGGAGGGGGGGTGAGGGAGTCATTTTGTACCCTTGAATGAAGGAGGGACTTGCATCACATCAATTAGTTGTTCAAAACATGAGATTTGGAGAGGGATAAATGCAAATATATTTACAATAGTGCAGATTATATACAGTGAATGAATGCCCATGCCACCAGAGTGCATTGAAAGCTTCTTAATTTTCGTAGCTCTACTGATATGTCTAGGTGCAGCCCTGACATCCGCAGCTGAGGTGCAGGCAGCCTGCTATGCCCTGTTGTCTGAGATAATTTTGGCAGGCGTCCCCTGGAGGCCCAAGGCCTGGGTGACCATGGCCTGCTAAAGGTCTCCTGCTCTGGAGCAGGTGCATCCTCCTCAGCTGGATCTGTTGGAATTGATGGGGTCACAGGCAGTGGGAATTTGGAGTGGCAGGTCACCCTTGGAGCATCCTGGCTGGCACTTTTCCTCCCTTTGGATGCCCAAGGGCCCCTCCCTGACTCCTTGAAGGGCACCTGAAGGAAGGTTGAGGTGCCCCATCCCCCTCTCATCTAGCACAGCTGGAATGCACCAGTGGCTAGAGTGATAGTGTGCAGGCCTGAGTGCAAATCCAGCAGAAACTGCTTGTCCTGGATCACCAAGGTGGCTTCAATCCTTCCCATGCACTGTCATGCCGGAGCCACAATATCAGACAGAGCGTGGACGCACTCCTCCATCCTTCATTCCAGTCTGGTGGTGGCCTCTGACAACTCTGCCTGATGTTCCCCCGCCTGTCTTTGCATCTCCAACATTTCTCTCAGGACCAAATGCAGAGGCTCATCGTCAGGCTTGGACTCCACAGGGCCCTGGTCTCCAACAGTCCTCAGAGTGTCAGAGACCTTGAATCTCACTGCCTCACTGTGAACCCAAGCCTACTCTAGAACTAGGACCCAACAAGGTGTGTCTCTCTGCGCTGGTGGAGTATGAGGTAAATGCAGTGATGGGTGCTCCTCAGATGCTTCCTCTGCCTCCTCATCTGAGATGCCTGGGGCCTGGTGCTGAGGTGCTTGCTTGTTGTCTTCCTCCATCTTTTCTTGTTGGTGGCTGCAATAGGGAGAATAAATAATTAGTGATCGACCAGGCAGACTCCAAACGTTCTGCCCCCAGTCATTGTCCCCATGTTGTTGATGTGTGCTTGATGGACCCTCACAGGCTTGTTCGGGAGGGGGGGGTGGGGGAAGAGGCTGATCTCACTTTCCAGACAGGAGTGATCTCTGTCTACGCCAGCGAGCTCTGCCACTTGCTTCTGGTGGGAGAAAAGTATCCTGTGCTCAGGGGTACCCACTCCAGCCTTTGCTCTCTCCTGTCAGTGGTGAGAGATAAAGACAGATGGATTGACAGTGAGCGCTATGGATGAAAGAGCATTTTAGAAGTTTGCATACCTGTTGTGTCTGGTGAGCCCTCCCCAGTTAAGGGGTTAAGGCGCTGTTTGTGTTGGATCCCACATGAGATGGTGATCAAGTGAGACTACAGCACTGCTGGTCATGTGTGACATTGATGTGGACTCTAACCCTTAGGCTGCCTGATGCCTTTATGAGAGAGAGAGTTTGGAGTGAGTAAAAGTTTCACTTACCCTGGCAGAGGGCATCAGAGGATGTTTGTGCCTTCTCTGACTAGTGCCCAGTATGCATGGCTGGCGCTGAAAAGGGCATGCCTGTGCCAACCTGAAACACTGCTGCAGGCGAGAAATCCATTCAAATGTTTTGAGGTTGTTAACCTTGCTGCTGAACTCTGTTCTTCTGAAGCTGGGTCTGTAGAGCACGTTAAAGGTAGACCCTTGTTGGACAGAATTTGAAAATTACACTAGAGTTACAGGGGAAATATTTAAAAGACATCACCCTAGGAAACTTGAGTGCAACTCCCCTTTGCCATTGAACAGGATAATTCTCTGGTACAACATTGGAATAGCTGATGTTGAGGGAATTTCGGGGTGCTGGGTTGGAGTAGCCGGGGCTTGGTGTGTGCAGGTTTCTAATGCCAGAGGTCCTCAATAAAGTGAAGCTGGATAAAGGTGTTGAGAGGCATTGTCACCTCAGTTTACTAAAACCAGACTCTCTAATCACAATTTTAAAAAATATTCGTTCATGGGATGTGGGCGCCGCTGGCAAGGCCAGCTTTTATTGCCCATCCCTAATTGCCCTTGTACAGCAGGCATTTTTAAGAGTCAGCCACATTGCTGTGGTCTGGAATCACATGTAGGCCAGAACAGGTAAGGTTGGCAGATTTCCTTCCCTAGAGGACATTAGTGAACCAGATGGGTTTTAACAACAATCGGTAATGGTTTTGTGGTCATCAGACTTTTAATTCCAGATTTTTATTGAATACAAGTTTCACTATCGACTGCAAGTCCCCAGACAATTATCCTGGGTCTCCGGAATACTGGTCCAGATGCAATGCTATTGCCTCCCCCAGAACAAAATAAACCCTGGTCCTTGGACCTATGAAAATTTTCTTCTTGACATTAGCTTCCATTGTCCATCCTAAATGTTGGATGCGGATCTCTTCAGCTGCAACCAAAAGTGCAGGCCATTCCCAAATTTAAGGTCTCATGCTTCATGGGGCAATCTATATAACTTGACTAAATTAATTGCCTTTTTGTTGGCACATTCACACAGCGTCATTTTTGTTTTCTCATTCAGTTATCAGTCTTGGGACTCAGGTGAAGATGTAAAGTTTTTTTTGTCCAAGGTCTTGTTTTAGTGTCATTTTTCTTTCTGTCTTTTTAATTAGCCAAGATAAAACATGTCCCTGTTGCACATAGGCTTGAAATGATCATATGCCCTTTACTACTCACTTTGCTGTAGAATGTTCCCAGGGAAGGAACCCTTTGCAAGGCAAGAGCTCGTATTGTTTTCATTCCAAGCCCCAAATGAACATATTCTATTTCTCTCGTGCTTCGATGTTATGCTCTTCAGGGCTGTGCATATTGTTAAAATTGCTCTATCTGCACACTCTTAACTTTTCTAATGTAATTCCCATCACAATCTTTACATTGAGGTGCTTCAGCATCATAAACTGACACTCACTGTAGCCACCAAAGATTCAAGATCGCAGCTAAAAGCATTTGCAAACAACACTCGTCAGATTTTCATGCAGGGTTTATACAAAGTTCATTAAAAAGGCTGAAAAAAATTTCATCTGCACATTCAAAACCTACAAACATTTAAGTCTCAGGAGAATAAGTTCCAAAACATTTGCTATTGTGGCTCTATTTTCAGCGCAATCTTAAATTTATGCCCTTTAGTTATTGACTCAACAAAAAGTGGAGTTAGCTTTTCCCATTTTGGCTTAACAAAAACCCTTCACATAATGCTTCACACCTCTGTCAAACCTCCTCTTATGGTTAAGAACTGTTCGAGTGAAAGGAGCCCGTGTTTAATCTGAAACAAAAACAAAAATAGCTGGAGAAACTCAGCAGGTCTGACAGCATCTGCGGAGAGGAACACAATTAACGTTTCAAGCCTGTATGACTCTGATGAAGAATCATACGGACTCGAAACGTTAACTGGGTTCCTCTCCGCAGCTGCTGTCAAACCTGCTGAGTTTTTCAAGCTATTTTTGTTTTTGTTTCAGATTTCCAGCATCCGCAGTATTTTGCTTTTATCCCAGTTTAATCTGTCTTGAGTAACTTGTGTATTCCTAGTGATGGCATTAACAGCCTTTGTGAGAGCATTACTTTTTATTGGAAGGCTGCACATCTATATTCCGACACCCCTCAGTTACTTAGCTCTGAAGGCGCAATGAGTCCAGCATGACTACGCAAGACCCAAAAAAGGTCCTTTTAGGCACAACAAATGACACATGGATTTAATTCAATGAGGTCTGAAGTCACCAAATCAATTACAATTTTATATTTGATCTTTTTCCCTGGAGACAGTTTACAGTCTCTGTGTGAAGCTATCCTCAAATCTTTTGAACAGTTATTCTTCCAATTTTTTCAGAAATTACTTTGTAAATATCTTCAGTTAGATATTACAGTCCAACTTTAGAATGTAAATGCTTCTCCCAGTAGGTAGTGTGGTCTCTTGTTTGCAAATCAGTCACGTTTGTTGTTCTCCCTTTACAAATCCTCAAACCCATTCTTGTGAGGTGACCTTTGATTATGCACCCGAAGGAGCTGATGGATTTTGCCTGATGATCTAGCATCATTCATTCTCTCCCTCTCATGAAGTGAAACAGGAAAATGCAGGCAGAATTAACTCCATAACAAGGTGCCCTGAGGCAGGAAATCTCAATCATGGAATTGTTACAGTGCAAAGGGCCCATCATTTGGCCCCATCATGTCTGCCCCCGCTCTCCGAATGAGCTGTTCAGTTAGCACCATTCTTCTGTCTTCACCCTGTAACCCAGCACATTCTCCCTTTTTAGATAACTGTCTAATTCCCCTTTGTATGCTTCAATTGAACCTGCCTCCAGCACATACTCTGGCAGTGCATTCCAGACCTTAACCTAATCTGTGCAGGCATGGCAATTTAAATATGGTGAATCGTCTCAATGCTGGTTTATAGAGGCACTTAACATTACTTTAGAAGGACTCCTGTAAAAAGGTTCGAACAAAATGTCTAACATAGATAACAAGCAATGAACCCTGCCTTGGGAGACTGGTCATGCTTACTCATTGCAAGGCATATGACTGAATCGCAAACTCTGATTTTTGAGAGATTCCGAAACTGACAACTCTCTCTCCCAAAAATTACTCTTCGAGTACCTAAAATCTTTGGTCCTGTATACAGAGAGTCAGAGACCAAGTGTAGTCTTTAGTTGAAGTGGAACTAGAGTCCAGGGCCAGAATCTTGTGACCTCGCAGGTGGTGAGGAAGGAGACAGACGTGACAATTTGGTGGGTTGGCGTAAGAACCGATACCAGGTGCCTTCCTGCCTCCTCTTGAGAAGGCAGAAAGGCCGATGGTCGGCCTTCCCACCCTGCCTCCATTTGAGGCCTTTATGTGGCCAATTAATGCAATCTTCCCAGCTCTAGGCGGCTCTGCCGACAGGCTACCTGCGCGACCGGTAAAACTATGTCGACGGCACGTCGGCTGGAGGTGAGGGGGAGGGGTGGGGGAGAAGTCCCTCAATCTGCACTAATCTGTGCATGATTGAGGTCACAGACATGGGGCAAGGGGGTGGCCGCTGACAGCCACCCCGCTGCCCTAGCTACCCACCTTGATGGCCCGCGACCCCCACCTCACGAGACCCTCACTCCCCCCAAGCAGCACTTAACTCAATCCTGGGACTCCGGAGTTGTTGTTCCAGCAGCAGCCACAGCCTTCTCTGTGTCACTGCCAAGTGCAAGAGCCTCCAGCCTCGGCAGCTGGGAGGTTGTCTTCCCAGGTCCTCAGTGTGAAGGAAGATTTGCCACTGTCCATTTAACTGCCTGATGGGCAGAAGATATGGTGGGTCATCCTCCTCGGAGTCAGTGCAGATGTCTCGCCGCTTTTTCAGGCAGCGGGCAAGACACCCGCCGAAAACGGAAGGCCCCCCCCCCCACCCCACCCCCAAGATAATAGATTTTGGAGTCAGCAGCAAAGCAACGAAGCTCACCGCTGACCTCAAAGCGTGCTGTCCACAAAGATCTAGTGATCTCTGTGGCATGGGTTTCACCTTTCTCAATGCCAATTTGAAACTAGTGCCAAGTCAAGGGGATCTTGAGGTGCTCAGCAACAGTTAATGTTATTAAGCAGGCAGCCAATCTCACTGAAGTATCCTCACAGAGAGCAAAAGATTAGGGCACACATTAGGAACTCAAATTTCATAATCAAACTTGAAATAATATTAAAAACTTCAATGTTTATATCATAGTGAAAAGATTCTACGTTCCACAAATATAAAATTAGTTTTCCAGGACATTAGGCAATTCGTCACCAGTCGATATGATTTAGTACACTGTTAAAAATCCAGTTGTTGAGGGTACTTTTAGCAAT
Source organism: Carcharodon carcharias (assembly GCF_017639515.1). Taxonomy (NCBI): domain Eukaryota; kingdom Metazoa; phylum Chordata; class Chondrichthyes; order Lamniformes; family Lamnidae; genus Carcharodon; species Carcharodon carcharias. The sequence continues at coordinate 13,138,099 of NC_054491.1, read as the reverse complement.
ATTAGAGCTTTAAAATGGGTAAGTTCAGTAATTTAAAGAAGATTGGAGTCTATGGGAAATTTACACACACACCCAGGGAATCTCTGCCTCTTACATTACAAATGCCAAGTCCAGGCCAATATTTGGACCACAGTGTGCAAATATAATTCAAGCCTGCATTTGGAAATCGGGCACGTCTGCCCAGTTTTTTGCTCCAGGGTCGGGTGCGCAGAGATGAGAGAATTCTCAGCTCCATGAACCAGGCCTTTAAAAATGGCTGACCGGATGTTGGATTTTTAGTCCAGGGTTTTGTGGGGGGCTGGGTGGGGGGCAGGCATTGGGCTGGATTAGAAGCCAGTGTGGCTAACCCAGGAAGAACTGAGGAGGGTGCCGGGTGCCAAGGCCTGACTCAGGCTCCCACACAAGTTTAAAAATAAAAATATGTAACATCTCTCCAGCCCTCAACCCTCCGCACACTCCCCATACCCCATTATGCCAACAAATGCCACCTCACACTTCCCCCACACCCCTGCGTGACCCTTTAAAGCTCCTATGCGAACCTATGCCCCCTACTCACCCTGATGCCAACTTAATGCCAGCCCATTTCCCCCAACCACCACCCTTTGCCCTTACATCTCTCATGCTAATTCACCACCAAAGGCAGTCCTCAGAATCCAAGTAGGGATGAAATAAAATAAAGTTCTACAAATTTAAGTTCTAAGTGTCTGTTGCAGAAAAAGCACTCATTCTTAAAACCCATTTACTACATTTACAGCCCCTCAAGTCTTATAACAACAAACATTTCATTCAAGTGCACAATCTATTACAACAACAAGCAATGGAATTTAAAGTTCCATATCAAAGAGTCTATAATCACTTGTAGCTGTCAATCAAACTGTGAAATAGCAGGCACCCTACTGTGATAATGAATGGTTAGAAGTCAGCCATGCTGCACTAATCCAGTGGTGGTAACTTTCAGGCTTATGTCAACACAGAGAAATAGCAGGCAATCGTTTTGCTTTAAACACTCCATACATTTTTTTCAAAGGTTAAAGGGGAAGACTTTTAAATATCTTTACAGATGGGCAGTTCCGTTTGACAGGTGCTTCTGACAGTTTTGGCAGTTGATTTTGACCTGTCGTTTGACAGTTCCAATGAGCTTGACAGTAATGAGTTAACGCACTCTTTACGCATATTTATGCCTAATTTTAACAATTCCAAAGGACACCTGACCTCCCCCAAAGATGCCCTGGAACCAAGTCCAAAGAGATACCTTATCTCTCCTAGGAGGCACCCTGGCTATCCAAACGAATCCACAAAGTTCGGACTAGCTCTTACCTGGCCTAATCTGCACATGTTGGGTTTCACACTCCTCGTCTATCAAAATCCTACTTCAGTGGAGGCAGCTGATGATGTAAATGGCCAACGAACTCCGTAAAGTGTGCATGCGCAAAATACATCCTGACCCCATTCCTGTCCTGCGAAAATGGGAAGTGCCATGTTAGGGGGACTTATGATTTTCAGCAATAATGGAGAGGCTCTCGGCCATGACAAAAATCTGGGCCGTTGACTTTGTTCTTACACCTCCACTATCGATAGCTACATCTTCACTTATAATGAAAATTACTTACACACACTTATAGTCTGGTTACTGCATTGGAGAAGGGTTTAATTGCAGCCTGACAATTTAGTTAGGCCGTCTCCCATTATAAACCTGGGTGTAGAAGTTGATAATGGAAAAGTTGGCAGGATGCGCAAGCAGACATAAGGTTTAATACATTCATAGATGAAGACAAGTTACTATCACAAAACACCTAGGAGTATAGGGGAAAAAAAAACATAGATTTGATGTTTGTTCACCAAATTGTTAAACACCATTTGCTCCATGTTAAATTGGCAAAAAGTAAATAATTTAACCAGTGCTGCAGTGACAAAAAGACACATGGCTACAATGGTCGCTACTTATCGTTCTCTCCACAATGGCAGTGTTGCTCCATTGTTTCTAGCAAAACCACAGAGACACGAAATGTAATACAACTGCAGCTGCTGCCACTGCAGAGTAAGCATTGTATGAATACACCAGGGAATTACATGAAAAATTAACTTGTGCACAACTGAGTTCTTTAAGTGACTTTTAGCAAAGAGGGGAAGACCTCCAAACACTGCGTGGCATATTAATCCCCAACACTAGAGGGGGAACTGAGAGCTTTTCTGTTGCAACAGAGAGCGAGATCGTGCAAAAACTGAGGAATCTGCCTGGAAATAAGCGCTTGCAGAGACAAACTTTAGTTTGCCATTGAGAAAAGAAAGCAAGGTAAAAGGAAGGTCAGGCACCACCTACTTATAATCCCAGTCATACTACAACATCCACCTTGATGTAATAGAATGTCCCAAAGTGCTTCACAGGGGCGCTTTATGAAGCAAAATTAGACACCAAGCCACATAAGGCAATATTAGGGCAGATGACCAAAAATGTCTTAAAGAATACAGGGTCTACAATGTTGAAAAGTTCACATTATATTTTACAATGTCTGGTTATTGGTTTTGACAAAACAGAATGCTGTCAGTCTATCCTCAAGAGGGAAATCTAATATATTTACCTGGATACATGAAAAGGAGAAATTTACAGCTTTTCTATTGCTTTGTAATGCTTTTAGCCTGCTCGTAAGATGGTTTGAAACGATTTTCAAAAATCTGAATTTTACGTGCTATTTAGAAACCTGCATCTCTCAACAAAGTCCTCAGTCTTCTCATTTCTCTTGTCTTTTGTCAGATATTTAGATCAGTCTTGAATTATGTTTAGTGCTTGAATAGCTCCCTTGTGCTTCAGCTACCACAACTGAACAGTACTCGAGGTGTGGTCGACCGCATTGTAGAATTTTCAATTTTATCTTGATTGAAAAGAACAGGAGGAGAATTGTATTCATTTTTCATACAAAAATTGTATTCAACTTTGAAGGCTTATTTAAAATGTGCAGAGGGACTGTACACCCCAAATTCAATCAAGTGTTGTTCCCCAATGTTGCTACTGCACAGCAGACAATTTATCACAGAGGAGAAAATTGGAGTATCTGGGCTTGTTGTTTGAAAGAGCACTGTATTTGTTAAATGCCCTTGGGAGCTCTGAATGCCTGCTTTGTTTGGGTTGGGGTGAGTTTCCAGTTGTGCTGGCACTATATCATCTGATCAGAGGTACACCTCAATTAAGAACAGTTAAACAGATGGTCCGCACCATATGGGAAGGGAAAAATGAAATCAAAATAATTCCATAAATTAGCACAGACACTAGCTTCCAGACATTGGAGAACAGACCACTGGGTTCTACTGTCTAATGAATTTGGCACTGGTAGAAAAGTAACTGTGTGGGTGCCCAGTGTAATTACTAACTTAAATCCCTATTTCAGCAAATTGCTTCCAATCTCTCACAGCTTTTCACATCTAGGTTTGTGTTCAGTTTCAGAAATGGCAAAGCTTTTTTGACGTGCTTACAATCTTTTCAGGCAGCCCATATTATAACCTGTTGATATCCTTGATGTACAGCAGCTTGCAAATTGATAAGCGAATCTTAGTTACTGGCACATCACACCGATAGAGAAAAAGAGCTGAGTCCCACATTTCCCACTGTTCAGATCCTCAAGAAAATAAATTAATGGGCTATAATGCAATTAAGCACCACGCCAAGCACACAGTACTTTACAGACCAGACCATAAATATCTGATTTGCAAAGAAACGGTAAGAAAAATTAACCTTTTAACTAAGTTCATAGAAAACGACAATACTCGAGGCTCTATGAAGCTGAAACCAGCAATGTGTGTAATCTTCCAATCAAGCCCCTATGCGTACAAGAGAATCTCATTCATAAACTCTTCACGTTGTGCCTGAAAATAGGATTCCATTATTGAACACTGGCCTTTCCATTCTTAGTAAAGGCTCTTGTAACATTAAATATTGAAACGGCAATTTCTGCCATATTGAGTCAGAAATGAGACTCCAAAAAGGAGGAAGGGAGCAACAAATTCCCTTGTGACACAGGAGCTCAAAGCTCAGCTTCTGAAGCAATTGTGTTTTATACAATGGATGTAAAAATCTTTCAGAACTGTATTATCTTTATGCTGTGCTATTTAGCACTGCTGAATCTCAAAAGGTGCTCACAGAAGTGCTCACTTGCACATGACATGGATCCAATTAAGGAAATGAAGTTCTGATGTCCACTCCCTCTGTTGCCTGAATTACAGCAGATTGTTTTGCTGATACATCTAGGGCAAAGGAAAATCTTGACATGGTTTATGTAGCTGCCTTTTTCCTGAGTGGAACAAAACTGGATCAACTATGATTTAGGCAACATTTTGTACCAAACCAAAAATATACAGGAGTTAGGTGGTTCAAACCAATTGGTACAACATAATTTAATGAAGTGTCAAAAAAATCTAGCAGGAATAACATGCACTTGAGTCTTGTCAGTGTGACAGTAACCGTTCTCAAAAAAAAACCTTCTTGGAATGTGGGCATCAGTCAGCATTTATTGGTCATCCCAAGTTACCCATGAAAAAGTGGAGGTGAGCCTTCTTGAACTGCTCCAGCGCATGTAATGAAAGCTGTTAGGTAGGGAGTTCCAGGACCTTAAACCAGCGACACTGTGACAGTGATATATGCTCAAGTCCACGTGGTATGTCACTTTGAGGTGAATCCTGCCCTTGTCCTTCTAGGTAGTGAAGGCTGATACGATTATCTAGTTCATCATTTGGAATATAAACTTTAATTCTTAAAACTAAAAATTAACTGCCAAAATGAGGTAAATGCAGTTAATGCAAGCTTGGTGACTATTACACTTAAAAGGTTGGGGCCATGTTGCCTTAAGAGGTTAACAGCTAGAGAGGTAAGGTAATTAAACTGCCTACCTTTAGAGATTGCCAGAAAGTCTCAAGAAATGCAGTTCAAAATGTCACCATGTTTGTTTGATTAAGTCAGAAGAGATAGAGCTGTAAAAGAACTGGAGACATGATGTCTCCTAAGCTTGCAGTAATGGCAGTCCAGAGGGATATTTTGGTTGGGTAGAACTAAGTTAGTTTAAAACATTCAGTGAACCCTGGAAGGTTGTAAAACCCATTTACTTCATCAGATCAAACAAGGAATTGTAAATGAAAGATAATTAATCAAAAGGTCAGTTTGAGGACAATCCAGAGTAGATTAGGTCGTTATGGGGATAGGTAGAGCTTGGGAAAGTTGTCTGGCTTCAATGATGTTTGCTGAGAGGGTTTTTAGTTGCAGTTTGGACCTCGTGTGTTTGGCAGCTCACTAAAAGAAGTTACCCAGAGTACATGACAGTTAGATAGACCTGTGCTGTAAGCAGAGTAAAGAACGAATGCCATAATTGACCATGTGCAATGTAGGCAGGGCTTAATCCCAGTCTGAATCTTTTGAAGGAACAGAAGCTGGAAGATTGTCTACTTCGCAGCTAGTGAGAGAATTTAAGGTGGGCCTCACATTGTCTTATTGCAAACAAATGTAATCAGCTGAATTACCTTCAAAGTATTGAAAAGTAACCAGGACAAGGGACTGAGGCATCCACGGCCAAGAGATGGTAAATCAAAGTTTCACCTCAGAATAACTGGAACGGAGGAGAATTTATTAAAAAGTAGTTTTGAGAGGACTGCAGCACACTTATGTGTGGCCCCTACCGAAGTAAATAAGTAAGAATTCTTGGGGGAAGTACGAAGTAAACCTGATGCATGACATATACAGTTGAAAGTTATAGTTTTAACTTGCTCATATTTGCTTTAATTTGTTCCATATACAATAAAGTTTGTGTTTTGTTTGAAAAGGTGAAATCTGTGGCATAGTTCTATTGGATTGAACAAGTCATTTGGGTTCCTCTTTAAATGTTAACAGTTCCTCTTCACTTCCCTGCCTGTTGGCTTTGTTCAGCACCTCTCTATGACAGTGGGGCAAAAACCAAATCAAAGCAACTACGAGTGGAGCCTGCTGGAGCTACATTGTGCTAACCTTAATCTTAACGCAGGAATATAGCAGGGGAATGGGACTGACTGGATTGCTCTACACAGAACTGACATGGAATTGACAGACCAAACGGCCTCCTTCTGTGCCACAATGTCTCTATGACTGGAAAGTAACCCCTTAAATCATACATTAATAGATTGTTCACATTGCCCCATTACTTCCAAGTCCAATTGATTTTTATAATCTAAATCTTGCGATTATTACTTCATTATAGGATGTCCACTTTCATGGTGCCACAGTGACATTACAGATGCATGATAACTCAGGAGCATTATAGCTTCTGCATTCTCCAAAATCACATACATCTAAAATACCTTGACAAATTAAATGACGACATTCAGCCATCAATGACTTAAGCAGATATGGCGCCAGAACAGTCACACCTCCCCAACCTTTAAATCCACTGGCTCACTGTTCGAGATTAAACTAGACCTTCTGTTACCTGAGCCCAGGCACCAGTTTACAGGTTGCACCATGTGGTTAGTACAGTTCCGAAGAAGAGAAAAAAAATATCCAGGGAAGTTGAAGTGAGACAGCTTAGATTATTCGATTATTTTTAATTAGACCACAACAAATCTTTGAAGTGAAACGGATTTGTGCTGGGAACTTTTCTGGATGTTGTACCTCTTAGCAAGCCGTAATATTTATAATAAAAATTGTGAAGCCATGCAATTTGAAACTCACTACTAAATGAGCAAAGTGTGCGGGAGATTGCAAAAGAACTAATCATTCTACAGCTTAATATTTTTAAGATTTGAACGTTGCCATGGTGACTAGTGCAAGAAACAAACAAGTACCTATTCCAGCTTCTACATTAATTAAAGCAGTTCCACCTGACACACTAAAACCTGCAGCCTCCAGCTCTCTGAAGGAATTATGATTTTATAGGCAGTTGGATTAAACTTCAGTACCAAAATAAATTAAATCACACTTTCTATTTGATGATTAAAACAACTGTTCCACTTCAAAAAGGTGGCAAATGCCTGAAAACAAATCCCCAACTGGAGAGGTACAGTCACAGTCTCATGAGTCATACAGATCAGGAAGGCTGTAGGCGATTTAATTCTGTGCTGAAATAGCTGTGATCTCACCCAAGGCAGCAGTAGGAGCTTTTTCACTGGCTGCAGGCATTAGAAAAAGGAAAATGTGACCCGAGATCTCCCTGCTGACGTGGACAGTGAGCCCCTACTTTAAACACTCATGCAGATGCCTGGTGAGGATAAATTTGGACTCAGCATCAAGGCCCACAGTTGTTCTCTTGGCAGAATACCATGAAACAGTGCTCCTAGTTCAGGGAGTAAAATTCTTCAGATGAGCAAGAGAAGGAAAAATGAAAAGAAGTCAGCAATAAATGAACTTGCAAGCTGGAACGTGCACATTTTAACAAATATTTCACAGAGAAAAGGATGAAAAAACCCTGTACACTTGAAAGAGGTTTGAACAATAAGCACAAATAGTAATTAAGCAAGAGGCTGGTCTGTCTTTTTGTCTACTAAATACATTTAGAATTTGCAACAATTAAATAACTTCACTCTCTAATTACTGTTTGAGGGAGCACTCTTTAATTAGAGCTTAAAGGGCATTTGTCTAGCATTCCAACACCATTTGCAAACATGCATTGTGAAAGTTATTCACATCGTAAATCATGTCAGCAACATGCAGCTGCCTCAAAAAAATGCTGACATAAGATGGGCTCCTCCAGCCTTTTTCGATCCACAAAGGTAATGACATCCACTCTAAAAAAAAAATTAGAAATATATCCCACTCTGCGACTGCTTTGCTGATGTGCAACACACAAGTGTTGTGAATATCTTGCTGCCACAACACAGAGGTCAAATCTGCAAGACAAGCTTTTAAAATCTCCTGCTCGTCTTTTGAAGGAATGCCAGAATCAAGCTTTGCCTGGAACACTGGCTAATTACCTGAACTTCACTTGTGCACTTTTGAAACCACAAGGCTTTAAGTTGTCTATCAATACTCCAGGCAGGTAGCAATAGTGATCGATCAGATCAGACTGCAATTTTTTTGCATACTGTTAAAATGCCAAGGGGATTGTAGATCAAGTAATCAAAGCAGACAGGAGAGGCGGGTGGAGGGGAAGAAATGAACAGAACCAACACTAGCAAGGGACTGTTTAAATATCTCAGTCTTCACTAAATCCTGTCTGCAAATGACATGAGTCATCATGCTAGACTACCAAAAAAGCTCAAGGATTTTTTCAAAAAAAGATGCTAGGAATTTGAAACAACAGAAAATGCCGGAAATATACTGCAGACCCACCAGCATCTGACAAGAGAGAATGGCTCTCTTTCTCTCTCTCTCTCGAACTGTTAAGCTATGCATGTATTTTTCAGATTTGCAATTTCCAGTTTTCCACTTTTAAATGCTGACAATTCCAAACTATCAGTTGCAAAACGTCCAGAATATATTAATTAAAAATAGATCTCACCTAATTACAAATAAGATATCCGGGCTGAAGGATTCTCTGCTTTTATGACTGTGTTCCACAGAATGATGGATATAGCAATTTAATCTCCGAATGGTAATACAGACCACTCACTAACACATCCAAATACCATATACTGTATGTGAAGTACATGTTTTTGATACAATTTGGCCCATTTAAGAATACTTTTCCAGGCTTTCTTGGCCAACAATCTTCTTCAGGGTCATATGGACTCAAAACGTTAACTCTGTTTCTCTCTCCACAGATGCTGTCATGTGTTCTCAGTTTTTCCAGCATTTTGTTTTTATTTCAAACTTCCAGCATCCGCAGTATTTTGCTTATATCTTAGTTATGAATGCAAACCTTGCCAGGTGGATTTTGACAAAAACATGGAGCCTAGTCTCATACGAACAGGCTAATCTGCTTCTTTGTAAAGATGGGCCTACTCTAAGCTCAACTGAATGGACTTACCTGTACATGGATACATCCTGTTTGGGCAAGATGCAATCAATCTACACGAGAACATAAGAAGTAGAAGCAGGGGTAGGAGTAGGCCAATTCAGCCCCTCGTGCCTGCTCCACCATTTAATAAGATCATGGCTGATCTGATGCATCCTCAACGCCATTTTCCTGCCTGTCCCCCTAACCCTTGACTCCCTTGTCAATCCAAAATTTGTCTTAACTCAGCCTTGAACATAATCAATGATCCAGCCTCCACTGCTCTCTGGGGAAGAGAATTCAAAAGCTTAGTGACCCTCAGGAGAAATTCCTCCTCATCTCTGTTTTAAATGGTGGATGACCCCTCATTTTGAAACCATGACCCCTTGTTCTAGATCCCCTATGAGGGGAAGCATCCTCTCAAAATCTCCCCTGTCAAGTACCCCTGCAATAGATCACACCTCATTCTTCTGAACTCCAATGATCAACCTTTCCTCGTATCTTCATTCTAGGAATCAGCCTCGTGAATCTTCTCTGAATTGCCTCCAATACGAGTATGTCCCTCCTTAAGTAAGGTGACCAAAACTGCACAGAGTGCTCTAGATGCAGTCTCACCAATGCCCTTTCCAGTTGTTGCAAGATGTCCCTACTTTTATATTCCATCCCCCTTGCAATAAAGGCCAACATTCCATTTGACTTCTTATTTACTTGCTAGACTTGCATGCTGTCTTATGATTCACATACACCACCAACCAGGTCCCCTTGTACCTCCGCATTCTTCATTCTCTCTCTCCATTTAAATAATACTCTGATTTTCTATTCTTCCTGCCAAAGTGAACAACCTCTCATTTTCCCACAATATACTCCATCATGGCCTGAATTTTACCTTTGGTGGGCGGCTGTGATTGACAGGCCCACCGCAGGTTAGGAAACCGGATTGGCCCGGCCACGACTTCACACTGGCTGGCCAATTAGGCCCCACCCAGCGTGAAACCCACCTGCCCAATGGTCGGGAAGGGCCGGTGGGTGGGGGGGGGGGGCTGCCGGCCAATGGCGACCCGGCGGTCGGTTTAAAAGCGGCACAAGGACGAGCATATTTGCAGCGTTCCGAACGCCGAAGGTATGGCCTCAAGTGCGGCTGGAGACGCCAGGCGGGAGGGCAGGTTGGGTGGGCACTCAGCCTCCTGGTTTTTGGACGAGTGCCTCGCGGTCCTCCCGGAGGAGGTGGCTGCCAGGAGGGACACCCCTGTCCCCAGAGATGCAAGGAGGAGACCACCACACCGAACAAAAAAAGCTTAGGAAGAGGCAGCGCGGGTCAGCAGTCACGATGTGGTGTGGCACACATGGCTGGATATCCAGCGGAGTGTGCAGGAGGATCTGGCGGAGATCCATGAGGATATGGGTGCCACGGTCTGCGTGTGGAGGAGTCCACGTGGTGCATAAGCACCGTGTCGACCCTTATGGCCGATCGCACTGCTTCCTCCATCGAGAGAGTGACGACTCTCATCCACTGTGGTCTGTGGAGCTCTGCCAAGAGCCTCTTCCTCCAGCGAGTCCCCCCTTACCAGTTTTAGATTGTGGAGAGTGCAGAATGCAATCACTATCAGTGACATCTGCTCTGGGGGTATCGTACTGCTCCCTGAGCGGTGCAGGCTTCAGAAGCGCATCTTCAGAAGACCTATGGTCCTCCCCATCACTTCCCTTGTGGAGGCATAACTCATATTGTAATGCCACTCTGCCTCTGTTCTTGGGTGGCAGAGAGGCAGCATAAGCCACCCTTTCAACGGATAGCCCTGGTCACCCAACAGCCATCCATCCAGTCAGGCTGGAGCACCGAAGAGCCTCGGCACCTTGGAGTGTCTCAGGATGTAAGCTACCAGGGTACCTTGCACAGACTTGCAGAATCTGCGTCCTGTGGTCACACACCATCTGGACGTTCATCGAGTGGAAACACCTCCTGTTGACCAAGGCACCCGGCTGACCCACTGGTGCCTTGATGGCCACATGTGTGCAGTCGATTGCACCCTGGATGTGGGGGAACCCAGCAATCGCTGCAAAGCCTCTGGCTCGCTCAGCCTGGCTGGCCTCGTCTATATGGAAATGAGAAAATGTCATTACTGCCTGAACAGAGCTTCTGTCACCAGCTAGACACAACTGTGGGCAGCTGATTGGGAGACTCCACAAAGATCCCCCACTGACCTCCTGGAAAGAGCCGGAGGCATAGAAGTTGAGGCCACTGTGACCTTCAGAGCCACTGGCATGGAGTGTCCACCCACACAGTTGGAGGTGATCTCAGGTCCAATCCTCTGACAAATGGAGGTGATAGTCACACTTGAGAGGTGGAGCCTCCTCCAGTATTGCACCTCAGACATATTGGAGTTAGCTGCACCGCCACCTGTAAACCCCGGCAGCATGATCTTGTCTTCTGCAGCCCTTTCCGCCTTGGACTTCCTGCTAGCCCTGCGCCTATGCCTATCCTCCCACAGGTCGCTCCCCTGGGAGCTGCACTGGGACTCCTGGCCTCCTCTCCCTTCTACCCCTCTCTTCCTTTTCAGAGGACATGCCACCAGCGGAAACCACAAACCCCATCACCAGGGTAACAGAAGGCTGTCTGATACCCAGAAGAGTCCACATGGTCAAAGTCCTCCAGGGGCATTGGAGACACCAATGGGTCCTGAAACGAAGTCTGGAAATGCTAAGAGTCAAACTAAGAACAGAGATGAAGCTGTCAAGTTCAAATAAGCAACCAGCAGCAAACTATCTCCTGAACTCCTCACTACTGGCTGCTGACCCTTTTTATCCCGCTCTTGGATGAGGTTTACAAAATGTGGGCTGCCCGCCTGCCCGTTTTGCCTGGGCAACGAGCGTGAAATCGCACGGGCAACACAAAATCGGGTTAAATTGAGTTTTTAACGGCCTTGTGTGGCCTCTTAATTGATGGCGGGCGCAGCTCCGACACCTGCGTGTGCCCACCGACCTGAAGATCGTGTGTGTGTTTGGGTGTGTGTGTGTGTGTGTGTGTGTGTGTGTGTGGGGTGAGGTCAGGACGCTAGCCCCACATCCTCTCGCACTATTTTACACCTATGAGATGTAAAATTCTGCCCCATCTGCCAATTTTTTTTGCCCACTCACTTAACCTACCTATACCCTTTGCAGACTCTTGCTCTCCTCCTCACAACTTGCTTTCCTACCTAAAATAACAAGGATGAGAAAAGGCCATGTGGCCCATCAAAATTTGTCTCTGCAGCACCTTTCCATTCTACCATCAATCCTTATTCAGAAGGTCAAGTCATATCTTTGCCTGTACTGAGACATCCGGCAGATTGTTCCAAACACCAACACCGAGTCAACAGGTTTAAAACCGTTTCTTGCCCTTTAAATCCATAGCCTTTGGTACAACTCTCACACCACAATTCCAGTAATATTTTGGGTCTCCTGTATCTAGATGTACTGATCAATGAAATCCCAGTCTTAAATTCTAAAGAATAGAAAGGAAGGGGATAAACTTCTCTCACCTTTCCTCATAGCTCATTCCATTCACGCTTGACTCTTCTCAGCACCTTCACTCGTGCCTGTGGGGAGGCAGTAACATAGTGGTATCATACTGGGTGAGTATTCCAGAGACCCAGGGAAATGCTCTGGGGACCTGGGTTCAAATCCCACTACGGCAGATGATGAAATTTGAATTCAATAAACCTCTAGAGAAGTGGATTCAATATGACGACCACAAAACCATTGGTCCATTGTCTAAGAACCCATCTGGTTCACTAATGTCCTGTAAGAAAGGAAACCTGGTCTGGCCTACATATAACTCCAGATTCTCAGCAATGTGGTTGATTCTTAAATGCCCTCTGAACAAGGGCAATTGGGGATGGACAATAAATGCCAGCATCCCATGAATGAATTTAAAAAATGCAATTTGTTGTATGGTGACCAGAATTGAACCCATCTCTTCAAGATGGCCTGAATATAACCTTCAGAAACTTCTACTGCTCTGGCTAAATGTCCTAGCATTTAAAAACATATTTCCTACCATATGCAGGCATCTAAAGTGCTAAATCAATCACTGCCCCCAGGTAACTTCCTTAGTCTCCGTCTGCCAAACTAATCCCATTCTGTTTACAATGATTCTTCCAACTAAAACGCTATGTTTAAACTTGCCACTAATATACACAATCTTATACTGTATCCTCCTTATACCCCACTCCTTATTTTGGTGGCAGCAAAAACAGACACATTTGATTTTGATACTTAAGTCATTAGCATATATGAAAACGTGTAAACACTTGGTTTCCTCTGGAGGTCCCATGATCACATGCCCACCTTCAACCGATTCGATTTACTCAGCAAGATAATCAAGATACGGCTGAGTGCACTGGATACAGCAAAGGTTATGGGCATCGACAACATCCCGGAAGTGAAGACTCGTGCTCCAGAACTAGGTGCACCCCTAGGCAAGGGGTTCCAGCACAGTTACAACGCTGGCATTACCCGACAAAATGGAAAATCGTCCAGCTGAGTCTTGTCCACAAAATGCTGAATAAATTCAATTCAACTAAATATCACCATGTCAGTCCACTCTCCATCATCAGCAAAGTGATGGAAGGTGCTGTGTTCTCAAACGGCACTTGCTCAGTAAACACCTGTTCACCAATGCTCAGTTTGGTTTCACCAATTGAGAAATAGGAAGGGGTCACCAGAGCTAACAGCAGGCGTGTGGGAAGAACAACACTGATGTAATTCATTAGAAATCAGGATACAACTTAGTGAGTGCATCTATGTTTAAATTAATGGGAGAAGATTTTACTCCAGGTCAATCTCAGATATTAAAACCTCTAATTGTTTTTCATATGTCTGAGCTTAACACCACAGTTGCCCAAATGGGACATCAACCTGCTCTCATCAGGGCTTACGACAGCTTGACCAGGCCGCTAAGAGTTGAGGTATGGTTACCTTTGGATGTCTCATCACCAAGTTCACAGCACAAGACAACAGTTGTGCAGTATTCACAGAGACTTGATCATTTTTTTCACTATGAAGGCAATTTTTCACTCCATACCACCTTGCAAACTTGAAATACTTGTCCATGCAGAATTTGCTGAGCTCCTCTTCTTCCAAAGGTACCAATACGGGCTGGTGTACAATTCCACATTGCAGCCCTTGGGTACCTTGTCCGAAGAAAACATGTGCATGAGAATTTAGTAGCAGGTCATTCAGCTGTGGGGAGGTTATCAGAGTGGAGACCTTGCTTTTCCTTGAACAGCATCTACCTACAAACACTTTCCAGCAGGGTATTGGAGGCCAATCATCCTGGCTCACATCAACCGCAGAGGGGATGAGTTACATCAGTACAGCGCGAGAAGCAAATTCTGAATCTGCCAATCTAGCTCACTATCACACCAGACCTTGCAAATGTATCACTGAAATCTCTGAACTGAGACGGATGAAAAGTCTATTCACCTAGAATAAAAAGCTGCCTTTGTGATGAAGAACAAACACGAGACTTCATACTTTATTAATTATTAATGTCTGCTTTATATCTGGAAGTATCTTCTAGCTTTGTAGATTTATGTTCTAAAACAGGCGAACGACAGCAGGAGCTTTTACTTACCTCAAATCAGATGGCGAACATACAAGCAACCACACCTATGGAAAACAAGTGAAGCCTTCAAATTATTGTGTTACTGAACCAGTTAACCCACTGTGGCCTTTCAAAATGGCTTTTTTGAATACAGAAGTCATTAACAGTGAGCAAATTTGCTTATTTGCAGCTAGCCACATATGGTTTTGTAAAAACAGCACAAATAAAATAGTCATATCACAGACCTCTAGGAATTAGGGCTCATTAATAAAGGACAACTCGTTAGTTCATCACACTGTGTTTCCACAACTCTGGCTGGCAGGAAGAATGTGGTTGCACTGCACAGCTGCACGGGATTTCATTTTAAGTACTTGCCAAATGCCAAACTGCATAAAACTAACAAACATTAGCAATTGGCAACATGTCTGGGCACAAGCTGATATCTGGATTGTGCCAGTCACAGTATTCACGTTGGCGCACTGTTACCAGAAAGCCAAGTTCAACCAATCTGATTTGGTGCAGTGCCAAATCTTCTGAATGCAAGCTTTCAAAGTCTTCCCCACAGTGAAGTTCACTGAACTTCTGTACTTGCAGCTGAACATGTATGAAATGAAGCATGTATAGCCAGTGTCCATTGTTCTCCGATTCAATGAAGTCTGGACTCCTGACTGTTTTTGAAGATCATCAGGCCCCAAACAAGCTGTTTAGTTAAGACCTAGGAGACTCCAGTGTGCAGTTGAAGAAGAAAAAAAGTTAACTTATACTTAAGAGACAACTTTCATTACTCCACCGGTTTGCTTTTTGCAACCAAATGAATATAACAGAGTGCATCAAGTGTTTTGCAGCCTGTGAGTATTATGCATAGTTCAGAGAAAACTGATAATGTGATAGGGATGAACTGTGTCTCACTCCAACTAAGTATGCCCATCATATTACTCAGCCAAATCCACTTTCCACACATTCCATCCTTTTCTCCAAGTGATCCTCCTGAATTATTGACAAATCATAAAGCTTCTGCTTCATCCACTGGGATCTGGATTGAGAATGGTCAATTTTATTTCATTCAGTCCTCTCTCAACAGCCACCAGAGGAAGGGCATTTCATTCCGTCTGTCGAAGCTGCATTTAAATTCATTTCCCAGTACGTGAAAATGGCTAACACACATTGACATCAATAGCCCCTAAACAATCACGTTTTGCACCAACTGTATTTTATGGGCCAATAGAAACTAGAACATTTATGCTTTCACCTGAACCTTTTCTTGTTTCCAAAGATGTATAAACCAAAGCCAAGACTATAAACCTTATAAAATGCAGTGCTGCACAATGTTTCAGTTGCCATATCGGATAAGTATAGAAAGTTGGATATAAAGGACAGTCAGACTACAGTATCTACGCTCAGTTCCCTAACCACATTGCACAAATTGCTCCATTACAACAGTGACTTGACCTCAAAAGTACATCATAGAAAACACAGAAAACAGGAGCAGGAGTAGGCCATTCCACCATTCATTCTGGTCATCCAATTCAATAGCCTGTTTCCGCTTTCTCCCCATATCCTTTGATCCCTTTTGCCCCAAGAGCTATATCTAACTCCTTCTTAAAAACGTACAATGTTTTGGCTTCAACTATTATCACTGGCTGCAAAGCCCTTTGAGACATACTGTGGTCGTGAAAATGGCTACATAAGTGCAAGTCTTTCCTACTCAATTCTACTCTGGCAGTAAGCAATGACACAGTGAGACTATTTTATATTCAAAAGTGCGTTTTGAAATCTAGGTAAAGACTGTCTGCCAGTATGCATTATAACGTGTTGAATACTACAGTAAGAAATGACATATCATTAAACATCATTGCCAGCCTAGACAGAAGACAGGTAATCTGCTCTCAGATTTTCACTGCTCTACAAGAAATTTGAAAATGCAATTAGGATTTTTTTTTGCCAGTTTGTGTAAGATTAGGCAGTTTCAAAATGCCAAGTACTGAGAAACTCAGTTTAAGCCCTGGCCACTTGGAAAAATTAAGGCAGTGCACATAAAACATACGCTGTAAAAATACTTGGTCTAGAAACAGCTCAGCATTCAAAGAACCACTAAATGTTTTGTCACCGATTACCCAGTTCACACAGCACAACTTGAGCAATGAATCAAGCTGGAGACCAGCACTTAAGTGACATGGGGGTAAAGAACATAGCAGTACCAATTTATAGCTATAGATTACACACCCCTTTTCATGATTAACTTAATTTGGCCAAATGCGGTGCCACTGTTGTTGATCCAACTTGTCCAATTCAAAGCAGACATAGCAGTTACCATGAAGACAGGGTAATTAGAGTGGCAGGAAGCTTGTGTGGAGTGTAAACCCCAGTAAGGTAAGGCCATTGGACAAAATGGCTTGTTTAGGGTGCTGTAGATTCTATACATCACCTCCCCTACTAACCACCAGCCCTCCAGTTATTTTCTAAAATTTGCTCAAGCTCCAACTTTTGGGGCCTACAATATCCAACTTAAGTTAGTTAAATTAGCGGTGCAAGTTACATTCAGGCCATTGCAAAGGAGGGCAGGAGCAGGCAGCTGCTGAACAATGTCTTCCCTCCTATCTGTGAAACCAGCTGCGCTAACAGGGCAGTATCATTCCCTCTAGATATCGCCTTGACCCAGAATTCAGCTTGGAGCAGAAATGATGCATAACTTTTACGATGGTCCTTTATCAAAGGATGATGATGGTAGGATTGGTCAATAGGGCAACTGCTGTCAGAATGCAATTCCTCTCATTAGGGGATGCTTGCCTTTGCCAAATAAAGGTGTTCTTGGAAGGCTTCCAATGATTACACATCCTATATTCAGTGCATAATTTATCAAGCTTGGCTAGAATGGTTCTGGATTCGGTGGCCTTATACTTCCCTATGCATTGCCTTCTGCCAGTTCCTGATGGAAAAAAATCTAATGACAAAACCCATTTACTCTTCCCCATTTCAGTATGCATTAGTGACAGACTAAAGGAAAGCTGTGCAATGAACCTTTGAGATTCAGTCTGCAGACTTCACTAATTGATGATGGGGATCGTAAAAATATCTTTAAAAGTTGACAATGTCAAAACAAATGCCTTCACAGCACGAGTCCTGCTACAAAATCTGACTTTTACAGTGTATTTCCCACTACACAGTTAAATGGTAGCAAAACCCAACCAGCAGCATTTTGAGAACGTGTTTATTCAAGGTGTTTAAAAAGGTATCGCTTTGTCTTCTGCATCCTCTCTCAAGCCAACTCACAGCTCCACAAGCAAATAGCTTGGCCATGGGTTGAATGCTGCCTATTCTGTATTTGGATCCACCAAGAACCGCCTTCAATAGAAAAAGGAATGATTTGAGTTTTCAGTGGGAAATTTAGCTGAATCACCCTTGAAGATAATTCTCCTGTAGCATTCCATCAAAGTTCATACATTATTAACCTAAGGCTGTACAGTTCTTCACTGACATTCATTTTGTTTACAATTCTCCACATTCAACCCTTCTAAGCTGTTCCGTGACCGACAACACAGGCTAACATCACATTTTGCATCGACCCGCTTCCAGAAGTTACTGACTCATACGTGCAATTTAAAGGATTAGAAAGAAATTATATAAACCCAAGATGTACGCAGCTCACAGAAAGAATCCCGAATTAAAATTCTGGTACAGTGACCCACCATTACTTCAGATCAATATGTCCTTTCAGACCTAAGTAGTTCCTGGCATTTGAACCTAGTGATTTTATTTATCTGCAAAATTGCAAAATCCATTTTGTATTGTCACTGAACAGTCATTAAAAGGAGGCGCCAAATGTTGCAGCTGGAGTAACACAATGGGGTTTTAGCACATTTCGTTGTCTACGCTCCATCTGGTCTTCAGCACACAGCAATGCCATGCATAACCAAACAGAAGCAACTGAACAAAACAAGACGTTGTTGGGGGGAGGTGGGGGGTGTGGTTTGTCATCAACTTAATCCATATAGAGCATTCTAATCAATATCCAATTAAGTAATTTGGAAAATTACTTCATGCAAGTGTTGACAAATAAATATGCATTCTTCATTACTGGGTATTTGGCAGAATCCCTAGAACATCATTAGACGAAATGCTGAATTAGGATGCAGCAAGACTTGAAGCATCAATTTAGTTTGTTTGTGCCACTGCGCCCATAATTGCTTTCTGATATGCTGGGAACTCAGGCAGAGTGAAAACTTTGGACAACTCCGGCACCAAATTTGTTGGCCCAAATCTTGCTAGATTGGGGAATCTCAGTGTGCGTAAGACTTTTTTTTCCTGTGCCCATTGCCTTGAACACGATTTGTTTTGCAACTTGCTGGAAGTGCGAGCTGATAATGGCACGGCAAGGGCAAAGCGGCAACTGGGGCCTCAGTGAGCAGCAAGACCAAGAGTCTTCCTCCTTAACAAATACGATTGGAGAATTGAGAAAGAAATGGGAAAAACAGGGGGAATGCGTTAGAATAAAATCGGGACAGAAAAAAAGGGAAATCAAGATTGGATTAAGATACTTAGTGCATTTAATTGTCTTTCTCCATACTTGTGTTCATTCAGTTGAGAATTAGCCTTGTGAATTTAAAAAAAAAATGAATTGGCTATATTTAAAATGGAACTAAAATGGTTAAGATTATATTTGAAAGTCTAGGAAATCAAAGTCTGTCAATACACCTAACCAAAACAAATATCCTAAATGGCCAATCAGAAAAATACCACCTCCTGCAGAATACTCAAGCTTTAACTTCATTCCACTTCCAATGCACCAGTCAGTGTGAAGCAGCCGCCTTGTTGAATCACTGTCACAATCATTTATCTTGACACTAAATCCATTTTCATCACAATCTTCCACAACCCCACTTAAAACTCTGATCCTTTCTCAGTGAGGAAAACGAATGCCATGGTTGAAAAGATTTTTGCTTTTAAAAAAAAAATCTCCAGTTGACCAATGAAGTAATGATCTGTTGTTGATCATGACAGGGCAGAAACACAACAGGAAAAAAAGACTGGCTTGAATTGATTCCCAAAATCTCATGCATACAGCCTACAGAATACATCTCAACATATGTTCCAAATCCATGGAGTGTTTTGTATGCAGCACACTTACAGAACATCGACCAGTTTTCATTACTCTTGAGTGAAGTACTCGCAAGAGTCCAAGCCATTTTTGTAAGGTGTAAATAGCTGATTTGGTAGCTTGGTTGGAACAAAAGGGGGTAGTGCGTCACGAGTGTGGATCCTTGGAGCATGCAGAGTGCGTTGGTATAATTGTGAACCATTTTGCTGTGGGGAGAGGAAAGCGAGGGCAAGGGTTTTCACCAAGCAAAAAAATTCAAGAGAGAAGGGAAAGAAAGAATGAACGGAAAGGAGATGAGTGACTTCACAGAAAAAAGGGAAAAAATATTTGGAGTCAGCTCCCTTCAGAGCAAAACAATAGCTTTAAAATAACTAAAAGCTCAAGAGCTTAAAAATGAGCAAGGTTTTAGGCTAAGCTATAACTTCTTTGCTCTATTTTAGTTAATCAAGTCCCATCAGGTCTTTCTCAAACTTTTGAGTCTTTTCTCTGTTTTCACCTGCATCTTTCACTTCCTGCTATTAAACCACTTAAATTGTTTCTTTGACAGCTTCACAAATTTCACATGTCTGAACCAATACAGTCTTTCCTCCACAACAGAGGTCACATGACAGTTTAGCTCCATTTCAAATGGTTTAGCACTTACTCAAGTTTCCTCGGAAGCTTTCCATCAACCCTCACATCTTATTTCTTTGTTAGCCAAGTTTAATCCATACGCAGCTGGAGATTTGCCTCAGCTTCAAACAGCCTCAATATTCATTGCATAATTTCAAAAGACATGTTTTCAAAGCTGCTTCCTGCTTCAAAATTCTGGCATACTTTCTATTGTTCATGACATCTTCTGCTTAGCAATGACCAATTGTATACAAAAGCACCCATCTTAGTCCCCAGGCACACATGTGCTTTTCTATTGACAAACAAAATATTCAAGGTCAAAATCTCCTTGAAGAGAATATCCATAGGCAAGTCAGTCTCTATTCATATACAAGAAAGAGCTAGGATGCAACTACTTTCTTCTACTCAATGACATTCAGATGTTTCTCATCACTTTGAAACTGGACTGTTTCTTGCTAATCACTGCTACAATCGGCCTCCCTGTTTCACCAAAGCAGTTATCTTACATATGCTAAGATTTTTCAGATGTCAGTATCTTAAAAGCTGCACCATGATTAAAACTTAGAGACCTCCTTGACGATCAAAAGCAGAATAACAGGTTACAGAAAATAAATCTGATGAGGATAGAACTAGAACATGCCAACTTATGTGTGTGGCTATTCTTCATATTGATAATTTTAGTGTGCATTAGTGTTCTATGCCTTCAAGAGTATATTTTGCATTGACTGTACCATGTGTGTCCAAGGCTTCCCTCATTTTTCAAGTTGCATTTGCTCAATAAGCAGTATATAATTGTAGATGCCATCAAGAAGAAGCATTGCTTAATTTTTATGTCTAAGTGTTAAGCGCAACTAATAATATTCAATTTGATTTACTGATCTCATATACAAAAGTACAAGTGAGGAAAGCTTAAAAACCAGAAATTTATGCCTTTCAAAATTCTACATTTGTTGGATCAAGGAGAAAAAAAACTTAAGCAAGGGAATACTCTGCTTCCTTGATGACTTAATTGCGTTCGAGAACAATATATGTACACTGATGTAAGATGTATAAAGTGCCACCGGCTATATTTAGCATGTAATAATTGAAAGCTACTACAGTTGAGGTATTGGGCCAGATCTTGCATGAAAAATAATGTGTTAATGATGCATGGCATTATTAATGCTCAAATTGGCCAGCATAGTTTAAGACATGGCATGAGTTGTGAATCTCTGGAATATGCTGGGCAATTTATGTCGCTGTGCCATTCGCTTTGCAAAAATGGCAATTTGTCTTTAGCAACCCCCCACCCCCACCAATTATTTTAAGAACGTGCTGGATTTGCATATTAATGGCCCATTAAATTCGTCACAGAAAGTTAGTGCTGGAACTTTACAACTTTTCAACAGTGTGATAAATGTTCATGCAATGCCAAATGAACCCACCAGGCTCAGAAAGGAAACTATTTAAACTGTTCATTCACTTTCCTGCCTGTAATAAATTGTTTTGAGATTTAACCAAATGTCAAATTTCATTTTTTAAAAATCTTTTTTCTCTTCTCTCTTAAACCAGTCTTTTGTTCCCTCTCTATCTGCCTCTAATTTGACTTGAATTCATCCACCCGCTTCTCAGTTCCTTTTTCAATCCTCAAGTCTCATAAGATATGCTGTTTGTCCCATCATTCACCAAAGGCCCAAATGCCCAGTTACCCTTGCCGTGTAGTTATCAGCTGAAATTCAAGCTGAATTTTAAAATCAGTGAAAAAATTTCAAGCTGAAGAGTGCAAAATATCTCAACAGCACCCATGAAATGCCTTGCTACAGTAAGATCCATCACGGTAATTTAAAATAAGTACAACAAAGGAAACTTCTGCCCTGTCTAAATGATCACATTTGAATTGATAAACAACATTCTCCTCTACTGTGATGGATGCATTTCTGAAGTCAATTAGTCAAAGGTTAAAGAAACGTTCACATCTCAAATGATTTGCTCTAAAAGCAAATTTCAGTATAATGGACTGAATTACACACAAGACTAGAAGGCTTTATGATTCTCTAAGAGTATGATGAACTGTCATCAGAACACCTCAGCACACGACTTATGGATATATCATACACTTAATCTGCCATTCTTTGCATATTTTGAGTCTTCAGAACTCGATTTATACTTGGAGCAGATGTTCAGGTAACAGCTAGGTTCAATTAGGTTGTGCTTCTGCTAATCAACCCCAGATCTGAACAATTTATGGACAAACCAAGTGCAAGTCCTGCCTCGCTCCAAAAATAATTTTTCCCTACCTATACTCCTGTTAGATACTTTGCACTACCTTCCCTTTGAAAAAATCTTCCCAAAAATTAATTCCTCTTGCCTCAGGCATTTGCTGCTATCTGGAGCTCATCCAAACTACTGCTGGACTATCAAAACTATAGAGCAGAAGTTTCAAAACTTGAGCATATGCAAAATCAACACGAGTGAGAAAAGTTGCAAAGATTTCCAGCTGTGTGGAACCTCAAAGAAGGAAGTATCATGCGAGTCGAAGTAGAATTTACCTCCAAACCACCTCATCCAAACCCCAACAGGATAGCAATACAGTGAGAACTAAACTCTTCAACTGTATGAATGAAATCCTAGTATGTTTTCCATACTATCTATTGTAACAGACAATGTGATATGGAACATCCCCATTTTACCCACTGTTTCCAAAATTCACATGCCCCATAAAATTTATAACTGCCTTACACAGCGCAGAGTACAGAACTAGGGAACCCAAACTCGTAAGAGGACGGCCAATTTGGACTGAGATGAGGAGGAATTTCTTCACTCAGAGGGTTGTGAATCTTTGGAATTCTCCACCCTAGGGGGATGTGGACTCTCAATCATCAAATATATTCAGGGTAATATTTGTACTTTAAGGGAATCAAGGGCTATGGGTTCAAGAGGGAAAGGAGTGAAGGTTGAGGATCAGCTACGATCTTATTTCATGGCAGAGTAGACTCGAGGTTTGTATGTCCTACTCCCATTTGTTACTTTCCTAAATGTATTAATAACAGCTCCTGCAGTGCTCAACTGGTTAAGTGTTAGGCCACTATGAAGCAGAAGATCCAAGGTTCACTCTTCATTAACTAACTTCTGTAGAATTTGGTTGGAGTGCTACAAATGGCCCTGTTATTCTTGGACTGGTGAAGAATAAATATCTGCCAATGCTCCTGCCCAAGACCCTCTGACCTATGCATTCCTCCAGGTCTGTGCATCACCATTTTGCATTGCTCCGCCACCGGTGGCAGTGCTTTCAGCTATCTCGGTGCGAAGATCTGGAACACCCTCTAAACAGCTCGGAGCCCTCCCTCCACCTTTGAGACGTTTCATAAGACCTATTTCTTTCACCAACCTTCTAGCCATCAGTCCTAAAATCTTATGCAGCTCGGTGTCAAATTTGGTTCCATAACACGGTGAAGCAACTCGGGATGGTTTACTGCGCTATATAAATGCAGGTTATTATTGTTGCTGATAACTAACCAGAGATCCTTTTTTCGGAAGTTTCTTTGGGTGGACGTTAGCTGCTCATGTTTTACTGCTGCTGACTGCCTGCTGTTGCCTCAATTAGGCCTTAAGTGTAACTGCCCCAATTGGAATGCCCCTGTTTGTGAGTAACCTGTGAACACTCATTACTACAATGTGTTTAAGATACTGATAAGCAACGAGCATAAGTGAAACTAGCCTGGCAAGGAATCGACAGCTTTAGCAGAGCAGGGCAGAAAGTTGGATGGAAAATAAGGAGGAAGAACAACATATTAACAAAAATAATGTTTCTTTTACCAGCTCAGTTTTACACGTTTATATGAAAATAAAGACACACCAGCCTATTTTACTGTTAACATTGAAAATTGAAACAGATTCAGTTTTGTCTTCGCCATGTTTTCCAATGCATCAATCCCACAAACATCAACACTTTGAAGTCAACCAATAGATCCGCATACACACTTCAAAACTATCAAGCCTTACCCTTAATGGTGCAGCTCAGAGAAAGCCCTGGTGTTTGAAAGGAAGCATTTTGAAATCACTTACTATCCCATACATGCTTGACGCATGAAAATGTCACCCGCCATGCTTACACAGAAGAAGCAGTTTATTGCACAGTAACCAATCAGAATTAACACTGCAGAAGCAATGGAGCAAATTTTTGCACGTTAGCCCAGGTTTCCATTTTATTTTTAATGTCACAAATGGCAGGCACCAAGTTCCAGGGCTGTCGCTGAACTGAGCAACTCAATCTGTGGCTGCTTAATGAACATCAGCAGAAAATAGTCATTGGGCTGAATTTTAAGTATCTCACAGTGGGTTTGGGGGCACGTAAAATAGGAGTGGGGGGGCACACAGGTAAAATGGGGTGGGCACCCATTGCACCACTTTTCACCCACCCCCCACCCCTCCCGGTACTTTTCCCTCACCCCCACCCACTCACCCACCCCGAGTTCACCCTGCATAATATGGGTGGGAGGGACATGGGGGGGATGCTGGCATGCACCGAAATTGGCAGTCGATATTTAAATTTACGATTAATGGTCAATTAGGCTTGTTTCAAGCCAATTGACTCTGGTAATACACTGCACACACCATAAGACCCTTTGGCCTGGACAGCCAGGTAGGAGCGGGAAGCCCAATTTTTCAACTCAAGTTGTCAAAGGGCGACAAGGAAAGGATTGGGGGGGGGGGGGCGGGGTTATCGCTCTCCAGGGAGAGTCCCTTTTAGGTTGAACACCCCCTTCCTTCCTACCTGCTCCCTCCCTTAAACACACACTTTCCCCCAACCCCCACCCCCATCCCCCACTGCCCCTTTACCTAACCTACCCAAACCCTACTGGCCCAAGACCTCGGACTTACCTGCTTTGGGGATCCAAGCCCTTGGGGCCTTTTCTTCACCAGCAGCCCCAGCAGCAGCTGGCACTGCCAGGACTCACGTAGCTGCCAGCAAATTGGATTGGCCGGCAGCTCGGGGGGGGGGGGGGGGGGGGGGGGGGGGGGGGGGGCTTACACCCCTCATCCCACTCAGCCCTTGTTAATTAGACCCGCAACACTTCATTGCTGTGTGGGTCAGTGTGCAGCAGGTCAGCTCCACGCCAACGTGTGTGTGTGTGTGTTTGGCAGGGGGGGTGGGATATGTGCTGAACCCCACCCAAATATTATTCAGCCCATTGAGATAGAGCCTTGAACTTGCCAGGCATTCAATCGCCTCCCCAAGGCCAAATTTTCTTCTCGCTCGAAGATGTTGTTCCAGGTCGTTCCCCAGTACCTCGTGTAAGCAGCAATTTATCAGGTGCAGGTCTAGCTAATGGATGTCAGGTTATTTGATGCTGCCTTCAACAAACACCAACACATGCACGCAGTCAGAGACTTCCTGTAGGACACATGGACAGTCATCCTTTCTCTATTCCAAGGCTCTTGAAGCCAACTGCAGCACCTCTATTCTTGCCCTTGAAGAGATTAATTGACTGAGCCATTGGGAGATACTAGAAGTTCTTATGAATTGGTTCTCATTGTCCTTTTATGGAGATAATGTGATATAGCTGAAAAGGCAGGCTGATAACAGCGTAAACCTGGCCACCATGTGGTTGGTAATTTAAAACAAATTTTTTCCCTACATCATTGAATAATCAGAAAAGCAAAATAAAACTCAGTCTTTTCGATACATTTTTTATGAAAACTGCTTGTTTTATTTACCCAAGATGCAGCAATTTTTAGAAAACCAGACATCAGAAAAAACTGATGTATGGACTCTGACGACGACTACAGCTACAAGTACAATAAAGGTATGGTAGGACAACAAATGACCAAAAGATCATGAGTAGAGACTCCAATGGCTCTGTGGACAAATGCACCATGTGTGGTGATGGTCCCACATGCAAAATGTTATCGCTATCCTATGCTGAGTAAACTAGTTTCAACCAATTTTGGACATTGAAATTCATCCTAGATTATGATGGGAAAGGAATCCCATTTGGCTTCTCCCTCCCACCTGACATTCAGCAATCCCTGTTGGACAATGCACTTCTGTACTATCAGGCTAGGCAAAATTACCCTCAAATGGACACCGTCTAGACTCCTCTCTTGAAACAAGGACGGGAAGACCAGTGGCACCAATAGAGTTGGATACCCTTGTGGAAATGGTCATCAGCAACGGAGAAAAAATTAGGTTTCTGCTTTGGAATACATTACTAGTGAGTGATCACGACTATTCAATGCAGTCTAAGTACATGGTTCACATGTAACAGTGCATCCACAAGGATGCATAGATACATACAGGGATACATAGATACATGCCTTTAGACACACGTTCAAACCTGTTCATGAAGAAAATGTACATGCAAACTACATTTCATTAAATCCTCAGAGGTTTACCATCAGTTACTGGCTGGAACAGTGTCTGGTCTTGGAGCATTTCATAACTGGGGGTGTGTTCCACTTACCTAAAAGACAAAAGGGAGAGATCTTCATTACAAAAAGGTATGATTTTTTATTGTTGGAAAGACTGCAACTTTTTAAAAAGGTAAATATGGATTGTTGCCTATGATGCAGGAAATGAAGACCGAGATAAAATGCATTCAAATTTCAAGTCAATATAAATTTAGCAACTCGACTGTAAAAGTTCATTTTTACACGCGATATGTAACATTTGACAGTGAGTCTGATTGTTCCTGTGTACAGTGGCAGTGTAATTTATGCACATGTTCATTAATTAACGTTTTATGTGCACAGACACAATTACAACAAACTCAGCTCCTCTCAAATGGAAACAAATAGAATACTAGCACGTGATGTAGTGCACATTGACAAAAAGTCAAACATCACATAGAAAACGGAAAAAGGGATCAGAAGATAAGCAACCAGACCAGTGGATCCCATCAACACTGAGAAACAGAATTTTATACGGGGTATGTGTTCACCAGGCTCATCCAAGGCAGGTAGTGGGAGTCGGAAAAATTCCTGGCCCACCCTGCCTGCCTCAGAAAAAAGTGACATGGATTTGGGGGTGGGTGGGGAGGATGATGTGTGGGCTAGAGTCAGCCACAGGGTGCCAAGGCGGCTGTTTAAAAGGCCCAGCCAGTGCCGTGGGAAACATAAAGGTCCTTCAGCCCTTGCCCTCCAAGCATTCCCTATGTCCATTAATGCCCCCCAACCACCACCTCATGGCCTCTTTTTGCTCCCTAAGCCAACCTCTAACCTTCCACGCACCCATATGCCCCTTCATGCCCTCTACACCAAGCTCTGCCTTTCTGCCCATCCCTTATGGTCCCTCATATCCCTTATTCTAGCTATGGCACTTCCATGCCCATTGACCCACATACTATGTAGAACCAATGAATCCTATAGTGTATAGTGGAATGTGTAAAAAAAAAGCTTTTAAAAAATTCATTCATATATAACTTTCTCTTAGATTGAAGAGTCATTTCATTACAAGCTAATAAAGGTATCAATCATGCAGACCCTTTAAAGTATGAATAACAAAAACCACTAACCCTTGAACAAGTTAGCTGTTAAACAAACATTGTGTAGTTAATAACAGAGATCAGAGAGCCTGAGCTGTCAAATGAACAATCCGATCTCTGGGGCAGGGATGTTTTGGTACTCCAATGGTTGTCTGGGCTCTTACAACCATTAGAGTACGAAAACACCTGCTGCCCCAGACAAAATGTTGTTCGATTGGCAGCTCAGGCTCTCTGATCTCCGCTGTCAACTTTAAAATGATTATTTACACAACTTAGTTGTTTCAAGGAATTGTGGTTTTCATTGTTGATACCTTAAAGGGTCCAGAAATTGGCACTTTTATTGCCTTCTCAGTGACATGGCTTTTTTAACATGATCAAAAGTTATGAATGAATTACTGCTTTAAAGCGCTTTATTTTACACATCCTAATACACTATAGGGTTCATTGGTTCTAGTCATTGTATAATGGGATCAATGGGCATGGAAGTGCCACAGCTATGCACAGAGGGCATGAGAGGCCATGGGGGATGTGGGAGGGTGAACTTAGCATAGGAGGCATGGGGGACAATGGAGGTGGGTGCAAGGGTAGAGCTTAGAGTGCCAGATGTGGTTTTGACAGGAACCAGCCCGCATCATTTAACGGCACTCCAGAAAATCAGGCACCCATGGAATGGGGATGGGAAACCCGGAATCAGGACCTGCCCACTATTTTTAAAGGGCTCCGAAGTCATTCCACCTCAGTAAAAATCCAGGCCTCAGAATCTGTTATGATATGAGGTGCTCTCAACCACCAGAACATCACAGAAAAACTGCATGTGCTGTAATCCTTGTGATTGTAATCACAAGCGCAAACATATTGAACCGCTGTTCAGGAAAAGCTGCCCAACATAGATCAAAGTGCGTTGTCACTGTCGCTGGGTCAAAATCCTGGAACTCCCTCCCTAACAGCACTGTGGCTGTACCTACACCACATGGACTTGTGGTTCAAGAAGGCAGCTCACCACCACCTTCTCAAGGGCAACTAGGGATGGGCAGTGGATGTTGGCCCAGCCAGTGAAACCCACATCCCGTGATAGAACTTTTAAAAAAGTTGTTGCTTCCCCTATGGCCACTCCTGTTATTGAAGAAACAGAAGCAAATAACATCATGGTTTGGATGATCTGTTGCCATGACAGCAGAGTGACACCCACACATCTGAGACTGTGGAGTTGGCTCCTCAGCAAACATGGGACACACTTGTCACAGAATGCGCTGGGGTCACCAGAGTATTCTTGTTAACTAAAATACCTTCAATAGCATTAGAAGTACCATTACACATCATCACCTTCCACAATGAAGCTTGCAAGCTCAAAAGCCCAGGCAGCAAGTGCAAGGATACTGTACACAGGAATTGGTTTATTAACTGTAAGGAAATTAAGTTAAGTCTTGTGACTGGATTTCCACCTCCCATGTCTATAATAGCTATATTCTGCAAGGTGTATGGTAGAAAGCAATGTTATAAATTTAAATTTCCTCATAAAACCATGCATTTGTGATAGTATAAGTTTATTATGTTTTAGAGACTGTGTCTCTATTTAGGGTAAAGTGGAAGATTGAAGGGGATCAAGTGACCTAATCTGAATTCTGCTGATTGCAAGTCTGAGTGGCTTGGGTGTCAAAGATCAAAGGTGGTTCACGTTGTTTTATTGGAAAGAAGGTACAAGGTATTCACGCCTGTAAAAAAAAAAATCACCAAATCATCTGTGCAGATGGTGGATAGACTTAGTCTCCAAAGTCCCAGAGAGGTGTTAGGAATGACAAGTTTTATAAATGGTTATACTAAATACTGTCTATTTATTTTCAAGATTGGGAGTCTAAAGGATAGCTAATTAGCATTTCTATGTAGATACAAGGCTCAAGTGATTCATATGGCCATGGAGATGGGTTATGGGGGGGCATCGGGGAGTGTTCATAGAAAGCCCAGGCATTACAGGGCATTTTCTTAAAATATTGCTGAACCTCACAGACAGTATCAGTCTGTGAGAGAGAGAAATTGATTGTTTAATCAATGTTACTTTTAGATTTTTTGTTACAATGAATATCTTAAAACTTGAAGTCTTGTTGAGTGATCCTTTCAGTCATTCACTGGCAATTTGCATTTCCTTTCAACAGTTATTGCTCTCTATGTGGATAACAACATGCATTACGACCTAGTATGTCAGTGCTTCATCAGCTAAGAGTACTCACTGGATGATGTACTTTAACCAATTGCTATCAGCATTACTACTCCATGATCACTTAACTCCTGTGCTTCAGGGAGTCCCAGACTCTCCTGTCTTTCATTCTGCTCTGAAGCACTCCACTACGCAAGGCTCTGTCCCAGAGGATGAGTAAAAGTCCAAGCTATAGGGGAAAGAGAGACCAAAGGACCTTCAAGCTTGGGCTGCTTTTCTTAAGTGCCCAGTGTGGTGTGACATTAAATACTTCAATTTGGTACATCAGTATTACTGAGTACTCAGACTTAAAAGGGCATGAAGGACATTTAGTCCAAGATAGGCAATCATAGTAGGGCAGTATGTTGACTGAATATCCACAAATAAATTTATAGATCTGTATAGGCTGCCTTTAAAAAAAAAGCTCTTTCAATGCTTTATAGTACTTATTCATTAAATCCCACTGAACCACAACACTCCATCCTAATCAAAGGGCTCACTGCACTTATAAAATTTGAATTATTTTTCAAACAGCAACCATAACATTCTTCACTATGCCACAGAACCACCTGTGAGACACACAGGTCAGAAAAGTTTCAGGTTTGACCTCCTGCCAGCTCTGTTCCAATTGTATGGGTATTAGGGAAGCTACAAATGGCCAGGGATTGCCTGGACTGGGAGGAGGAGGAAAGCGAAAGAACAGAGAAGAACAAAAAAAATATTGGTGAAAGTTTCCTTGGTTTGCTGAATGAATGCTGCTGTGTGGAAATGTTGGGTAATTGTAGGATCAGGCTTGGTTAAAGTTATCCTACACTGATGATCAAACAGTCTGTTCAGACTTATTAACTTGGGTCACACATGACAAATGACTATTGATGACTGGCAGTCCATTGGAACTGTTACCCACCCTCCCCCCCCACCTCCACCACCCTCAACATGAAGATTTAGGAAATGGACAGAATAATCAGTACATTTCACATCTGCCAAAAAAATGAGGAAGTAGAGATCAAAGAATGAATGAAAATCCAAGAGTAATTGTCACCTGAACATTAGCAAACTATAGAGACAATTCTGTGATCCATACTCATGCAATAATGTTCTCAGAACATAGAAGGGTCTTTAAAATTAACACATGGAAAATCACAGGCTGCGTGCAGGTATGTTCAGAGATATGCCCCCTCTGAATACTGCTCTCCATTTATCCATGTATGTAGAGTGCATGCGTGTAAAAAGGACAAACAGGAAGTGGAAAATGTTGGGATTAGTAACATACAACACGTTAAATGTATAAGATTCTCTCAAATGGCTTACTGAAAGTTAACAAGACGATATTCAATAGTTTATCATGAACAAAAGATGCTTAACGACGGCATCCCTGCTTTCAAACATTGCCCAACTATAAGTCAGGAAAACCTTAAAATAAAATAAAAATCACACATCAAGCTCCAAGAAACATACAGATGGCCTGCAGTGATTTCAAAGCAGTCACATAAACTTCATTTAGATGATTTACAAACCACTGGAGCTTTACAAAGGTAGCTGATGTCTTCACCTGAAGCTCTGAATTAGTTTGCTGCTTTGTAATGATTTTCAGGTATTCATTCATTCATTTCCGTTTATTGTACCGCTTCAATAATTAGCACCTTACTGCAGAATTATTAAAACTGCAATGATACATGTACCAGTTAACTGAATGTGACAACAGTCAAATACAGCAGATGCAAAGCTATCTGTTAACAGCTTGCTTATTTATTATTTTTCATGGTAATGATCGTTCTACAATTGAACTTAATTTTCGGGTGCCTATTTAACACGCTGGGTCCCGAATCAACACAGGCAATAACGGGAAAGGTATCCATGAGCACCTCCCTTCTCAGAACCACCTCTGGTAGTCACCAAATACAGAAATCTGAAATTACTTAACGCTGATATTGGTCTGTGGTTTTCACTGTTGACAATTGTTTCCCCAACACGTGCAATCCCCAAGACTATTTGTTCTGTGATCAAATGGTTTGGCATTGAGTTATTGCCCAGTATTAAAGGCACATTCTTAGGCCTCCATCAATGTCACCATGAAACGAGCTATTGGGAAGTGTGACAGTGCCACTTGAAGTCCCTCTCTCTCCTATTCTCCTTTTGTGAACTATATTTAAGCTTTATTTAATGAACCGGAGGTGCACTGGAGTAAGCAAGAGTGAAATTCTGCACTACAGGTGGGAGAGGACACTGGACAAAGGGGTAGAGAAAGCAGGAAACAATATGCTATTGACCATGCTCTGGCACAAATTCTACACATTGCATCAGTTGATTCAGGGTTTGTGTAGTTCACAATGGCAGACAGAATGTAAAATGAAACATGAACAGAAACGACGGTTTTGATATAAAAGTGGTGACCAATTTGCGAGGCTCTGGGAACTCTCCTAAGATATCGTAGGTGAAAAAACAGTTAATAGAATTGCAGCAAATTGAAATTTAGATCAGCTTTATAGATTGAGGCAGGGTTCTACCCAATTAAGGTGCATAGAGTAAAGAAAAGCTGTTAATTATTAAACTCTTGCTTGGGTTCTCAAACTGAGGATTATATAAATAAGTCATTGAATCCCACTAGAGAAAAAAAACACCCAAAAACAGAAGAAACTGAATTACAAAAGTTAAAGAAGCACAGATATTGATCCCAAAATCTAAAAGATCCATTCAGCAAATTCATATCAAATGCCCTGCCGAAGCAGGATCCCAACTGGCCTAAATGAGTTAAGCTTACAGCATTGTCAAATCCAATATAGCACGTTAAACTGAAATGATACATTAAACTGGGAGATTTAAAAAAAAACTGAATCTACATCAAGTACAAAATACTAAAACGTACACACTTAGCACACCCCTATGGCCTTTCAGCTCCCAATAATTGCATGACAGAATTTCCAGTGAAAACATTGGATGTTTCAGTGCTGTTGGACACACCTCATTAGCCATTTAAGTGGAACATACCCCATGACAACTAACTCGCAGAGAGCATAGCCCTCGGCATCTACCCTGAAGATGACAAAAATTGGTCAAGAAGTTGACTGCAGGACCTCTGCAATCCATAGAATCCGCAGCTCCACTCCTATTGTTTTTAACTCAATACTATATCAAATCGATTGCTACACAAGAAGCCAAGTGAATTAGCATATCTTGTATATTTATATATATAAGGCTGGGAAACTAAAATACTGAAAAGACAGAAAAAAGCTGGAAATCCACATGAGGTCTGGCAGCCTCTGCGGAGAGAGAACCAGAGTTAACTTCAGGACAGTCCCCCTTCATCAGAACATTGACCTGAAATGGGCCAAATGGTCTCCTTCTGTTCTGTTACTATTCTCTATGATTTTACATTAACTCTGTTTCTCTCTCCACTGATGTTGCCGTACCTGCTGGAGTATTTTCAGCATTTTTTGGTCTTCTTTCATATTTGCATCATTTTGGTTTTGAAGTGAAACACTGCCCAAGTTGAACTGTTTCGTCTTTACAATTCTAAGGCTGGAGCTGCAAGGGCAGTGCAGCTCTGTTTACTATGAATGTTCCTGCCTGTACAACATATTGTTAGTATTAATCATGTGTTGCTATGTGAAAGTTAGCACAGAAGCTCGAGGAAAGGAGGCAAACCAAGAAACTTATAACCTCGGTCATTCCTTCATTAATATTTTACTTGCAAATATACACCCAAAAGACATTACAGTAAATGTAGATAATTAACAAAGATCAGCAGCATCTTTATGATGGTTAATGAAGTGCTTAACCCGATTAGAGGAACCCATTGTGTTCACTCAGAAGTAATTAGTCACTGCAGCTGGATCTGAATTTTGCACATTTTATGATTCTGAATTTAAACGATTTCCTCATGAAAGCAAACCTCACCAAACCAATAGATTAAAAAAAACCTGCAAATGAAATAAAATAAAAATCAAAAGAAAGCCAGTCATCTGAAAGCAGAAGGTTAATGTCTCTGGTGGGACCATTCGTCAGAACGCTTCTGACAAGGGACCCCAACCTACACCATTAACTGATTTCTCCCAGAAGCTGGGAACTTGGTTTGCTTTTTCAACAGTTTGCTTTCATGTCCTACCAGGTAATTCTCCCAATGTTGCCTGAAAAAAGTCTTGAGGCTGAAGCACAGTATGGTGTTCAGCTTACATTGAAACATGGCCTGCTTCGTTAAAGCCTCAATTTGGTTGCTCCCAGCTGTGCTAAATACGCAAACCTGGAGGCTACAGCATTAATTATAAAGGACATTTCTCAAGATTGGCAATGAGGGGGTGAAGGGGGTAAGGGGAGGGGGTAGGGGAGAATGGGGCTGGGGGGGGAAGGGATAAAGAGAAGGGGCAGAGGGCAGGGGAAGGGGGATGAGGGTGGGGTAGAGGGAGGGAGTAAGGGGATGGGAGGTAATGGGGAGAGGGAGGGGGGAGGAACGGCAGAAGGGGAGGGAGAACGGCAGAAGGGGGAGGGGGAACAAGGAGAAAGGGGAGGGGGAACAAAAAGAAAGGGGAGGGGGGAAAGACCGGAAAAGGGGAGGAGGGAAGAGGAGAAGGGGGAAAGAGGGGAGCAGTGAGGAAATGGGGTACAGCGGGGAGGGGGCAGTGGGAAGGGGGAAAGGGGGAGGGGGAAAGGGGCAGGGGAAAGGGAGCGGCGGGGGGGTGGGGGGGGGGGGGGCGGGAGATGGTGGAGAATTTCCAGCTTACCACGGTCTGGAAAATAAACTGAAGAACCTAACTGACTTCCTTTCTGCAAGACATAGGTGCACAGGAGGCCACAACCAGAGGGTATAATTGATTTGACTCCCAAGAGAAAGGTAAAAAGGAAGATGACCTTGTCCCGCATATCCTGCAAGTGTGGACATCTCTGGAGAAATAATGTGACACAAACACAATAAAACCACAAACTTTTACGTACATCTGTAGTTTTTGGTATGTGATCAACGTAATAGCTAAATGAAACCTTAAAATTATCCACAGGTTGTTTGCAGCAAAAAGCTGAATTAAATGACTACAGGATCCAGTTAGTTTTCAACAAAACAGGCATTGACAAGTGACACCTTCCATCGATGGGAAAGCAATACTGTATTTGCATATAGACGCAAACTCGGAACGTTACAATCTCGAAACATTAACAACTTCTCTCTACACAGAAGCTGCCAGACCTGCCGAGATTTTCCAGCATTTTCTGGTTTTGTTGCATTTGCATATGGTTGTCAGCAGGTGATACCCTTAACTGACATTACCACAAATTTTGCATCTACTGTTGCCACCTTGCTGAGCGCTACCCTCGAGTTAGCTGCGTGCCTGCAGGGAGAAACAAATGAAGGTTTGCAGAGAGCTACTTATGTGACTTTCCATCTTCAGTGACAGGAACAAGAACTTTTACAGGAATTGGAAGGGGTCAAGAGCGAGAGGGTTCCACTGCTAAAAGTAAAAGATTGTCGAACACTTTCTATTCAGCATAAATTGCAATGTATTAACAGATAACAGCAACCTAACAGGTGTGTATGCAGGTGTGACCAACGTGCTGTACCCTTGGTAAATCTGGATCTCCTGATGGTCGGAGTTAACAGCTGCAATAAGTCCAAAATTTTTCATTAATTGCAAAATGAACACTTTGGAAATCAGCAGAGAGGCACATTAGCTCTGAACTTACTGGGCTACTTAAACAAGCAAACCAATTATTTTTTCACAAAAGTATAACATGAGTGCCAATGTAAGAAAATTTTAAAGATGCCTCAATGGAATCAATTTGAATCTTACAGGTGTGAAAGTAGCAGAATGGCATACTTAGAAAGGCAAAGCGTGGGATGCAGAACTCTCTCTTGCAGTTTACAAGTTATATTTCAAATTGCGCTTTGTAGCAAAATATTCAAAGATTGGGCACCATGTCGAAATTTGAAAAGCTAGGAATAATAAAGGATGCCAGGTAACATAAGAGGGGAAGCAGTGGCATAGTGGCCTGGTATTCCAAAGACACAGGGTAATGCTCTGGGGACCCGGGTTCGATTCCCAGCATATCAGATGGTGAAATTTGAATTAAAAGCTTGATGATGACCATCAAAACATTGCTGTAAAAACCCATCTGGCTCACTAATGTACTTTAGGGAAGGAAATCTGCTGCCCTTAGTGACTCCAGACCCACAGCAATTTGGTTGACCCTTAAAATACCCCCTGAACAAGGGCAGTTAGGGATGGGCAATAAATGCTGGCCTATGAATCCCACGAATGAATAAAAAAACGGGAGCAGTAGTTAGCCCTTTGGCCCATCTAACCTACTCCACCATTCAATAAAATCATAGCTGATTGGGTTGTGGCCTCAACTTCATTTTCCATTTTCAACAAAATGGGCATTGGGCATCCCCTTAACTCAATTGTCAATCAAAAACCTGTCTAACTCATGTTCTTATTCAATGACCCAGCCTCCACTGCTCTCTTGGGAAACAAATTCCCAAAGACTAATGAAAAGAAATTCTTACACATCTCCATCTTAAATGGGGGACCTCTCAACTATCCCCCCAGTTCTAGATTTCCCCATGAGAGGAAACATCCTCTCAGCATTTATCCTGTCAAGCCCCCTCAATCTTATATGTTACAATAAGATCACATCTAATTCTTTTTAACTCCAATTATTGTAGGACCTACCTGCTCAATGTTTCCTTATAAGACAACCCTTCACTCTTAGAATCAGACTTAGTGAACTTAATGAACCTCTAAACTGTTTACAATGCAAGTATATCCTTAATTAAGTAAGGAGACCAAAACTGTACACAATGAACTAGGACAGATCTTAACAATGCCCTGTACAGTTGTAGCAAGACTTGCTTACCTTTATACTCCGTTCCCCCTGCAATAAAGGCCAACATTTAATTTGCCTCCCTAATTACTGCTGTACCTGCATACCAACTGTTTGAGATTCATGTACAAGGACACCCAGATCTCTCTACTATAGCATTCTGAAGTTTCTCTCCATTCAAATAATATTCTGCTTTTCTATTCTTCTGCCAAAATGGACAACTTCACATTTACCCACATTATATTCCATGTGCCAATTTTTTAGCCCACACATTTAACCTATATCCCTTTGCTGACTCTTTGCATTCTCCACACAACTTGCTTTCCTACTTCGCTGTGTATCATCAGCAAATGTTGCTACAATGCAGTCTGTCCCTTCATCCAAGTCATTAATGTAGCTCATTGATAATTGAGTCCCCAGCACTGACCCCTGCAACACTCCACCAGCTACATCTGCTGGTTCCGCTTTGTTTGTTACATCTTTAAAGAACTCTAATAAATTTATCGAACATGATTTCCCTTTCACATAACCATGTTATGTTGACTTTGCCTGAATAATAGTGTGATTTTCTAAGTGTCCTGGTACTAACTCCTTAGTAATGGTTTCTAGCATTTCCCAATAATAGAAGTTGGAATATTGGGTCTATAGTTTCCAGCTTTGTCTCCCTCCTTTCTTGAATACTGATGTTCATTGGTGGTTTTCCAA
The DNA here is from genome assembly GCF_017639515.1 of Carcharodon carcharias. NCBI lineage: Eukaryota > Metazoa > Chordata > Chondrichthyes > Lamniformes > Lamnidae > Carcharodon > Carcharodon carcharias. The sequence goes on along the minus strand of NC_054491.1, from coordinate 13,100,760 downwards.
TCTGCTAAGAGCTTTCCAGAATCCAGACCATTTTTAGAAGATTACAACTAATGCATCCATCTCTGCAGCCACTTCCTTTAACACCCTAGGATGTAGGCCAGGGGGCTCGTCAGTCTTTAGTCCCATTAGTTTTTCCCAAGTGCTTTATCTCTAGTGATTGTGAAGTTCCTGCCTTCCTTTTGCTTGGGTTCCTTTCTGTGTCTTCTGCTGTGAAGACAGGTGTAAAATACTTGTTCAATGTCTCTGCCATTTCCTTGTTTCCCATTATTAATTTCCCAGGCTCTAAGAGACCAAAACTTACTTTAGCTACTCTCTTCCTTTTTAAACACTTTAAGAAACTTTTATTGTCAGTTTTATATTTCTTGCTAGTTCTGTCTCATACTCCAATTTCTCACTCTATATTTTTAGTCATCTTTTGCTGGTGTCTGAAATTTTCCCACTGTTACATGCAAAAAAATAGAATTATGGAACAAGTTACCAGGGGCATTTAACACTATAGATTATAGTATAAATGTGAATTCACTGTGGTTAAGTCCATCACAGAGTTGGGTTCATTGGGACTAACAGCCTTTACCCATTGATAAAAATAATGAGGCTATAATAGGTTTTTGAACGAATATGCAAAAAGGAGTTCAAGACAGAGAACATTTATTGACTTGCTGAAAGTGGGGAATCCCATTAACTCGCCAGCTTAATTATTTTGCTGCAGCTTCTCATGATATAAATACACAGGCCTGAATTTTGCAGTCAGCAGCAAAATGGACTTGTGGTGAGAATTTCGCCTTATCTGATCTTATTCCTGTGTTTGCTATAGGGGATTTCCAACATCCAGCAACCATTACATCATCAAGCAACCAATCATGTTGAATAATTGTCACAGACGATTAGGAAGTAAAATGCACCGACTACCCTTTGCTTTTTAATCATTTTAAAGAAAGCAGTACAAAGACTGGGACATATACATATATATATATATATATATATATATATAAATATATGCACACATATATACATATATATCTATGTATATCACATTAAGGCAGGAGTCGAAATAACAAATAATTTTTAAAAAAATCTATGGGATTATTTTTATCATAAAAGGAGAAATTTGACATTCTGCTATATCAAATTAAGTGTTTCAGGGCTAGAGAGATTGTTCAGAGAGGTTATGACTCTGTCATTAAAAACCTACTTACACCTCATTCAACATGGTGTAACCTTGTCGAGGGTTTTTATAGTGAAGCTAACAGAATAAAAAAGTGAAAGTTCACATCAGATCAGTGATTTTTAATTGATTTCACTCTGTGAGGACTTCAACAGAACACCCGATGGTGTAGCGCAGTTATCAGTGAAAACAACTTCTGGATTTTCATGTTTCACTGTGCATGTGCAAGCACCAGAATTTCTGCTTGTGTTACGAGTACAAAATTTAAAAGATTATTTTGTTTCGGGACTGTGTCTTTAATTTACAGTAAAACATAGGAATGAAGGGAGTCATCTAACCTGCACTGAATTCTGCTCGGCAATAAGCCCAAGTAGCTTGGTTGTTAAAGATTAAAGGGAAGAAGGTGCAAGATGTTCACAGCTTTAGACAATGGTAGGAAGAGCTGTGCTGACTGTGGATAGACTGTTAGTCTCCAAGTCTCACAGGGAGCTGTTTGAAATGTCAGGCTTTATAAGTGGTTATACTTTAGGCTGTCTGTTGCGTTCCAAGGAAGAATGGAGTTCAGCGTTGAGAAGATAGCTAATTAATGTTTCTACCTGGTTACAAAGCCCATGTGATTCACGTTGCCATTGAGATGAGCTTTGGGAAGGGAAAGGTCCATAGAAAGCCATTGTAGTGTCAGGTTGCAGGGTTTCTAAGGCATCCCTGAAGCTCTCAGATACAAGTCAGTCTGCAGCCAAGAGAGTCAGAGACAAGAGGTAGCGACAGCTATCCCTGCACATGAAGCAGAGAAAATGCTGACTCCATGGTTCACCTCGCAGAACATGGGTGGTAGCCTGAGCTTAGGTTGAAGAGACAGAGTTCATAAGGATTTAAATGAGGCTGGAAGATTCACCTAGGTTGCGCTAGATGGAAGAAATCTTGATTGTAACTCTCACAGTAAAGTCAGTTCAGGGATTAGAAGCTACCCAGCTTGGGAAGGAACAAGAGAGTGTGCCATTGGGAGTGAAGAATAGCTTTGGACTGGTTTCAGGAGAATGAAGTGTCTACTTAAGGGACATTGTAAAGTAGAACCATAGGGGGTGACCTTCGGTTGCACTAAAAATTATATGGGGAGTTTCTTTTCTGTAGTTTAGAGTATAAGTAGCCTACAAAATAGTGTTTAATTAACACTGCTGTTAGCTTGTTACAGTCTTAAAACTTGAAATCTTGTCGTGTGATCCTTTCAGTTCGTCACTGGAAATTCAAATTCCTTTTTAAAAGCCATCAGTCTCTGTGGATATTTATAGATATATATTTCTACAAGTGGAGACTACAACCAAACTGAGCTAAGCCCATTATCTCTGCATTCCACCTTGAAAATCACAAGGCACACAACACCCTAAATGTCATCTTCTGTGGAGAAAAAGTGTGACATGATCTGACTTTCACCTATTTTTGCGTGAGCTTTGACCGCTCCCTGACTTACCATCACCACCTCTGAAAGTGTGAAAAGACCAAGACACGAGTGAGCATCATCCGCAAGCACGCCAGAACAAGCTCAGGAGCAAAAACCACCATCCTTCATACTTCTTCCATAGCTCTGGTCTTCTCGACAGCTGAGAACTGTGCACCTGTTTGGGCCTCAAGCCATCCCATCAAATTCCCCGACACTCAACTTCACTCAGTAACAAGGATCCTCTCTGGAACGGAGATCAACTCCAGTTCGGTGGTTACCACCCTCTTCTCAATTATCGCCCCTCCCTCCATTTAACGTGATGTGGCAACACGCAGAGAATAAAGTCTCACCAGCAGCAACTTGGGCCTGACCACAGGGAACTGCAAGACCACCCTCCCCCAGCTCACCACGTGGCTCTACGAAACCCCCTCTGGGCACAAATCGAACATCTCCAAAACCACTGATGAAACCTGGGAGGAAAGAGTGGGTAGAAAACACTCTCCTAAATAAACACATTGGTTGTTGAGATGTTGGGTCAGAGCCAGACTTCAATCTCCCCCTTGAGCATGTGGATAACCCTCAACAGGGCACAGGCTGGACATGGCTGATGTGACCACCTGATATACGAGCGGCAACTCAAAACCTTGCCTGGCTGCGACAGCGGAAACTCGGAACAAACCACGGACCATGTAATAACATCTTGTCCTTGACTCAAGTTTGAGAGTGACATCCTGGAGCTACACTTGCTCTCCAGCAGGGCATTGGACAGGTTAGGGGGCTTGACATTAGAACTCTGGTGACAGTTTCCGCTTCTAAAGCCATAAAAAAGAGAAGGAAGTTGTGTCTGTGGAAATTGTAAAACCGGTTTCATAGTTGATGTTTCTAACTTCGCTGCCATTACAATGGCAAAATCCAGCTGAACGTGTCCATGTTTGGCATTCAACCAGGACATCTGAGGGTACAGGGTGATGCCATACCACAAGACCCTAGTTCAACTTGTTAGTCTCACTTAAAGCCCAAGATGTTACAACAAGCTTTCATCTAATGATAATATCACCACCGTCAACACCCCTTTGTCCTTTTGTCTATGACATCTTTGGCAGTCTCTTCCTGGCCTCCACCTATCACTGGCCCCCTATCGAGCTCTACCTGTCCCACCCCTCTCTACCAGCTTATATTTCATCTAATTTCTAAATGCCTTAGTTCTGATGAAGAGTCATACGGACTCGAAACGTCAACTGTATCCCTCTCCGCAGATGCTGTCAGGCCTGCTGAGGTATTTTTGTTTTTGTTCTAGATTTCCAGCATCCGCAGTATTTTGCTTTCACCTTTCAGACTGGTTTGCCAATCCAATACAGTTAACACAATATTTCATTAATACGTGGTTTAATGCCGATTTTAATTTGAAATTACTGGACGTTTCATTGCATGTCAAACGTTCTGTCTCCATTATAGAACAGGGAAGGGCACAATAAAAGAAAGACAGACTGGCATTTATATCTTACCTTTCATGATCTTAGTCTGCCCCTAAAGCACTTTATGGCCAATAAAATACTTCTCGATTGCAGTCATTGCTGTATTGTAGGGGACTATACAAGCACTGCCACAAAGTGCTTGGTGACCTGGCATTATGATCAGAAGGATTTGCTTTTCACAGTATCAGCAAGTTCACCATCTTGTCCAGAGTGTTAAAAATCTATTGCATCAGCACCTTACACTGTACAGTCTCACCTTCATTTACAAAGGGGTATAGGAATGCTTCTGATCAGAAGAATAGCTCACATTTGACATTAAAATAAAATGGTGCTTGGTTCAGATGATGAATTGGCTTAGAAGCAGACCTCAATACAAGTGCGGCTCTCAGGAACAATATCTGACAACTGACCAACCTTACTGCACCAGAATGATGTCTTTTAAAATTAACCTCCACCCGTATAGTCAGTCTGCAAACTTGCCTTTAATTTTAAAAATGAGGCACTCTGTTGAAACCTGGTTTTCAAAGGCGGGGATTTTCCGTGCCTGAGCGTGATGGGCGAACCTCATGAGAAGGTCCTCAACGCGCTTCCTGGTGACATGAATCCAGGAAGCGATCATCCCCGACATCCCCCCACACCGCCCCGGTCAATAGTAAGCACCACCGTCGGGAACTTAATTTGAATGCATTTGCATCTCATTATTATGGCCATGCGAGAATCAATACCCACCCACCCACCGCCCACGCCACATTAAATTTAAAACCCACATCGGTGTGATTTTTATGACAGCCTGATTTACAACCAGCTTTAAAAGGCCTACACCTGGCGATCCGAGCTTCAAGGAGAACTCGGAGACGAGTGCACACAAATTTACGCGGCACTCACAACGATCCCAATACATGGGAGAGGCTCCGAGGGTTCGGGGCCGTGGTCACAGTCAAGTCTTCACAGCGGCTTCTTCATGGCTGGCTGTGGTGCTGGGACAAGAGCGACAGCGCAGGCGGGGAAGGGGTGTAGGGAACCTCAGGGCAAGGGCAACAGTGCTGGGGAGAAGGGAACCTTGGGGAAGGGCTACTGTGCAAGGGGAGGAGGGAGCCTTTGGGCAAGGGCAACAGTACGAGGGGGATCATGGCAACCACAGACTGAAGTTTGAACACAAACATATGCCTGGGGTGGAGGGGGGAGAAAGGGAGAAGAAAATGGCTGGGCAAATACCAAAACATGTAAAAGCACCATTCCACAGCTAGGAGTGTTTAGCTTGAAGTTAATTGACATATCTGGAGTCAGGCTAATCATGCAACTGTGCCCTTTCAAGCAGCACTTAACCCTCTCAGTGCCAATGATTGCTCCTCCAATGTTAACGCATCACGCCGCACACTTCAAACTCAAACACGTGCTGCAGAAACATTAGGCGTCAGGGCAAGCTTGAGGGTCCTCTTGGGAAAGGTGGCCATCGAACACCGACGGAGGGGTGCGCTTCTAGACCCTTGCATCATGTTTAAGTTGAAAATTGAGCGGTCAGCCTCATGGTTCAAGCCAACTGCGAAGCCTTGGAGTGTAGGTTATGACAATGCCTGCACCTGAGATGAGAGTTCAGGATGCAGCTGAGTGGCTGAAGATGTTGCCACTTGGTCATGTGGTGTGGGGCAATGCTGGGTGTGGGCATGGTGAACCATCATTCACACTAAACATTGGGCATGCATGTGGTGGCCTAGTCTCGCTGACATGTGTTAAGGGGCCTTGAGAGGCAGCCATAGGCAATGACTTGGCCAAGAGTCGTCCTTAGGAGACAACTGCTGACCCTCACACCTATCCCTTTCACACTGTAGTGAGGATACCATCAGATGGAGCCTGGTAGGGATCTTAATGCCTGCCTCATTGCTTATGGGCAGGAGAGAAGACAGCTTGACAAAGGGAGGAGCATAACCCTGAAGACTAAAAGATGGCAGGGCCTCCTCCGCACATAGAATGGTCCAGATCGGCCTGCTGGATGGCTTTATTTTCAAAGTCTGTGAGGCTTTTGATGTTGAGACTCCACCAGTCTCCCTTTTGTCTTGTGCCAGCTTGGCCTGCATGAATACATACGGAGAGACAGAGTATAAGCAGGATGCCTATCAGACCTGATGAGAAGGATGCCGGGCATGTGTGGGTGCTGAGTGGTGCTGTGGATGGGATGAGGACATGATTCACAGGGCAGAGAAAGGGGGTGTATGTATGTGTCCCTGTAGATGTGCGATGGGTATGAGAGTGTGTGAATAAAAGCGATAGTGGAACAGAGGAGATCATACACCCTCTTTCAGCACTGGGTGGCTGTCCTCTTTTGGAGGGCTTTTGCGCTGACCACCGCTTGCACCACCTCCCATGCTGGATTTGTCATCTTGGATGAGATTCTTCACCCAGAGCGGGGGTAGAGGGCATTGCAGTGGACCTCCACTGCTTCCAGTAGGTGCTTGAGGGAGGTGTCGCTAAATCTGGGGGCAGCATCTTTCCAACCATTGGCAGTCATCAGTTCCCAACAGCTTCCTATACCTTAGAGAGAACTAGCTCTGTGCAGGAGTGGCCTTTAAATATAGCGCCTGGTTTACTGAAGGCCTGAGATGATGGCGGGGTGGGCAAATCAGATGCCACTGGTGACCTGGCGTAAAAACCATTCCTCTCAATTTTTTTTAAACAAAAGGTGACACACGATATGACGGAAAAAGCCACTATTGCCGTTGGCGGGTCACACGCTGACTTCCCCACCCGATATCGGACTTTGCCGATTTCTGGGACAATTCCACCCAAAGACTTAACTTTGGCATTAGTTAACAATATGTTGACAGCCTATTAAAATAAAGCAACATCTACATTTTGTACTGTCCTAGCCCATGATCCAATCACATTTTGCAGAGAAGCAGATTTTTTTTTTAAAACAGGCAAACCGTTAGCCGTAACGGAAATCCCAGTTCAAATTGCGTTACACTGATCTGCTCCGAAAGAAGACGAGTTTAACTGTTTTGCACATCATAACTTCAACTGCTTCCTCAAGCCACAGTTCAAAGATTTTGTGATTAATTTTCCCTCCAACTAAATTAACTATCAATTTCTGGGATAACTGCAGCATGAACTGCAGTGATGGATTGTTAGCTCTAATCTATTACGCAGGTACACATCCTATTACAAGGTGGTGTCTTTCCTGGTTCGTCAAGTAGAGCCCATGTGTGAACAAGGCAGCAAAAAATAAATCTACTATTAATTGGGCAGCAGTACTCGCATCCACTCAATGTAGGAGCTGCAAACATCACAAGTAAAATGGTGCTATGACAGAGAGGAGATACATCTAGTTGCACCAAACTTCCATGGAAATTACGCCCTTTTCCCACAAATTTTCTTGCTTCCAAATTCTAAGGGATTTGGTGAAACTCTCATTCTTCATTGGAAGAACTTAACACCTGAGATTCCATGGAGCCCAATTCACCCATGACCATTTACAAAGATGTGCAAATGTCATTCTTTCTGCTATCCTGTACTCTCCAAAGCATTTGTTTTCTTCCAATTTCATGTATCTAGACAGGACAGTTTTATACAAAGCATTTGCAATGATCAATCATCAAAAAACAAATCTGAATGGCCTCTTCTACATGCATATCAAACAACTCTACCAGAGAAGCTGTCTGAAAGTGGCTAATTCTTGTCTCCATTCAGGTGTAAGCCAATAGATGTTAACACAGCTGGGGGTGTCAACAGAAAAAGGCAAAACATTAACCTTTGCAAATTAATAATACCGGGCAAAATTAGGTTAAATAAGCTCATCATCTAGTGATTTTACACATGACCTTTTTCTTCAATCAGTGCACAAGACAGCACATAGATTGACTGAGCATCCATTCAAGGAAACCAGGTGCAGGTACAAAAATTAAAAATTGAAACCAGATTTGAACCGCAATGATCCACCAGGTTTGCCAAGAGAATGAAAATTTGTAAGTCCCTCAATTATTGGAGCAAAGATCCTCAGGCAGGCTGAGTTCAATGAAACCATAAGCTCGCGCTACTTCACCATGCTGATGGCATACTGATGGGTTCTCAACAGGGCCAGCATCCTGCCCCCACCCCATTCAAAGAATTTGGCCCTGCTGAACTTCTGGCTCTGAATGTTGCTGCCTTTTATCCTCTGAGAAAAATGGATTAGGGAGTAGCGTTGAATTAAAAAGACGGTCTCTATTAAAATCACCCCACTGCCTCGATCCCCTTTATTGCTTGTCTATTAGGGTTATCATTAACCAAAAGGTTTGGGCTATTTTTTAATAAGAAGCTTCTGTTTTGTGGTCTTAAAAGGTGAGTTCCTGCTCCATTATACTGATGAGTATGTAGCACACAGCTGCAGATTATTGGGCAGAAGTCAAATCTGGAGAACAGCAGCAGACCATTATGCAAGATTTGAGACAAAATCTTAAGCAAATAAGAAGCTTATTCAAGCCACATTCAATTAAATAGGCTAAAATTAGAGCAGCAATAATGGAAACTAAATCTTTAGTTATGAGGCTCATCCAATTAAGCATTCTACGGTTATGATTATGGGCTATGCTGGTTTGTGCTGTCCAGGGTGTGTTTATTTTTGTTTAAAATCTTTATTTGCAGGATGCTATTCAGAAGAGCCCCACAAACAGATGCAATTCAATGTAGTGCTTGTGTTGTCATTTATGAATTGCGGTGTAATTTTAATTTTCCAGCGCATGTTAATGCACCAAGGCGAAGAGCTGGTGAGCTGAACCCACTCAGTGCACCACGTGTATTTGAGGTTCCAGACAATCGTGATGTGGCAGCAAACTATCAACGTGACACCAGTTTTGAACTTCGTATACCTCCCCATTCTACCAGTTGTCGAATTTCTTGCATACACAGAGGGTAAGAGAAGAAAAGAAAAAGGATGAAAGTAGTCTGAAATTGGGGCAGGCGAAGATGATTTGTACGCTTTCACTTCTCACTAGGTGCAGTTGAGATTTGTTTTAAAATATATTTGTTCTCTGGATTTGGGTAATGCTACAAAGAGTCTATTTATTGTAAAGTGTTTGGTTTGAGTAACTAGAATTGATGATCTTAGTGCAGTCCATTCCACCACTCGCTTGCCCCGAGAGCCGGAATAATTGCATGTGGTTGAGGTGAATACCCCTGAAGAATGTCTGAGCATGTATGGTTGCCCTCAATAGACTGGGTAACCATCTGCAATGAAAATCATGGTTAATTTTGTTTGATTCTGAGCTGTGGAAGAAAACAAATCTCTATAGCCTTTGGCAGCACCTCCATCACTGATGTGGTCAAAATCAACTTGCATAACACAGAACAACGATTGAATATTCTTGGACTGTATAGCTCAGTGCCATGCAACACAATTCCTCTTATAGTTAAAACAAAAATAAAAATAATACCTGGAAAAACTCAGCAGGTCTGGCAGCATCTGCGGAGAGGAACTCAGTTAACGTTTCGAGTCCGTATATTTAGTTGTTGTGGAAGTTCTGAGTTTGTGTGTCATTTTTTAAGCAGTTATGTTCCCCAGGGATCTTTGTTTATGGATTTCCTGCTCCTTTTATTTTCCAGATGCTATAACCCACGTACGCTTTTTGCATCTGTTTGTTGATTTTGCCATAATTATAAATAATATAAAGAAACTGTAGTGACACCTGAATGATTATCTTTCTCTTTGAAGCAGATTATCCTGCCCCTGGATATTAATGTATGCAGGGGTAAACAGTAAAATGATTGAATATCCAATGGCTTTATCATCTTCTATACAGCATTCATCTTACTGTACAAAGCAAGACCGACTAACTAGAGGGAAATCCCCAAATCAAGTATTCGTACACAAGGACATTGAAAACTGCTTGTGCTGATTAGCAGATAAGTGAATCAGTTGAACTGGGTTAAACTGGGTTAATAACTCCAGCTTACTGCCGCCCGACCTAAACAACCTTAAAATGTAATCCCCCCCTCCAAAGTGTTGTAGCATTTCATTGGTCTAAAAGCCAAATATCACAGCTAAATTTACAATGGAAGTATTTGGAACAACTCCACATCAAACGTCATTTGGCTCTTTGCATGCAATCAGAGATAAGTGATGACAGTGTTGTATCAGGACAAAATGGGTCTTCCTGAAAAGAAAGCAGTGAAATCCTTTTGTCTCTGCTTAACACGTGCAAGAATACATGCTGCTACCAGCTAGATTTTTGGAGGAATGTTCCTGTGCTACATGTAGGTACAGTGCAAGTTGAATATATCACAGGTTTCCCGGGACTATAATGAGCGTGGCTGTGAAATGAAAGCTTCTATTTTTCCAACTAAGCTAGCCAGGTAATAAATCTTGAGGTAAGAGACAAAATATTTTGTGGTTATTTATTTATACCAGAGGTATTTGGTTTTAATAGGATTGCTCTCTAAAGCCTAAGTGTGTAATGCTTGGCTCTCCTTTCACTATGAAACCTCTAAAGTTGTTGCTTTATTCAACCAGTCCCTCATCCTCACCTATAATATCCTTGCCAGGAGCGAAACCCTTACCATCTCTTTGCCTAGTCACTGCCACTAGTAAGGACATCATCTTCACTCCCTCTACAGGAGACACAGACTTGTACAGTTATGTGTAAAACTGGCCTACTCAATCAACAATATGTGGCTGGACAACGTTGATGTCTTCGCTCTTCTCCAGCGAAACCATCTACTTTTAATCCAGTGTCCTTGTGCTCACTGATCTACAACTAATGGTTCAATTTTAACATTCTCATCCTTGTTTTCAAATCCATCCATGGCGACGCTCACGCCCGATCACCATAGTCTCATCTGACTCTACAACTGTCACAAGATGTCTATGCTTGTCCAATTCTGGCCTCTTGAGCAATCCCGATTTTAATTGCTGCACCGTTGATAGCTGTGCCTTCATCTGTCAAGGTCCCAAACACTGGATTTCCCCTAGATCCCTTCCAACTCTCCCCTCTTTTAACAGACATGGTGGTGGAGTGGTAACGTCACTGGACTAGTAATCCAGGAGCCTAAGCTAATGCTTTGGGGATGAGAGCTTGAATCTCACCATAGTAGCTGGTGGAATTTGAATTCAATGAACAAAACCTGGAATTGAAAGCTAGTCTCAGCAATAGCAACCATGGAACTATTGATTGTTGTAAAACCTCATCTGGTTCACTAATGTCCTGTAAGGGAGGAAATCTCTCTTTTTTATTCATTCACAGGATATGGGCTTCACTAGCTGAGCCAGCATTTATTGCCCATCCCTAGTTGCCCTTGAGAAGGTGGCATTGAGCTGCCTTCTTGAGCTGTTACAGTCCATGTGGTGTAGGTACACCCAGTGCTGTTAGGAAGGGAGTTCCAGGATTTTGACCCAACCACAGTGAAGCAACAGTGATATATTTCCAAGTCAGGATGGTGAGTGACTTAGAGGGAACTTCCAGGTGGTGGTGTTGCCCTTGTCCTTCTAGATGGTAATGGGTTTGGAAGGTGCTGTCTAAGGAGCCTTGGTGAATTCCTGCAGTGTACCTTGTAGGTGATACATTCTGCTGCTGTGCATTGGAGGGAGTGAATGTTTGTGGTTGTGGTGTCAATCAAGCAGGCTGCTTTGTCCTGGATGGTGTCATGCTTCTTGAGTGCTGTGGGAGCTGCACTCATCCAGGCAAGTGGCGAGTATTCCATCACACTCCTGACTTGTGCCTTGTATATAGTGGACAGGCTTTGGAGAGTCAGGAGGTGAGTTACGCGTTGCACAATTTCTAGCTTCTGACCTGCTCTTGTAACCACAGTATTTATATGGCTAGTCCAGTTCAGTTTTTGGTTAATGGTAATCCCCAGGATGTTGATAGTGGGGGATTCAGTGATGGTAATATCATTGGGTGTCAAGGGGCGATGGTTAGATTCTCTCTTGTTGGAGACGGTCATTGACTGGCACTTGTGTGGCGTGAAAGTTACTTGCCACTTGTCAGCCCAGCCCAGGTCTTGTTACAATTGGACATGGACTGCTTGCGTATCTGAGGAGTCACCAGTGGTGCTGAACATCATCAGTGAAGTCCCCAATTCTGACCTTATGATGGAAGGAAGGTCATTGAAGCAGCCGAAGATAGTTGGGCCGAGGACACTACCTTGAGGAACTCCTGCAGTGATGTCCTGGAGCTGAGATGACTAACCACCAACAACCACAACCATCTTCCTTTGTGCTGTGTATGACTCCAACCAGTGGAGAGATTTCCCCAATTCCCAGTGACTCCAGTTTTGCTAGGGCTCCTTGATGCCACACTTGGTCAAATGCAGCCTTGATATCAAGGATATTCACTCTCACCTCACCTCAAGAATTCAGCTCTTTTGTCCATGTTTGAACCAAGGCTGTAATGAGGGCAGAACCCAAAGTGGGCATCAGTGAGCAGGTTATTGCTAAGCAAATGCTGCTTGATAGCACTGTTGATGACCCCTTTCATCACTTTACTGAGGATCGAGTGTAGACTGTTGGGGCGGTAATTGGCTAGGTTGGATTCGTCCCACTGTTTGTGTACAGGACATACCTGGGCAATTTTTCACATAGCCGAGTAGATGCCAGTGTTGTGGCTGTACTGGAACAGCTTGGCTAGGGATGTGGCAAGTTCCAGAGCACAAGTCTTCAGTACTATTACTGGAATATTATCGGGGCCCAAAGCCTTTGCACTATCTAGTTCCTTCAGCCGTTCCTTGATACCACGTGGAGTGAATCAAATTGGCTGAAGACTGGCATCTGTGATGCTGGGGACCTCCAGAAGAGGCTGAGATTGATCATCCATCGCCCTTACGTGGTCTGGCCTATATGTGACTCCAGATCTACAGCAATGTGATTGACACTCAACTTCTCTATGAAATGACCTAGCAAGTCACCCAGTTCAAGGGCAATTAGGGATGGATAACAAATGTTGGCCTTGCCAGCATTGCCCATATCCCATGAAAGAATAAATAAAGATGCTCCTTAAAACTTAGCTCTTCAACCAAGCTTTTGGTAATCTGCTCTAATATGTAGATTGGTGTTTGATAACACTCATGTGGAATGCCTTGGGACATTGCATTGTCTTAAAGACTCATGTACGAGCCGTTATGCTTGTTATGCTGAAGAGCAAAGCAAACTCAACTTTTCACCTCCACTACTGCCTCCTCAAACACCTCCCCTGTCCCCTCCATTCTTACCTCCAACAAGTTATTGAGTCGGAGGTTTGGTTATCGACGCTTCCTTCCTTATTAAACCTTTACAACCAGACCTCCCTGACCCTATCCCTGAACTCATCCTCCTGCTCTACTTTCCCTTCCACCTTACCCATGCCCTGTCAAAGCCAATGCTCTCTATGTGACATCTACTGCTCCTACTGACCCCATTCCCATTAAATTGTTGCCCAATGCCCCAACTTCCCTTCTTGGGCAGTTGGATTTGTAAATAATATCCCACTCCCTGCTCAGTTACAATCCACCTCTCTTGCAAATTACCATCAAAACCCCACCTCATGTAACTCCCACCCATCTCTACCCCTTACCCTCCAATGTCCTTGAGCATGGTGTCGTGCTCATCTCTCCTACAAGTGCCTGCTTGAATCCTTTAAGGTTCTCCATCTTTGCAACTGGCTCCATCTGAAACTCTGCCACCCAGTGCTTCTGCCCTCACCCCTGTCCTTGCTGAACCTAGATTTTCCAGTTTGTTCAAAGTCTCTTATTTAAAACTTTCCATCACCTTTAACTCCCATCAAGACCTTGGCTTTCCTGAGTTCTGGAATGCCCTCTAGCCGATTCCCATTCAGAACTCTCCCTTCCTATGATTTGAGTTTCTTCTGTATCTGCCCTTAATTCATCCTTCCATTGGCAGCCATGCCTCCAGCCACCCAGGATCCAGCACTTGAGTTCTCTTACTAAAGCCCTCCCCATTTACCTCTCTTCCTTCAAGCTTTTGAACTTCTTTAAAACTCATCTTTTTGACCAAGCTTTTGATACCCCTCCAAATATCTCCTCCCTTGGCTTTTGCTTTCAGTTTTTTTTGCCCCCTTACACTTCTGTTAATCACCTTGCCAAGCTTTGTGATGTTAATTTAAGTTGTGGGGCTCTGATTCCTTATAAGCAGGGAAACCGCATGATGACTTGCATCATGTGATCCATGGTTGTGTCTCAGCAGGTGACTGATAACAGCCCCAAAAAGAGCTTCATTTACCACTGAATGGGTAACCTCTAATTAGCTTCTTTCAGGCATTCCGCAGAAGGGAGCCCAGCTGACTGCCTGAGCCCTATACAGCAGGCAATAAGCACAATACGGCTGCCATTAGTTGCAGACTATGGAACATTTATGATCATACCATGTTCGTCGCCTGCTGTGCAAAAATGAAAGCCATAAGCAGTGGTGTAATTTCCATCCTGGCTTTCAATAGTGATTTTTCTAAATGTTGCTCTTACTGAACTTGAGACCATCATAATGAATTCCAGCTTCATCTCACACAGCCAAAACAACGTGATACCACTGCTGTTAACAGGATACTTTTGGAAGCGAGGGAAATAACCTATAAATATTTTGATGCCTGTATATCTTTACTGAATATTAGCATCCTACTCAGTTTTAACTGCCAGCAGATATGAAAGTGCATTTTATTGTGGGTCTGGGTATGATACGAACAGTTAATGTGCAACACCAGAAAATTCAACCCCTGGCTTCCCATGGTCAGCAACCGCTGAGATCAGACAGCTGGAAAGCAAAGTGACCCTCTTCTTCTGGAAGAGACACCAGCAGATTTCTTCAGTCTCAAGCTAAATTTTTCCTCTCTTGCTGCTTCTCACTTACAGCCAAGACCTTTGAAGTCGGTCGCTGCCTCTTTTAAATTTTCTTCAAGTCGCCACCTATTCGTATTCAAGGTGGATTTTATTTTGCTTTGACATTCTCCTGTTAATAGCTGGCAAGTTTCGAGCAACTGGCAACTTTATTTCCCAGCACAGATATATGGTCACAGAATACAATCCCAGATTAAGAGGAAGGACGGACACGATCAATTAGTGAAGACAGTGGCACAGTGACAATGTCACTGGACTAGTAATCCAGAGACCCAGGGTAATGCTCTGGGGACCCAGATTTGAATCTCACCACAGCAGGTGGTAAAATGTGAATTGAAATCTGGAATTAAAAGTCTAATGATAGCCATGAAACCATTATCAATTGTTGGTCGTAAAAACTCATAGCCCATGAACAGATTTTTAAAAATTGGCAACTGGTGGGAATTTAATTTCAATTAATGAATCTAGGATATAAAGCTAGTCCTCATAATGGTGACCCTGAAACTATCATAAAAATCCTGCCTTGCTCACTAATGCCCTTTAGGGAAATAAATCTGCCATCCTTACCTGATCTGGCCCACAAAAATCTGCCATCCTTACCGGGTCTGGCCCACAAAAATCTGCCATCCTTACCTGGTCTGGCCCACATGTGACTCACAACAATGAGTGACTGACTGCCCTCACTAGCTTAAGGGCAACTAGGGTTGGGCAACAAATGTTGGCCTTGCCTGTTACATCCACATCCCACGAAAGAATTTAAAAAATTATTGTAAGAGTTCAGTCGTGTAATGGTGGTCATTAAGAAATTTTCAAGCGACACTCCCTTGAGCAGCAGAGGGAAAAAGCCTACAGCACGATATTGATTTTGTACTTTCAAACTCAGGCGTATGTTTGGAGACAGCATTTTTATCTAAAAGTACTAGTATGTAATGTTGTAGAGGAAGTAAACTGACGGTTCAGTTCTCGTGGTGAGGGGTTGGAGTAATGAAACATGCTGCTCTGGAAGGGAAATGAGGGAATAAAGGAGTTGGAGTTTACTGATGCAAGAGTCCATCAGCCTGATTACATATATTGCAATCCAAACCTATGACTAATCATTTAACAATAAAGAGATCTGGATCTCCAAGTTTCAAGATAACCATTGTGACAAAGCGATTAAAAAAAGCCATCAACACTGTCATTTTCATAGATAGTATTTAATCTGTATTATCAACAATTTCAATTTCCATTCTTTTTCCAACTTTCCTGGCAGTATCTCCCCTTTAACTGTAATTATTGATGCTCACACAGATCAGTTATACACTGGGGGGCTATTTTAACCTCGCTCACCCAATGCAACGGATAGTTAAACTTGGATCTGGTGACCTAGCTGGAACATTCTATTGCACACCCCCCCCCACCCCCGCCCCCCCAAACCGCTGAGGGATCTTAAGGATATTTGTTTGTCTGAAGCTGCCAAGATCCTATGATCTATCAGTCCCCGACTGCACTTTAAACTTTGGCCAAGCGGGGAAGCTGCTGTGGCTTTCCATTTGGTCCAGAAGACAGCGAACAGCGAATCCAGGGCCAGAAGAGGCCCAAAACAAAGCTTTTTGTCGTTTCCTCTGGTGCTGGGAGGAGGTGCTCTCTTCCAGGCTCCCTAAGGAAATTTTAGACATTCCCCGCTTTCGGGGTTTTAAAATCACTCACCGCCAGCGGGTGTGGGGGTTTGCGATTTGATGATTCTCTTTTCCCCTCCCACCTAATTCATACCTCCAGCTAAAATTTGCAGTCTGTTGTGGAGGGCCTCTGAAATAAGAATACATTTAGAAATCCAGTGGGGAGATGAGGAGAAACTTTTTCACTTGGCTGTCGGAATCTGGAATGCTACGTCTAACAAGGCGCTGGAAGCCGATTTCAGAAATAACTTCAAACAGGGGTTGGGGTTTATAGCGTCACTGACAAAAACACAGATGGAATGAAGCATGACAGCGCTCTTAAAGAGCCAGCACAGGCATGATTAGGCAAATGGCTTCCTTCTATTCTGTAAGTTTGTGCTTCACAGTTGCTTCTTTTAGCCTCTGCCTTGTGCAATAAATTTAGATTCTCCCATTTTTCGAGGAACCTGAAACGTTTGATACAAAGGAGATTTCATTGTACAGTTAATGAGCTGCTTTACTGTAGCAGCAGATTTCAACCTCATACTGCTACAGATTACAGATAGAAACGATGACTAAATATTACCGATATGTTCCCAATGCATGGGTTTACAGGCTGTGTACCACTTCCCCATTATATGCTTTTAAGGTTATTCCTGTACTTTGTGGGTTGTCAATTATTCCCCCTCAAAATTACAGCAAGTAAATTTCCTCTTTAAAATAAATACAAGAACACCTGGATTTCTTAAGCAGATAACTAAACACAAGACTCATGGGATCCTTGGCCAGACATCTTGCTTTGCAATGTACACTGTCCAGCAATAAAGGCTCCTTTTGAGCTCAAGATCAAGGCTACCTTTTTTCATGGTGATTCTATTAAATCAAATTCCATGCTTATGATATAGGATTCTGGAATTTACTAGTGTTTTGGGAATCACATTCTTCCATTTCATCAGTCAAGAATTGAGCCCACAGTTTTCCTGTAATTAAAGAAGACAAGTTCCCTTTCATGTAATGGAATTTTCCAGTATTTCTACCAGCCTTTGAGGTATCATATTCTTTGACTTGCCCCATTTTTCTGTGTAAATCACAATTCAGTAGTCTTGCCCATGATATTTGGTAATCCATTTGTGAAACAAATGGCAACCCCCCCACCCCCTATCATTATGCCTTTTCTGCCCACCCCTCGCTCCTGTAATCCAGTTCCACAGTATCAGAGATCTGCCGCCTCTTGAGCCAAAGTGACCATTTTCATGTCAATCATCGTTACTAAAATTTCACAAGTTATTTGACCAGAGAGAGCAGCAGGGTATCTGCCCTTGCACAGTAAGAGCAAGAGGGCACAGCAGTGGAAATTTCTGGCTCACTTTTCGACTCAGTGCCAGTTATATACCTTCGCCCACCAGCTCACTCGAATTTCCTGGATTGAGGCAAATAACTTGTGGGTGTGGATTGATTTCTCACAGAAATCTGCACTATACTCAACAAAGTCCCACTGCAATGTTTCACCGTCAACTAACCCTGCCACCCACCCCACCACAGTTCAGAAGGACAAAGCGGTTGGAATGGCCTTCCCAATGGATGGACTCCTTTTCTGCAGTGTCAAGAGGGACCAGGGCAGGTGATGGAAGCCGACCCTCTGGGTGATGCCGCATTTGTGGTTAAATCGAATGCAGTGCCAAGCTACATAGTCTTCTATTATTAACATTAGCATTGAATCCCTCGAGCAGTTGCAATACCACAACCCATAAATTGGGATTGGCAGGTTTGCGTAGACGGACTGGACTACTGGACCAAAAATAGCTGGTGGTCTAGAACCACCTGGTGCTTTCATCTTTGCTGTCAAAAACCTGCCACTTGCATGTCAAAAATTATACTACATAAAATGAACAATGATAGATGCTTGATTAAAGCAATTTATTAGCCCAATTTAGAGAAGAAATTTATTTGGCGATTAATGTCTCAGCCACTTTACGTCTTGTTTATTTCTATGGTGGCAAGGTGACCTCTTCTAGTATTTTAAAGCAGGCCAGTGGACTCATCAGCAAGTTCTCAGGTTCAAATGCCAACAGCAGCCAAACAGCATCAGTAAATTGCTTCAATTCATCATTGTTTTTAGTTTTTTAGATATTGATCGCTTCATACAATTGTGCAGCAGTCACCAAAATAAAAATAAAGGGTGACAAACTAACACTGGTCAAAAGCTTCGCAAGAAGATTTTTGTAATGGTACAAAAGAGATTTTCAGGGAAATTCGAGCGGTCTGATAAGAGATGAGAAAGCCAGCAGAGAAGTGAATTGACGTAAACCCAATCAATCATTCAACTGATGTTGAGGATTTTGGAAAAATTCATTTTGTTCAGCATTTTTCCGGTTTTGTGGGAAAATTACAAATAAATGTCTTGCAATCAGTTCCCATTTTTGTTCCTGTTGAGGTGGATTCATGAGGTTGACTAAACATTTGTGCCAGCCCCTTGGCTTTGATAAAGCTTTAACTCCTCTGCTCTCACCACAAGTGCTGCCCGACCTTCCAGCATTTTGGTTTTCGCACTTACGCAGTCCCGACCACTTCCTCAGACCATCCCCAAGTGCTTTACAGCAACTAAATGAAGTTTAAAGACTAGTCACTATTGCACCAGAAAACACAGCAGCCAACTTGTGCACAGCAGGATCCCACAAACAGCAACAAAGGTGAAAGGGCAGGTAATTTGGTAGGAGTTGACTGATGGATAAATATTGGGCAAAACACTTATTTCCTCTTCAACTAGTGCCACGGTATCTTTTACATTCACCAGAAAAGGGGAACTGATTTAACCTTTCATCCGAAAGGCAGCATCTCTGACAATCCTCCAGTGCGCTGAAGGTGTCAGTCTGGATTATGTGCTTGAATCTCGAGAGTGGGGCTCGAACCCACAACTTTCAAACAGCTGTGTCCCAATTTCTAACGTGACCACTTCAAAACAAACAGTGCACAAAAAACGATTGTGTACACACACACACACACACACACACACACACACACACACACACACGTGTCACAGAAACAACAAATAACTGATACCAGATTCTTAGAAACATTCAAGCTATCAGATTGCAATTGAAGCTCAAGTTTATGATATCAAATCTGCCCCCACCCCAGATGCGATTTTAGATCCAGAACCAGTAACTCCATACTTAAATGTTTCATAATCTTAACATTTTAGTTCTTTGTGGGAGGCTTGATTCACTCTACCAGTTTCCTCTCCTGCAGAACTTGCCTTCAGCCATGTCCTTGACATCTGATAAGAGTTACACAAACACATAAGGCAGGCTTCGAGAAATAATCTGCAGTGGATTACGAAGAATTCCTGCACCCAGTATACATTCCATTGGGATAATTACATCAGTATTATCTGTTAACTCATGTTGCAGCTTCAAAATTTATGACTAAAGTTCATCAAAACATCAAGCCTACTCAGCCAAGTTGACTTGAGCAGAACACAAACTTTAAGAGACACAAATCAGGGCAGAATTACTAGAGAGAGGTTTGTAAGGCTCAGGTTACTGCTTCAGAGCACCAGGCAAAGCTCTGTTCATAATCAAACAGGTATCATGTGTATGCAGGAGTGCTCAACAACAAACTCTCCAGAGTGGGGCTTGAACCCACAACTTTCAAACAGTTTTGTCCCAATTTCTAATGTGGCCACATTAATCATTCAAAACAAACAGCGCCTGATAAATGATTGCATATGCACACACGTGTGCCACAGCACACACGCATACACACTCACACAAACATCGAATAACTGATAGCAGATTCCTAGAAACATTCAAGATATCAGTTATTTCAAATTTACAGCCACAGGAAACAAGCCCAGACAAGAAGTGGTACATAGATATAACTGGGAAGCAGTGGCCAGCACATCGGTGGAACAGATTTATAGTTTTCCGCTGTAATCCCAAATTATTCCACACAGTTACATAGCATTGTAATAGACAGGCTTCAAGGATTCTGAAGACATTTATACAATTTGTCAAAGATTACCTGTGGATTTTGAAATCACTACTTAAAGCAACGGAAAACCTTCCCTAAAGGCCTCCTCAAACTGATTTATAATCAAGTGGAATTCATCGATTCTAAGTAGTGTCCACACAGAACCCTTCCAAATTCTCCTAAATGCCAGTGATCTTTCAAAGAAGCTTTCAGAAGAGGGACACCTTTATATTGCAAGGCCAGCTACGATTCAGTTGGTAGCCTCAGAGCCAGAAGGTTGTGGGTTCATGTTCCATTCCCGGGGCTTGATGCTTCAGTGCAGTCCTGGAGGAGTGTTGCATTGTTGGAGATGCCGTCTTTGGAATGAGATGTTAAACCATGGCTCTGCCCACTGAGGTGGACACAAATGATCACATGGCAAGACTTGGAAAAAGAACAGTGGAGTTATCCCTCGGGTCCTGACCAATGTTTATTCCTCAATCAACATCATAAAAACAGAAAACCTGGTCATTATCACATTGCAGTTTGTGGAAGTTTGCTGCGGACATAGTGACTACCACATTACCTACATTGAAACAGTGACTGAAGTCGTGAAGGCACTACATAAATGGAAACCTTGCTTTTCTTTCAGTTGCTGAGTTACACCTTTTCATAAGTAGTAGATTCCACCCATTAGGCTCTTCCATGACTCCCGGAGGTATTGACTGAAGGATACAAGGGGTATATTGGTAGCTAGGGGACTCATGCATACCAGCATCAGCTGAGGCATAGCCCTTCAGAACCGCAGAGAAGGGGTGAAACTTATGATATTCCCATTCTAGGTTAAGCCCGTGTTGGCATTTTTCCAGGGGCTGTATTGTCCATGGAGCGGCAAGCACTGTCGGAGTGCCACTCCCCCGCTGTTTTCTTAGCTTAGACTTCAGCTCCATATTTCTCGTCTGGATTTCTGAACCGGGCCTGGTGAGAAATGTGGAGCGTAGCTGCTCCTGCGGTTCTGCAGTGTAGCGGAGGAGCCAAGTCCCCTTTTTACAGCACGAGCTGCCATATTTTGATAGGTTTAAATGTCCCAGCCACTCTGACAGGAAAGTAAGGTACGTGTGTAAGATGAGGGGAGGTGGTCAAAGGTTGATGAGGGTCAGGAGGGTTGTCTGAGGGGGAGGGGGGTGGAGAGGTCGCGGCGGTTCTGTGTAGTTGAGGGGGGTTCAGAAGTATCACTGCCCTGGAGTTAGAACTGGTTTTAATCCTAACTTTTCCTGGGTAGCTATTCTGCTAAGAGAGTCGGACCAACTGAAGTCTCTGATTTAAATGGGAGTTTCGAAGCGTTCCACATGCTGGGTTATTGCCCATCGGAAGTTTAAACTTCCCAGGCTGTTCTCGTGCAGTCCTTATGTGGACCCTTCTGAGGGGTTCCCCAGTGCATCTTCTGGCGTACCTCCAGGGTATGACCCTCTGGAGAATGGAAGACCTGGGCCCAGTGGTGGTTTTCTATTATGATAAGAGGGTCTCCTCTTGTACAAGGGGAGAGATTCAAGACCAAACTTTGAGGTGAATGCAAACAGGACAGAGGGCTGCTGACTACACCTACCTGTCACCGTGCATTCAGAGGGCATAGAGCCGGTGAAGTTAACATCTTTGCTCTTTCACAGGAGGAACTGAATTAAGCTGCAATGAACAATCTTTATACACTCCAGAGGAACTGAATTAAGCAGCAGTGAACAAACTTTATACACTCCACTGGACTTAATCATTGAGACAATCAAAGTGGTTAGCATGTGATTAGCCACCTTGAATGGGTTCTTCAGGTTTAAAACTGATGCTTGCTGTAAATTCAATTGTTGAAATTCAGCCTTGAAGCAGGATCATGCGGTATGGAAACTGGCAAGGGGATGGTGAGTGTGTGGAATTCTCTGCCACAAAATAAACATCATAATTAATGCACAATTCAAAAATTCAACAAGGAAATAGCTGAACTGGAAAATCATTCTTGTAGAATTTCTATAAGGGTCTTCAAAAGGTCTAACACTCGATGGACTGAATGACCCTCCTCCTCTGCTGTACTATAGTTTTATTTTGATGGGAAAACAGCTGAGACCACTAGAAGGTGGTTGACTATTAGTAGAAGCTCGCCCACACTGCCAAGCAACCATTGCAGTTTCGTTGTGAAGGGTGCTTCATCACACACACCTCTATCTGACTGCACACCATACTAATGTAATGAAATTGGACTGGAGGCTGGAAAGTCCCATGGTGATTTTTGAATAATTAAAAAACAATTTCTCACACCTAATTAACCAGCAGGTGTCTTTTTTTGGCTGAATTATCCTATTGTTAATTAAGTCTGCAGAGTGGTTTAGAATCAGTCATCACATTGACACCAAGAAAGCCCATCAACTGGACAGTAGGGTGAAAAGATTTTTAAAAAAAATATAAACATCTTTTTCCACTACGAGCCAATAGGTGTGTTCATGTTATCTGGTTGCTTGGTTCCTGACCAGAGGACGCAGCCTCCATGCAGCACACTCCTTCAGCTTTCAAAGCTCATGCTAATTTCTGTAGAACGAGGAGACTCAGTTCCCATAAGATGAGCTTCACCAAAGTGAGCTCCCCGGATTGGACAGTACATTGGCAGCACTACGTTTTCACGGGTCTCGGATGCTGTTGAAATCCCAGCTTGAAGCCACTAATGCTATGGATCATAGGAATGGCTACTATGTATCTTCGCTCCATCTAAATGCCTTGGTTCTGCAACCCTACACAGCTTGTTTCGTTTAATCAATGCTCTCAATCTCAGTTTTGAAATGTCAACTGACTTAGCCACACAACAGTATTTTTTGAGGAAAGTGTGCTCCAGATTTCTGTTACGCTTTGTGTGAATAAGTGCTGCCTGATTTCACCTGAATGGTCCAGCTCAAATGTTAAAGTGTCAGCTGGGGCTCAGTTGGTAGCACTCTCCCCTCTGAACCACTAAGTTCTGGGTTCAAATCCCAACCCAGGGCTCAAGTGGGATGTCACAAAGCAGTACTGAAGCAGAATTGCACATTAGAGGTGCTCTCCTTTGGTTAAGATGTAAAACCGAGGCCCTAGAAGTCTGCTTGAGTAGATATAAAAGCTCCCACGGTACTATTTTGGACCAGAGTAAGGGAGTTACCGTGGTATCATGGCCTATTTTTATCCTTCAGTCAACATCACACAAAAAAAAAACAGATTATGCGGTCATTATCACATTGCTGTTTGTGAGAGTTTGCTGTGTACAAATTGGCTGCTGCATTTCCTACATTACAACAGTGACTAGACTTCAAAAAGTACCTAAATGGCTGTGAAGCACTTTGTGACATCCGGTAATCACGAAAATCAGGATGTAAGTGCAAGTCTTTCTTTCTTTTAAAATTATGCCCTCTTGTTCTGAAAGCCCTCCAACAGAGGAAAGAGTTTGTCTCTCTAGCCTATTAACTCCTTTGATCACCTTGAACACTTGAATTATATCACCCCTATGCGCAAGAGAATCACAAGCTTAGTCAATGAAGCCTGCCCTCAGAATTTAACTCTGTCGGCTCTGGTATCATTCTGGTAACTCTGCACTGTGCCAACTCCAAGGCCAATATATCCTATATGAAGGGAAGAGACCACTGGAGCAGAAATTGGACAAAGCTCAAAATCTGGGGACGATTCAGACAGCGCGCAGTGAAGACTTACCAGATACGATGGGTCTCAGGACCATCCTAAATTAGCCATTGGGCTGGTCACAATTCCGATGAGCTGCATGCCAATCAGGTGCCTTAACACAGCTCCCTGGATAGGACCTAACCAATTTCGGCTGATATGGGCCCCAGGCCCATAGTTAAGTGTAAGGGGTTCAAGTGAGTTGATGTATGAGGTAGCTGGAACCCAATGTTATTTGATGGAGTCAGAGGAGGTATGCTCATTCTTTATGGCTCCACAGCAATCACAATTTCTCAAATATGTATGGCTTTATCAACAGCCACTAGCAGACACTTAAATGAAGGGAAATACTAGTTACAGGTTGTACCAAGCAAAGCAAACTCCAACTGATTAAAAATGAATTTAGGAAATTGGGTTGAAAATTGGCACAAGAGACTCCCTTCAAATATTGAAATGATGCTTGTGCATAATTTTAAACAAAGGCCCCCAACCAATTTAGCAGTGGCTCAACATCCCTCTGCGCTGTTAAATTGATTGCTGTGGTACCAGTTTGATGCCAGTAAAATGGACACAACTATATTGAGTTTACGCCTTGGTGTCTGTCTTACAAAAGCACCTCCTCCATTTGTGACAAGAGAAGATAATACCAAAGGCCAAAGAAATTAGAAAACAAAAAGGAAAAGTGCAACGGTAAACGAGAGCACTAATACTTCCTACTTATCAAAAACATGCATATAAAGAAAGGAATGAATCGGTGGTCCATCCTAAGGGCCAATCTGATGCACCATGAAGTGATCAGATACCATTATTCCCTATTTAAACTAGGCAGTGTGAGACTGTTGTGAAGGAAGCATTTACATCAAATTAAATTAGGGAAGTCAAGTCGTGGGATGGCTGGTGCCAGAGCAGGATGTTCAGAGACACTGAAGTAGTTTGACAACTCAGGTGCTCTTTGGGACAAAAGCTACAGGGAGAAGAACAATAATTAACAGACAACAAAAAAGATCATTTGGATCGCAAAACTAAATTTGAAGAAAGTGATTCGACAGATTTCTTAACTTACAGTGAAAATCAGAAAGTAACTCACATGGATTATTTCTTTTCTTCCATTATATGCAGTTGTTTTGGTCACTTGCTTCAAATGATTTGTTCTTGCTAATTTACTGATTCCCTGCTGGCATGACACGCTTGGTTAAGGCGCATGAGCCATGGCAAGACATCACTCACAGGGAGGTGAAGGTAGCAACTAGGGACCGAGATCTGACCCAGATCAATTGTCGAGCACTGTTTAGCAGCAGGTTCTAGAATGCACAGGCAGGAAGTATACCTCACAACCAGAAATAATGCTCGACGGTCAAGATGGTTTTTTTTTTTGCAACCTCAAGAGCTTTACAACCTGCTGCTCGAGGTCTACATTAGCAGTTAATAAAACTGTAAAATTTATTCACTTTTTTTAAACCATATATTGCGATAGAAATGCTGAGAGATTTTGAAAATAACAACAGGCTCCATCAATAACCCAAAGAGTTAAAGCCAAATGCTCTGTTTCACAAAAACATACCCCATTTTAACCAGGGAAAACTCAAATATTATTATCCAAATTATGTCTAGGAGGACTGGAATTACCAGCTCAAGCTGCATAAGTAAATTACTGAAAGCAAAGTTTCCAGTCAGAGATGAACAATTCAACGTTCTTTGTCAAGGCACCCTGCTGCTCAGATAGGAGTAGCTGCCAACATTATAAATTACCCTTGCTGCACTTGAGTGTTGGGTCTCAGAGGCTTGGTCATCACCAGAAAACATTTCAAACACAAATTGCGATCTACTAAAGCAATAATCTGAAAAAAAACAATTCTACTTGCTGTGATTTGCAGCAAGTCGACTGCAAACCGAGACAAACTACAAAACACATAGTGGAGCATCACAGTCGTCTCTCAATAATCAGACTTTTTCATGCTTCAGAGCAGTAATGGGTGGTCAATGGGTTACAAAGAGCAGCTGATAAATCAGTGTGCTGCATCTGTTCAATAATTGCTTTCCTTGCACTTGCAGATAAATAAACTTGGAGTACACTCACCAAAGGGGAAGCTAGCACTACCCTGCCGTTTTTCCTTTTAAACTCAATCTGCATTTGCTTCCCAACCTTATGTAAATCAGAGGACCCACCAGGAGAACCTTTTGTTCTCCCCTCCCCCCCCACCACTTCCAACAGCATAAAACCCATCTGCCTTCCATCAGTTCTGAAGAAGTCATATTTGACTAGAGATGTTTGTTAAGGCACAGCCGATGGTAAATACTGAATTGTTCAAATCCCAACTGCCACAACTTGTTTTGCAATTTGTATAAATTTTGAAATGCATGTCAAATTCAGTAGTAATAAAAGCAAGTCTTATAGGTTTTTACAAAACTAGATTAAACATTTATTAAGAAAAACTATTTTTAAGCGCATACATATGTCCACAAATTACTACTATAACAACTTCCAAATCCCCTACTTAATCTGACTCCCAGTTACGCTTTCGCTAAGGCAACAGTAAGACACACAGATTTTTAAAAATCCAGGCAAAGAAAAATGATATCCTGACAATCCAATTCAAAATGAGTTTCCTTAACTTCAGTTCTTTGTAGGCAACAGCTTGAGGCGTAGACGCTGAAGGATTTTCACACTTGTTAGATCTTAAAATGCCTACTCTTACACACAGCTTTCACTCCTTTATACATATTTTCCCCTATGAATGCAAATTCCCGTTGTTTCACTATGTCTTTGGACTTTACCTTTCTGATAATAAAAATTTCTCATAGTACTAATTTTAACAGTAATCTTTGGGAAAAATAAACACACTGTTTTGAACTTCAGCTGGTTAGGTGACACATTTCACTCCCTCCTTGGAAAACAATCTAGTCTGGTTTAATTAAAAATACAAATGTTCCCTTGACACCTATGTTTACCTATTTAACATTCCAAACCTAGCTCATCTTCTACCAGATTGAAGCCTTCAGACCAGCTGCATGCACGCGCACGCACCAATAAATTGCAATAACATTGAGATTTATTATATCTTCCTGACACATTAACTCTTGTTTTTCTCTCTCCATAGATGCTGCCAGACCTGCTGAGTATTTCCAGCACTTTGTTTTTGAAGCAGAATTACATGTTTAGTTTTGTTATCCCATTGTGGAGGTAGATACGAAGAGATAGATGAAACCAGGATGAACACAATGGCCCCAACTTTTCCCTTGTTGGGCGCACGCGATCAGCGGGCCAGAGACTGGCTGGGGAACGGGCTCTCGGCCACGATTTCGAAACGTGCAACGAAAAGCTCAGTGCTGCTGGGGTGGGGGACGGGAAGAGGGCGGGTGATGATGTCACTGCGGGCATGGGTGAGCGCTGCGAGAGAGATCCCTGAAGGCAGACAGCTGCCACAGGGAGCTGCAGACCTGCAAATGATAAAACGAAGCACTAAAAAGCTGCAAAAAAAAAAGGTCCATGCATCAAAATCAAGCACCCGAAACCATACCTCAAAAATGCCGCCCCTAGCTGTTCCTTTTCATTTTAATTCCTAACGGATATTTCACCCCGCCCTTGGACGAGGTTTCATGAAAAATGTATCGGCCATTTGGCCGATTTGCCCAGCTGCCAACCGGAAGGTTAGACGGGCCACGAAAAATTGCGGACAATGGCGCCATTAATGGGCTTAACTATCGGTGGGCACGCTTCCGACTTTTGCGCGCGCCTGACCAAGCAAACTATTGCGTGATGACATTGGGACACTCGCCTGACGTCATCTCGTGCAATTTTATACCGGTTTGGATCAGGTGCGCACCGCCCGCCTGTGGCATGTAAAATTCTGCCCCATCTTAAAATCATCAGCAGGGCCGGAAATTACATCAAGGCCTGTCAAAAAAAAAGCTAGGGTCAATTGAAGAGAAGGGGTTGGTTGTTCCTCAAACTGCATGGGATCTGGAAGGAAAACCAGCCCAAATGCACATGATTAACAATGGCCTGTAATGTGGTGCTGCTCTAAATCAACTATTTTAATTACAAGATTGGCTTTTCTATTCCTATGACAAGGTCCGTGGAAGATACCAAGTTCCCGTATTGGCAATGCTATTACGGAGCTGGGCTAGAACCAGACCGAGAATCACGCTTATCCAGTTCTCGTTGGTGGTCTCATACTAAACAAACTGACTCTACTCCAGTTCCAAATCTCAACCTCCTCTCTACCCATCCGAAAACAAGCAGTTAATCACAGAGAATCAGTACTAAGCCCTTTTCTCCTCTTTGTTTAAAACCGCAGGAGCACAATAATAAATGGTGCTGGTTATCGAGTGTCTAACACTAGAAGGTAAAATATTTGAAGACAATGACTTGTTGCTGTTTAAATAGAATTCTCTCTCATTATTTTATTTGTTTAATATCTTGAGGCAACAAAGCATCGACACTGCAGTTCCAAATATGGACATTTCAGTTGGGCATTGTCAGGAGGTGGCAAAGTAAGCCTGGGCTGAATTTTCATCTGGGTGCCAGAGGCACATTTTGGTGCACAAGTGACCAAAGTTAGTTATTTTTCGAAGGAAATCTGGTTTTCCTCTCCATCTCCCACCTTGTGCCATTTTCCTCTGGCCTTTTTGCAGGTAGGGAAATGCCTAATGTGCAATCGCGCACTCACCACCACCCCCCACCCCAAAATTAGGTCATGGTTCCACATTTTAAATGGGGGACAATAATCGGATTTCCTCCAACATATCATTTTTATCTGCTCATGGGGGTTTTTGGAAGCCTATTAAAAGCGCGCTTGGTCATTTAGAACTGAGACGTGTCCCTGTACCATCTCTTGCCCACTCGTACTTGAACTTGCATCACCGTTATACCTAAGTCATTTATTCTCCTCAGCTTATCACTACTTAGGGAGGACATGTTGCTCATATTTTCTATTCTGGCCTCTTCTGCACTGTATGATTCTGGGAATACGTGGACAGGATAGTCACTCAATGTATTCATCGTCCATTGCATCCCAGTTTACATCTTTGATAATTCTCAATTCTTCTGAGTGGTTTCTTAGTGGAAAAGCCTCAGCTACATTTGGCATCTGCAACTGCCCCCCCCCCCACCCCCACCACCACCACCACCATCGTGCAGCCCACCCCCCACCACCCCCCCAAACTCCCCCTTCTCTTTACCCTTCCGGCTGCATACATTCACAGAATGTAGTTCAATGTAAGTTGTTGTTGTTGAATACTATTTCTCAAGGCTACCTTGAATTCTGTTTCCTGTATGTTAATTGGGTTACTTACCATTACCAAGTCCAGATTCAGATTCTCAAAAATCTGAAAGCAGATTTTAGGGAGCTAGGAAGGAGATTGAAAAGCAGAACCTCTAAAGAAAGTAATCTCAGGTTTACTCCCAATCCCAGGTGCACATGAGTATAGAAATAGGAGAATTGGGCGACTGAACACGTGGCTGGAAAGCTGGTGTAGGACATCGGATTTCTGAGGCAATGGGCCATTTCTGGGGAAGTTGGGACCTGTACAAGCCAGATGGTCTACACCTGAACAGGACTGGAATGAACATCCTCGCAGGGAGATTTGCTAGCGCTGTTGGGCGGTGTTTAAACGAGGTTGGTAGGGGGATCGGAACCTGAGGGCAAATTCAGAGCAGGGAATGGGAGATGGAGAATTAGGGAGCAACTCTGAAAGACAGAAGCAGCACAGGGTTAAAAAATGTACAGCACAGGAATGTGGCAGTGTTAAAAGGTGTATATGTAAATGCAAGGAGTATAGCAAATAAAGCTGATGAGCTGAGGGCACAGATAAATACATTAACAGCATGATATCATTGCCATACGGAAACTTGACTTAGAGGGGCAAAAACGACAGCTCAACATCTCTTGGATAAAAGAGTTTTCAGGCAGGATAGAGGGGGGAACAAAAACAGTCGGAATCTTTATTGGTGAAAGAATCATTTACAGCTGTGAGGAGGGATGATAATACTATATGAAGCATCAAATGAGGTCATATGGGTTGAGCTCAGCAATAAAAAAAAAGGGCAGCCACATTGCTAGGAGTGTGCTATAGACCCCCAAAGTGGAAGGGAGTTAGAAGTGCAAATACATAGGCAAAATTTTGAGTGCAAAAACAATAATAGTTGGGGTCTCCAACTATTCTAATACCAATTGGAATAAGAACAGTGCGGAGGGCACAAAATTCTTAAACTGCATTCAAGAGAACTTTTCCAGTCTCCATGTAATAAGCCCAGTGAGAGGGGGTGCAATTCTAGATTTCGTCTGAGGGAAATGAAGCTGGGCAAGTGGATGAAGTAGCAGTGGGGGGCCATTTTGGAGATAGCGACCATAATACGGTTTAGATTTTGCATCATTATGGACAAGGGCAAAGATAGAACAGGAGCAAAAGTTCAAAATTAGGGGAAGACAAATTTTACAAAGCTGAGAGATGAGCTGGCTATAGTGGACGGGACACAGCTACGAGAAGGGACAAGTAAGAGTCTTCAGGCACAGCGTAGACATGTCTCCACAAAGAAAAAGGGTGCTACTGCTAAGTCTTGAGCCCCCTGCTTATTCAGAAGCATAAAGCACAAGAGTAAGCAGAAAAAAGAAAGCTTATGACAGTCACAAAAAGCTTAATACTGTAGAAAGCCTAGGAGTACAGAAAATACAGGGGTACAGTGAAAAAATGAAATTAGGAAAACAAAGAGGATATGAAAAAAATATTAGCAGGTAAAAATGAAAGAAAACGCAAAGGTGTTTTACCAGCACATTAAGAGCAAGGGAATAACTAAGGAAAGGGTAGGGCCTACCAGAGATGCACATGGTAGGTAACTTGTGCATTGATGCTGAAGATGTGGGCAGGGTCCTCAATGAGTACTCTGTCCGTCTTCACTAAGGAGAGGGTGCAGATGATGCAGACGTTTTAGTTAAAGAGGAGTGTGAAATATTAGGTACAATACGCATAGAGAGAGACGCATCAAGGCAGCATTTGGCCGAGTGTGGCATCAAGGAGCCCCAGCAATAAACTGGAGTCAGAATCAGGGGGAAAGCTCTCCACTGGTTGGAGTCATATCTAGCGCAAAGAAAGATGGCTGTGGTTGTTGGACATCAGTCATTTCAGCTTCAGGACATCACTGCAGGAGTTCCTCAGGGTAGTATCCTCGGCCCAATCATCTTCAGACGCTTCATCAATTACCTTCCTTCTATCATAAGGTCAGAAGTGGGGATGTTCGCACAATGTTCAGCACCATTCACGATTCCTCAGATACTGAAGCAATCCATATCCAAATGAAGCAAAACCTGGACAATATCCAGGCTTGGGCTGACAAGTGGCAAGTAACATTCACGCCACACAAGTGTCAGGCAATGACCATCTCCAACAAAAGAGAATCTAACCATTGTCTCTTGATGTTGAATGACATTACCATCACTGAATCCCCCACTATCAACATCCTGGGGGTTACCATTGACCAAAAACTGAACTAGACTAGAAATATAAATACTGCAGCTGCAAGAACAGGTCAGAGGCTAGGAATCGTGCGATGAGTAACTCACCTCCTGACTCCCCAAAGCCTGTCCACTATCTGCAGGGCACAAGTGAGGACTGTGATGAAATACTCCCCCCTTGTCTGGATAATTGCAGCCCCCACAACACTCAAGAAGCTTGACACCATTCAGGACAAAGCAGCCGGCTTGATTGGCACCACATCCACAAACATTCACTCCCTCCACACCGACACACAATAGCAGCAGTGTGTACCATCTACAAGGTACACTGCAGGAACTCACCAAGGCTCCTTCAACAGCACCTTCCAAACCCACGGCCACTACCATCTAGAAGGGCAAGGGCGGCAGATAGATGGGAACATCACCACCTGAAAGTTGCCCTCCAAGTCACTCACCACACTGACTTGGAAATATATTGCCATTCCTTCACTGTCGCTGGGTCAAAATCCTGGTACTCCCTTCCTAACAGCACTGTCAGTGTACCTACACCACATGGACTGCAGTGGTTCAAGAAGGCAGCTCACCACCACCTTCTCAAGGGCATTTAGGGATGGGCAATAAAGTGAAGCCCACATCCCATGAATGAATAATAAAAAAATCACCAGGAAATGATGTGATTGTATCCCAGGTTGTTAAAAGGAAGCTAGGAAGGAAATAACAGATGCTCTGAGGATAATTTTTCAAACCTCACTAGGTACAGGCGAGGTACAAAAGGATTGGAAGTTTGTGAACATTGTACCAATATTTAAAAAGTGCGCGAGAGATAAGCCAGAAAATTATAGGCCAGTCAGTCTGACTTCGATGGTGGGAAAATTATTGGAATCAATTCTGACAGACAGGATACACTGTCACTTAGAAAGACATGAGTTTATCAGGGATAGTCAGCATGGTTTTGTTAGGAGAAGATCGGGTCTTACTAACGTTTTGAGGAAGTAACAAGGAGGATTGATGAGGGTAGTGCTGTGAATGTTGTCCACATGGATTTTT
This sequence comes from Carcharodon carcharias, assembly GCF_017639515.1. Lineage (NCBI taxonomy): Eukaryota > Metazoa > Chordata > Chondrichthyes > Lamniformes > Lamnidae > Carcharodon > Carcharodon carcharias. The sequence goes on along the minus strand of NC_054491.1, from coordinate 13,068,127 downwards.
GTAAGGCATTTGACAAAGTCTCACATGGCAGGGGGGTCAAATAAGGTGAGAGCCCATGGGATACAGGGGAGGGTGGCGAGTTGAATCCAAAATTGGCTCAGTGGCTGGAAGCAAAGGGTAATGGTCGATGGATATTTTTGTAAATGGAAAACGGTTTCCAGTAGCGCTCCACAGGGCTCAGTATTGGGGCCTTGCTGTTTGTTGTATATATTAATATTTTGGACTTAAATGTAGGAGGCATGATTGGGAAATTTTCAGATGACACAAAAAATGACCATGTAGTTGATAGTGAAGAGGATAGTTGTTGTCTCCAGAATTATAACAATGGTTTTGTTGAGTGGGTGGAAAAGTGGCAAATGAAGTTCAACCCAAGAAAGTGTCAGTAATGCATCTGGGAGGGCGAAAAAAGCAAGGGAATATTCAATAAATGGGAGGATATTGAAAGGGGTTGAGGAAGTGAAAGACCTTGGAGTGCATGCCCACAGGTCCCTGAAGGTGGCAAGACAGGTGGATAAGGTGGTAAAGACAGCATGTGGAATGCTCCGCTATATTGGATGAGGTATTGAATACAAAAGCAGGGATGTAATGATGGGACTGTATAAAACGCTGGTTAAGCCACAGTTGGAATTGTGAGTACAGTTCTGGTCACCAGATTTACAGAAAGGACATAATTGCTCTGAAGAGAGTGCAGAGGAGATTTACAAGAATGTTGCCAGGGTTTGAAAGTTGCAGTTATGAGGAAAGGTTGGATAGGCTAGGGTTGTTTTCCTTAGAACAGAGGTGACTGAGGGGTGACCTAATCGGAGGTGTATAAGATTATGAGGACCTAGGTGTAATAGACAGGAAAGACCAGTTTCCCCTAGCTGAGGGGTCAATTACCATGGGGCAAAGAATTAAGGGGATTGGTAGAAGGATTCAAGAGGACGAGGAAATATTTTTCACCCAGAGGGTGGTGGGCGTCTGGAATTCACTGCCTGAATTGGTGGTTGAGGCTGAAACGCTAAATTCATTTACAAGATACCTGGATCTGCATCTGAAGTGCTGTAACCTGTAAGGCTACGGACCAGGTGCTGGAAAGCGGGATTAAAATCAGCAGCTAGTTCCTTTTTTTCTCTTTTTATGGCCGGTGCAGACATGATGGGCTGAATGGCCTCTTTCTGCACTTTTCTATGGATCCATGGTAGATGAGGACTCCAGCTTGCAGCAGCTTCCCTGATTTACAAATCATGAAGATGACATTGGACTGAATCTCCCGTGGAGTGACAATCACAGCCTGATTGCCACCCAGCTTCTAGTTTCTCACTTTAGTCCGGAGCTCCACATTTCTTGCCTGTCCCTCTGACCTGGCCTGAGAAAAATGTGGAGTGCAGCGGCTCCTGGAGTCCTTTGGTGCAATGTAGAAGCATCGAGAGAAAACGAGGCCATGCTGCCTTTTTACGGCACTAGCTGCAGCATCGGGGGAATCAGGAAGGTCGTCAGGACGTTGGGATGTGTAGTCGGGGGGAGGGGGTTGTTAGTTGGGTGGTCCAATGGGCGGTTGGGGGAAGGAGAGGGGGCGGGCGTGGGTGATAGTTGGGGTGTAGTCAGGTGGTCCAGTGGGTGGCTGCGGACTTGGCAATAGAGGTAGGCGGTAGTTGAGTGGTGAGAAGGGGGGCTCCAGTGGTGGGAGGTGGAGGGGGCTGAGGGGGAGGGGTTCATTAGTATAGTTACACAGGAGTTTGAAATGATTTTAAACCTTCTAACTTTTCTTGGGTAACTATTCTGCTGAGTGAACTGGAACCATCTGCAGTCTCCAACTTTAAATCGGAGTGTCAGAGGGTTCCAGGTGCAATTGAACTTCAAACTTCCTGGACAATTCCTGCATAGTCCTTGTAGTGGGTGACTCCCTGGAAATCCCCACACATGTTCTGGGGTACCTCCAGAGGTACAACCCTTTTACCTTCACCAATTTGGATGCTGAACAGTTTGCCTATTCCCTGTTTTTATTGGCTTGAGTGTTGCAAGAGAGGCCACACTTCAAAAATACTTCACTGGCTGATAGGTGCTTCAGGACGTCCTAAGATTGTGATAGACTTTGTTTTCTTTTATTCAGCAAATGGTCACCTTCCTCCTTCTTGTGGCCAGGCAGTCAGTAGCAAATCCCTAGCATTTCCCTTTTCACATTCATCCTGGCCACCGGAGCCGTGTCTTTTGCAGCGTTACTCCTCCCGAAGGACGAACTTCATTAACCTCCTTAATTGGCTATGCTCCCATTACGTGCAAGTGCTTTAAATTTTCTTGCACTGTAATTATAAGAAAACTTGACTGATGTGTGCATCACAATTTCAATTCAAGCTCAAAATAACCAATTACAAGTTTTGTGGTTCTCTCTCAGATCGTATAGCTACAGCAAGCAGCAACAAGACACAATTCATACTCAACAATAAACCTCAAACAAAAATGTGTTGGTTTATACTCAACCTAATTTGAATGCACCTTTTTAACAAACAGTTTTGAGCACTTGAGGTTTCATGATCATGCACACAGATAAGCGTCTCAATTTCAAGTAAAATATTTGCAAATTTCAGGATTAAATGGCAAGCTCCAACAGGCCAGCCCCAACAACTCCCAAACCACATTTAAACGAAGGTTGGAAGGTTAGATCTGGAGCCAGTTAACCATTTCCAAAATTGGAATGTTTCTCACAATGTTTGAATGCAGTCTCCAATTTCTATACCAATCTCAACACCATCATCAGCCTCTCTAATGCTTCCTGCCAATGGATATCCCAGAACCCAGTATTCCAATGTTTTAAAACCCTGAAACCTACATTTTAAGTAAAAACGGAATTACCTGGAAAAACTCAGCAGGTCTGGCAGCATCGGCGGAGAAGAAAAGAGTTGACGTTTCGAGTCCTCATGACCCTTCGACAGTCAACTCTTTTCTTCTCCGCCGATGCTGCCAGACCTGCTGAGTTTTTCCAGGTAATTCTGTTTTTGTTTTGGATTTCCAGCATCTGCAGTTTTTTTGTTTGTTTGTTTTTTTTTTGTTTTTATCTACATTTTAAGTAGTTCAACCAAAACTATGGCATTTGCTTCTTTACAACGTACAAGGTTTTTGCCTTCATGTCACAATTTCAACTTAATTACAATAGTTGCAACATTCAACCAATAACATCAGCACAAGATTAGATCAAAGACAGGGACCAGCACCATTTCTGAACATTATTTCAGTCAACTGTCTAATCATTTAAGATGACAATTCTAACAGAGGCTGATGGTGGTCAGATTTTTGCAAATTTCTGATTTAGATTGAATAATTTGAAATAAGGGAGCTAATTGCTCCAGAATAGTGTCCTCAAATTGGCACTTTGTGCTTAACTATGTACTGAGCCTGAAATGCAACTTATATTCTCAGACCCCTACTTGAAAACAACTCAGGCCTTTGCAGAAAAAGCACGGAAGTGAATTAAACTGGAATTTGGGCTAAGTGCTTGCAGTTTGAGGCAAAGGGCACTACCCAGAGTATAGCTGCATCATCCTATGATCTGAAAACAAATGTGGGGCTTTATAAGATTGTAATGTTTTAAACTGTCTCTTTAAGGTAAAATAGAATGGTGAAGATGGTCATGTGATCTGTTACAAGTTCTGCTCGGCAACAAACAAGCAAAGGCCCCAAGAGCAGGCTTATGGAGAGCAAGGCGCAAAATGTTCACACCTGACAACAAAGGCTGACTGTGGATAGAGGGTTTCAAGGATTTTTTTTGGACAGAAAGAGAGGGAGAAAGCCCACAGATACAAAGATTACAGCTGGCATGGCCAGTAGAGAGGAGAAGGCTGCTGGTCTCCTGAGCTACCAGACAGATTGCAGGAGGAAGGATGGTCTCAGGTCGAAGAGAAGCATCCCCGGTGGACCTTACTGTTGAAAACCTTTTTGGGAGTTCTCAGGAACGGGTGTTTGATGGTCCTGGGACTGTGAAAACAGGGAGATGTGAGCCCATGAGAAGCTGGGAGTGACTGGACTGCTTGCTATAAAGACTGCAATCCTATGGACTGTGTGCTGGAAAGTACATATGTGTAATGGGGTTATTAGTCATGTTAAAACATTAATAAGTGTCATTTTTTCTGTAGTTAGGTACTAGTTGCCTACTAGGTAATATTTAGTTGATACTGCTTTTGGTTATTACAGTAAAAGCCCTAAAACTTGAAATCTTGTCATGCAATTCCTTTAAGTCGGTCCCTAGGAATTCAAGTCTCTTATTTAAAGTTATCGGTCTCTACGGGGAGCGTAACAAAATGATCTGCACATTTGCACTGCAAGTACTCATTTCCAAGGATATTATTTTAAAAACCAAATCCTCTCACGTTAATAGTTTCAATACAATGCTATTACATCTCCCAGTTTCAAGGGCCAAATGCAGCTCTGGCTGGAAGAGAAGCAAAACCAGATTTATAATCCCATTTGTCACATTGCATATTTCTGAAAGAGTATTGGTTATACTCAGACACACACACACACACCTTTGACTAAATCAAAGGCACATCTTGGAAAGCCAGGATTGGCACAGGCTAAAAGGGTTTACAGACTCCTACAATTTATTTATCAGTTGCAGGTCAATTTATACAATTAAAACCAGTGCTTCCTTTTTTGACTGCTTGAGAAGAAATGAGGAATAGAGCGTTCGGTTAAAATAAAAACATTTTCAATATTTAAAATTTTTGAGCAGTCTACATGGTCTTCTCCCACCTTCCCTGTCCCATTCACAGAATGTGGAAAAACATATCGTTTCATGACTATATTTGATCACATTCTTTCCTCTCCAAACACCTTGGTCATGTTGCCACCATTCAGATCCAGCCCATCTCTCCTGCAACTCATGCTTGAATCTTTCCAAACAGGTTTCTGCCTCTCCCACAGCACCAATACCACATTAACGAAAGCCATTTCATGTGCCTATGGTGCATGATATAATGTTCTCTTCGCAGCCCTCAACATGGACAACTGTTGGCCAGCTCAGTGGGCAACCATTGCTTGGCTCCACTCTTCTTTCGCTAATCAAAGTTACACCATCTGCAGGAATGGCTCTTGCTCCTACATTCTTCAATCCTCCTCTTCCATATCCATAAGCTCTTCTTTGCAAGATGATCCACAGACATGGAGGCGGTGATGCTGAGGGTGCGGGTTCAGCATCCTTACAGAGCCGACGGCTCCCAGCAATATCTCTTTCCTACCTCTCCACTGTTACTATTTTGTAAAACTACTCGTTCGTGAGTTTTGGGTGAACAGCATTGTCCTCCAGATAAATATTGGGAAAACTAAAATCATTATCTTTGACCTGAGTCACAAACTGCAAAATGCGCAATTTTCAATCCCCTCCCTCTATCATCTCAAGCAGAACCAGTCTGTTTGCAACCTCCGCATCCTATCAGACCCTGAGCTGAGCTTTTGACTGCACATCACCCCTAACACAAAGACGGCTATGTTCTATTTCCATCACGCTTAACTTTGTCCATACCACCCTGAAGCCTTCCCCCCTGAGCACCAATATTACCCATTTTAACTCTTTATTCCACATTTTTAAGTACCTCCATGGCCTAACCCCTCCCTGTCATTGTAACCATTTCCACGAGTGCAGCCTCAATCCTCTCATTTTCTATTCCTTTGAGTCTGGGGTCTCTTGTGCAACCTCCTCCTTCCCTTCGCTCCACCATTAATTTTCGTAATTGAGACTGCACCCTCTGCGATTTCTCCCTTAAATTCCTTTGCCTCTCTACCTCCCCTCACCCCATTTAGCACCCTTCCTTAAAACTCATTTCTTTGACCAAGCATCCCAGCCCTATCTCTCTTCTTTGGCTCGGTGATGTATCTTGGGGGATGGTTTTCTTCTATACTAAATGATGCAATATAAATGCAACTTGGCCAATGTGGCTTAATCCTCCCCACCACCAAGATATTAATGTATCCAAACAGTATACAGAATGTCAACACTCAGCAGAACATCTGTTTTCTTGCATGGGCTGCTGAGAAAAATGTGCAACACATGGATCGGCATCTTCAACAAATGTGACTTACACAGCTTGCCTGAAGGCAGGAATTCATTTAACACAAATTTTATTTTCACATGGAAAGTTGACCAATGGAATAAAAGGAACAGAAGCAAACATTTTTTTTAAATCACAAATTTATACAGTGAGAGAAAGATTTTCCAAAGTCCAACAACAACATTCAAACCTCCTGGGCATGTTATTCATTCCACAAATTTCACCCAAGTTTCCGGCTTCTCGCGGATAGTTCCACAAGCCGTGGTAGCTTATGGGGGTGGCGAGTATTCACGCTGATGCTTGACGGGAGCATCGCAGGTTATTTGAATGTGAGGCTGTTAGGAGGGGTGGGAGGGAGAAAGTAACACAGCTGCCCAACCCTGTGTACACATACACACTTCAAACAGGGGCTTCTTGGATGGCAATCAGAAAAATAAACCTTGGCTGGTTTTCTCTCCTGAACCTAGATGTCCTGAGACCCGGACTGGTTCCCCTGCTGTGAACCCACCTGATATCAACTTACTCAAAGCAGAGCAGGGATTGCAAAGAAACCTTTCCAGTCTTACATAACCCAGTCATTCATTGAGCAAATTCACTGTTGTATTGGGGAAGCACCAATAATTTATCTAAGCCAGATTGCAATAAGGTAATAACTAACCTTCAGATAATTTTAATACAATTTAGAGAGGAAGAAACGTTGGAGCAATATTCTCCTCCCTTTGGCAGAGTGTGTTGAAATTCTCACTCTCTTCTTGTAAGCACTATTTCAATGATTTTCTCTTTCATTTGTACATAGCTTCATTTCAGTTTCTTTTCCATTGGAAAAATTTGCACTTCTTTACCCAGTGTTAAGTATTGCATGCTGAAGTTTGACTCTGCCATCAACAAACTACCAAAAACATATTGCTGGAATGGGTACTAGTTAATTTAAAGAAAGCAGCACATACAGACAAGCTGAATTTTAACTTTCAAGGCCCACTGGCAGTGCAGGGAAAGTGTCAGGAAACTGCAAGTTTCAGCGACGTTTTCGTCAGTGATTCCCAAACACAGAATAATGTGCTTGGGTTAAAGGCGGAACTCAGTGGGGGTCCTGCCAGTTTCCGAACATGCCAGCACTTTCAGGTATTTTAACTTGCCACTTGCACAGAAACCCATCCACCTCGAGAGGTGAAGATTCCCTCCTGCCAGCTCTTCACCATCTCCCCACCGCCACAGGCTTACCTTTCACTCCCCCCACAGCAGAGAGGAGACTCCTGGCAGGTTGGAGTCACCTTTTTAAAAGAGATCCTTAAAGTTAGTTCTGTGGATTTAAAAAAAAAATTCATTTACAGGATGTGGGTGTCGCTGGCTGGGCCAGCATCTGTTGCCTATCGCTATCTGCCCCTGAGGTGGTGGTGGTGAACTGCCTTCTTGAACTGCTGCAGTCTCTACGGTGTCGTACACCCACAGTGCTGTTAGGAAGGGAGTTCCAGGATTTTGACCCAGTGACAGTGAAGGCTGAACAGGGATATATTTCCAAGTCAGGATGGTGTGTGGCTTGGAGGGGAGTTTTGCAATTGGGGCCGGAAACGGAACCAAACACTTGCACGATCCTTGCTTGCTTGTTGCAGTCAGTCAGACACAGGACTGGTTGGAAAACGCCCTGAATGTAGGTTCTCAGGCAAATGGTAACAAATGGTTAACGCGAGGGGTGCAAGGGAGAGGATTCAGCTTTGAGAGAAGCCCAGGTAGAGGTTTGGCAACCTGTTACACACCTTGCCCAATTACCCATTCCACTGACTCCAACTGAAAGCAAAAGTCAGGCAAGGTTATGAAAAGCAGCCATTCTGCTCATTTACACCCTACTCTTGCCCTTTTTTGGCCTTTGAAGGAAGTTAATCCTTAAAAAAAATAAAAAACCTTTGCTCACCATTGTTCTGAAATCTTGCCTGTGACACCACAGATCCAAGGTTGTTACAAATGTCATGGAAGAATCAAAAAAAAACCTCTCCCTTCGCCTTTCTTTTCAAATGACCAGAGGATTTTTATCAACAGATTATTCAATACAATAAAGTGGGTTATTTTTAAACATGATTGTTGATGCACTTCAGCATTTTCCATGAAGTCCAACTGGAGTGGAGAAATACACTCAAGTGCTTCGAGAAAAGACTTGCAGAAAAATAACTTAAAAAGCAGTCAAAATGTCAAAAGAGGATTGGACGAGATGTGAAAATGTCACAGTGAACTACATTGCAATCTTCATTAGAAAACGTGACCTTCTGTTTAGTCCCCACAGAGTTGCCAATTTTTTCAACATTTATAAACAAGGGGTGAACTGAACTGGTGACAGTCATCAACACCCTTTGAGTTTTTAAGCAGTATAGTCTTCTTTCTCCTCCTTCAATTAAAGCTCTTCACAGTAGCTATAACTGGAAACAGCATTGCCATACGGAAATCAATGGAATTGATTCTGCTCTTACACTATTAGTCTTGCTATAAAAACCCTTGAAAAAGTTACACCTGACTGAAGTGTGACGGGGTTTTTAAACATACAAGTTCATAATTACTCCTAAACACCCTCACTGGCCCTGAAAAGCTATCATCATATTTGTGGAATGTCAAATTTCTCCATTACAATAAAAAAGTTCCAAGCATTTTAAATTTGCATATCAATAGCAATGCCGTGTCCATGTGCTCATTTGGCATTGATAGCCCATTCACTAAAGTTCCACTTAAGGAAGCCATAGATATTAGCGCTGTAGCACTATATCATGGTGAGCTAGATCTGCCACCACCACTTGAAGCAGTATTCATTGAGCTTATGAACTCGGCAACTTGTGCAGTTGAGTTCAGTTTTAATGATACCATGCATGCCCAAATAGATAGTGTTGCCATGGGAACCCCTCTAGGCCCAGCTCTCTTAAATATCTTTGTTGGGTTCCATGAGAAACGTGCATTCGATGGAATGGCACCTAACCTCCTACCCCTTGCATACTGTCAATATGTGGATGATACATTTGCTATATTTAAATCTGCAGCTGGATGTAAATGTCCTTACATGCCTTAATGGGCTCCAGCCTGCACTCAAATTCACCTTTGAAATGGAGCAGCTAAATGAAATCCCCTTCCTTGACATACTAGTTGAGAAATCTACCAGGGGGTTCTCTACCACAATCTACTGCAAGCCTGGTCAATACATGCATTGGGTTTCTTACAGTTCCACATATTACAAGCTTGGTCTTATTGGTAACCATGAAATAGAACTATTTGCTCACCATGCAAGCTTGATGCTGAAATAGGTTACATCAAAAGCACCCTGAGGGATAATGGCTACCTGATCAGATTATTTTGTGCTGAATATCTCGCAAACTCATAAATGGATTGATAGGGACCAGAGTTAGTTTTAAGTAAGTTGTATGCATATTTGTGTGCGTTAGGAATAAGCTATAGCTTTGAGTGTAAGTTTTAGCTTAAGTTTTAAGATTTAATTTTTTCTTTGTATGTGTTCGCGTTAAGAAAGGAGAAACCTGGGTCTTCATTTCACTTTAGAATGTTGCCTGCAAGTTGGTGGGTTTGTTTGTATACCTGCATTTTGATGAGGTTTAATGACTCTTGGAAGTGGTTTAGGAAAGTTGAAACAAAGTAGGGAAACTTGTGCTTTTGCCTAGCAACAGGGGGCCCACAGAGACAGGGAAACAGAAAGCAGTTTGAGTTTAGTTGGTGATTATGCTCTAAAGTGAAGGGAGCAGTTTAAGTCTCTCTCTAGCTGGACATTCCTCAGTAATCTGCTAGCATAAGTCTAAGAATCTTAGATTAGTTGCTCTAAAGTTAAAATAACAATGAATGTCGAGTGAGTTGTTCATCTCAAGGGAGATACCAAGTTGTCAGCAGTCTACTGGGAGAGGGAACTGCAGGGAGCAGGTCTGAAAAGGAGAAGAAAGGTCCCAAGATCTCACTGCTCCCGAAAGGTAGGAATTTCCAAATATTCACAACCCCATTTGAATGAAGAAATTTCTCCTTTTCTCCATCCTAAATGACCAACCCCTTGAGAGATCATGATGCTATGTTCTAGATTCCCCAGTCAGGGGAAACCTTTTCTCAGCGCCAACTTGTAAATCTCTTTAACAATGTTATATGTTTCAATTCCATCACACCTCATTCTCCAGAATATATTTGGAGAATATAGACATAGGCTACTCAATCTCTCCTCAGAAGACAATCCCCTCATCCCAGGAAGCAGTATTGTGCACCCTCACTGCACTTCCTCTAGAGTACATATGTTCTTCTTTTTGCAAAGAGACTAAAACTACACACTTCCGAGGTCAACAACGAACACCCTTGCTGTGTTACTGACCACAAAATCCAGACCATTGTAAACAAGCTTTAATGCAGATATATCGAAATAAATAACCAGTGCATCATCAATTCAAAAGGAAAACAGTCCTGTTGCTGGAAGTCTGAAATAAAAACAGAAAATATTGGAAATCTCCAGCAGGTCAGAGTCCATCTGTGGACAGGGAAACAGGTGGAAATTTCAGGTCAATGACCTTCCATCAGATTATTTCAGATTCCCAACGTCCGCAGTACTTTCCTTTTGTATTAGTGTTTATTTATTCGCTGCCAATTCTCAACCAGGAGTGCCCACCTTGACAAAGTTCCACTCTTTTCTCCAGTTGGGGTTTTGTTGAAATGTCACTGACCTGAAAGGCTAGCTTGTTTCTATCTTCACAGATACTGTCTGACCCACTGAGTGTTTCTAGCATTTTCTGGTTTGATACCATATCATCATTATTCATCAATGGATTTTGTTCTTGAACTGTGTCAACAATGCACCTCCTTCAAAGCAATTTCATGAGCTCCTTCAAGAAAGAGAAATTACATTGCTTTTTAACAGCAAATGAGTAAATTTGCATACGTATTTTTAATTGAACATAATAAGTGGTAGTTTCTTTATAAATCCAAAGATCATAAATGGTTTGTTTGTTTCACTGATCAATTGATAGGAACTTGTTAATTGCGTTGGGATCTTTGCAGATGGAAATGCAATTTTTCTTCTGTGCACAGTGTGAATGCTGTTCAGCTCTGCACGATGATCTCATATTTATTCATACATTTGTCAACATTGCCAATTATATTCTGAATGCAATAGTAAGTAATGTCAAACTGCTCACGATTCATCTTGGAATACTGACACAGGACTTTGTTTCCCACTCTGGAACCTTTCATTACCACTTGATACACTTGTACCAAAGGCAATGCAACACGACAACCTGGGGCAATCACTGCCAGAAAGCCGACTTTGTTCAGCAAGTCATCAGAAACCTTTTCTCAAGGCATCCCAACAAAAGGTAATTGACCCATTACGTTGTACACTTGTTCAGATTATACTGTGCTGAAAAAATTTGCCAAATGGTTTGCTCGATAGTTCTATTTAGCTGTAAATGAACATTACATATGTTGGAGTGTGCGTAATGGTTTAACAGTGACTGCACTAAACTGAAAGCACGAAACATAGGGAGAATGTAACATCAATAACCATTTCAATAGTTGTCAAAATATCGATTCACCAAACTAGGGATTGGACGTTTTCCAGTTTCTGATTGCGCATTAAAATCTAGGGTGCAAGGGTAAAGTTTGGCATGTCTATTTGCAATATCACCAGATTTGAACAAACCTGGGGAATGGCCAACTTTATGTTAGCAATTACTTTAGCGCCTATTTTAAATGATTAACCCTTTGATAAATTTGCTAAATCAACTTACAATATTTGCATTTTACTTTTTAACGGTATAATTTTTATGGAATAGTTTTCTCTCAGCGATTTAACAGCTTTTCCCAAAAATGGAGCTTGCGGAGCATACGATCCAAACCAGAAATTTTTGGATCCTCAAAAGGGGTCTACCAGGGCCATATTTCTGTGTTGCAGAAATGTTACCTGTGTTGCAGAAAACAAGAACATAATTCTACACAGAGAGCCACTACTGTCTTCAGAAATTATGACAGAAGATCCCTCGCAGGTATGGATTGACATAAAGAAATTGAAAACCTCTATTTTAGAGCTACACGTTGAAGATGTAGCTTTAGCCTACTCACAGAAAGCTGCTTTGGGGATGTAAAAAAAAATTCTCATTTGGGAATGGCAACGTAGCCGAGACCAAATTTTACAAGCGAAAACAGCCAAAAAATAACATTTTTAAGAAAATTCCTTTTTGTTTTGCTTGAATGAAACTTTCGACATGGTGGAGATAACAATAAGCATCCCAACAATCTCAATTCCTGATTACAAAGTTATTTAAATAACAAGGCCAATGGAATGATGGTCTTTTCTTCACGCGGGCTGTAATACAAAGGGGAGGAAGTGAGGCTTCAGTTGTACAGAGACTTAGTCAGACCCATTCATAGCTTTTAGTTTTGGACAGCAAACCTCAGCAATGATAATATTGGCCTTGGAAAGGGTACAAAGCACAGGCACCAATTTGACATCAGAGCTTCAAGTCTTAAAGTATGAAGGCATAAATCTGGTTTGAATTTTTTTTATTATGTGTTCATGGGATATGGGCGTTGCTGGCTAGGCCAGCATTCATTGCCCATCCATAGTTGCTCTTGTTGGGAGAGTATTTAAGAGTCAACCACATTGCTGTGGGTCTGGAGTTACCTGTAGAACAGATCAGGTAAGGATTGCAGATTTCTGGGAAGGAACCCATTAGTGAACTAGATGGGTTTTTACAACAACCTAGGCAATGGTTTCACAGTCGTCATCAGACTTTGAATTCCAGATTTTTATTGAATTCAAATTTCACCAGAAGATTGAGGGTCTATGTGAGGCGTTTAAAAGGAAGAAGTTCAATAACAAAACTAGTTCCTCTGATAGAGAAATCCAGAACAAGATGTCATAATCTTAAAATTAGAGCTAGGCCGATTAGGAGTGAAATCAGGAAGCATTTACTCATGCAAGAGTAGTGGAAATCTGGAACTCACTCCTCCCAAAAGGGGGCGGATGATGGACAATTGAAATTTTCAAAGATTGAGATTGAAACCTTTTTTCAAAAAAAAAAAAAGGGTTTCACAAAACATGAAAGAAAGGCAGGTAATTGGAGGCGAGGTGCATGTTGACCACTATCTAACTGAATAATGGAACAGGCTCAAGAGATGGAGTGGCCTACCTCTATACCTAGAACCACAGTGCACAAAATTAAAAGTAGTTACTTTCTACCACAAGGCATCATGCAGTATAATCATGCCCTTGCCTCCAGTCTGTGATACCAAACCCAGATAATGGCATAATGTAAAACCTAAACAATTGATTTATGATATCAAAGCTGAGCACAAAGAAAGATCACTTTTCTAGGGGGGAAAAAAAAAATCAAATATCGGAATTCCACGAGCGCAATTAAAATACTAAAGCTTGGATTCTCACTCCTGGGTCAGCTGTGCAGAATCGGGACATTTCCGGAGGTCGGATTGTCGTTTCAGAGCGGCAGGCAGGATTAGAAGCTGGGCGTGGCGCCCACCGAACAAGTGCAGAGGCTGCTGGGTGCAGAGGCCTCTGTGCATTGGCCCTGTGTCCCAGATTTAAAATAAAGCAATAAAACAAAAAACAGCCCCCCAGCCCTCATCCCCTCACACAGACCCCATGCCCATCCATGCCAATCCATTCCACCTCATGTCCCTCTATTCACCCCAATGGCCCATCTTGCCCCTTATGCCAACCCATGCCCCCATACATCCTCTTGCTCTTTATAATTACTATGCCAACTTGTGCCAACTCATGCCAACCAATGTCCCCCACCACTTCCATTTGCCTTTACCATCTCCTTGCCAACTTACTAACCACCATGGGCAAATCTCAGGAGCCATGCTGACATAAAATAATGTTATGTCTACTGGTGATGTCACTATTAAAAAAAAATCACATCAAAAAAGTCAAAATATTTAAATTCCTTCAAGTAATCTCTTATGAAAACAAACATTTCTATTCTATAACCACTTGGAGCTCTCAATCAAACTGCTCACTTAACAGACATCCCACTGTGATAATATTAGGTTGTAAGATGAGTCATGCAGCACAAATTCTCTAATGATAACCCTCCGGCTTGCGTCAATATAAAGTGAAATAGCAGGCACTAGATTTTTTTTTTAAAGCTGCACACTTTTTAAATTTAAAGCCGAGTTAAATCCCTTGACAGCTTTGATGGTTCCAACGAGCTTTGACAGTTCCAATGAGTTTATGCACTTTTATGCACAATCATGTCAAATTTTAACAATCCAAAAGGACACCTTACCTCTCCCAAAGGGTGCCTGACCTCTCCCAAGTGTCCCAGGACCGTATCAAAGGGGTATCTTACCTTTCCAAAAGGGTACCCTGGTTATCCAAATGATCCAAAGGTCTGACCTGCTCTTACCTGATCTAATCTGCACATTTTGTTTCAGACACCTACCTCACCAAAATCATACGAGTGAGGGCAGCTGCTGATTTTTGTAGGCAGCTACCTCCATTTATCCACAGGCGTGCAATTCATAACCCATTCCCATTCCCCACCAAACCACACCCGCCCCCACCCCCCCCACCCCCGTGGAAATGGTAAAGGCTAGGTTCAGGGGCAGGTCTTCTGCATTTGGGCCTCTGCTGGTGTAGTCGCACAGATGGAGAGCCTCTCCATCCGTGTGAAAAGTTTAGGCCTAAACGTTTACCTGCCACTAGCTATTCTTATCCCAAGCAGCCAGACAAAACGAGCAGCTCTACTGCTCCTTATCCCTTGCCTCGGGATGCAATGCTGCACCTGCAGTCCCCTCAGTCATGGTGGTTCTTGTGATTGTGCTAAAACGAGCCCCAAGTTCAAAGCTCCTTCCCAAGTTAAAAAAAAACTAAAATAAGTCATTTGCAGTGCAAAGTAAGGAAACATTTAAAGTTTTATAGCCCTAAGGCACCATATCACAACATCAAAACATCTTACAGCACTTGACACAATAAAATAATTTTTTTTCCCCACAGTGCAGTGCTTAGGAAAAATAAAAGAGTTCAAAACAACACATCATGTCCGTGCAGTTAGTGTTTGAAACCGTACAATGTGATGGTAAATTTTACATTTAAAAAACAGCAAAATTTTTTTAAAAAGCATAGAAGTGAATGTCAAACCAGCGCAGCTCAATCAAATCACAAACTGAGTTCTTTTCAGCATTGACTGGATTTCCCATGCACTATCAGCCTCCGCACTCCCAGAGGCTTATATTATTGCCCACATAGACTTTCGTTCCGTACCACTACTGATTTGGTTTAATTTATTTACAGTAGAAAACAGATGTGGGTAAATTGGTTTGAAGCCCCCAATCTGTTGCTGGTCTAGGTTCTCAAAAAGTTCATTTGAATCGTCTCCAAGTTATTGTGCTGATGTTTAACAGCACAACATGAGCGCTTATCCCTGTCTCTGACAAATCAGGACATTTGAGCCAAACACATTCTGGATAACAGCAATCTGTGCAATTATTTGAATGGAATTCATGCATAAATACTGGGTATATCTTCAGCAATACCATGGCCGGGCCATGTTATTAGAATAGATGATGGTCACCTATCAAAAGATGCACTGTATGGACAGCTCATGATGCCAGTAGACCCATTGAGCAACCAAAACCAAAACACCAGGACTCATACACTGGAGACAACCTTTCATGCTGGATTGACTTCAAACAGTGGGAGAAGTCTGCACATGACCAAAGCATTTGATACCAAAGTCTCCACATTGGAGCTTGGAAATTTGAAGAATTACATCTTCAGAAGGCCACAGAAAAGCACCATCACAGGAAGGAGCATGCGGCTGACCCCTGCATCAGTGACTGATGACCTATGATTCTCTCACCCCAACCGACAGCGCCTTGCTTGAAGCGGGCTGTACTCCCACCTGAAGACTCACAACAGATGAGCAGAAGATCTAAATCACTGGCCATGATGCAAAGTCATAAGAGAAGATCAGGCAAATGGGAACACAGAAAAAAATGCTGGAAAAACTCAGCAGGGGTCGTATGGACTCGAAACGTTAACTCTGTCTTTTTCTCCCCAGATGCTGAGAGACCTGCTGAGTTTTTCCAGCATTTTTCTGTTATACTTTCAGGTTTCCAGCATCCAGAGTATTTTGCTTTTATCGGTTAAACAGGTTTGTATGAAAGGGGCACTGGCTTCATGTAGAACCATTTGGGAAATTGCGTTGAAACTTGCTGCATCAATTTGCCAATGAGACCGTACAGATGCAACGTAGTCATAACCCTCTGACTTTCCCCAGCAAAAGTCTGTTAGAAAACTTCATGAAGACAGTTATGGATTCTGGATTCAGAATTCATGGGAAGATCTGCATACAAATTCTCTTTTAAATTCTGCGAAGCCAGGGAATAACAGTAGATTATTTAACTGTGCAGCATGGAGAACCCTTTTCAAATTTTCTGTCACCTCAGAGTTAGCCTAATAAAATGCATAGTGGCAAGAATGGAATTATTTAGGTTCTTAAGGCATTGATAAGGGTAATGCCTGAAGCAGTAAAGCTGCAGTTGGAGGGCACCTCAGTCAACTATGAAAACAAAGTACTTAAAGTGGAAGTAGATATATTAAGGTATTATAAATTAATTCCACTGTTCATGTGGACTCACCCCTTCAGGACTCAAATGTTCACTCAATAACCTTGCTTAAAAACTGAGTGTACACAACCACATCCATTGTTGGACTTAACAGCTCATTGTATTAAGCTTTTAATCCCAATTAAATCTCAAGTTTAAACCACATCAATGTCATCAAGTTTCTGCTTGGATCCACTGACAACACGGTCAAATCTAAATCAAGCTGTAGAATCAAGCAACAGTCCAGGGCTATTATTTTTGAGCTATTATTTTTGATTTGTGACATTAATCCAGTTGAGTGCTGAAAAAGGAGCAGGGAGTTATCCTGATGAAGGACAATGTTGGCGAGGACAAACAAGATGGCTAAAAACTGATTAACCTATTGACCTCATTACTGTCTGTGGGTTCTTCCCAATTTCCCGCACCAGCCATGCTGAGGCCTTTGAGGTTTCCTTAGAGTCCTCTAGGTACTGGGCTCAGTCTGCCAGCTCATTCCACACAATTACTGTTTAAAACCAATTCAAATACTAAAGTACCAGCGTCAGGCCAAGAAGCTCAACCACTTTCACTTCAGCTGCTTTCAGAAGCACCTGAAGATCAGATGGCAGTACAAAATGGCAGACACTGGAGGTGCTCACCCAAGCTGGTATGTCAAGCATCCACACCATATTGAGACAGTCACAACTGAGCTGGGCTGGTCGTGTAACCAGAATGCCTGACACTCGCTAATCTTCTATGGAGAGCTCGAGTCCGGGATGTCAATGGTGGTCAAAGGAAGCACTACAAGGACACGCTGAAGGCTTCGCTTAGGAGTTCTGATATCAAACCGCCCTGGGAGAAGTTCTCTCAGGGTCGCTGCACTTGATGGAGCAAAGTAAAAAAGGTTGCAGCCTCCTAAAGCAAGGAGGGGAAATCCCGAGCCAGCAGCTCATCCAAAAGTCAATCATCTGCAGCAGAACATCTGGCTGTAGATTGGCCTGAGCAGGCATCTACATAGCCACCAGAAACCAAAAAACACCCCAGATGATGGACATCAGTCACTTCGCCTTGAAGGACGGACAATACTGAGGTAAAATGCATGCAACAATAGACATTAGTGAAGTGAAGGAATCATTGAGAAGCATCTCCAATGCCTTCTCCTTCAAGAAAAATCTCAGTAGTACTTTCTTGATCTCCTGCAGTAACTTTGGCAGACAACTGGCAGAAACTGAGAAACAGCACACGTGGTCAATTATGCAATTTTCCTGGGTTTCCATAGTTACAACAAGCAATCAGAAGAACGCGCACAAAAATTATTGCCGGCTATCTGGCCCCGAATCATGCAGCTCTGATTTTCCCTGGTCTGTATTAACATAATCAAGCTCTGACAGAACAATAGCAAGAGCTTAATTGACAAATGCCCTCTGTACCAAGCAGAATTCAGCAAATAGCCTGTTTTTCAGCTCCATTCAGTGAAGCAAGCACACAAACCGGATAAGGACAAAAACATAAATTGCGCTCCTCTGAACCCTCACATAGATTGACAGAACGGTTACAAACACAGAAGGAGGCCATTCACCCACTGCATCTTTGCTAGCTCTCTGCAAGAGTACCTCAGCTAATCTCACACTCCTGCCCTTTCCTCGTAGCCCTGCAAATTCTCTCTCTTCAGGTGCTCATCCAATTCCCTTTTGAAAACCCAAGAGTATTTCTACCTTCACCACACTCTTACGTATTGCACTCCAGGTCCCAAAGGTTCACTGCATTAAAAAAAAGTGATTCCTGATGTCACTGTTGGCTCACCTTAAATCTGTTCCCTCTGGTTCTCAACCCTTCCGCCAATGGGAACAACTTCCCACTATCTACGCTGTCTCGACCTCTCACGATTCTGAATACTTCAATCAAATCTCCTCTCAACCTTCTCAGCCCTCAGCAGAACAGCCCCAGCTTCTCCAACCCAGCCACATAACTAAAGTCCATCATCCCTAGAACTATTCTGGTTAACCTTTCCTGCAGCCTCTTGAAAGCCTTCACATCCTTCCTGAAGGGTGGTGCCCAGGATTAGAGTCAATACTCCAGTTGAGGCCAAACCAGTATTTTATGTGCAAATATATTCATCTGAGCAAGATACTAGGAGCAATATCTATGGAACTGTACTCCAGTGCAAGTCAGCAACGTTAAGAGGGGCGTGGAGCATGGAGAAACCAAATACATGAACACTTCTTCAATGCCAAATTAAAGTCATTGGCACTAACAGCAGCTGAGCTCTACTCAGCTCATAACATTAATCAACAGGGCAGGTAAATGATGATGAAATCTACGGTCACAAAAATCTGTTCTCTGGCCACAAAGAAGCCTCTTTCTCATTTTACTATCTGTACCAGCAGCTGCATTTTAATACAACTGGTTCATTCAACACAATACAAAACAGATACCATCTATTGAACATGTATTTTATACACCAAGCACCACCGTAGCCATTTCTTCAAAGCTTTCCACCAATTTCTCAGACATGCACATTTACAGAGCCTGTATCCAAAAAGGGGATTGTTAATCAAAATTTGTTTTTAGACACAATTATCTTTTCCATTTGCAATAAAGCAGAATAGCTAGTAGAATTAATAGGGAATATAAAGTCTTAGTAATTCCAACAGTAAAGTGACAGTAAAGTGTTCTAGCCTGGACAACACAAGACTGAATTTAGCAGGAGCTTCAGGCCCAAATCTGGAATGTACCTACGGAACTTTTGAAACAAACTCAAACTCTGGATGAATTGAAATAAATGCTTGCCACACTTGGGAAACCATTCAATTCAGTAAGAACACAGATATAATTGAAGGTATTACTGAGAAAAGACATTGGATGGAATCGTCCCAGATTTGCATGAAGTCTGGTAGCAGGTGGGAAAAAGGGCATTATACCCGATGGCTGCAATGGCGGCTTTTCACACCATATCCTCCACTTTAGCTTATTAATTATGCAGCCACAGGTAACACAACATCTCGCCGGTGGGCAGCCTCTGAATTGCACACCACACCATTCTCTCACTCTGGGTGCCATATCTAAGCTGCAGCCGTGCATACAGTTCTCAAGGCTTGCAGCCCAGGACTGTTCTGGTGAAAACATGGCCCTGAAAGACAGGAAGAGTTCAGTGACCCAAGGCCCACAGTGATGTCTTCCACCCACCCCTCCCCCACCCCCACTCTGGCCACAGGAGATCCAGCTTGGTAGGCAATGGCAGTAGTGATCAGTGCCAATGCTGCACAGAAGAGGTTAGCTATCCAGTGCAGAAACAGGTTGAATGATCTCATCCATGCAACCAGGGTAAGGCAACCATCTCATCACTTTAAACTCTCACACTCAAGCCCATCACACACTCACTACCATCTCACTCACTGCCAGCTCAAGGGGCATCATCACCCATTCTCTCTCTTACATACCCTCACATCTCTATCTGGCCTCATCTCCTCTGGAGACTGCCTCCTCAGCCCGCACCATCTTGAGGCCACTTGAATAAATCAACATGTGCCTCCACACACACACACCCTGGGATACCCACTTTCCCAGTACAGCCCTCACCTGGCAGCCTCTTCCCTTGCCTGAGGCCACTTCATTCCTTTCTCCAAACAAGCCCTAGCCCTGCAGCTGTTGGAAAGCCATCTGTGCTTCACAGCTGGTCTGGTAGGTAGAGACCTGCCCGCGACCCTCGCTGAAAGTGATGTGGTGCTGCCTGTGAGGCCTGGTGCTGATGACCACAAGTGATGCCCGAAGCAAGGTAGGCAAACAAACTTTGAAGTTCCGAGCGAAGTGCAGCTCACCAGGCGTACGTCGCTTATGTACACTGATGCGCCCAAATGATCCAGCAGGAAGAATTATAATGATAAGAAGATGTACTAAAATGACGTTCCCGATATCCGGCGATATCGGGAAACGCGGCCCTCCATTCCTGGGTGGAGCGGACGATTGCAAACTGGTTTCACAAAGTCGTGAAATCAATGTTTGGCCTTCCTGCTATATTGTCCGCTTACGCTCGCCATGACGCCCGATGCCAATAGGGATGGAAAATTCAGGCCATTTTGTTGAAGTTTTGCTTGTTGCACTCATCAGGACAATCGCAAGAATATCAATGTCAGGGGAAGCAACAGTTTTATGAGGAAAGAGTGCTGATTAGTTGGCACGCGGACATTGATTGGTAGAGGTGTTGCCATGGAGAATGCACCAGTTAATGGTGACTGACAGTTAACTGCCGAGCACTGTTTGACATTTAAACCAGGCAGCTTGACCCCGATTCCTCAGGGCAATACCTTGACTGATGAACCAATCAGAATCAAGCTGCCTGGTTTAAATTTCAAACAATGCTCGGCAGTTAACTGTCAGTCACCATTAGCTGGTGCATTCTCCATGGCAACACCTCTACCAATCAATGTCGACTTGTCAGCCAATTAGCACTCTCTTCTCATAATCTAAAGTCATTGCTTCCCATGACAATTGTATTCTTGTGATTGCCTTGATGAGTGCAAGATGAAAAGCTTTGATAAAATTCAGGTCTTGATCTGGCACAAGTCATTCAAGAATCATAGAAACTTCAGCATTTGAGAATAGGCTCTCAGACCACAGTACCTCCACTGGCACTGCTTCCACATCAAAGCCTCTAATCCTATTCATCTGCTCACCCACATCCTTTAATATTTCCCTTCAAGTATTTAATTCCTTCTTAAAATATCATGATTGACTTGGCTTCAAGAGCCACTTGTGGTAATGAATGCCATAGTTTAATAATCCCTTACACAAAAACTGTCTCTTCGACACAGAAAAACTCAAAATGCCAACGTGAAAAGAAAGCTTGAAGTGACAGGACAAACCTAAGATGAAGAGCTTAAGTTTCTGATTTTCTCTGATAAAGTATCAGATTTTAAAATATGCAGATCCTCATCAACTTGTGCAATTTTCTGAAGTCAAACAGATGTTCGAGAGTCTCCTGAAATTTGGCTCCGAGCACTGCTTTTCAGCTTTGCCCACTACATTATGTAATGTGTTTCTTTGTCTGTTCTCTACACAATACAAAAACAACTTGTGCAAGAAATTCAGGTATCAAGCTAGATTGTTTTCACCCTTCTCTACATTAAAGGCCAGTGTCTCCCTTTACTCCTCATTTCAACGTGCTTAGCAATGTGTTATTGAGTGTTTAGATCCAATATTCATCCACTACTCCCCCATGCTAAATAAATTGAGAGCTCATCTTCCACCATGGCATCACAGCATGATATCTCTGATCATTGATCAACCTGCATAAAGCAATTTGCATATTTGTGTAAAAATCACTCTGCCAAGCAATATCAAACCTCGGGGGCGCTTGCAGCACTACTGCATCAATACTGCATACTGGTAACATCTGAAGCATTACTAACATAACTTGCTTGAGCGAGTTAGCAGCAGTGTGGTGCTCTATGCCAGCAAAGTCATTACTCTAAACATGTTGTAGGACTGAATCTCGACTACCTTCATCTTGCATGAACGTCCACAGAGGTTAGTGCAAGCTCCTGCTCCTCAGTGTTTTGTTTGTGTTGCAAGGTTGTCCTACAGCCTACAATCCCAAGTCAGTGCACACCTTAGAATTTATAGATTCAGTTCTCATCCACAAAACTCCTGCTGCAGCTCTGACCACAAATTAGGCTGCATGGAATTATTGGAACAGAAAAACAGTGGCTGATGAATGCAAACTAATAAATCCCTTGCACCCAATAGGGAATATTTTTGTTGAAAAGGCAAAATATTACCCAAAAGTCAAGCTTCAAAACTCTGACCACTTCAACATACAAGTAATTACACCAATAACTCAGGTGACAAAGGACTTAAGTTCCAAGTGATGTCACACAGCAAAAAAAAGTTAAGTTAAGCATATTTAGTCCTTACATGACCAGAGCAACAGGTTGCAACTGTAGTTATGTATAGTGGCAGACTAAAGTTACTCTAACTAACTTGAATAGTGAAGTTTAATTCCCAATACCAAAATATGCATCAAGATTCAAATCAAATAAACAGTACGAAGTGCAAATAAATTTAGACACCACATCCTTGATTGTGCATAGCAGAAATGTTAATTTTTCATCCTATTTGATGCATTTCTCATATTAGTCAGCCTCTGAGAAATCACTTCATCCAGTTTATAGATTCAGGACTTCATATTAGACTTTTTCTGGAGGTCAATGAACTGCTCACCTTTCCTCATCTGGGAAAACTAATCTGGTCAAAACATGGTCAACGCACTAGTGCTCATGAGATCTTTCATACTTACAATTAATTATTTCAGAGGAGAGCAGGTCCAAATGTTTTCAACACTGAAGTAACTCTTAAAAACTTCATTCAAATCCGTGTATGGTTTGAGAACGTACAGGGTTCGGGGGAGGAACTAAACATGTTGATACAATTCTACCTTATAAGAAAAGTTGACTTACTGAAGGTCTCAAATAAAATAGCTCTCACTTTTTTACTTGCATCAACGTTTAGTCTGACTGTGTCCATACCTCGAATCACTGATACAATTTTTTAAAAAGTCATTGGATATGGATCAGAAGGAGGAATCCTTCCTGGTAACCTTCCCCTAACTGATCCAGGGACACCTAGACCGATAGTCATGACCCCAAATGTCATGTAGCTAACTCAGGACAGATCCGGAACACTTAGGACTACCTTATCTGTATCGATGAGTGATCTCCAGGTCATCAGGAAGCCCTCAAATTATTACAAAAAGAACCATGATCATTTGTAGTTTTTTTATCTTTCCTAGTTTGGTGAATTCAATACTTTGGTTCAGTTTCAAACCTTGACAATATAATTGGAAGCTGGGTTTGTTGAGAGCTTTATGGCTATTAAAATGGTCTGCTACCTCACCATTTCAACAGCATGTTATGTAAAGTGCCTTTCACAGTTGTGCACAGCAACTCTCTCCCAACAGCTCCCCAATTAGGATGTTAAAAGAGAACATGTTTAAATGAATCTTAGTCCTGGTTAATGCTCTGGTTGTGGTTCTCCCTGGAAACAGAGTGGCCTTGTTTCAGCTCAGGTGGCCAACAATGTCAACTCATGAGTCTTTTGACATCAGATTAAGTCACCACCTGTGGGCTACAGCACTTGAGCCAAGAAAAGATATGGATCCATAGATTAAGGAATTTCAACGTACAGTAGTGTGCAGTTGGATGGCTACAATGGATTAGTTGTCCACTGCATAATTCCTGGCCCTTGTGCACCAATTGGCAATGATACTGGTGGCAGGTTCACCTCTGGTAATAAATTTTGAGGATGAGAACTTCACACTTAAGGGTACTGGAGAAGCTTTTTTTTTAATTAATGGACCCAACATAAATGGGTCACAGTTCTTCAACTGTACAGTAAAGAGTGATTTGCATAAGAATTCCATGATAGAGAGATTCTTGTTACCACTCTTGAAATCTTTGAAACCAGGCCCAATTTTGAGGAGGTCCGTTAAAATTTAATGAGCCTGCTGGCAAGAGTTTTAGTTCAGAAACTGAAGCCTCGACAACAACAAAAAATACTCAACTAGATCGATTCCTTCACAATTTAAAGTAGGGGTTTTTTTTAAAAAAAAAAGACAAAATCCCTGGAGCACTTCCAAACAGAAAAGACAGACAGAACCATTGGAAGCAGAAACCAATAAGTGCCATTACTTGCGTGAAGGGTGCAATCTGGAAATTAAACTCTACGGTATCTAATGTTTCACACTGTGGTAGCGAGTTCAATTTAAATTAAATAGAATTTGTCAATCATTTTCTCACCTTAAGCTTACCCTCTACTTAATTACAACTCAGGATGTCTAAGCTACAACTCTTTCATCAAGGTGTTTTCAGATACCCCACTGGAATCTATCACTGTTATCAATGTTGGTATCGGGCGTGCTCGCTGGCATGAGTGGTTAGTATGGCAAGGCGGTCAAAAATCGGTCCCATGACATTGTGAAACCAGGTTGCGGCTAGCTGCTCAGCCCATCAATGGCAGACCATGTTCCCCGCCATTGGATGTCGGGAACTTCATTGTAGTACATGTGCATATCACAAGGCCAGCCCGCCAGACTCATCCCCACCACCCCCCCTCACCCCCGAAGCTGGATCGTCCGCCCATTTCGGTGCGATTGCACGCCAACGTGTTTCACAGCATCACACACAAGTGATGCGCACCTGGCGACTGCACTACGCTCAGGGCTTCGAGGTTTGTTTGCCCACCTTGCTTCGGGCCGCACTCGCAGTCATCAGCACCAGGCTTCGCAGGCAGCACCACATCAGTTTTAGTGGGGCTCACGGGCAGGTCTCTACCCACCAGACCAGCCATTAGGTGGGGATGGCTTTCCAACGGCTGCAGGGCTAGGGCTTGCTTGGGGAAGGGGACAAAGTGGCCTCAGGCAGGGGAAGAGGCTGCAGGGTGAGGGCAGTACTGAGAAAGGGATTGGGTGGGGTCGGGGGGGGAGGTGGTGGATAACTCAGGATTTGTGTGGGGCACAAATTAATCTCTACAAATTGTCTCAAGATGGTGAGGGCTGAGGAGGCAGAGCAGATGAGGCCAGGTGGAAATGCAAGGGTGTGTGTGAGAGAGTGATTGGTGATGTCCCTTGAGCTGGCAGTGAGTGAGATGCCAGTGAATGTTTGATGGGCTTGTGAGTGTGTGAACTTAGAGTGATGAGATGGGTGCCTTACCCCGGCGACACGGGTGAGATTATTCATCCTCCATCTGCACTGGATGGCCAACCTCTCCTGTGCAGCACTGGCACTGATCATCACTGCCATTACGTACCAAGACAGAGTGGTAATATTGCTGAGCCTCCTGCAGCCAGAGCAGGGGTAGAGGACATCACTGCAGGACTCCACGGCATCCAAAAGGCATTCGAGGGTTGAGTCACTTGGTGTGTGTGTGTGTGTGTGGGTGTGGGTGTGGGTGTGGGTGTGGGGGGGAGGCGGGGGGGGTTGCTGCAGTCTTTTTGCTTTTCGAGGCCAGCCTGTCTTCTGTGCAGCAGCTCCAGGCTGGGAGCACTGAGGTGCGCACACGGCTGCACTTTAAATGTGGAGCCCGGCATGATGAAGCGGTGAGGTGTTGGTGTGGCGGGCGAATGAGCGTCTGCCTGCCATCGAAACAACGTGTTCCCTGGGAATGCACAATTAGTGCGGCATGTTTGGAACGATGTACCGCACTTGGTGCAGATCTGGGAAGGTTCCACCCTTTGTTTCCAGTGCAACTCTAAGATATAAATAAATACACTTTTAGGGTTTGGGATTAACTCATATTGCAGGCAAGAATATTGAGCCAGAAGTTAACCTCTGACATTTTACTGGCTTACATAGGGTTGATGAAAACCCTGAATCTGACAAGGGGGACTGTTGCTTTGCCGAATTAAAAGTATTGTGTATTAACGCGAATCTAATTTCTCCTGCTAAGCTTGCAGAAAATTTTCCCCTTTTTAATCCAGGAATCTGTTGAATGGTGGGAGCCTAAGAACTACAAGCTGGAAGGCAACAGGGTATTTCCTGCAATTTTCTACATCAAATCCTGAAGCAGCTTCCTGAAGGCAGGGATTAGGTAACTGTAACAGTTCTCTTGGCACTTCTCATTTTAAGCATCAGTGCGCTTTTTTGAAATAAACGTGTGAGCAAAAGCCACAGAGCCGACATGATTTAGAGCTGAAATATGAGGAGCACTGAGCAAAGTCTGTCCCCAGCCACTTCAAGAACCTGCAAACCCGTGTAGAGATTGAGTAGTACAGCTAAGAAAATACATAAAAATATTCATCCTGCCCCAACTGTTGACAGAATTTCATCAGTGTGGGGAAAAAAAAAATAAACCATTCAGTGGAGATTTGCCAGGGTATACTTCATTGACATATTAACACCACAAACTATTTCCAAAGAGGAAAAAACAGAACAGTTCCATCACCATGCTGCCCTCACACTGTACGTGTTAATGGGTTTATCCTGCACGGTACCACTGTAAAGATAAATGTCAAATTAATATTTCAGTATTTCACAACCCAACAAAAAGGGCATGATTAACCTAGACACAGTAGAGTTTAGAGACTGTAGTCTCAATGGATTAGGAGGAATAGTCATAGCCAGACAGTCACCTGTAATGGCTTCCCTTCTTGCTCCTGTACCAGTACCTCTGGAGTCCCCCGGGAATCGGTGCTTTGTCCCTTCCTATTTCACATCTACAAAATAGGATATCTGAAAATATGTTTCACATTTACACTGGTGACTCCCAGCTCCACTCCACCACCCCCTCTCCCCTCCCCTGCACAGTTTTCAATTTGTTAGACTGCTTATCCAAAACAGGATGCACCAAAATTTCCTCCAACTAAATACTACCACAAACTCTGTTCACTAATCACCAGCTCCAGCCCACTACATGACAACTGTCAGAGGCTAAGCGAAACCCTCACATCCTCCGTGTCACATTTGATCACAAGTTGAGCTTCTGACCACATGCCCACACCCATCACCAAGACATCTACAGTCATGTCCTTAATATCGCCCATCTCTTCCCTTGTCTCAGCTCATCTGCTGCTGATACTTTCATCCATGCTTTTGTTACCCCTGGACTTAACTATTCCATCGCTCTCCTGGCTGACTTCTCATCTTCCACCCTCAATAAACTTGAGTGGATCCAAAACACTGCTGCCCATATCCTAAAATCACACCAAATCTTGTTCACACTTAAGATAAAAGCAAAATACTGCGGATGCTGGAAATCTGAAACAAAAAACAAAAATACCTGGAAAAACTCAGCAGGTCTGACAGCATCTGCGGAGAGGAACACAGTCAACATTTCGAGTCCCTATGACTGTTCACCCATCACCTCTGGCTCAGTTTTTAAAATGCTCATGTTTGTTGTCAATTCTCTCCATGCCCTCACCACTTGGGCTTTGTGAACTCCTGCAGCCACACAATCCTCAGAGCTCTCTGTGTATCTTGTGTATCCCTGATTTTAATCACTCCACCAAGGGTGGCCATGCTTTCAGCTGCCTGGGCTGGAGGCTCCACATTTTCTCCCTAGATCTCCCTCTCCTCCTTTAAGTCTCACCCCTTTGACCAAGCTTTCTGTCATCTGTGCTAACCTCTTTTTATGCGACTTTTGTCGAATTTTCTTTGATAACACTCTTTTTGAAGCGCCTTGGGAGGTTTTTAACTGTGTAAAAGGGGCTATATAAGACCATAATACATAGGAGCAGAAATTAGGCCATTCGGCCCATCGAGTCTGCTCCACCATTCAATCATGGCTGATTGTTTCTCAACCCCATTCTCTCGCCTTCTCCTCGTAACCTTTGATCCCCTTAACAATCAAGAACCTATCTATCTCGGTCTTAGATACACTCAATGACCTATGGCCTCCACAGCCTTCTGTGGCAATGAATTCCATAGATTCACCACTCTCTGGCTAAAAAAGTTTCTCCTCATCTCTGTTCTGAAGGGTCTTCCCTTTACTCTGAGGCTGTGCCCTCGGGTCCTAGTCTCTCCTACTAATGGAAACGTCTTCCCCACGTCCACTCTATCCAGGCCTTTCAGTATTCTGTAAGTTTCAATCAGATCCCCCCCCCCCATCCTTCTAAACTCCATCGAGAATAACCCAGAGTCCTCAAACATTCCTCACATATTAAGCCTTTCATTCCTGGGATCGTTCTCATGAACCTACTTTGGAACCTCTCCAGGGCCAGCACATCCTTCCTGAGATACGGGGCCCAAAATTGCTCACAATATTGTAAATGTGGTCTGACCAGAGCCTTATAAAGCCTTAGCAGCACATCCCTGCTTATATATTCTAGTCCTCTCGAAATAAATGCCAACATTGCATTTGCCTTCCAAACTACCGACTCAACCTGCAAGTTAACCTTAAGAGAATCCTGGACTAGGACTCCCAAGTCCCTTTGCACTCCAGATTTTTGAATTCTCTCCCCATTTAGAAAATAGTCCAAGTCTCTATTCTTCCAACCAAAGTGCATGACCTCACACTTCCCCACGTTGTATTCCATCTGCCATTTCTTTGCCCATTCTCCTAACCTGTCCAAATCCTTCTGCAGCGTCCCCGCCTCCTCAATACTACCTGTCCCTCCACTTATCTTTGTAGCATCTGCAAACTTAGCCAGGATGCCCTCAGTTCCTTCATCTAGATGATTAATGTATAAAGTGAAAAGTTGTGGTCCGAACACTGATCCCTGCGGAACTCCACTAGTCACCGGCCGCCATCCTGAGAAGGACCCCCTTATCCCCACTCTCTGCCTCCTGCCAGACAGCCAATCTTCTATCCATGCTAGTACCTTGCCTCTAACACCATGGGCTCTTATCTTACTGAGCAGCCTCCTGTGCGGCACCTTGTCAAAGGCCTTCTGGAAGTCCAAGTAGATAACATCCATTGGTTCTCCTTTGTCTAACCTACTCGTTACCTCCTCAAGAATTCTAACAGATTTTCCAGGCATGACCTCCCCTTGATGAAACCATGCTGACTTTGCCCCATTTTACCCTGCACTTCCAAGCATTCTGAAATCTCATCCTTCATAATGGACTCTAAAATCTTACCAATGACCGAGGTCAGGCTATTCGGCCTGTAATTCCCTGTCTTTTGCCTCACTCCCTTCTTAAACAGGGGGGGTGGGGGGGGGGGGGTTTACATTAGCGATTTTTCAGTCTTCCATATACAATGGAAGCTGTTGTTGTTGTTCATAGTGTGCTCAGTTCTAGTTTATTTAATTTAATCTCATTAGCAGAAAAGAACAGATTATATCAAGCAGATTGAATAGGGCGGATATCCAGGATAACAAGTTGTGTACAAGTCTGCTGATTTTGGGGAGGAACCTGGCTATTCCTCCCCCCAGCCCCCAGCATATTTAAAAAAATGATGAAACCCAGTATACCTCAAAAGCATACATGATGGCTAACACAGCCAAATTTCCCCAATTTGGAGCATGATCTACTCCATATTCAATCTGTTGTCAATCCGTAGAACGCATCTCAGTCATTCACACTATTGATAGGGAGCTGAAGTGCTGAGGGTATAGACAATATCACCCAACAACTTATTTTAGCATTTTACATTTTTTAAAAAGTCAGACGCATTTATTATTTCCTCCAATAATTTATTCAATTACTCCAACATTTATTTGGCAATTACAGCCTTTACGATTACAATATTCTGAAAGATTATTTTCTTCCCCCGAGAGACTTTATTCAGCCAAGTGTACATGACACAATAAATGAAGATGCATCCCTGCATTGCTGTTCCTTTGAAATGAGAAGCAGGCAAAGCGAATCTATACATCGTTCCAAAACTGCAGCATGGCAGTGTTACCACTTACCAGATTCAATCCTACTTTTCAGAACTTCTTTCAGGTGGAGGTGGTGGGGGGGTGGGGGTGATGGGGGCTGGGGAGGAATGGGGGCCATGAATCCTAAAAACAGAAGTTTTATTTATCAACCACAATGCCTTGACAGCTGAAGTTAACAAAGGCAAGCAGTCTCTGCTACCAGTGGGTCTCATGAGACAATTATATGGTATTCAAAAATTCCATGAAATCTTGGTTGTTACCACAATAAATCGATAACTTCCCCACATATTAACTGCACGGTACAACTCATTCCAGCCTAGACATGGAGATTGTTTGCCAGAGGAATGATGAGACACCAAATAACTGCCAGTTCTTTGATTTATGATGTATCCATCTTGCTACAATGATTTACAATCTTGCAAACTGGGACAAAGAGGAAGGAAGCATTAGGAGTGAGCATTAAATTGTTTAAATATGCAAATTAGATCTAATTGGTGACAAAATGGCAGAAATTCATAATTATGTAATTTTCCTCTTTGCTTTACCCATTCATAAAGATTGAACAGGCTGGGACTCTTTCCTCCAGAAATAAGATGGCTGAGGGGTGACCTAACAGATGTTGTTAGGGTTTGACAAGGTAGATGAAGAGAAATGTTTCCACTTTGGGGATGGGGATGGGGGTGGGGGTGGGGGAACCCCCCGTGGGGTCATAAATATATAGATAGCCACTAATAAATCCAAATAGGGAAACATCTTTGCCCAAAGAGTCTGTTAGACTGCAAATTCACTACCACAACGAGTAATTGAGGCAAATAGCATAGAAGGAGAAGCCAGATAAATACATGCAGGAAAAAGGAAGAGCAGGATGTAATGGTGAGCTCAGATGAAGATGGATGGGTGGAGGCTCGAATGGAGCATAAATGTTGATGGGGCTGAATAGCCTATTTGTTAGTCTGTAACAGCCTGTTACAATCGACACAATTCTGCATTAACAATGTTTGGCATGTGACTTCTCCATAGTTAATGTTATTAACTGTGAAATCAGTCCAGGAATAAAACTAATCTGAAACATGGCAAAATAATGATTAAAAATACTTGTTAAAGGACAGCGTTTTGACCTAATTATCTTCGAATGTGGTTAGTGGTGTGGAAGGAAGGTGAGGTCCAATGTAAAAAGCTTAGTAGACAGTTGATAACTTACTGGCAATAAATCTGTTTTATATGCTGCTTAATGCATGATGTGCACTATTCTAGTACATCCAGCCTGCAAAAGACTGACAGATGGTGATAGGCAACTGATGGATTTTGATTCAATGAGCTACATATTAGCCCCTTTAGTCTTAATTGTTTCCAACACAGACATTATTGGCATGTCAGCGCAAAACTCAATTTCTTCCAAATGTTAAGAAAACATCCATCATCATCTACTTAGATAAAAAGCCAAATTCTTGAGTTTTAGAATGGAGGGGGGTGGGGGAGGGTTACAGAGGAGAGAGGGGAGAAAGAAAGATCAGAGAGCTTAGTTCAAAATAGTCATGACAAATACATTAAATCAGCCACTAAACACACAATCAGCACCAAGTCCGCAGCAAAACGATAAATATCATTGAAAAATATTTAGTTTAATACATAATTAAGATCTGTAATCACACATATTTTTGCTAATGTTGAGCCTATAACACTTTTCTCCATCTTTAAGCAGTTAATAGTGTTTCAATCCAAGACCACAGAATTAAAAGTATTAGATTTAATTACCATCTTCAAGTAAGCCACAGAGACTGTAGGAAGCCAGCAGAGCTTTCAAAACAAATCCTTCTGCTACTAAGCTAGTTTACTTGTTCTTAATGATAAAAAGCCTGAGAACCTGTCTAAGCTCCAGTATGTTGGAACACTATCCTCCAAACAGTTACCTCTCTTGTGTGGTAAACATTCATTTAGTAATTGCATGATAAAAGCAAACATTTTCCAATATATGTAACGTTTGGTTTTACAGTTTACACGGTCATTAAATGTGTTCCTTTAGAATCACCTCTAATGGACAAGCAAATAAGAATCTTATAGTGCACCTGAACATCTAAAAAGCATGAGAATCTCTGTATGTGGTCAGCAGACCAGCTATTTGGTCAAACATTCCACATTGCCACAGTTCATTTTACCATCCAAATGATTATTTGATTCTTTTACCCTCGTTCCTGCTTTAAGACTGAAAAGCTTGCTCTGCATTGCACACTAACAACCTCATGGAGAAGCTCCTATCATTAACCGAGGGAACATTCAACCTTGGAATCAATGATTCTGACATTCAAGATCTTCACTACTGCACTTTCTGAAAAGTTATTTTCACAGTCATTACTGAAAAGAATGCTCTTTTCACAAGCTTTGGGTGTGCATGGTCTGCTGTGACCCAAATTTGCAACAAAATTCTTCATATCAAAGAACACAACAACAACGAAGAAATTAGAATGATATTTTGGCCAATGACAGAGTGCAGTGCCGATTTACTAGAATGATACCTGGACTCCAGGGGTCAAATTACAAAGAGAGGTTACACAAAATAGGCAATTGAGTTCTGATGAAAGACCATCAACCTTAAACGTGAACTCTATTTCTCTCTCCACAGATGCTACCAGACCTGCTGTGTGTTTCCAGCATTATCTGATTTTATGACACAATCTAAAGAAGATTAAGGGTTGATATGATCAAAGTCTTCAAGATCCTATGGAGAACAGATGGAAAGAAACTATTTTTGTTGGTAGAGGCTAGGAGTAGGGGTCATAGTCTAAAACTAGAGTCAGACCTTGCAGGAGTGAAGGAAGTAAACACTGCTACATGCAAAGGGTGATATGAGCTTGGAATTTTCTTCCACAACTGACAATTGTTACTAGAACAATTGTTAATTTTTAAAATGAGATTGGTAAATCTTTGTGAACCAAAAGTATTGAGGGAAGAATATGATGGAGGTAGATGGAAATAGGTCACAGATCAGCCACGATCTCAATGAATAGTGGAACAGATTCAAGGGGCTAAATGGCCTTCTGCTGTTCCGACGTCGGGTCTTTTTAAACAAACAGACTTTAAAGATACAATAACCAAGCACCTTATTTAACGTTGCTCTTTTCAATCTATTAAGTTCTGTGCCTATCAGATGGGCAGCAAGTCACACAGGTGGAGTCTGAAGCTCCTTTGGGGCATAAATTTTGCCAAAAGGGAAAGGCCAAAAGCTACGGATTGAGTCTTGCCTGGCGTGTCTTGGCAATCAGTCATGCTTAACCTTTTGGCGGACATGAGGGTTGACCAGCAAAATGGTCAGACCTCATTAGTAAGGGTTACACAGCCAGAAGCTTAAAGAAATAATTGAGAATTATTTCAAATGCATGGCAAACTAACACATTTCCCTCATACCTTCCAGAAAAGAGGTTGATTGCTTTTTCATGATGAATAGCAATTATGTTCGAAGTGGTTATCTGTTTTTTTTTCCCCTCCCGTGCTGATCAACTGGGAGTCGGTTATCTGTTCAATAATGAATTCCAATTAATTGTGCGCAGCAACACAATTTCAGAAGGGAAAAATGTTGAAACTAGAACTTCCGATTCCAGAAACATGCTCGAGACCGAGCAGAGACCTCTCGTAAGCAGGAGAGGAGTGTGTCAGGAGTGATGAGATCTTCTTAAATGGAAGTTCTACTGGCATCATGGAAAATATGAACTGAATTTCAATTAACTGACGACATTTGTGCAAGGTAGGAAATAAAAACTCATGGAGCCGAAGAGTTTAACTATTCAGATAGGTAAAAAGTATTATATGCTCTTCTGAAGACTTGATTAAGGAGATGGACAATTACAGATATACAGGAGTGTTCTTTGTTAGATTTTTAAATAATATTGACCGTTTCTGGATCAACATAAGGTTCCAGTTTGAAAAATGCTCTAATGATATCTGCAATGGTACAATTTTCATGAACAATTTTTCTATAGAATGGTGAACTTCACACAAGATACAATATTCTGACTCACATTGTTACAATATTAGGCACCCTTGCTAATTTGATGCTGTTTCACTTCCAACTTGTCACATATGCATTGAATTTTAACCAAGAAAATGTACATAAACAGGAGAGCATCCCAACAAGTCATTTATTTGCTTTTCTTATTGAGAAAAGGAGGATTTACGATTCCATTCACTACAGAAGCATCCCAGTAAGGCAAGGAAATAATGGCACTTATTCTAGCACTTCACAATTTATGCCAAGCATTTATTCTATTTTATGTAGCAGCTGCAATTTTTCATATCCAAGTTCCATTTGTGTGGAGGGACAAGTAGCTGTGAGAATTGCCATTTTGTAAAAGAATTTTTAAAATCTTGACATAGGCAGATCTGAATGTGTCAACCAAGCTCCTCAGGTTGACTTTGCTGCACATGGATCACGTGGGTACCGGTCATTTATCATCTGGAAAGGTGCCATAAATCTATCCATTCCATAATTAAGCCTTTGTGTTCAGTTAAGTATGCATGGAAGGAGTTGAGTTGCATCATATACACAGTGCATTAGTCAAAGGAGGTCACATAGCAACCCA
Organism: Carcharodon carcharias; assembly: GCF_017639515.1. Classification (NCBI taxonomy): domain Eukaryota; kingdom Metazoa; phylum Chordata; class Chondrichthyes; order Lamniformes; family Lamnidae; genus Carcharodon; species Carcharodon carcharias. The sequence continues at coordinate 13,033,655 of NC_054491.1, read as the reverse complement.
CCTGAAGAGCAGAGTGACAAAATGAAAGGCTGGAGGCATTCACTACAGCCATTTACGAACTGGCCACTCAGCACCTCAGCCATGAACAAGAGAATTTGTATAACATTAAGAAGCAATTGTGACTGGACACCAGAACCTTGTAACATGACACCAGGGGCAGTTCAAAGTGGAGATGAGGCACTTGAGCAACAAAATGCACAAGGTAGACAGCAACTTATATTTGTTACAAGCCCCCCTAGGGGCCAATAACTTATTAAAAAAAAACATGTATTTCCCAGTAGCCTATGCAAAAGGATCACACAAGATTTCACATTAAGATTTTTACTGGAACAAACAAACTAAAATCAATTGGAGACACCAAACACAGACTGGGTGACCACTTTGCGGAACACCCTCATTCTGTCCACAAGCATTACCCAAACCTCACTGTCGCTTGCCATTTCAACACTCCACCCTGCTCTCATGCGCACATGTCCATCCTTGGCCTGCTGCATTGTTCCAGTGAAGCTCAACGTAAACTGGAGGAACAGCACCTCATCTTCCGACTAGGCACTTTACAGCCTTCCGGACTGAATATTGAGTTCAACAATTTTAGATCATGAACTCTCTCCTCCATCCCCACCCCCTTTCTGATTTTTCCTCCTCCTTTTTGTTTTTTCCAATAATTTACATAGATTAATCTTTTCTCACCTATTTCCATTATTTTTTAATGTATTTCCATCCATTGTTTTATCTCTATCTTTTAGCCTTTTTTGATTCCTTCACCCCACCCCCATTAGGGCTATCTGTACCTTTTAAAAACAAAAAACTGCGGATGCTGGAAATCCAAAACAAAAACAGAATTACCTGGAGAAACTCAGCAGGTCTGGCAGCATCGGCGGAGAAGAAAAGAGTTGACGTTTCAAGTCCTCATGACCCTTCAACAGAAATGAATTGCTTGTCCTGCTTTCTACCCTTAATTAGCACATTCCTTTAGATAATATCACCACCTTCAACATCTCTTTGTCCTTTTGTCTGTGACATCTTTTAGTTATCTCCACCTATCACTGGCCCTCTATCCAGCTCTCTTGTCCCAACCCACCCTCCTTAAACCAGCTTATATTTCACCCCTTTTCTATTTTTCCTTAGTTCTGTTGAAGAGTCAAGCGGACTCGAAATGTTAACTGTGCTCCCTTCCACAGATGCTGCCAGACCTGCTGAGTTTTTCCAGGTATTTTTGTTTTTGTTAATTAAAGTTAACATCAACTAAACATTACTTATTAGGCAACTAATATACTAAACTATAGGAAAAGTATCCCCCCTAACTCTTAACACAATTGAAAACCCTACACCACCTTTCTACATTATTCTGCACTCTTTATAGACAGGTAGTCTAGTCCAAAGCTCCTCCCAGCACTAACAGGATTCCTTCACTTAGCCCTTTTCGCATTATCAAATGGACTTGCCAATGCAAGGTCTGATGATGCTGTGGTCTCCAACTCTTCACAATCCTTGGTTCCTCAAACATGGGTTCCCATCTCACTGCCATTTGCTTCTTGGTTATCCCAAAAGCCGTCCTTTACTCCTGCTTAACATGGCACCACCTGTTGTGGGTCTTCTTCACTACCGCTGCTACACCACCAAACCCCCCCAAAACTTTCAATCTAACATTGTTCAGAGTCTGCAAACAACAAGAACAGATGCCTTCTCCTTTGTGTTGCGCTGTTAAAGCTCACACATGACCTTCAATAGAGGTTGACATAGGCTCCTGTTCCCATGGCAACCAGATCACATGGGTCTGTCATTGGGCACAGTTCAGTACAACTTCACACCATCTCCCATTCCAGGGCATTTGGTTTTTACCTTAAAAGAGACAATTTAAAACAAAACTGCCTTATAAAGTCTAACCATCAATAATATAGTGCCTTTAACATAATGAAACATTCCAAGGCATTTCAAAGGAGCATTATCAAGCAAAATATGACATCGAGCCATGCGAGGAGATAGGCCACGTGACCAAAAGCAGGTTTTAAGGTGCATCTTACAGAAGAAAAGCAAGGGAGATAAGCAGAGAGGTGTAGGGAGGGTATTCAAGAACTTGGGCATAGGCAACTGAAGATATAGCAACCAATGGTGAAGCGATTAAACTTGGAGATGCCCAAGAGGCTAGAATTAGAGTGCAGGTATCTCAGAGGGCTGTGGGGTTAGAGGATTTAGAGGTAGGGAGGGGTGAGACCACTGAGGGATTTGAAAACAAAGGTGAGAATTTTAAAATCAAAATGTTGCTTGACCAGGAGTCAGTGTAGGTCAGTAAGCACAAAGATGATAGGGAACAAGACTTGCTGTGAGTTAAAACACTGGCAGCAGAGTTCTGGATGAAGTTTATGGTGGGTAGAATGTGGGAGTGTATTGGAATAGTTGAATCTAGGAGGTAACAAAGACATGAATGAGGCAATGAATGACACAGAAGTTGCTTTACTATGATCAGCCACCACTTTGCTCCTGTAACACATGTTTCACACAGGAATATGGTGATAAACTTAACTTCTTTAAATCATGAAAGACATGCTGCCTGAACAATGTGGGTTTTACTGAGGGTTCCCCATTGCCAACACTTTTGACAAATGGTCAGGGCCAGTCTGTACAAAGATGGAGATAATGAACCTCAAATGGCAGCTAGTTTACAAGAAGGCTGACTGTATAATCTACAGGCAAACGCAATTAGGATGCTCTCCCAAAGTCCAAATTACCTGCTGCTGCTTATAGCTATTCCTACCAGGAATTCTGCTGTCATGGTATGTCACACTTGTGTGCCTTGAGCCATCCTCAAACATACATAGTAGCTCGTCTGCAACTGCTCTGTGATGTCCATCTTCCAACTACCCCTAGGTCAACCCTTCTTTCTGCTGCCCTCCACTTTTCTCTCTAGAAGCAATCTCTGTAGCTTTTCAGCTCTGATCAAATGGCCAAATTATTGAACATTTTCTTTTCTGGATGTGAATTTTCAGAATTTGATCTTGCAATTTCACACTCCTCTTTGTCTTATGATCTGTATATGGAATTTTAAGCACACATCTTAGCATCCACATTTTACAGGCCTCTATTTTCTCCCACAGATCTTCATTTATTGTCCAGGTTTCTGAGGGACACAGGAAAGTGGATGGAATGCAGCATCTTATGAGTTTTTTCCCTTGTTACAAGTTTGAGTTTACTTGTTGTTAACACCATCTTTCACCTTCACAAAATTACTTTTGGCTATCTCTTATCCTTCATCTAATTTCAGCATTGAATCTATCATCTTCTATTATCATTTGTCCTAAATACACAAACTTATCTACTTGTTCCAGTGTGACGCCATCCACTTCAATCTTCACTCTATTCTTCTAACTTCCATTGGTTTTGTCTTTTGGGTGTTCATGCTCAATCCATGTTCTAAAATTTGAGATTTTACTTGATCTATGATGTTTTGTAGAGCCTCTTCTGACTCTGCAAGTAGCGCTGTGCCGTCAGCATTCTGCAAATTTGTTCTGTTCTTGCCTCCAATTTTTACCCCTGGGAGTACATCTAATTGTCTGAATATTTGTGCTGTGTACAGATTGAATAATTTTGGCCACAGCACAGTGCCTTGTTGTACTCTCTTCACTTCGTACACGTCCGATTGTCCCTCTTCTAGCCTAACGTTTGCTGTTTGATCCCAATATTTTTTTACCATGTAGTTGCTGTTAACAAAACTATGGAAAGACTGCCTTAACTGTTTCATCCTCAAAATTCCCATCACAAGGAGTACAATGGAATTCAACAAAATGGCAAAACATACATTGTTCAAAAATTCATTTCTACCATTATTCTGTTTGAAACAGGTGGAAAAATAAATGGAGATCAGAATGAAGTTTCTAATGAGACTGAACTACATTGAAAAATGTAAATTGAATTTGTGATGAGTGTATAGTCTTCAACAACCCATAACTTAACAAACCTGCATTCTGTTGTCAAAGTCTAAGAGACTGCAGGTTTCACACGCAGAACTCACTGTCAAGAAAGACTAATCTTTGGGATAATCTCAGTTTTTGCAGCAGATGTTTTCCTGCTTTTTGCATAATTTTACTAGAAGACATCTGTTTCTCCACTGTCAAAAATTCTCTCTCATCCTTGTGAGAACTCTGCTATACAGATGTTGAGCAATTTTTTACACCCCAAGCTAAAAACAAATGTTCCAGTTCAGTGACAAATTCATTTTTATCTCATTAAGGCCTGCAGTGCAATTTTACTTTTGCACCATTATGGGTGGAAAAAACTGGGATCCTTCAAAATCTGTTGAAAAATGGGCTTCCACAATTTATTCAAACTCGGTTCCAAAGCTCCTAGCTAAAGGTCAATTTAGTTACAAACTAAAACAGGTTCACTGCAATCTGTCAACAAGTTATCTACACAGCCATTTGATCATAGCACTCTTTCTGAAGGAAGGCCAACACTTAGTGCACCAGTTTAGACAATCACACTTGTGCGTTTTTTTATTACATTACATGGATATAAATTATAAGAATTTGCATTTATATAACATCTGTCACAACCTCAGGATATCCCAAAGTGCCTTATAGCCGATGAAGCACTTCTGAAGTGTAATCACTGTTAGTAATGCAGCAAATGCAGCAGCCATATTACACACAGCAGGATCCCACAAACGGCATTTGATAATGATCAGATAATCTGTTTCAGTAATGTTGGCTGAAGGATAAATATTGACCCAGACTTCAGGAAACCTCCCCTGTTTTTCTCCAAAGTAATGCCATTGTATCTTTCGTGGTCAAGCAATGGGACAAATGGAGCTTTGCTTTAACTGCTCATCTGAAAGACATCACTTTTGACAGTGCACCACTCCCTCAATACTGCACTGAATTGTCAGCCTAGATCAGTGCTCAAGTCTCTAGAGTGGGGTTCGAACCCACAGCCTTCTGATTCATAGGCGAGGATGCTACAGTCAAGCCAAGGCTAACAGCTTACAAATCATGCATAGAGATTCCATTAAGAACTGCACGGTCTTGGGCTTAGTGTGCACAAGTGTCCTCGGAAGATCCCCAAATTCAGACTTGTGTAAAATCTGACTCTTTGCTCACCCATTTTTAAATAGACAACTGAGAATTTCAAAAGCACAGGATCTTTCAATCATTTTTTTGTTGTTTAAAATGTTTAGCCAATTCAGGGGATGCTGAGTGCATGCCCAGTTGCTAGGCAGCAGAATATGCAGCTGTCACAGAGGCTGTATATTCCATTTTCTCAAGCAGATTCAACTGTCTCAGCGATTTGAGACCTCCATCTCACACCAGCAATCACCACTGCCACTGACTCGGTTACTGCGACACATCTGCTTAAAGCAACTCAAAGCTGAAGATCGGCATCTGCATAATCGATTCCAATCTGGTTTCTTTAACCCTTTGTAAGCTCACACTGTCACTTTGGAATATTTCAGACTGTTCACCCAGAAAGGTAACGTGCCACTGCAGTAGTGCAGATACACCAATTTTGACACAGCTAAATATCCCAAGGTGCTAAAATAACGATTCAATCTAGCACAATCTTCAAAAACGCCGGATTTTAAAACAAATGCTGCAACTGATATTGAAGGGTTACATGGAGGTATGCGAGTAAACATAATCTTGTTTAAGCTTGAACAAACCTGGACCAAGTGGAACAGTGCCAAGTTTGGGCACTTTTTTGCTCTCTGACAAAACATGGAAGCTGCCCTCATTCCAAGTAGGATATTTACAGCAAGTGCAAATCACAGCCATTAAATGCGACACATTGTTGGGCTGATCTACACAAACAAAAGGTACCTTGTACTAACAAACTGTGCCACAGAGGCTGTTTGAAAATGTTGAGTTTCTGCCAGATTTTGCCTTATTACAACAAAGCAGGAGATGGCAACATTCACTGCTACAAAATGTTGCAAGGGAAATACGCTCCATGCTTTAGTTGTTCGAAACCCATTGGATCCTATTGATTTCATGTTGGCAGGTTAAAGGCCAACTTTTAATGGCATTTCTTTCCAGATTTGGAACAGCTTTTCCCTCATTTCAAAAGACAGCATTTTTACTGATCTGATAATTTGCAACGTCTTCCTAGTAAGATTGTCCTGATACTTGGGGAAGAGTCTGTTACACATCAAAGATTGTGGAAAAAAATGTCTTCAACAGTTATACCCAGCCAATCTCAGCTGCTTGTACAATAATTGAGATACATTCTGCGTGACCAAGAATATCCTCAGGAAACCCTCCAATATATGACAAAGATAGAGTCAAGCTGCGCACAAGTCTCATTAATGGGACCTTCATTTCAGACCATTAAAACATATCTCAACATAGTTTTGACCAGGTAGCATCACTTCAAAAGTGAAATCTACACACAGCACCTCACTTTCATACATTTGCGAAAAAAAGACACTTGGCTGATTTATACTGCATGTTGTCAACAAAGATAGAGTTCAAAGAGTTAGCACCTTCAGGAGGGAAGTGAAGAAATTCAACCCTAGAGGAAAGGGGAAATGATTAAAAGGGCAGCATTACATAATATACTTGAATAACCAGTGACTTTGACCTATTTCCCATCAACCAACCTTTGATCCCCAGCTCAAGGCAACATATCGAGTCCTCATGTGCACACCTCAACGGCAAAGCTCACCTTGTACTCAACAGGCCTGCATAAATCGCTGCTTATTTCAAAATAATCATACATTCAAGAGCAGCACAGTCGACTATACAGCAGTCACTTCTGGTTGCCGTTTGTTTTAATAAAAGATGATAAAGAATGAGATGTAGGGAACAATAAATATGAAGTTCAGAAGACCAGCTCTCAGTCCATTTCATGAGATGCCTGGTGTCACACAGCTGGATTTTTAAACATTCCTGTGATGGCAGCTTCCCTTCATTTGCTTTTTTTTTTGAACTGATATCATTGTCATCACAGGAAACAAAACACTCCTTAGCAAGGTCAGTCAAGTCGTCTTTGCTGAAGCTGCAGCACCTGACAAACGTTGATAAACTACAAGCAACACTAATGACCACTCGAGTCATCATAAAGATCAGATTTAATCAGGATTAATCAGGTACCATTCACCTGCTAGTACTGCCCATTTAGTCAAGTGTTGTATTTAACAAATTCCACATTTAGGATTAGCAGGATTTGCATTTAAGGTCACAAAATGGTACCTTTTGCTCTGCTAATGGTTATGCGCAACATATCAGGAAGATTACACTGCTTATCCAAAACACAGCACAGAAAAATCAGGCCAACATCTGAGTGTGGCAAGCAAATAGTCAGACAAAGCTTCATCTCGGATAAAACATGTTCTCTTCCCTTCAGGCAGATTTATCTGCCATTCCAATTGCAAGTTGCCAACTGGAAGATCAGGGCCAGGGCAATTCACCAGATGTTAATGCCTCATATACACCTCGCAGAAAGCTGACCAAGGTTAGTCAGCCTTCAGGCAGAATTGCATGGTCGGCAAACACAACAGCAATTGTTTTCAACTAAGGTAAGAAATTCTGCAATTGTGACTTGTCAATATTTTTTTTCATTGTATTGTACGTTCATAGCACTTCTTGCAGCTCTGTTAAGAAGGGGCTAAAGCGTTAAAGACTGGGGTTATTTCAGGAACATGTAGCACGCATACTCAAGCCATCGCACCCCCCACCCTCCCCAACCCCAACCCCCACCCCCTCATCCAAGCGTTGCAGCTCTAAATGTGGTCAAAGCTCTGGCTGAAATGCAAATTAATAATATGGGCTTGAAGTAGCCTGTTTCAGAAATATACAAACAAAGAGAGGCATTTTCCTCCTTTATTCTGCCTTTCTGGTGTTTCCTCCCTTCCCACTCCAAGGTACCCATTCATGCTGCAAAAGAGTTTAGTGTTTGAGTGCAGCCTAATTTGTTTCTCCTTCTCAAGACCACCCAGCTAGCTTCCATTTGTACCTCTGCGCAATGACACGGAACAGACGGACATTTATTATTGCATTTCCAATTACCGTTCCCAGTTTTTAGGCATGCAACGCCTGCGGCACCTCAGGTCCCTGCTCTAATTGTTGAGTAGCTCTTGACCAATGTCCTTCGGGTTTGTAACCCACCAAAGACTGTTCTACATGTACCTATTACAGGTGGAAGACTTGGCCACTGGGGCAGAAGTCAGTGTGTTGGCTGATGACTGGCAGGGAATAGGGTTGGGGGGGGGGGGGGGGGGGGGGGGGGTGGTGGGGAAAATGGGGAACAGATGAGATGTGGAAGTGCTTTGAGCAAAGTCCCCTCTTCCATCCCTCTTGTGGTTTGTTCACACTTCCCTGCTAATGATATGCTGGAGAATGTGGCTAGGACAATGGGGTGATGAAAGGATGGCGTATCATTCATCCTGCTTAAGGTGGTAGCCTGACTGAACAGACCACTGTTGAAGGCCCGCACACAGAGATGTGATGCTGCGCTTAATGCTCCACGTAGATAGCCACTCATTCCCTAGGAGAAGACATCATCGCAAAGGCCTGCAACATCACACCACTCTTTCACTGGATAAACTCCTGCATTCTCTCTGCAATTGTACAAAGTGAGGCTGGAAGTACATCACACAATCTTTGCTGCTGCTGACGTAGCCTGTTTGTTGATGGAAACTTCCCATATCTACTCCGTTAAGGTATTAAGGGAAGGGACATCCCACCCCCTATATAGGGAGGCACATGGATAAGGGTGGCTGGACATTTAAATTGTACTCGAAGTATCCAGCAGTAATAATAAAGAGCTACAAAAAGATCAATTGCCTCCCTAGAGAATCTGAGATTCTGTCAGACTTGTTTTCTTTATAAACAATGTTAATTACTTTAATAAGTTCCCCGTAAAGAAAACAGGCTGTGATTTTGTTTTAAAAGGCCAGTAACTAGCCACCCATTGGTGTAATTCTCCAGAGTGAGTCTGATCGCTCTGGGCAGGGCTACCTATATGGATATATTTCCAAAAGAGGAAATGCTCAAGCCACAAAAGATATAAGTATTGCCACTTTTGTCATGATGCAAGCCTTGGGTACGAGTAAGTAGAGATGTACAACAACCATGAGCGAAAGCATAAAATGAGAGAACTACTCCCATTTCAAGACAATACTAACAGAAAACTGGGTCCTGGGAAATGTGGGAAATTAAACAAATCCTAATTAACGTCTCTTAACTGCCTGTATTAAACGTTGCTTTTTAAGACCGGTTTCTAGTTCGTTGAGAGAAGCCATACTCATTTTTCCAATACCATACACAAAAGAAAACATTAAATTCACAAGGCTGCGCAGTACTTTAATGTGCTCCAATAAGTCTGAGGAGACAGAGAATCTTGTCAAACTGCATCCAATGCAAGAAACAATAGGTTTGCTGATACAGCCACAAGTTATAAAGCAGCAACTTTGTATTTTGCTAGTTCATGGCTTTGAATATTTTTCAGATTATAAAAGTCATTGGTGGTCCAGGAATAGGAAAAAGACACTGGTACCTACAATAGAATCAATACCATCAACATAATTGCTCTTGGGAGACCAAATATCTTCTCTGAAGCAAAGTCTGCATTTGACACATTTTCCGTAACAAGGCAGATATCACAATCAGAAATCTTCCCCCCACTCCAGCGCCCCCCCGAGTTGTTTACGAACCCAGCGTTGGGTGGAGATGCTTCAGTCTCACTGTGTATACTGGAACCATAGAACACACGATGAAGCTTTAAGTGCCACAGAGCAATTTTGAGTTCAGCACACACACGCACACACCACTTATCGAATGTTTATTTTCTTTTTGTGGAGGGGTTGGGAAGGGTAAGGAGAGGAAAAGGAGGAAGGAAAATGCAGGCCATTACTCAAATCAAACTGCAACTCAATATTCAGCTATTCAATCTATAGCACACCTGTACAAACATATCAGGTCCTGGTATGTTTGAAGAGAAAGTTTGACAACCTTTTTTTTGAGCAGAAACTGCTTTTAACGTCCAACTAATCATGTTGAAAGGCACATTTAGATCTCAGCATCAAGATCTCAGTCTCTCCAGGGCTGAGAAAATGGCTTTGCATTGAGACGCAAAGCCCAGACTTGGAAGGGGGGGGGGGTGGTGTCTGTGTCTGTGTACACACTACATATATAGAAGACACTGGATATGTGTTTTTGACATACTGGTGTCTACAGTTACTTGAACCAGTATGAGCCACTTAGAAGGGGTTTTACATTTTGGCTGCTTTATTGTACAGAACAAGATGCAAAAACAATCCATTTCATTGCAGTGTGCTATAGCCAATGGACAATTAAAGTGCGTCTAACAGGAGACATTACAGGCTGTACTCATTTTTACAACATAATATTTCTCAGTTTTGACTGCTAATTTATTATAAAGCCTCAATTCTTTGGCATAACTTTCTTTTTCAAAACATCTCCACCCCCCAACACTCAGCTCTTCCATTTTCCTCAAATTAATCCCACCCTTGAGCTAGGGGTAGGGTCACAACTGAGATGGAGCAATACCTCACTCTTTTGCTTCTCTAGTGTTGCTCTCCGATACCCCAGCTATGTGGAAGAACACCCCTCCCCCTCCATGAACATGCTGAAGGAGGGAACACTCCATGTCAATGTGCTGCAACACCATGCAAACAGTTTCTCACATGACTGGCAGTCATTTCAACAACTGCAAGTGTCATTGGAAAACAGTTATCCAAGCAGCAGGCATCAAATCGGAAAAAAGTCCACAGCACTTTGCTCACAAAAAACGGTCTGGTAAAATGAAGCAGGTAATAACTCGAATCCTCTGCAGCCAAAAATAGAGAAATCTCCCACCATTATTGTGTCAAAAATAGATCCACAATCACAATGCGAGAATTCAAAAAGAAAGCCTGGGTCACATGTTCATTCCCAACTCCACTCAAGTCACAGCTTGATAACATTTTGCCAATATCCCTGACAGATAGTCTATTTCACTGATGTCTTTATGAGTTCAGACATGAATCCCATTTTCAGTCTGTCCCATCCAATTTCCAATGAGCAAAGTGTAGGTTTAACGCCACAACTGCTGATTTCCACTGATATGATCCATAGCATTACTGCCACTCTTAAAGGAAACCCTTGATCATATTGCACTGCAACATTCAACAAACCACTTTTATCATTCAAAATTACTTACAGCACCACGATTTCAGTCAAGCGCAATGGTGGAAATAAAACCCTGGTGTTATTCCCACTTAAACTGTGAACAATGGTTAACAGTATAGGTTGTCCTTCCAAACTAGACTTGTGCTTGGAGATAGGATGGTGAGTTATACAATAATAAATATTGGGGCTTGCTATTGTGTTGCAATAATGTGAGCTGGAATAAGAGGGAGATAATGAATTGGGAGCATCATGCTAGTACATCGCACACCAGTTTAGCTCCAGACTGGTACCAATACATTAATCAGCTAAGTGATAACACTGAACCCCAAACCTTCCCCAAAGAAAAAATATCATCTCTCCATGAAGACATATGTAATCAGGAACATAATTCTGGAGAGCAAAAGAAGTATGTGATCCAGCATCAACAGGAATCAGAGCGATGCATCCATTTTTGTTTAAGGCACCTGAAAAGTGCATTGTCCCTTCACATAGCTGCCTTTTCCTCTTTTTCAAAGAGTCATTTATTTCCTCTCATCTCCTCTCCTAGCTGATGGCAAACAGTTCTGCCTCTGGCACTGATAGAGTGCAAGACTTTACGCATGTGAATAGCCATTGTTCGGCACAGCTTATTCTAATTGGCAGGTTTTCATGAATGGTCATCACACACGGGGCTTAAGAACAAACAAACAGCCATCAGAACATTCAAATAATCTGAAAAGTTTTAGAATTCTCCACCTCTAAACAAGTCTTGACGAAAGAGATTCAAATTTCCTCAAGCCTGGATATTGGATGACCAGGAGAATCATATTAGTAAAATAGTCACTGTAAACCAGTTACGATAAGCCTCCCCCGAATGACTCAGTGGCCAAAATTAAGTACTGTAAGCCAAAGCATGAACATTAAGGAGATCCCCACAATTGTTTTTAAGTGTGTTCTACTGGTTGAAAAGTCAACCACATCAGTGGTGTGGCCACTGCAATTTCTCACTGAAGAAAGGATCTCCCCTGTGCAGTATGCAATTAAATCACAAACCCGTTCTTCTCGAATAGGTTTACAATTTTATCTCAAGAACCAACAAAGGAAATTCTACCCCACTCGCCACCCCTCGCCATGTCTCTGGCCATTTGCTGGTCTATAGAAGAAGCTAAGTTTCCTTTCTCAATTACGAGCCATCAACTTCTGTTGGAACATGGAAAAGGGGGAGTGGGGGGGGGGGGGTGGAAGAGAAACAGGAGGAAATATTGTTTTAAGACAGAAAATTGAGAAAGACCCAAGGACCACCATCCAGGGAAGGCCAAACCAGATCAATCCATTAGTACAAGAAGCATCAAGTGTGACTTCTGAAAGTGTGCATGAGCGCACATTTGAGAGATCCTGGAAACAGAGTTAGACAAGGAGATGGTGCAATGAGACTTGACATTATAGGCAACCAAAACGTAGGGAGGAAGAAGTATCAAATAAGATGGCATATTTAATCTTAAGAAGAGAAGTCAAAAGCAATGACCAAATTATTTGCAAGTCAAGTTGAGAGTTCCAACAGATGTCGAATCTACGCTATTTGTCCAATAATGCAATGACTATTTCTTTGCAAATGGAACAAAACTACTCTGCTTAATCTTTCCAGGCAACTTAAAATCACAAGAGGAATCATTAGGCAGCTAACCAATGTGATGCTGTGTCATAGAACTCTGTTGAGAACACACTTGAGAAAATCCTAAGACTCACTCGATTAAAAACCTGTTTCCAAACTTAGCTTCCCATGTCAAAGCCATGTCAAAGTCAATTGGTATCAGTCATACTGAAATGCAATTGCCAATTTTGCAAAAATGTAATTGTAAACACAACACTATGTACATTAAACATCTTCTAAGTGCTCTCAACAGCTCAGTTCCCGAGTTTTTATAATTGAAATAACCACTGGATCTAACCAGTGCATACTTTAATTTTCAATGTCAATATTCCATAAACTTCAAAATTTATGCAACATTAGAAGCTTTGCGCTTGCTGAATTCACGTTTATTGATTAAAATTCCGAACGGCCACACTCAGCTGACAGAGTCGAGAACAAAAGGTCTCGTCCACTTTCAGAATTTTATCAAGTGCATAATTGCCACCATGACTTTTCCTTTTCAATTTTGGTACCAGGCTAAAACTCGTTAAGTGACCTGCAATTGTCAGAGAGACAGGATCTATGAAAGATGCAGCTGACAACAGTCCTACAAAATTAAAGAGTTTTGGATTTTCTTAAATGGAGGCCAAGTCTTGATTTGTGTGGAAAAAAAGTCTACGTAAATCACTGTCTTGAAAACTATTAACCTTCATGAACCCATTTCAGATAATTGAGCTCAATTAGATACAAGTCCAACAGAATTTGCCAGAATGAAATGCAGTGAACTTTGCACTTTGAGTAGTGAATCTGTAGTTTATATTTCAAGGCCTGATTGTGGAAATGATACAAATCATCTCCCGATGTGCTAGATAAAATGCTGACTGGAAACCAGCTTCCTCAACAAAGCACAACACTTTGAGGTTGCTGTTTGTGTTGCTACTTTCAACAAATGTGCTGGAGCCAGCAAACGAGGTTTCTGGTATTTGTAAGAATTCAGTTTATCAGATGGATTCCTGGTAAATTTAAACCCAAGTAGTGGAAATCAAGTTTTGTATCTTGGTTGTTACAATTAGTGTAACTTCTGTTTAGCTACCAACATCTAGCAAAGCTCCAACTCTGCAAACACTTCAGAGGTCCAGTGCGACTCCTGATTCCACAGGGGTAAAGATTTTTAACATTATGCTCAAGAAATTTAACATTTTATCTAGTTGACTGACAAATGGAGAAGTATTTCAGTGACTGGGTACTAAGTAAAGCCTTTGAGCGCTTGTACAGTAAAGTCTCGCCGTTGGCAGGGGATCACATTCTCGCAAATTCTTGCAAAGAACAAAAATCACGAACGACGAACATACTTTATAATGGGGGTGAATTGGATAGGCTCCAGCCATCTCAAAATTTGGATGTTAATCGAGTTTTTTTCTCTCTCAGAGAGACTTTCCTGTACCGAGGGGAGCAGCTGATCCGTTTGCCGTTACACGTGCATCTCGCTCCGATTCCGTTCCCCCCTCCCCTTCCTCATTTATTTTCTCTTTCGCTTTTTCATGACAGAAAACCAAAAACAAAAAGCACAGTGAGGCCCGAGCTGATTCCTTTCATTCCACTATTACAGGGATTGAGATGAGAAAGGAGAGTTTAAGGAACTAAGCCCCTCTCTCTCCCTTTCCAAGTTATTGACAACATCACATTATTGCCCAGTATGGAGACAGCTCACTACCTGTAATCCCAGCATTTAACCTCCTTACTCATCCTCTCCCTAATGTTTAACTATGGCCAAATGCCAGGGTCCCATCCATCTGGCAGCCCTTCAAAGCCCTCTCGTGCTCTCTTTAATGATTGCTCTCTTCTCCCATTCTGACCCAGGGTGGCACTGGGTTTTTTTTTAATTCATTCATGGGATGTGGGCTCCACTGGCAAAGCCAGCATTTATTGCCCACCCCTAATTGTTAAGTTGCCTTGAACTGCTGCACTCCCTGTGGTGTTAGGAAGGTACACCCACAGTGCTGTTAGGAAGGGAGCTCCAGGATTTTCACCCAGTGACAGTGAAGGAACAACGATATATGTCCAAGTCAGGATGGTGAGTGGCTTGGAGGGGAAATTCCAGGTGATGGTGTTCCCATGAGTCTGCCACCCTTGTCCTTCTGGATGGTAGCAGTCGTGGATTTAGAAGGTGCTGTCTAAGGAGCCTTGGTGAATTCTTATAGTGTATCTTGTAGACGGTACACACTGCTGCCATCCTGCATCAGTGATTGAGGGAGTAAATGTTTGTGGATGGGGTGCAAAATCAAGTGGGCTGCTTTGTCCTGGATGATGTCAAGCTTCTCGAGTGTTGTTGGAGCTGCACTCATCCAGGCAAGTGGAGAGTATTGTATCACATTCCTGACTTGTCATGTGTAGATGGTGGACAGGCTTTGGGGTGTCAGGAGATGGGCTTCTCGCCACAAGATTCCGAGCCTCTGACCTACTCTTGTAGCCACAGTATTTATATGAGTGAGGGAAGTTGTATGTTTAAAAAGTTGCTGTTTGTTATTCTGTTGCTGGTTGTTGTGCAAGTGACAGTCAAGAGGGTTAAGAGAGGAGTTGCTGCTGGCCCTTTCTCTCTCACGCCCTCTCTCTCCTGTTTGAACGAGGACAAAAAGCTGCCACTATAACAGGGACCCTCGTGTTGATTACCAGGCCTGAGCAAGAGCCGAGAACAACCAGAGACGGGCTATAACAACTGAGAGGAACATTGTTTAACTAACCTCTCTCGCTTATAAAAACATCTCTCTATAAATGTGTGCACGTACACAGCTAACCTGCATCTCGTTTTCCCCCCTCTATCAGTGTTACTCTCACACATACACACACAAACAGCTATTTACAAGAGCTCGTTTTTAGTTTGCTTAAATTGTGGATAGGTGAAGATTTGGGGCCACAAGGGGCAATCGTGTGTACAAGGACTTTGGTGCCAGGTAAACAAAATCACGGAAGAAGTCATGAACTGCAGGGCTTTATTGTATTGGGCTAACTTCCACTCACTACCTCGACAGAAACAAGGACACAAAGGTTGGTGGGAATGCATCACCGTTGTTCTTCCAGGGTAGTAGACGTTAAGACTCTGTATTCAAATCAGCTATCTGGACAGTTGTGGATAACAGAAGATGAGCTTCCCCCACTCTTTTCCCTATGAACTTGAGTACCCATCCTTAGATATGTGGACTGAATGTCCACATGATCAACTGGTAGAGATCAAAGCAAATCACAATGCTGAAAACCTTGGTGGGGGACCAAAAAACAAAAATCAGTAATGCAAAACGATAGTCAGCATGTGCAAGAGAAATCAATATTTCAGGACAACACT
Source organism: Carcharodon carcharias (assembly GCF_017639515.1). NCBI lineage: Eukaryota > Metazoa > Chordata > Chondrichthyes > Lamniformes > Lamnidae > Carcharodon > Carcharodon carcharias. The sequence continues at coordinate 13,017,586 of NC_054491.1, read as the reverse complement.
TCAGTTGCTTAAATAAAAGTAAAATACTGCAGATGCTGGAAATCTGAAACAAAAACAGGAAATGCTGGAAAAACTCAGCAGGACCAACAGAATCTGTGGAGAGAGAAAAAAAAGTTAACGTTTCGAGTCCTTATGACTCTTCTTCGGTAACTTAGTTTAGGTAGTTATGGTACCGGGCTAACTCGGCACATATCCAAAATTTAAGTTTGCCCATGGTATGTTGTCGAATTCAATTCAACAGGCTGAACTTTCCCAGCTCCATGGTGACTGGTTTGGTGACCGAGGGAGAATGGGAGCCACACGGGATGGTTCCCCACTGCCAGGGTACTCTCTCAGGGGTGCACGAAGCACTGAAGTGGGCAACCAATTAGAATAGGTTAGGCTCCAGTTAGGGGCCATTTTGCAGCTTCAGAGCAGGTCCCCCTGTCAAATCAATGAGGGCAGCTGCCCTGCTGAAGGCCCATCAGAGCCAAAGGCTCCATGGTCAAAAGAGGTGAGCTGCTGGCAAGAAAAGCTGTACCCACAGCCCATATGATCCCACAGGGAGGGGTTTCCCCTCTGCTTTGCCCTTCTGGATTTTTCATTTTTATTTACATCTCCTAGGGCACCTCCAAGTTGTGTCACCTTCTTGGTTTCCAACCTGTCTCAGCAGTGGGGCTGTCAAGACTCTAGAGCTGGCAGAGCTCTGATCATCAAGAGTTGACTTCAGGGTCCCAAAGCCTGTGGAAAAACCCAGGCCAAAATATCTGGTAATTCTCAAAAAATGACTGTGAAAGCTACCATTGCAAAACCTCCTGAAGGGTCATTGACCTGAAATGTTAACTCAATTTCCCTCTGCGCACATGCTGCCAGACCTACTGAATATTTCTGGCACTTTCTAATTTCACATTTCCAGAATCCACAGTTGTTATGTTTCCCATAAGCTGGAAATAATCACACTTTATAGACTTAAAATGCTGAAGCTTCATGTGTATTTCTTGCTGATCGCCATGTGGATGGTGGACTGATGCATTGTCACTCCACACATGACTGCAGTGCGACAGTGAATGTGACATCCTGGATATATATTCATGTAACAATTAGTTCCTAGCCATTTTATAACAGCAGCTATTTTGCTTCTATAGAAAATGCCAGGTTACTGGCTCATTAATATTTTCTTTGAAGGGAACCTATCACCCCCTTCCAGTTCTGGGCCAAGTGACGCCAGTCCCACATTTTGTGGGTCGACTCTAAATGCACTTGAGCAATTAGGGGCAAGTAATAAATTATGCCTCGTCAGTGTGGTTGGGACAACATAAAACTGCTGAACTAGCTGCTGCACATTTCCAGCCTTTTCAGTTTTCATTATGTAAATATATGCACTTTCTGCTTTATCAGTCAAATGCTGTACATTGGACTCTGTCAGAACGGATGCGTGGTATCTGAAATAAACAGATGGACACACACGATTTCCCGAAGGAAAGGATGGTGAGAGCTCCCAATCACTTCAGTCAACAAGTTATTTATTAAATCATTTGATAAAGTATAATATACTGAAACTGCAAAACAAATAATGACAGAACAAGAGGCAATGCAACGACATAGTCTTGAGGATAAGATGATATTTGTTTGCCCTCAAGAAGGTCCAAGTGTGCTTGTTACAGCCATGTACTGCTCCCAGCCTTCAGCTACTCTCCACAATTTATTCTGGATGAACATATCCCTGTTAATCTACTGCAGATTGTCCTGTGTAAACCTGCAGCAATGTCAAACATTGAATACCCTTCTAGTGATGTCCTACAGCACTCCTCTCAGCTATCAGCTTACCACAGAATCCCACATGGGACCTGAAGCATTGCCTGAGCCATTACAGGGCCAATACAGGAGCTTCATTTCAGCTGCTTATCAACCTTTATTTTATCACCTTACCAACGAGATAAACACTTCACTCCGTTGACAACACAGGAGAGAAAATAACTACTATGAAGCTTTGCCCTTCCACAACAGCCGAAAACATTGTCCTTCACAATCAAGAATGGTCAAATATGCATTCTATATAACAAATAAAAATGCTATAATCCAATCTCCGGTCCACGAAACCTTGATCTGTATCTGAACCTATTGATAAATTCCCAGCTCTCTGCTACCTGGGAATCTATGCAAGGTCCAATAGCAAAAAGATATTATTGTCGACGCTGCACACCTTTTATCATTTGTTCAATACAGAGCTGACTGAATACATTGGAAGTGGAATTGTGGGCTGTGACGTAAGTACAAAATCATCAGAAGAACCTGATGAAAAAAGACCCATTCAACTTATTGGAAGTGTTGTAGGAGGCCAGAAAGTGGCAACCGTTCTCATCAAACCCCTTTGCAGAGAAAACTCCAGTGCCAGGCCAGTAGAAAAGGCCATTTTTCTTAAGATCAGAAGACTGGAAAAAAAACTGCTTGCAATACGAGACAGACCCTTGCTCCTTTGGGATGCCAATCCTTTCCATAGTGGCCGGGTGCAGTGAAAAGTGCTCCAGGCCAGAATAAAACATCCCGGCTGAGTGATAGTACCACTCCCATTCAACCTGTGAGCTGATCAACTTCCAAAGAGTGGGGCACTGCCGTGCAACAAAAAAGACGATTCAGAACACAGATTTCTCTGTTGGAGATGTCTTGGAAGAAAGCTTCTTCTGCAATGTTAAAAACAAAAAGTGAAGCCCAACGCAAACTGGAGGAACAACACCTCATCTTCCGACTAGGCACTTTACAGCCTTCCGGACTGAATATTGAATTCAACAACTTTAGGTCGTGAGCTCCCTCCCCCATCCCCACCCCCTTTCTGTTTCCCCCTTCCTTTTTTTCCAATAAATTATAAAGATTTTCCTTTTCCCACCTATTTCCATTATTTAAAAAAACCCCCACTAGAGCTATACCTTGAGTGCCCTACCATCCATTCTTAATTAGCACATTCGTTTAGATAATATCACCAACTTTAACTTTAACACCTATGTGTTCTATTGTACTATTGTCGTTGACATCTTTTGATGATCTGCTTCTATCACTGCTTGTTTGTCCCTACAACCACACCCCCCCCTCCACCTCTCTCTCTATCTCTCCGCCCCCCACACACACACCTTAAACCAGCTTATATTTCAACTCTTTCTTGGACTCGAACTAAAGTTCTGTCGAAGGGTCATGAGGACTCGAAACGTCAACTCTTTTCTTCTCCGCCGATGCTGCCAGACCTGCTGAGTTTTTCCAGGTAATTCTGTTTTTGTTTTGTTTCTTCTGCAATGTACCCATTACATAAAAATTGAGGCTCTGTAAACTTGAGGTCGTCCAAAATTCTGCTGCCCCTGTCCTAATTTGCAGCAAGTCCCCAGCTCCAATCACCCCTGTGCTCACTGGCCAGCTTCCAGTCAAGCAACGCCTTACTTTTAAAACTCCCATCCTGGTTTTCAAATCCCTCCATTCCCTTGCCCCTCCACTATCTTTAACCTCCTCTAGCCCCATAACCCTCCAAATTATCTGCACTCCTCTAATTCTGACCTCTTGTGCACCCCAGAGTTTAATCGCTCCACCATTGGGGTGCCTTCAGTTGCCTAGACCCTAATTCTGGAATTCCCTTCCTACATCTCTTGGCTTCTCTACCTCGCTTTTCTCCTTTAATACACTCCTTCGAACTTACCTCTTTGACCCAGCTTTTGGTCATCTGACTTACTTTCTCCATATAGGGCTCTGTCATATTTTGTTTTATAAAGCTCCTGTGAAGCGCCTTGGGATATTTTGTTAAATTAAAGGTGCTATGTAAATAAAAGTTGCCGTTACGTTACTATAGTTACAGAAGTAAACTGCTAACCAGGTCAATCCCAAAAACCAAAAAACTAAGGACAGGTCAGGCAGGATTGCATGTTTGCTACAATGCACAATAAAGAACAGTTAACCCCAGCAAAGTTATTGCAGTTGTGCCATTAATGGACTTCACTTATAGCTTTAATAATAGGATTTAACTTACACACAATTATACTACAATGGCATATATTTGCACATATCACATCTCTAAGACATAAACAGACAGAACCTCAAACATTTATATGAAGTGGTTCTTATAGTGCACACAGGCTCCAATCACTTTGCATTCCTGAAGATTTACAATCCCCATGCTCCTGGGTCAAGATATGCAAATACCTTCTAGTAATTATCCCCTCTGATATCCGTGATAACAAGGAACAGTGGATCAAACAGAAAAGCCATCAGAAAATTACAGCATCACAAAGTCTGCCTCTCCACAACACCCTGCTTTTACAAATTGATGGGAAAGAAAAAGTCACATTAACCTTACACTACTCTCAATGGATGCCTGATATAATTAGCTACATCATTTTGGGACCAGGACTAATTCAGCATTGACCATTAATACACTTCCATCTAGTTTACTCAGGATGGCACAGAAGTTTAATGCAGCAACATTTATTTGTGTGTTTATTTCACACATAATGTTAATGGTCTATTCCCAGGAGATGACAAGAGGAAACAGTAAAAAACATTCAACATAATTTTAAACCTCTCAGGTACCTGCAATCTAGAGGGCATTCTGCAGTGTATATCCACTCCATGATTTAAATTAATACAGGTTATAAGTAACCTCAATCAGTTGACCCAAAAGGCAAACTGCCAAGGAATGGGAAGAGTTGCAAAATGTCCAAAGCCAAAAAGGCAAGGGATTAAGAAAATTAAGGAAACTTAGCATTTTGCCACTTGCCAATATTTTAATGGGGCATTACTTTCACCAATAAGATTTTCTAGGATCTCTAGATTAAGTAATTAAATATCTTCAAAAATAAAAGGAAATATTTTCCTACAGAAAGTGGAACCACATTTCATATTTGCACAACCTGATCACTTTTACCTTGAGTCAGAGGTGACTGATGCAGGATTTATTCCCCCGCTACTCATTCCATTAAATCAACTCCCCCTCTTCCCTTCATTGAATTAACATAACTGATACATTCTATGGCTGGAGCAAAAACCGATTGTACATCAATTCTATAAACTGTGAGACAGAAGGTGAGATGTCCTGAACAAATGAATTCAATTGACTCAAAGACAATTCAACATTGAAGAAAAATGATACTGAGCAGAGGTGGTGGGCAAAAGAAAAAATCTGATCCATTATTTACTGTTCAGTGTTAAATTCCACTTATTGACACAAGCTGTTCAAAAAACATTACTCCACTTGTCAGCCCAAGCCTGAATATTTTCCAGGTCTTGCTGCATATGGACATTGACGCTCCATATCTGAGAACTAGTGAACGGTGCTGATCATTGTGCAATCATCAGCGAACATTCCCACCTCTAGATTAGTACCTTGAAGGACAGTTAGTTGTCCGAGGTCAAAGTTCGCTATTTATACCGAGGCGTGTTAGGGAAATGGATAAACATGTCCTATGGCAAAGAGTGCACCGAGAAGTAATCACAGCAATTATTTGACAACTTAAAAGCAACAAAGGTGCAGTGAAAACTGCTCCAGCCCAGATTAAAATGTCCTGGCTGAATGCTAGCACCATTCACATTGAGGTTATGAGCTGCTGACCAATTTCCAAAGGAGTTGAACTCCAGAAGTGAGGTGAGAGTGACTGCCCTTGACATCAAGGCTGCATTTGACAAAGTGTAGCATCAAAGAGCCCTGGCAAAACTGAAGTCAATGGGAATCAGGGGAAAATTCTCCACTGGTTGGAGTCATACTTAGCACAAAGGAAGATGGTTGTAGTTGTTGGAGGTCAGACATCTCAGTCCTGGGACATTGCTGCAGGAGTTCCTCAGGGAAGTGTCCTAGGTCCAACCATCTTCTGTTGTTTCATCAATGACCTTCCACCATCATAAGGTCAGAAGTGGGAATGTTTGCTGATGATTGCATGATGTTCAGCACCATTCACAACTCCTCAGATACTGAAGCAGTCCGTGTCCATATGCAACACGACCTGGACAATAAAGTGGGCTGATAAGTGGCAAGTAACATTTGCGCCACACAAAAGTGTCAGGCAATGACCATCTCTAGCAAGAGAAAATCTACCAGTCTCCCCTTGACATTCAGTGGCATTACTATCACTGAATTCCCCCACCATCAATATCCTGGGGGTTACCACTGACTAGAAAATAAACTGGATCAGCCATATAAATACTGTGGCTACAAGAACAGGTTGGAGGGTTGGGAATTCTGTGGAGAGTAACTCACATCCTGACTCCCAAAAACCTGTCCACCATCTACCAAGGCACAAGCCAATATTCATCTACTTGCCTGGATGAATGCAGCTCCAACAGCACTCAAGAAGCTCAGCACCAGCCAGGACAAATCAGCCCGCTTGATTGGCATCCCATCCACCAACTTCAACATTCATTCCCTCCGCCACAGATGCAGTGTGTACAATCCACAAAATGCACTGCAGCAACTCACCAAGGCCACTTCAACAACACCTTCCAAACCCACAAACTCTACCACCTAGAAGCACGAGGGCAGTAGATGAATGGGAACACCGCGACCTGCAAGCTCTCCTCCAAGTCATACACCATCCAGACCTGGAAGTATAGCACCGTTCCTTCACCATTGTTGGGTCAAAATCCTGGAACTCACTTCCTAACAGCAGTGGGTGTACCTACAGCACATGGACTGCAGCGGTTCAAGAATATAGCTCACCACCACCTTCTCAAAAGGCAATTACAGATGTGTAACAAATGCTGGTCAAGCCAACAATGCCCACATCCTACGAGCGAATAAAAAAAGCCCCAGAATTTCCAAAAGAGCTTTGATTACACAGCGCAGACTTTTTGAGGAGGTTATGCAGTCAACTCATTTGGCCAGAGTAGAAGTAGATTTTATAAATAGAAACTTTGAGCACAGGAGGTGGTCATTTGGCCCATCATGTCAGTGCCAGCTGATAGAGTGATACTGAGCCTAAGCACACTTTCCAACTCTTGAGAGTGGTGGTAGCATTCATGCCTCTGAGTCACAAGGTTCTGGGTTCAAGCCTCACTCTAGGGCTTGAGCACAAAAATCAAAGATAGCATAGGCCAGTGCAATACTGAGGGAATGCTGCACAGTCAGTGGTGCATCTTTCACTTCAGACATTAAATCAATTCCCCTCCTGCCTGTTCAGATCCCATGACACTACTTTGAAGAAGGGCAAGGAAGTTAGCCCTTGTATCCTGGCCAATATTCACCCTTCAACCAACATCACAAAAAGAGATTATCTGGTCATTACCACATAGTTTGTAGTGCTGTTGTGTGTGCATATTGGTTGCCATGTTTCCGACATTACAACAGAGTACGTTTCAAAAGTACTTCAGTGGCTGTAAAGCACTTTGAGACATAGTGATTGCGAGAGGCGCTATATAAATACAAGGCTTTTTTCCCCCTCCCTCAACCACAACCCCAGCTCAGCTCCATGGATTTTAATCCGCTTTGTGGGGATCAATTGACGTTTTACACACCAGAATGCTACCACACTACCACCATAGTTGCAAACACTATTCAAGCCCACTTCAATCATATCTCCACACCATCTGTAAAATAAAAAGACTTCAAAGGCCAATGACCCTCAGCTTTTTCAATTTTACACCTGCTTTTATTTTAAGGATAACACAAGCTGCAGGCATAGCTCAGTGAGGAGAGTACGCGAGAAAATGTGGGGGTGGAAAGAATGGAAACACAAAGTGTTGGCTGTCATTGGAAATCATTTTAATACAACTATCAAAGGCTTAACCAACCTCCTGGTAAAGCTACAAATTGTAGGGATTATTTAATATTAGTTGTTACCATCATTGTATAACCTGTTCTTGAACTTTTGTTGGTGTTTTTTTAAGCTTCTGAAGTTGTAACATAAGCCACTGCAATTTTTAGATCATGCACAGGAATCACAGAACATCACAGCACAGAAACACATCCTTTGCTCATCTCTTGTCCGTCTACAAATAGCCTCAATCTCATTTTCCCCATTCAATCCCCTTTTTTTAAAAGGGCGTCACCATCCCCAAACCCAGACTTCACGGCCTCTCACCTATGCCTGAAGTGTGGGCTATGGATTTCCACAGTGCCTGGATTAATAGATTTCAGCCTTGCCAATGTCAACATTAGCTGACCCACTGATAGTTATAGGCCGAACACTGGTGGGATTAATGCTGAATTTAAGGATTGGTGCCTTAGGACATTGAAGTGAGTTTTAATTTAATTTCAGGTGTGAGCATTACGAATCACTAATTACCCAAACTATGTGGCTTGCTAGGTTGCTCCAGAAGGCAGTTAAGATTCCATCATATGGATATGGAACTGGTATCACATATAGGTCAGAGCAGTAAGGACAGCAGCTCCAATGAACCAGTTACGGTGTCATGTCCATTGACAGCTGCATGGTCACTTTTATTGAGTATTCCAATTCTCAAACTGTCATGATGGGATTTGAGTAACTGTGTCAAGTAACACAATTAGTATACTTCCATAGCAACCCCCCCCCCCACCCCCGGTTTAAGTATGAACTTTGCTGTAATATTACATTTGAATACTGTTACATTTGCAATTCAATTGGCCAGAGGGTCCAAGAGTCAGTGCCAAGTCCTAACCACTTACGCAGTGAGCATCATGGAGACTTAGTGGCCACTTTCTAAAATCAGTCAAAATGTTACTGGGGCAGAGAAGTCTCTGAAATTCTCTGGATATATCCAAGAACAATGTCAAATAGCAATGTTGCCATATTCAATGCTTTGAGATTTCTTTTTGGGAAGAGGACAATGCAGCTTTTCAATTGAATTCAGGCCCATTATTTCTAAGAGCCTTCTGTGAATTCCACCCTCTGTTTTGCTGGACTATGAAGCGCTTGAAATGATTGGTCTTGACACATTGAGGCATTTAAAACAGCTGTGCTGCCCTGTAGTCTGCTTGAAGATTTTGATGGCATTTTATTAACTCTACAGTACGGCCGCAAAAATAAAAAAAAACACTGCTCACGACATCACAGCAGTTTTGTAATCTCTTTGGGCAGAGGCTCCAGACTATATTACTTGCTGCATCTGTCATTCTCCACATGACGAGAGTAAAATAATCTAACTAATGATCATGGATGTCATTTTGCCTGTCACTCTAAAAATAAATTACCACAAAAAGAATTCTACATCATCTTACCCCAGGAAAACTCATGTACGCCTAGGCTGAACATTGACTCATTATCAATTCAGTTTCACAGAGACCCGGGATAAGAACATTTCTGACTCTTGACAATTTTCTAACCTTTTGGTGGGTGGGAGGAGGAAGAGACTAATTTAACAATTGAAATAAAATTGGCCTGTCTCCAAATTAGGAAGTCATCCATCCACAGTTCCCAAGAAACATCCAAACCAAATAGATTTATATACTGCCTATTCAAATTGGTTTCAAGCCTGAGAATTAATGATGAGTGGGATCACTTGACTGGAAACACACTTTTTTGCTCCCATCTTGAACAAACAGTGGAGACAGTTTTCTGCATTTCAGCAGAGTCATGGCAATAAAGAAATAACAAACAGGCAACTGTATCAACCAAGTCTTTTCTGCACTCATTTTACAATTGGTTTCATCCTATTCTGTGATTTAAGCACACCAATGGCATTAAAAAGTCCCAGAGCATTCTTCAAATAACATTACCAATATGTTGCATGAGAGAGAAGCTAACATCAGGGTATGCACCAGTGAGCAATCAGTTGCAATTTCTCTTCATTCAAAAGGTATTATGACTCTCAATATGAATATTCTACAGATTGCCAATTATTGGGGGTGATTTTAAATGTCTCACCCTGGTGTAAACTGGACTTTAATAGCCTGAAAATATCAACTCTGCTTGTAAAAAGTGGAATGCAGCCCAGTCAAAAGTCTTCACAAACCAACTGTTTGATGGCAATTTGCCAAGTTATGATCAGCTGCATGACTTGGTTGAGTCACCATTTTGATCTCCAAAGTTTGTTAGTCCAAGTGAGACAAAAGGGCGATAGTTCTAAACTGCAGGTGCCCTTTGTTCCAGCACAAAGTTGTCTCAGCAGTTCCCATTTCAACAAGTTTTGGACCTGCCAACTCTGGGAGCAGAGATGAGGTATCACCTTAAGTGACTTAGAAGAGAGATACCAGTCATGCAAAAGCCAGACATCGTGACGGCCTACAGGACAGGTTAGAAATAATCAGTCCAAAATCTACTTTGCAGAAGCACAATCGTGAGCAAGTATTAAGCAAGGTGATGGGAAGCTGCGCTCTCTGAGATGCTGATAAGACTTCAGTCAAGGCTCCATTTGGCTGTGACAATGAACATTGAAAAATCCTGTGGCACTATTTGACTAAAAGCAGAAAAGTCTTCGGACATCGATGCTGGCATTTCTCAACCAACACCCACCAAAACAAGATCAACTTGCCTTTGATCCCATGGCTGATGGTGGAGAAATAGGTGTGTTCACCTAAATAACAGTGACTGCACTTCAAAGTGATTAATTGTACATGAAGAACATTTCAGCTAGGATCAAATTGAACAAAGAAATAGCACTAAACTGTCAGCTTATCCTGTGTGCAAGTTATGACAGGTTTTAGCATATAGTACAAGAAAAATAAAATTTTGCCACAAACTCCTGTGTTTTATCTGAAAACAGAAGAAGATTTGCTGGCCTCCAATTCCTCAAACACACAATCATTACTGTCCAGGATGTTGAATTGGGGAAAGGTGGATTGTGGCATTAGTAAAACAATGTAAAAATAGCTTTCAAAATATAACCTACTCTTAGTTCAAAGTGGCTTCAACCGAATTGTCAGCCCTAAATTCCTACCTTGGGTGTTATTCACATTGTTTACTTCAAATTACTGGATAGTTCACAAGAAAGTTAAATGATTGGGAGTAAACTGCATGGATAAAATGTTGACCGTCTTTTGATATAGCTGTATAGTGTCGATATACTTGTTTAAAATTGTTGCCGTCTCAGCACAAGGAGTAGTTCTTTCATTTTGCATCCCCCCTCCCTTTTAAAAAAAAGCAGAATTAACTGTTTGGAGGTGGATTCAGGGTCTGGGAAAGAGATGAAGAAAAAGCCAAAAGGGCTTGGGCTCAAATATCAAGGAAAATTAAACTGCCTTTTAACTCAGCTCAATAAAGTTAATTCATACCCTCATTGCCTTGACAATTGTTCAAAAGACTAGCATTTCATTAAAAATTAAAACCCCACACTACATGTGGTAGCAAGATAAACATCCTCTGGATATTGGGGGAATCAGGATTAAAAAAAATGATTAAGTACATGTTAAGCTGTGCAGTTATAAATGCAGCTTGGTGTAAAGGGGTTGCATTACAGCACAGTACAATGTTTAATATCATCTGTATTCCTATGAGGTCTAATATTAGGTGGGCAGGCCTGAAAAACTCACCCTTTGTTAATTTATGGCTTTCCTGGGGTTTCTGCCATTCAAAAGAATGGCATTAATCCTGGAAGAACTTCAAAAATTGCATTTAGTACAAGATAACATCATCGCTAATATGGAAGAGAAATTTAATTTGAGATATTTGAAAAGTCGCAATGTGGGGAGCTCTAATCCTGTACTTCAAGGAAATGTAATAGTGAGTATGGTGAAATCTTCATACAGAACTAAAGAAGAGCACCCAATTATACAATTATAGAAATTGCCCTTCCAAACTTAGTTTATGTATGAGAATATTTACAGCCCTTAATACTTAGATGGAGTATTGCTAATTGCATGTCTGCATCTTTATTGGATACAATTTGAGCTGATGTGTTAAGATGGTCACTGGAGAGCAATGGCTCGAGTGCAATTATTGTTGAAACAACCAGTATACTAAATATAGCAAATAGCAGCAGTAGTCAGCTCTACAATCCAGTTTTTTTTTTAAAAAAGGAACAATTTTCGATCTTATGACTGGATGACGTCCTAAGATTTTAACAACCTAGCTACTACCCCCAGCTCTCCCCAAACACCTACATCCATACTGAGACTAGAAGTCAACATCAAGTGTCAGTTTTACACCACAAAATTTCTCAGAAAACAAGGCTTTGCAAATTCAGTTCCCACTCACACCGATTTCTTTTTGAATAGCAAAGCTTGAAGGGGAACTTACTTCACAATGTTCAGTGGCAGAATGTCACAAAGAATTGATGCGTTAGATTTACCTTATCGATGAGTTGGGCAAGAGGTGGACAATGAAGGTTATTATGGGCAGCTTCTTTATTTAGTACAGTAACATGGATTCTTCTGTCACTCTGTGAACCAAAAAAATTGGCAACAGACATGACAGGACAATAGTAGGGTTTCAATCTAATAGCTCGCTGTTTTGTCCTTGAAATATTCAAACTTAGGGACAGTCCATAATTAACATTTTTTCTGCAAGATTTCTTGCGCTTTATATTGTTCATCTCTCTCCCCTCCCCATTCCCGCCTCCACCCCACCCCCACCTCCCCAAACACCACCACAAAACAACTGCACTCTTTTGTTAGGTAAACTAGCAAACAGGCGGAAGTACTGGGATATGACAACAGCCCTCATTATACAGGAGCAAATTCATTGTAAGTCCCATTTCATAAGGTAACTCTTTGAAAATTTGTAGAGCACAGTATTACCTATGCGGGGGGTATCAGCTGCTTCAAGATCCCACCCAGAATCAAGTGGAAATGCCACAGGGGAAGAGGGAATATTTGGGTGATGAGGCTGACCACCACCTCACCCGCCTAATTGTGATCGCCTTCCCCAAGCCAGACCACGCATTGGCTCCCCCCCTTCCCTACCTCTCAATGGTAAATGGCAGTGATGGTAGAGCTCCGTTGCGTTCCCACTCAGAAGCCCACTTAACATTGTTTCTTGGGTTGCCACACACATCATGGTAGACACTAGGAAGCAGTGGTAAAGACCCTTCCTCAGAGTCCCTTGTAACAGCTTCCTCTCCCTCCAAGTTGAGCCTAGAACTCAACTGAAAGCACCAGTCTGAATTGAGGCCTTCGCTACCAACTTTGTGAATCATCCACCCGATTAAAGGGTCCTTGTGGCCTCTTGCACTGCTGCACCAGGATCTATTTCATCACTGGTGGGATTTTCAAGCCAAGTACTTCCAAGGCTGTCTCTTAACTCCTCCTGACATGCTCATGCAATAAAAGTGAAACCCAGGAAGATAGGTTCAAGTTAAGGCATACCCCCTGGTGAGTGGATGAAGTCCCCATCGTACAGAAATTTGTGATGTGGAGAATTGGGTGGGTGAACACAAGAGAGGGGGAAACAAAAGCAAATAAAGATTGCCTGTGTGTCAATATTGAACCACATCAAATTTAAGGAAATGATTATGATAGAGGCTTGCCTTCAGAGCAAAACCAACTTAATGCACCCTTCAAAAGGAAGAATCACGGGCACACAATGATGGTTCACTTCCTGTCATGAAGAGATTGTCTATAATGTTACTGGAAATTATTTTTTAAAAATAGAGTTTACTGGTGTGTGTCTTAATTGGGTTAAAGCCAGCTGGTCTGGAAGCTTTGACGTATAGAAAGAAGTAAGTTTGAAATGCTAATTAGATAAACATGGCCAAGTTTAGAAACATAAGTGTCAATTTGCATTTTTAAATAAAGCATTCAAAAGAATGGGTGAAATCTTGCACCTAGCTAGAAGATGCCAAGTAATGTTTTTTTTAAAGCTTACTAATGAAATTGATGGAACGAAAGGATATTATTGTTGGAAGATGTAACGTTTAAAGCCAAGCGATACAATGGAAAATTTACATTTAAAGGAAAAGCTAGGTATGAACAGAAAGGAGTTTGTGAGTTTGAGGCACAGGCATTTAAGACCTAACCAGCCTGTACACCAACTGTGTCTGCAAGGAACTTCATTTTGAATTCGTACGGTAAATGCGCTTTGCCTGAGGTCTTTTTTAAATCTATGAGTTTTACTGTTACCCTAACAGGGGTGTAACAGAGTCAGATTAATTTGGGGATTTTTGTAGTTATTATAGTAATTTTGTAGACATATGTGCTTACAGTTTTTCTTGTATTAATAAATCTTTAATTTAGTTTTATAAAAAACCTCGAGACTTGGTGGTCTTATTACTGCTGAATTTAAAGCCTGCATCTCGAAACACAGAAATTGCAAATGCTCCTGTGCTGAGTTCAAGCCTCTCGCAGCCATACGAGTTAGAACTCCTGATGTTGTTCCAAGGATATCAGTTGACTCCACTTCAAGCTGTTTTATGGTTAGCCTGAAGACATAATTCTGCTTAAGAGAGACATAGAGACTTGGGTTAACAAGCCAGAAATTCCAGGATGAGATTTGACTTGTCTTTACAAAGTTTTTGTCAGTATTGCTGCCAAAAGCAAATGCTTATCAATTAGTCAAATCAAAATAACCTAACCCAGCCTGTCTACAATGTGGCTTTTTAGATTTGGATCTCAGCTGAAGGTAAGTAAAAGTATATCCGTACTTTGACTAATTCCAGATATGGAGCCCTGAGCAGCCACTGTTGAGGTAAGTGCATTCCATTATACAAAATCCTCTAATCTCTTCTCAGTGGTAAAGAAGAGAGCATTAACTACAGCTAAAAGAGCAACAGCTCATAACATGGAAAGTCATGTGGGAAATCTACATTAAATAATAACAAATGAGTATTCAATACTTGACTGGTCCAAAGTGGCAGAAGGTTGTTGAAGTCTAATTTCTTCAAGTTAATGCCAAATTAGGAACTGCATTGTGAACAACCAAATATTCATGCGGAGAGTTTTAGGAAGGGAATGCCATTTTCAGGCTGATACATCATAAAGCACAGTCATCACTACCTAGGGCAAGGAAGTGGGGCGTGTACAAGAAACCAGAATAGAAGAATGCAGAGTTCTCATGGGACATTGCAGAGGTAGGGAGGAGAGAGAGGTGCGAGACCATGAGGAATTTAAATGCACGGTGTCAATCTAGGTTAGTGAGCACAGGGGTATGGATCAATGGGACTTAGTGTGAGTTAAGTTATGTGGAATAAAGTTTTGGATGAGCTGAGGTTTGTGCAGGATAGGAGAACTGACAGGGTTTTGGAATAGTAGCGTCTGGGAGGTAACAAAAGCACTGATGAGGGATTTAACATTAGATGGACTACTGCAGTGGCAGAGAGAAATAGTATGATGAATGTGGAAGTAGACAGTTGTGATGGGGAGGACTCAGTATCAGAAGTCCAGTTCAGGGTCAAAAAGGACGCCAAGATTGCAACAATCAGGTTTAGTCTGAGACCATAGCCAAGGAGGAGATGGAATCAGTGGGTGGGGAATGAAGTATGGGTGGGGACTCAAGACAATGATTTCAGTCTTAATTCAGTTTAATTGAAGAGATTGTGGATCATACAGAAATGGGTGTCAGACAAGCAGACTTACAACACAGAGACAGTAGAGTCATTGAGAGCCATGATGGTTAAGTAGAGCTGGATATTGTCAGCTTATATGTATGATATGATATTTTCTCTTTGAATGATGTCTCCAAGGTGCAGCATGTGGTTAAGGTTGAGGGGGTTGTGTGTGTGTGGGGGGGGGGGGGGGGGGGGTGTGTGTGTGTGTGTGTAAGAAACAAGGGTATTCAGTGGGACCCAGGAGGTAGTAGTATGGGGGTGTGAAGAGAAAATATTGCAGGAAATTCTCCAGCTAGGACAGGATATGAGCTGAGGTGAGGGCAGTCCCATTCAGCTAGGCAATGTTAGAGGTGCAAACAGGTTAAGGAGGATAGTGCAGCACAGTCACAGAGGAGGTGAAGGATCCACAGGAATAAAGGCAACGCTTTGCCCAAAACCCAACACACTGCAAGAGTCTTATTGTACGTGAAAGGAATCTAATTCTTTTTACTATAAAGCTTCTCCTTTTTCTTGGAGACGTTCTTTTGCAGTTACCATGAAACAGCTGGGACTCTGAAGCTGCTCGGCACCACATGGTCAAAATGCTCTGAGGATTTGTAAGAAAGGTCATAATCCTGATACGGGACCAGTGAATTAAGACTTCTAGAAACACAGACAAGGTTATAATTCCCTCCAATCAGTTCAACATAGTAATGTGAAAGGAGTTTCTTTTTTTAAAAAGAGCCAATGGCACTGATACAGTACATACCAGTACCAAAGCTTAAAAAGATATCCCACAGGCAGATGAGTAACTGCACTCCCCAAGCTACTGAAATCAACATACAATTCAAATCAGAGTCTACCAGATTAAGAGCTTCAAATAAACCCCAAGTATCTGCAGAATAAAATATTTGGTTCATTGGGACATTTTTAACCTGGGGTGTACATGAGGTTTGTGAACAGTCCATCACTGATGTTTCCAATTACTAGAAAAGAATTCAGCTTTACTTATTTCTAAAATGGCTGAAGATTGTGATAGCGGTTCACATGCCAGTACTGTGTTCTTTCAGACATCTTCTGGGCCAATTGAAGCCAAAATACAAAGAAACGGGGCACTTCGGTCATTGGACATCATCGGAAATCTCTAGCAAGGAATGCAATTAACCGGAGATGAAGAATTTAAAGGCCTTTCAGCACTGACTAACTGTAACAATTCATCCCCAGTGAAGATACACACTCGTTAAAAAAAAACATGACTCCCAGAGTTCAGCTTGCACTGGAAATAAAACAAATATCCCACAAGTTTTGAGGCCTGCCTAGTTAAAAGCCTCTTGTTCTGGCTCACTAAGCGCTGGGAATCCTTCCTGTGTCATCCTTGGAAAATCTGTACTTAGGAGCTTCGGAAATATTTGGAAGCCACGGTATCTTTGAAAAACTATTGAACGCCTATCAAAGTTTGCGGAGAGGACCCATTCCAAGAATATCCGTTCTGCAAACAGTTCTAATAGAAAACTGCAGAAAAAGAGAGTGGCACTAAAATAACCTGACTGGTCTTTTTGATTTGGGCCGGTAATGTGCTACATCAATTGCGAGTGCAGGTGCATGGAACTTGTGCATCTGGCTGTCCCTTTCATAGAACCAGGACGCGTGATCAAAGTGCTATTTGTTTCTACGTCACTGGATATTGAAAACGTGGCTGTCAGGGAACAGAATTTTCACACCATCGGTTTAACGGCAATGACTGTTAGTTTGTCAACTGCACTGATTCCAAGAAATTTTTCCATTCACACATTACTTTTGTAGTTCGGAACTCCAGTAACAGGTTTCAATTATAATACAGCAACTCCAAACAGATTTGTGTGAATACCTGATTTTGTACGAAATGCACGAGTTCAACTATAGACATGGTAAACTACGTTTATCAGCTCAGATTTGTGGTGAATAGCTGTTAATTTAATGATCACCTGTCATAGCCAACAGCAATTACATTTTCATTACTGCATGAGGAGGCTACCTCTCCCTTAATCAAAATGCATACGTGTTTAAAATTAGAGTCATTGTACTGAATCATCTGTCACCTCCCACACACATTTTTAGGTAAAGTGAAAAAGCTGAGATCTTTAACCAAATTATCTGCCTTCACCAATCATAGGTATTAGCAGTTAGTAGTTTCCCCCAACAGCTTCCTGGTATTTCATTATCTGAAATATTTACACAGAATATCAAGCTTAGGTTACTTAGACTGCATTGCTGATTTTTTATAAATAATAAACCATCTATTTCTTTGGCAAGACTTCAAAATTTTTAATCAGGGTTTCAAAAACTATCCAAGAAAGACTTGGCTATGGAAACCATCTAGGCCATTATGATAGCAGAGAAGGTTCAGTAAATCTTTTCATCAAGTTTTTTATCGTACTCAGTGTTTATTCCACACTTTATTACATAGAAACCTTAACTTCTTTTGCAATATATACAGATTTAATAGGAAAATAAGTCAGTCAATGGCCTCTTGCTCAGTTTGTAGATACAACATGCTTTTCTCCTGTTAGTAATGCAGCAGAAAAACAGATGAAAACCTGTCAAGATCATCGTTGAATCCTAGTTTCTCCAGTGGCTCTTTTGTCATCAGCTGCCTTTCCATTCTGCACTCCTGGTATTCCTTCGATTGCTCTCTACACAGAGGATTGTCAAACTTATTCTCACGGCTAAATTTCTCCTTAAATTCTCTACATTCACCCAGGTGGTCTGGGGGAAAGAGCCCCTGTCTGGCAGCCTGGGGCTGAAACTCTTGGAGCTGAAATTCATGGCAGTGGACATCTTCCTGCAACTGCCTCGTGCAGACAAAACACATGGATGAAGCGATCAGAGAGAGAGAGCACTAAAACCAGGCACCGTATGGCTGCACCATTCCATCCTTATACAATTGTTATATTCCCAACAATTAGTAGACTAGATCAGCATATTGATAATAATTTAGGCCATGTCAATTTCCCAGAAAGAGGTAAATTGCCAATCAGCACTGATCAAGTTTCAAGTCAAGTAACACAGATTGTGTAACAGAGCTTAGCTATGAATGCAAAAACCAATTCAATTAAGCAGACAACAGCTTCATCTTACAGCACATGACCTCTGAGTCAGATAATAATGATTGTTTTTTTTTGTCTATACAACTCCAAGTCATGAAGTTAGTTGGATTCTTAGAACAATAATGCCAGGTCAAGTTGTCATTGGGCTCAGATTAATTGATCTTCCCACTTTTGTTGCCCTTTGATGTCCAAACTGGCCATGGAATTAGTAGGCCAAGTGCTAGAAGGTAAACTGCTTCTTTCATGGAAAACCATTCACAAAAATTGAATGTCAATTTGACATATATTTGCATAAATTTGCTTGTTTTAGCAGAAGCTTCTGCTTGAAAGTGCATTTTTGTGATTTGCTCCTCCCCCATAAGTTGTTAACACAGCAGGGGTTTTGGAAGGTAAAGACACAACAAAACTTGAGCCTGTGCATGTGTGTGCCAACACAATCTTAAAAACAGGTTAATAAGTCAGCCTAATTTTCCTCTTGGGACTTCCATCATTAGACAGTACATCGTACATGAATGAATGATTTACCTACAAACCAAAATTCAGTAGTGAAAAGCTGATATCCATTACATTCCTGAACTATTAATTTTAGCTAGCATTTGTGTTGATCAGGTCTGACGAGCGTTCACAACACAAGTGAAAATACATGTAGTACTTCCGATTCCTACAATCATCCCATCAAGATACTTAGTTGCCCTGAGACTTTATTTCCTCTACTTTTAGTCATTTTTGTAAGTGGGAATGTTTCAAAGTTTGACTGCAACAGATTTTGCAGTATATTTTGAAAAACCAAAAGTCTCAAACTTGGTTCAGCGGTAGCATTCTCCTCTAAACTGGAACCGTGGTTTCAATTCCCACCATAGAACATAATCCATGCTGGCAGTTCCTTTCTGAAGTCTTTTGGGTGAAAAATTAAACTAAGTCTACTCTCCCACGTCGAGGTTAACCATCACTACTTGAAGAGCAGCATGGATGTGGTCAACATTTACCCCTTTATAATTTATTTCGTTTGCTAAGCATGTTTACAATACGTTCACTGGCTTTGGAGTTTCCCCAAGGACATAAAAAGCACACTACAAAGGCAGGTTCTTTTGTTTAAATCCCCAAAATGATGTTGATGCACTTTCAGAAACAAGTTACCCATTGAAACCAAAACATCCATTTATGAGGTTGGACCATGTAAGGTTCCGTTT
This sequence comes from Carcharodon carcharias, assembly GCF_017639515.1. Lineage (NCBI taxonomy): Eukaryota > Metazoa > Chordata > Chondrichthyes > Lamniformes > Lamnidae > Carcharodon > Carcharodon carcharias. The sequence goes on along the minus strand of NC_054491.1, from coordinate 12,997,989 downwards.
ATACTACCACTTTTAAAGATTGCAAAGGATCAGTCTAACTAGGAAAACTAGAAAGCACACTTAGAGCAGTGAAGGTGTGATCTCTCAACTAAGGAGATTGCTTCACACCATTCTGAGTTCCCAGAAGCTGTATTTATATTGTGTGAGATTTGTGCTGGTGCTGACTGATCCTTCGGCACAGAGAGAGCTGGGTCTTGCCAGTCACTGGCCTTAGTGAATACAACAAGTTTATTCTGATTGCAAGAAACACAAATACCAGACATCGGCTGATAGCATCTAATCCAATATAAAATATAAATACAATCTAAAGATCAGTATCTATACAACTACTGCCTTGTCGGTTAAGTAAATGTTGTTCAAGCTCAGCCTAAATAATAAGTCAACTGGATATAATGATGGGAAACACTATCATGGCAAAAATGAGTGCTGCTTGCAACTTGCTAGTCAAGAACAGAAAATTGTGCACATTTCTTATGGTGAAGATGATAAAAATGGCAATGTGGTTACTTAACAACATTCGATTGATACAATGGTTCTTAAAAGCAATTTTTCTTTCAAGTATTAAACAGAGATGACTTTGGATACAATATGGTATAATTACTTACATTGAACAGGCAGGCTTTATAACATTTGTAGACATTTAAACACAGCAGATGGCTAAAAAAAAATCAGCAACATTAATTCGAAAGTGTGACTCCAGTGTTGTGACCTGCATACTGATGAGCTTTGCAGTTAATTCAATATTTATTTAGTGCCTTTGATCAAATGCATCAAACCCAACAAGAATCCTGTGAATCAGCCTTCAGAGAGTAATCAAACAGATCCATCTCCGTTGTGACAGAAAACCCTATGAAAACAATGAAGAAACTAGCACATTAAAGACACCTAAATCCCAGGCAAATTAAAGTGAGGCATCTCCTTTCTCAGCTGCATCCCAGAAGCCAGTTGACAGGATGTTATCCGGAGACTGGATCAATTCCAAATTGAAGAAACTATTGAAGCCAATTAGATTAAGAAGCTAGGGCTTGTCCAAACTGAAGGTCAACTGACATCAATATATGTCCAAGATAAGACTTGGCTCCTTTACGTTTTTTGAAGAATTTAACAGGAGGGTCAGTGAATCAAAGCAGAAATGTGTTGACAAGACCTTGAAAGACTCCTGAGTAAATATACACAACCTTTCGGCTTAAAATCGTGCCTTAGAAATCAGTGCTGGCTCTTTATGGACACACACTGGATCTGATCATTCTTGGCTCACAGAAGCTGAAACAACTGTTTTGTCTTGCTACCCTGAACACCAAACACCCTAGTTAAAGATTTCAGTTACAGCTAAGTACTTCAGGATGCTCGAGAAATACAAGACCCCGTATAAATGGAAGTCTCTCTTTTACACTCTTATGTTGGCATCTTTTTCTGAGGGAAAAATCTGCAAGAACCTTTGTCAACAATTAAATGCTAAACACATCACCTTGACATAGCTCTTCTAAATAAACACCACACAGTCAGTGGCAATGGACAACAGTGAAAACTCAGTCAATCTTCAGCATTCTCAATATATGCAATTCAAGATGAATTGCCCAACAAGCTACCAGCATCATAATAATAATAATTGATGCTGCCAGACCTGCTGAGTTTTTCGATGCTGCCAGACCTGCTGAGTTTTTCCAGGTAATTCTGTTTTTGTTTTGGATTTCCAGCATCCGCAGTTTTTTTGTTTTTATAATAATAAATGTTTTAACTCAATGATAAAGCAAATACAATGAAGTGTTTAAGGGTAGTAAACTTACCTCAGAAATGCAGTGAATACAGTTCAAGAATCACAAACCACTAGTCATTTAATCTTTCTTTTAAACTCAAGTGTAAATGGGTATAAGACAGTGCAAAGGGCACCACAGGGTGTGTTGCAATGAAGCCTAGAATTCCTCAAATCCACTTCATGATCTGATACTAAGTTCACACCACGGAGCAGTGCTGAATTTGGGTCTTCATTCTGTGGAACTGATCCAGTACAACCTTAATTACTGCTCAAGCACAAGATTTAAGCGAATACAGTTACCACTGCAACATTATCATTTTCTCCCAAGTCCATTCAGATGTTGATGGAAAGAGACAAACTGCTGGTCTGCAAGGACAGATTGAACACTCAATACAAATAACAGACCCAATACCAGTTGCTGTTAACACCTAGTTTTGCCACGAATAGCTTAATCCTGGTTGCATAGAAGGTAGGCCACATCCTGGAAGGAGGTTTCAGTCCCATCGATGGTATTGGCATGCACTGTTCACACCGAAGGAGGCAGCCTCCAGGTAATTACCTAAATAGCCATAGTCCACAAAGGGCCTCTCTATTAGAAAGTGACAACTGGTTACCTATGTTTTGAGGGACACCACTGGTTGAGCCTGGTTAGGCTACATCTGGAGTAGTGTGTGCATTTCTGGTCACCACATTATAGGAAGGATGTGATTGGACTGGAGAGGGTGCAGAGGGCATTTACCAGGATGCTGCCTGGGCTGGAGGGGCTGAGCTATGAGGAAAGATTGGGTAGGCCGGGGTTATTTTCCTTGGAGCAACAAAGGTTGAGAGGGGACCTGAGAGAGGTGTATAAGATTATGAGGGGCATAGATAGGGTGAATAAGGAGGCACTTTTTCCATTAGTAGAGGGGTCAATAACCAGGGGGCATAGATTTAAGATAAGAGGTAGAAGGATAAGAGGGGAATTGAGGAGGAGAAATTTTTTTCACCTAGAGGGTGGTGGGAGTCTGGAAATCGTTGCCTGAAAGGGTGGTTGAGTCAGAAACTCTTGTAAATTTTTTTAAAAGATATTCACGTAGCCTCCAGGCTAAGCGCTGGAAAATGGCATTAATGTAGTCAGATCTTTGTTGACCAGCGTGGACACAATGGGCTGAATGGCCTCCTGTGCTGTAAAATTCCATGAGTCACTCCGTAAGCGTGGGGCAAGGTGAGGAGGCAGGGCTCCATGAACTACCACAGCCAGTACAAGGATTGAACCCGTGCCATTGGCACCAGTCTGCATCACACTTCAGCCATCTAGCCAACTGAGCTCACGGACCCCTCAAACGGAGTAAGACAGACACAAGCCTGGAGGCGGAACAGCACCAGGAGGCAGCCTCCAATGATGTATTTACTGCCAGAAGAAATCCCTGTGATGTAAGTGGATACATTGCCATATGCGAGACACTTGACTGAAGGAATGGAGTTCAAAAAAAAAAATCACCTATGGATTACCTTTGCTCACTCAAACCTGGGTCAGTCATGCAATAGAACAGAGACACCTAGAGAAGGTGCAAAATAAAATCCTTCACAAAGACAGCAGTGGGATGGGAATAAAGGGAGGGAAAGGTCTAATGACATACGGGTGGTGGGGAACATGGCATATTGAAGATCACTGACGTAAATTTCATGATGATATTGAGATTACATTTGCTTAAGATCAAGTTGAACCAACAGTTCATCTCAGGTGGAGAAGAAAAGAGTTGACGTTTCGAGTCCTCATGACCCTTCGACAGAACTAGTTCTGTCGAAGGGTCATGAGGACTCGAAACGTCAACTCTTTTCTTCTCCGCCGATGCTGCCAGACCTGCTGAGTTTTTCCAGGTAATTCTGTTTTTGTTTTGGATTTCCAGCATCCGCAGTTTTTTTGTTTTTATTTTTAGTTCATCTCAGGTGGCGCTTGTTACTCTGAATTAATCTCCCACATACAGAATAGATTACACACAGCTACAACCAAATTGAATCTCCACAATGCTGCAGCTGATGGGCAAAATGTTAACATCTGTCGAAAATCTGGGAAAGGAAACTAATTTTCATTTAAAAAAAGCCTATTTCAACACAAGCAGACAAATGCATTCACACACTGTAGGTGCCCTGTCAAGTCAGAGCATGAATCAGAATTGACTTTCCAAAATAATGCCATCTTCCCCAATGTTATTGCATCAAAGGAGGAATCATTCAATTACTCCCATGCCTTACATTTCCACAAGGTATGCTGTGCAGCTCAAGTACTAGCATTATTCTCTGTGCAGTGCAGGTAAAGGAGGGCTCACCTAGTGTTTTAGAGAATAATTCACACACAGCCATGGCCTGCACCTTATGGGACCCTACACTTTGTTGCTGACAAAAATATTCCCCAATCTACAAGCGATACCGACACAGCTTATAATGGTTGCAAAAATTAATTAAATCAATGCATTTCTGGTTTGTAAGTTATGAGTCCCATGCAGTACACTGATATCAGCTCATAAGGCAAAAGCCAAGGAGGGATGCAGTTGCTGTAGTCTGGGGGAAAAAAAACCCAAACACATCAAGTACATGAAATAAATAGGAAGAATGATTGACAGATGAAATTTCTCTGAGGCATTGGTGGAGCAATAGCAAGTAGACTGAGTGGCTGAGTGTTTTTTCATTGGAAATTGGAAGGGAGGGAGCAATAACATGCATTTATATAGTGCCTTCAAAGTAGCCAAGTGTCACAAGGTCACAGATTTATTTCAATATCAACTTAAACCTGATGGGCAGCTGCACTAAACTGGAGCAGCACAGCATCAAAATTTAAGCACCTAATTTTACACAAGTATTTCCAAAAGTTTAAACTGGTTCTGAGCTAATAGTCGAGACTGGTCATCAGCGCAAGCATTTAAATGGATCTAAGTTTTGAGACACCCAGTGCAGATACAACAGTGCTGACATTTACCAAGGTTATAATCAACATCACCCTGTGGAGATGAGTCAGAATTCCTGGTTGAGTGAATGACTCATCCAGCCCTCGTGTTGCCAAGACTTTTGATGAGCATTAATTGGAAGTTGGCAAATACTGCATGGGTGATTGTGCCAGCAAGAAGGCAGCTCTTCAATACGAGAAGTGGACCTCCCGCCTGCTTATAGATGGAGGTGAATGGTGGATCATAGTTGGTGAGTAACCTAAATATGATTTCCCTCCCAGTCATAAAGACTACCAAGGTCTTAAGTTCACATCCTATTTACGCTGAGTTAGCTCAGTTTAGGCAGGAATTTTTTAATTAGCCTCAGAGGTACACTGGCATATTGGTTGTTACGGGAATAGTAATCCAGAGGTCTGGACTAATGAGCCAGAGACACGAGTACAAATCCCACCATGACAGCTGGTGAATTTAAATTCAGCTAATTAAATAAATCTGGAACTAAAATAACAGTATCTTTAATGGTGACCGTAAGACTACCAGATTGTTGGTTCCAGTTCACCAATATTCTTTAGGGAAGGAAATCAGCCATTTTGACTGAGTCTGGACTGTACTGTGGTTGGAAATCCAGAGCAATGTGGTTGGCTCTTAATTTTCTTTTTATTCATTCATGGGATGTGGGCATTTATTGCCAATCCCTAATTGCCCTGTTCAGAGTGCATTTAAGAGCCAACCACATTGCTGTGGGTCTGGAGTCACATGTAGGTCAGACCAGGTAAGGACAGATTTCCTCCCCTAAAGGGCATTAGTGAACCAGATGGGTTTTTACAACAATCAGCAATGGTTTCGTGGTCATCAGACTTTTAATTCCAAATTTTTGTTGAATTTGCGCTCTTTCACACGTGTGTGAAAGAGTGCACAGGTCTCCCTGCCTCAGGGAGATTGGCTCCTATTTAAAACTTTCAATAAAAGGTGATTAAAAAATTTCCCTGCCAAGTCCCCTCGTGCGACACTGGCACAAGTTGGGACATGTGCATAACTTCTAATTAAACATTTAATAAAAATTTAAATACCTTCATGAAACCTCATCCCACCCGTGGATGAGGTTTCATGTTTTTTTCCGAAGCCCATCTGGGTTCCTGGCCAGCTCGCCAACCTTAAGGTTGGACGGGCAGGTCCAATCATGTTAATTAGTTTTTTAATGGCCTTAATAGACCATTGACAGGTCAGCAGGTGCGCAGCAAACTCGGCTGTGCACCCGCCGAACTGAAAATCTAACTGACGTGGGGTGACATCGCCCGATGTATCCCCGCGTCGTTTTACGCATTGGCAGTGGGCCCCGCCCCCACTCACTGACCGGAAAACCTGCCCTATATGTTACTGCCTCTCTCTAACTACCCTCTGAAATGGCCTAGCAAGCCACTCACTTATCACCATTATCGAAGGGGAATTAGGGATGGGCATGAAAATAGAAAGAAAGCTCGAAACCAGAGCTCAATTTAGGCACTGGGCTCATCTTTGATGTTCTTATAGTTTTACACATCACGCGCACACACCCAGGTCACCAGTCAACATCACAGTTGAACATGATACCAAAGTGCCATCTTTTAAATCGGTCATGTCCGGGACAAGCAAGCTAGGTCAGAAAGACACTTGAATATGCTTGGGTGGAATTCGGTGAGGAATCTTCCAGGTTTTTTGTTCCTTAATTGGTTATCGGTTTTTCAAACCTCTCCCAGGTCACATGGCTGTATGTGGGTCATGAGTGTTGTAGTGATTAATCATCACAATTATAAAAGCAATCGGGTCTTTTCCTGTCTGTTTTTTTCATATGTTCATAATCATTTCTGGATGACCAACTGTCTGTATCAGTTCAATACAACTTTTATTTATTTTTTACAGTGGCTTTTTGTTGTGGAACCATTATCAGAATATTGATGAGGAATAAAATACTACCAACTCCAGAGATCCTCCATGAGTATCATCCTCCTATTAACTGTCAGATTGACTTAGTGATTGCACACTCAGCCCAAAGGCAGAAGTTATGGGCTCAAACCCCACTCCATGACTTGAGCACATAAACTAGGCCAACACTTAAGTGCTAAGTGGGTGATGCTTTGTTGAAGGTAGAATCCTCCAGATGTCATGTCTGCCCCCTCAGGTGGGTGTAAAAGATTGCAACTGAACTCTTTGGTGAGCAGCACAGTGGCTCTCAGTTTCTCGGGCAATATTTTTCCTTGTTCGCTCATTCCACTGTGTTGGTGGGACCTTGCTGTGTGCAAATTGGCTGCCATGCCCGCTACATAACAAGTGACTACAGTTCAAAAACAGCTCAGTGGCTGTAACACGCTTTGGGATATCCTGAAAATGTGAAAGGCATGATATAAATCCAACCACTTTGTTTGTTACTAAAAATATCCCAAGATGTTTACAGAAGTGAATACCCTACATTATTGTCCAATACATTAACCACTAACTTCGCATGACCAACGTAATGTTGATTGATAAATAAAAAAAGTTAGCAATAGATATCGTTGTTAGCACTTTATCCCGATACTCATTTGTATGTCGCATGGATGTGTATTTTAACATTTTCATGCATGTATTGGTATAATGTTAAGACAAAAATCAGGTTGTCTAAGTAATTTATTAATTGGTTAACTGCTTCAACAGTATCTAACAAGGGTGAAAATGGCAGACCTTAGCACCACAAAAACACCAGCAGTATTGTATGGAGACCAGAGCCTTCATAGGGATTGGCTCAACCAATAACCACTCCAGGCCAACAAAAGAAAACAAATCCAGCTGACAATCAATAGCTGCAACATGGTATGAAGTGGCCTGAAGAGGAAGTAGCATCCAGTCAATTCTGAATGAAGAGGAAGAGCAGGTCTGCAGCATCACGTTGCGAGTTAACATTCCCAATAAATCACTCTGACGAAGTCAAAGTATCACTGGCAACTGCTAGAAGCTGCATGAGGGAGGACATTTTCACTAAGTCAGCGGTATGTAAAAATGGCGGGCAGGACCCAATTTCAGGATTACTGCCCCCATCCCATTTTCAGCAATTTTGGCCAGCGCAAGATAAGGGCGTAGGGTAGCCAGCTCAAACACAGCACTCCCACCCTTACGGGTTCCGTTATGGAGGTGGGCATTTAATAAGGTAATCCATTCAGCCTGCTTTTGTTGATACAGTTGTCAGATTGCCTCATGATTAATGCTTGGCTGAGTTCCAAGAATGGTTAGTCTACTTAGATCTCAGCCATCAATGTTTATACACTGTAGAGAGGAATGAAATCAGAGTGGCATCTCCATTAACTTGTAAATAACTACTGTTTCTTTGAAGGGTTTTTTCCACTGTCTGCATGTTTATTTACACAAGATTAAGAGGTCAGAAGTGGATAAAACATTTTGACATTGATACTATGAATGGCTGTGATTGACTAAAACTATCAAGAGGTTGTAAGCTGAACCTTTTTTTCCCCAAAGACATTTTCAAAGCCTCTGTGTATTGTATTGGTTTCAGGATCATTTCAAAGACTTGCCACTATTGATTTGGTAGAGAGTGGATATAGAGGATGCTTGGGGTAGATGGGAGACATAAGGAGGGCATGGGCTGTTATGAGGATGGCAGAGAAGGGGACATTGGAGGTATGAGGAAGCATGGGAGGGTGCATGGGGGGCAGTAAGTAGGGTGGGGGGGGGGGGAGGGCGGGGAAGAGGTGTGGGTGAGGGGGAGAAGGGTGAGTGTTTGCAAGCCTGACATTCATCAGTACAACTGGGCTGATGTCCCAGTAAACATTCCAGCCTGCCAGCCTTGCCATCAGCTGCTTCCATTCATGCCTCGGGCCTGCCTCCGACAGCAGCAAGTCCATCTCCAGCCCGCCCCCGCGGAACAAACATATGATGGGTGGTGGACACCTTAGCAGAGGAGGTTTTGCGGAATCAGAAACATTCCCAACACTCGATATCTGCCTCCTTCACGACAATCCAACATCACTGTGCCTGAGCAACGGGGATGCCAGAATTCTAAACATCAATGAAAAAAGGAAGACTGCAAAACAATACACCTTAAAATGGTGGTAGATTTTTGTTACATCGATATACGCAAAGCACATTTACTTGCACTGTGCCTACAGAGTACACATGGCTAAAACAGTGCCACCACATCCACAGCTTTAGTTCTTCAGCCAATTTTCATTGGACAACACTGGCCCGCGATCAACCATGATGCGTTTTTCTTTATGGGGGAAACTAGAAAAATTGGCAACAAAAATCTGCAGTAGAATTTCAAGCATTGAAGTAATTAAGGCTGTACTATTCCTGGCCAATATATGCCCACCATCAATTTAACTCATTGCCCAGTGGCATTTCATTTAAGCATAATAGCTACTTTCTACATAATGCATCGATGAGCTGCAAACCAAAAGCATTGGAAGAAAAACAACAAAATTCCACAGCTAGGTGGTGCAAACAAAAAAATGCCTGAATCGCACACTCAATATGGAAGATCTGTGCTCCAAGGATTCAATTATACCAAGATTAATCCCACATTCCATTAACCGTATACAAGATTCTAACTTTCCAGAAAAGTAACGCAGGTCTTGGAGGTGATTGTGAGCTGCTGATGCATTGGCTCTGTGTTCCGCACGTTTCTCCTGAAATCAGCATTTTACCCGGTGTCATGCAGGATTAAGGAGGCTCAAGGAGATGAGAGGCCACACAAAGGAGCAGTACCAATGTTTATGTCCATGTTGCAAAACAAAATTACCACTACAAATCAAGGGTGCTGCTTTTTCATCACCTTGGACATGGTCAAACTAAATGATAAATTTTATCCAGGCACAGAACCAAATGCAACAGCTGGGGTGCTGTTTGCTGCAGTGTTTACAGACCTATTCAAAGGGCTTTACATGGGCCAGAAGCACTTAGTACAATGGACCGTACGTGCACTAGGGACTGATTTCAAAATCTCAACATCACAAAACACAGCTGTTCCTCTAATTCGCAGTAAAGTGAACTACATAAACTCCAAACAGAAGCCAATGCATTCTTCTGCACCCTCCCACATAAAACACAACAGAAGTGGTTCTCCAGTTTTGTCAGACTCCTTGAACCTACCACTATCAATAATATCATAGCCTTTACAGAGGCTAACACCCCAAGGGGTTTCACAGGAGTGTTATCAAGCAACATTTGACACCAAGCCATCCAAGGAGAAATAGGACAGGTGGCCAAAAGCTTGGTCAAAACAGGTAAGTTTTAAGGAGTGTCTTAAAAGAGGATGCAGAGGTAAAGAGGCAGAGATGCTTAGGGAGGGAATTCCAGAGCTTAGGGTCTTGTTAGCTGAAGGCACGGCCACCAATTATGGAGTGATTTAAAATCAGTGATGCAGAAGACATTCAAGTTGGATTGCAGAGATCCAAGGATTGTAGGAGGTTACAGAATATGCAGTCAAGTAAATGATGTAGACAAGGACATTACGCTTATCAGCCCATAAGAATGCCATATAATCTTCTGAACCCTTGAATATCAAATCACCATTTTTCAAAAAAGTTTATGGAGTCTATTAAATCCTCAATTACATTTGTCACAGGCTTAGAGGATAAAGTGATAGGCAAATTAGAATTTATCCCCTCAAGAGGGACATCATTTAGAGAAAGCACCAAAATGGCAAACATAACTTGGACACTTAAAGCAAATTTTACTGATAAACACCCAACATTTATCACGCTCCAAGCATTAAAAGAATTCAACTGGATAGCCCTCTATCTTGACATTTTTCAAACCAACTTCACATAACATTTTCACTGAAATCAGCATTTCATCTGGTGCCACAGAGGATTCAAACAACTGAAGACGACAGAGGTCACACAGAGGAGCAGCAGAAATTTAGATTTCAAGTGCTGCATTGTGACATTAATATTCTGTGCATGCGCTTGAAATACATGTTGATCATCAACTTTTTACAGGTTTTACCAGTTCCACCGACAAGGTGCAGTGTCCGTACATGGACTTAACACTGGGTATTGTCTGTATTTGTGAAAAGTACATGGCTTCAGACATCATCATTCTCTTCATTAACACTGTTCCACCTGCAATCCCTGATGCCAATGTGGTGAGCAGATTTTGCAAGCCCTCAAATTAGATCTTTCAGAACAGTTCAAATGGTTTCATCCCTTCCAATATATCCAGTTCTTCAAAATTCTATAAGCATCACCTCACTTTCTCAATACTGGCTTTCAGGCCAATCTTAGATTGCTAAACCTTTTTTTTAAAAAAAAGCAAAAAAATAGTCCGACAAAAACCTCTTCAAAGTTGTGGGATTATTGAGTCCTGCTTAAGGAACTGCATGTGTCACTCGACCACTTTTAGACTTCTTTCTGGGAGGCTTAACCCTTTGAGCACAAATGGGTCACTTTCTATTTAGAGATCCATGGAAGGCAAACATGAGGTCAGCCTGCCGTGCTGGCATGAATGAAACTGGCTCCTTGATGGGTATAATTGTATACTTACATTTTGTACACACACTTGAAGGGAACATAGGGAGACCTGACCATCTGCTCTCCTATAGAGCAAAGGCAATCAATAATCCCTTAACTCCTGCAGTGAAATGTAATTGATTTATCAATATTATCCAATAAAATCAAAATGAACTGACGTTCTGTGAAGTCGAGGATAGACATTTGATTCCCGAAACAAAACCCTTAATTGCATGCTCTGTACAACAAAGTGGGGGCACATGTATGGTGTACATGGGGCACCAGCAAGCTCAGAGTAAACAATAGGCAAGCTTGCAAAGTGGGGCTAAGTCTTTAAAGAAATGACACTGAACAGCTGCTGAACTTGCCTTTCCGATATTGCTTACCACAGCAACTTCAGCAGCACATTAACAAAGTGGGGCTTGGGCCTCTGGAGGCTGTAGAGCACATCTGAAACAGGTGGTTTGCACTAGCATATCTGTGAGAAATTACAACAACGAGAGTGTAAATGGTATCTCAAAGCAGGAGCTGGCAACTTTCCTGAAAATAACATAAGATGAATCATTCAGACTGACAGTTGCAAGGCCAGAAAGTATTTTTTTCCCAAAAAATATGCATTCTGCCCCTATACATTACATCCCTACACATCAATTGCTCTGTTGCTATAAAATCAATTAGAAATGGGGCGTATTCCACAGCACCCAAATCAACTGTGTTAAAAATGGCTGTACAATATAAATAACATTGAATTCCTGTTAATTGCATACCCGGGATTTTTGGTCATCGGTTATACTTTTAAGAAGAGTGCACTTAAGTACACTGTACATGACCCCAACATGCTCTGAAGGCTTTTTATCTGAAGAGTGGAGCACAACTGCATCGACAAAACAAAAAGGTTCCACATCAGCAATGTGTCACTCCAACTGTCAATTCAGAGTATAGCCATTCAATTGGAAAACATATGGCAATTATTGAAGTGCCATTAGTTCAGCTTTATCTGAGGAGATCTTAAAACTTGAGAATCCCTTTGAGACTGTCAAAATGTGACATGTACGCACAGTAGTCAAAACCTCACTGCTAATTGATCTGCCCACACACACACACTCTCTCTAGGTAATCAGTCTGCAAACCCATACACTATGTTTAGTTAAGTGGGGAAAGGTAGACTGGATGATGTCATCAAAATGAATTCAAAAACCAAGCTTATGCTAATTTCAACAGACAACTACCCTTGTAAAGGCAGAGATACTAACTGTAAAATGACAGTAACAGGCAGAAAATAACATTCCCATTGTATATGTTTAACGTTACATTTCCCAGTTAACCCCATTTATATCATCTATGCTCTATATATCACCCATACCCTTATTGGCTACTGGGGACCTGAAGACCATTGTAGATCAAGAAGCTTGCACAGTGGGATAGATGTTGATAATTTTTCTCAGATGTTTGTGTAGTGAGTGGCTTCATGTAGCATAGTGGTCTGACAAAACCTGCCCACCAAATATGGTCCAAATTAAAAGGTCAGTCTGAACAGAAAAGGTACAAGCAGTCATGCCACTGGTGCCAATGGGTTCTTGCATTGAAACCCGCTTTGGTTTACTATCACAAGTGTTGGCACTATGCCACCTCAAACTTGTCAAATTGCACAATGGTCCCTTGGGCTTTCAAATAATATGACAAACAAGACAACATGTTTTCTTCAAACAGCGTCAGGAAAAGCTGTGCTCATTAAGCTCTCAAAGAAAATGTTACAGACTATGGATCGTTCATTCTGCTTCTGATTAACAACTTCACTTTGAATAATTTCTGGGCATTATTGTTAACAAAATAATGTTCCTTCAATAATTTGCCAAGTATAACATTTCTCATCTGTTCACCAGAGTTCTACTGAATAAAAATAAATTAAGAATGAGTTTTCACAAGTGACTCTTCTGGTAAAAACACTTAATTTTCTTGGATAACTAGTGATTGCTTGATGCCCCACTTAACAGACATACTGTTCAGTCATCAAGCTTCATTTTGACATCCCTAATCACTAAAATTTACAGTTCACTCTTCCTTTTATCAAATCCAAACACTGCTGGGAAAAGACTAATGAGGGTGTGTTTTTTTTCCAGTTGAAATTTAGTGTTTTAATTAAATGGGATGTCAAATCACTAATGACTTAATCCTTCTGTTGCCCTGCCCAAATTATGGCAAAACCCAGCTGATGACCTATGTCAGCGCCACCTCATTACAGGACAGTTCTTGTGAACATGCTAACTCTAGGAATAAGATCAGTATGGAGGTACTTGTAATGCTTTTACTTATTAAAAAAAAACTTGAGCCAGACTGACTTGAAATCACTTGTCATTTACATTTGGATTTGCATAAATGGAGTTCCTTCAATTACAAACACACACACCCACATTTGATTAAGACCCAATCACAGGAAACCAAAGCACGCTGACCACTTTTCCATTGCAGTTTACGAGAGGCACATTAAAACTAAAAGCAAAGGGTTGGATTCCCTCCCTTGTAAGAATGTGAATCATTGACTCAACAGTAGGAATGGCAACAGGAAGAAAAATAAGAGCACAACAGCACCTGGATGGAGAAGATCTCCAACCCGAGTATTGCTGGCCTGAGACAACTTAATATAAAGGTGAAGGAGGTGTGGATTGGCGGTTCAACAGTCCCTGGAATTCAACCTTCAAAAGGAAGGTAAGTGCTGTTTTCACCCTATGAGCTTTCTACTATCTTTATAAACTGACAGTGGGCAAGAAAGACGATAAAAGATGCTTCCATTTTTAAGAAGTTGATATTAGATAGTGATATGGTAGAAAAAAAATATCTGGCAGGCTCTTGGATCAGCAGGATGTGGCTTCTATGCCTATTTCACCAGTTGGCAATCTCCCAATTCTAACCATCGCCAGAGAAACACATTAGCCATGTAGCAACCAGTTGCACAGTGGAAGAGAACAGGAGACAAGCAAGACAGCCTGTCCACAGAATTATATGTGACAGGACCTACACAGTGAGGGAAAATAATACTGAGAGTAAACAGGGAGACAAGGTAAGCGATTCTGATGAAGTACGGTGTTCAGATCATTATACAAATTGCGTGTGACAAGCAATGACATTGTGTTATGCAATAGCAAGTTACCGACATCTACTTTGACAACTTGAACCTTCCAAGTCCAATTTCCAATACCTGTCATTCTGTTAAATGTGATTGGATGAAACATGGGAATTTCAAATTGGATCATTATTTGAATCAAAAGGGAATTAACTAATTATCTGAAGAGAAAAGATTTGCAGGGCTATGGAAAAAATGCAGGCAAGTGGGAGAACCGAGTTGCTCTTGCAGAGAGCTGGCACTGTAATACATATTGCTATGTTGCCCTTTCTGCTGGGGGTGTGTAAATAAAGTTACTTCAGTAACGACTCACTCGGTGTGATAAAAAACAGAAAGATGACCACGAGTTTGGAATGGTATTTTCTTTAACATTTCACTTGAGAAATTAAGGACTGAAGAACATTGTGACACTGGAACTCAAGTTGATTTTTTTAGGAAGTTTGAACAATTTGAAAGATTGTTCTGTGTGCACATTGTATTCAGGTTCACAGTGAGTCAGCACGATGCATAATTGAAACAAAAAAAGCACTGGAGGCATATTTGGGGACAATGGGGAATTTCAACCCTAATAGAGGACTGACATAATTACAAATGAAGGTTATATGTTTGGCTAAAAGCAAATAAAACAGGACGACATGAAGACAAAGTAAATGTTTCCCTCACCATGATGGAGCCAAATGCTTGTGGGGTGGTGTGTAACATTGCCCATGAGACCCCAGTACTATGGGCTATTCTGAAATTAATGAGATTCTGGACCCAGTCGTGCCATAATGTGAAATTGCACTGAGAGTTCCTTTCATGGAATGTAAGCAGTTGCCAAGTGAGGCTGTTGCAGGTTACATTCTCAAATTAAAGAAACTCTCTCATCACTGTGGGCTTTGTGCAAACTTTAAAAATCAACCTTAAAAACACATTTGTAGGAGGCATAAAAGGACAATAAAATCCAGGCCAAACTTTTCAGTAAAGAAACTAAGCTGACATGGACAGCAGCCTGCAATGGGCCCTCAACCATGGAAAAATGGCAGAAAGAGACAGTTGTCCATTGTTAGTATGTTTTTTTTCTGAGCTGTTAAGAGAACGTCCACTAATTTCAGTGAGATTCAGGCCACTGCAGACAAGTTCAGAGTCAGAAATTTAGATGCTACTGTTGCTATGGTAGTCATAACCACTTAAATGTCCCCATTTCCAGTCGAAGTGCTATACCTGTGGGAAAATCAGCCATATCCAGACGGCGTGCAGGAATAGAGAAAACAGTAGAAACATAGAAAATAGGAGTAGGTCATTTGGCCCTTTGAGCCTGCTCCACCATTCAATATGATCATGGCTGATCCTCTATCTCAACACTGTACTGCTGCACTCTCCCCCATACCCCTTGATGCCTTTAGAGTCCAGAAATCTCTTTCCTCCTTAAATATATTCAGTGACTTGGCCTCCACAGCTTTCTGTGGTAGAGAATTCCATAGGTTCACCACCCTCTCAGTGAACAGGCTTCCCCTCATCTCAGTCCTAAATGGCCTCCCCCATATACTGAGACTGTGGCCCCTTGCTCTAGACCCCCAGCCAGAGGAAATATCATTCCAGTCAATCCATCCCTGTCAGAATTTTATACCTTTCAATGACATCTCCTTTCATTCTTCTAAACTCCAGAGAATACAGGCCTAGTCAACCCAATCTCTCCTCATATGACAAACCTGCCATCCCAGGGATCAGTCTGGTGAATCCTTGCTGCACTCCCGCGATAGCAAGTATATCCTTTCTTAGGTAAGGAAACCAAAACTGCACACAGTACTCCAAGTATGGACTCATCAAGACCCTGTACAGCTGCAGTAAGACATCCTTGCTCCTGTACTCAAGTCCTCTTGCAATAAAGGCCAACATGCCATTTATCTTCTTAACTGCACCTGCATATTTGCTTTCAATGATTGGTGCACAGAGATCCCAGATCCCTTTGTACATCAACATTTCCCAATCTATCACCATTTAAATAATACTCTGCCATTCTGTTTTTCCTACCAAAGTGGATAACTTCACAATTATCCACATTATACCAGATCTGCCATGTATTTGCCCACTCACTAAACCTGTCTAAATCGCCTTGAAGCTTAACACCCTCCTCATTGCTCGAGTTCCCATCAAGTTTTGTGTCATCAGCAAAGTTGGAAATGTTACATTTGGTTCCCTCATCCAAATCATTGATATATATTGTGAATAGCTGGGGCTCAAACACTGACCCCTACCCTGATGTATCCCACTAGTCACCACCTGCCACTCCGAAAAAGACCTAGTTATTGCTACTCTGTTTCCTGTCTGCTAACCAATTCTCAATCTATGCCAATATGTTACCCCCCACCCCACGTGCTTTAATTTTACACATTAACCTCTTCTGTGGGACTTCAAAAGCTTTCTGAAAATCCAAATACATCACTTCTCCCTTATCTATTCTGCTAGTTATGTCCTCAAAAAATTCCAGTAGGTTTGCCCCAGGTTGTGGTATAGCTGGTTGCATCCTTGCACCACATGGACGTCGATCTAAAGCTGGTTCAGGAGTCTAGAAATCCTTGATTGTGCATACGATAGATGTGGAAACAAAAGTTGATATTATCAAGCAGGAAGATCAAGAATAGTGCTCAGTCTAGAGAGCATGAAAAACAGCAGATGGAATGAGAGTAAAAGGGCTGAAGATTCAATTCTACTGAGGGCATTGGAATTATAAGTGGGTGGTTCACAACATACTTTCATTATCATTGCAGCTGCAGCCTTGTATTATCCTTCTAAGATGACAGACAAGTCTCTAAGTCACATTCCCTTGCATAAAATTGCTGTAAAACTGACTAGTTATTCCAACAATATTCCAGTATTAGGTCAGGTTAGTGTTAGGGTGGGACATGATGATGCATCCCACCACTTGCCATTAATAGTAGTAGGAGGGAACAAAATCTCCCTGATGGGAAAGAATTGTCATGAGAAGATACGGTTAAACTAGGCCGAGCAATTACAGTAGGAATCAGTGAGCATATGTCTGATTTTGAGAGGGTGCTAAGAGAGCACGAAGTGGTCATTGAGCAAGGACCAAATGATAAAATTACAAGTAAGAAGAGCCAAGAGCATGGACAATTAAGAAAGTGAAGAGCAATGAATGGACTGCACCCATTGTGATAGTTAAAAAAAAAAAACAAGTCTGTTTGGATTTGTGGAGATTATAAGTAAATGGTAAATGAGGTGATTGAGATTGATACTTATCCACTAGCTACCAGGCAAGATTTGATTTCTAACTTAGCCAAGGGAAAGGTGTTCAGTAAGATAGATTTGCCAAATGCATATGTGCAATTACAATGAACTGACAAGAGCAAGGAACTGCTTCCCATTCATACATATGAAGGGTTGTACCAGTACACAAAGTTACCATTTTGGGTGCCAACTGCTCCCACATTGTTTCAGAGTGCAATGGAGCAGATATTAAGGAGTGTACTGCTTCTTAGATTATATTCTAATTAACAGCAAGACAGAGAAAGAGCACATTGTTAGGTTGAACAAAATCTTAAATCAACTTCAAGAATATGGCATCAAAACCAAAAAACATAAGTTTGCATATGGTGGTGAAGACTTGGGTCATTTCTAGCCACTAAGTTACCTGTAAATTACTTTAAATGCACAAATGACACGCCAGTATCTGACGGAGAAATTAGTGAAGAAACTCACAAGGATGTGGTGGTGCTCAATAAAGTGTTCAATTATGTCGTGAATGGCTGGCTTAAAGAGTGTGATGATGAGAAAGTGCAGGATTATTTCACACACACAAATGAACTAAATGCAGATCCCATGAGGTTTCAAAGTCATTATTATGCAAAGGTTTAGAGAGAGATTGTTGGAGGAGCTTCATCAAGAGTACACAGGGATAGTCCATATGAAAGCAATAGCAAGAAGCTAATTTTGGTATCCAAGGTTAGATAGAGACAATGAAAAGTTGAAGTGTCTCAGAATGAGCAACGATCCATCCATGGTCTCACACAAGAAAACCATGGGAAAAAGTCCATGTCAATTTCTTTGAAGTGGAAGGGAAAGGGTTACCTTGTTTAGTTGATAGCTATAGCAAGTAGATAAATGTTGGGCCTACCCCCAATACCACAAGTGCCAAAAGCTGCTGAAGTTTAAGAAGTTGGCTTGCAATTTTTAAGTTATCAGGTGGTGTTGGTGTCAGATAATGGTTCAAGGTGTACAGCGGAAGAGTTTGAAATATTTCTGAGTAAGAATGAAGTCAAACATCCTGTAACAACTACCGTATCACAAAGCATCGCATGGTGCTGCAGAAAAAGAGTACAGATTGTGTAGAAGTCTTCACAGAAGTATTTGCTAAGTGACAATCCAGGCAGTAATTTCCACAATATAAAAAACAGAACATGCTGGAACTCAGCAGGTCTGGCAGCATCTGTGGACAGAGAAACAGAGTTAAATGTTTTAAGTCCATATGACTCGTCTTCAGAGCTAAGGAGATGTAGAAACGTGAATTTTACACTGTTTAAGAGGGGGGTGGAGCAAACTAGGAGGTCAGGGATAGGTGGGAACTCAGGGGAGATTTGACAAAGATGTCATGGACACAAGACAAAGGTGGTGAGGAGAAGTATGTCATGGAGTTGTTGTAAAGAGACTTATTGCATTCACAGAGTGAAGATTGGATTGAGACTCTTGTCAGTGTCTTGTGGCTTATTTGCTTAAAAGAGAAAAGCTGACAAAAGGAGAGCATCAGAAACCTCCTGTCGTGCAAATTCTGCCTACAGTCCAAAATAGAAGTTAGAAAGAAAGCGAAAAATCAAAGAAACTGAAAGTTTGCTGGCATCACAGAATTCACCCGTAGAACAAAGTGAGTCAGGGTCTTTGAATGAGACAAATCAATCACTGTCACAGTCCCAACCATTAAGCAGAGTTGGTAGCCAAAATCAAAATTCAGATTTGACACAGTCAAGAGATGTTGAGAGTTCAGAGTCAAGCTAATGGGTATGGAATGAGATGCCCAGACAGAAAAAGAAAAAGAAGCCAGACAGGTTAGTTGAAATAAAAACAAAAAATTGCGGATGCTGGAAATCCAAAACAAAAACAGAATTACCTAGAAAAACTCAGCAGATCTGGCAGCATCGGCAGAGAAGAAAAGAGTTGACGTTTCGAGTCCTCATGACCCTTCAACAGTTCTATTGAAGGGTCATGAGGACTCGAAACGTCAACTCTTTTCTTCTCCGCCGATACTGCCAGACCTGCTGAGTTTTTCCAGGTAATTCTGTTTTTGTTCAGGTTAGTTGAAAGTTGAGTGTTATATGTGATTCTGCAATTAGGCAGCACTTGCTGAATGATCCCGAGTGCACTAATAGCTACACTAACAACCAATTTAACCTGGCTTGTTTACACTTAGTGACATACATTCATTCTCTGCTAAATAAAAAAATGTCCAGGCCTTGTGCTTTTTTTGAATTATCCAGGAGTTAGGGGAGCTTATCATTCCCCATTGCTTTCTCCAAGGCAGCATCTCCGCAAATCAGAGTCGACTTGTCAACCAATCAGCATCCTTTTCTCCTGCAGTATAAATTGTTGTGATCATTTGAAAACTTGCCATTTTTGCATTTGCGTGAGTGCAAGAAATAAATCTTTTGACAACATGTCTCTCTTTCTACAAAATTATTTGAAAGTGTGTAGCAAGGAAGAAGAGAAGTTCTTTTCATTATTTCCTGTCAAGTGATGATATATTTGTTATACACATACTGTAGCAAGGAGAAGAAAATTCCACTTGTAAATTACTCTGCTAGCATCAGTCATATATGCTTCAGTTGTGAATACAGTAAAAACAAGAATGCAACCCAACTGGTTGATATTTTCAGGTACTGTTGATGTTGATTTAGTCATATTGCATTCTAGGAACTTACGTACGTATAAATTAAAAATGTTAAATGGCACAAGTTTTTTTTCAAATGGGGAGGGCGTGCAGTACACTAAGATTTGAGCATTTTGTTATACTGCCCTCTCTGTTGGGGACGTATAAATTAAGTTAGTTTAATATGACTTCCTGCAGTTGAGCATGTGTTAGAATCAGTGTAATACACAACAGGCACGGACACGATGGACCATTTGGCTGTCTTCTGTGTCGTGATCATTTATGATTCTACGTGAGATGCAAGCCTGACATTCTGCAGCTGTTAAGGCCTTTTAAAAATGTATTTATATATGTGATTGCAGATACACATTGCACAGATGCCTTTTTAAAAAAAAAAATCAAACTGCACAATGGATGCCCAGTTACCTGAAAGGTGGCAAGCAAGTTCTTTAATTTGTAGATGTATCAAAATTAATTAGCATTAAATTATATCTGAGTCAAAATGTTTAGATAGATGAGGACTGAGAGAAACAGAAACCGTGACTGGTCAAAGTGTTTCCATGCACAGGGGATGCCATTGTATCACAGAACCTGAACACTCTGCAATCACATCATAGCTCACATTTGAGCAGAGATATCCTTTTTGCTGGATTTTAGGATACTTTTTGGGGTATGGCCACACAGTGTCAGCCGTGGCTCAATTGGTAACACACTCACCTTTGAGTCAAAAGGTTCCAAGTTCAAGTCCCACTTCAGTACAGAACTGCACCGTCAGAAGTATGGTCTTTTGGATGAGATGTTAAATCAAAGCTCTGCCTGTCTGCCTGGGTGGATGTAAACGAACACACAAAACTATTTCCAAGATGAGCAGAGAAAGTTAACCTCATCTCTCAGGCCAATGTTCATCCCTCAAATCAACATCACAAAAACAGCTTACCTGGTTATTAACACATTGCTGTTTGTGAAAGATCGCAGTGCGCAAATTGGCTGCTGAGTTTCTTACAAGTGGCTACATTTCAAAAGTGCTTCATTGACAGTAAAGTGCTTTGAGAAGTCCAACGGTTGTGAAAAGTGCAAGTCTTCTTCTTTATAAATGAAATAAAACATCGTATCTCAGTCAGCAAAACAAGATTTAGAAAGGAACAAATGCAATACCTCAAAAGAAATATAATGAACATTTACAACTGCCTTCATAAATTGTACTGCTATGCGGACTTGATGCAGATCATTAGCTACATCTTCATCATCTCTTGCCCCCATGGAGTTTCTTCCAGCTATTCGCACTGATGGAAGCAGAAGATGTGCTTCACATCCCGTCAATAGAGAGAGGAGATAAACTGCTCCCTGTGTCAGTGAAAATGGCTGCATACTTCATCCCAAAACTGCATAAAAGTAGCAAAAAAATGCTATATAAATGCAAGTTCAATGTAGTACAACATTTCATTGCACTTCACAAGAGCATTAGGAGACAAAATTTGACATCAAGCCACAGAAGGGGATAGGAGGACAGGTGTCAAAAAACTTGGTCAAGAGGTAGCAAAGAGAATTGGCGAGATTACGGTTTAGAACAGCTGACATTGGCGGAGTGATGAAAATCGAGGGTCTGCAAATGACAATGATGTTCCCATGTTTTAAATTTTAGCATTTCCTTGCTGGGGGAAGGGTGGTGGGGGGGGTGGGGGGGGGGGGGGGGGGGTGCACAGCGGGGAGGAGGGGGGCTGTAAAGGGGAAGAGCGATCAGACTTTACTAAGCTGTAACTCAAAAACCAGCAGTCCATGCTGCTGCACTTTTGACGCATAATTTAATAAAATATATTATTTACCTGCAAATTATGTAAAAATCCTCTTGCTTCTAAGTGCATTAAACTGAATTACCAAAACCTGTACATGTTGTTCACTATACTAATGCAATAATAAAATGGGAAGTAACAAATAAGCAAGGTGACATC
This sequence comes from Carcharodon carcharias, assembly GCF_017639515.1. NCBI lineage: Eukaryota > Metazoa > Chordata > Chondrichthyes > Lamniformes > Lamnidae > Carcharodon > Carcharodon carcharias. The sequence goes on along the minus strand of NC_054491.1, from coordinate 12,975,903 downwards.
AGCATATCATTTGTATAGGAAAGCCACACCCTAGCAGGAGATGAATTCTACAAGCAGAGGTTTATCGAGGCAACGTTATATTCAATACAGTAATCCTCAAAAAAAGGAAAAAATAACTGATTTAAACCCTCGAGGAAAGCAATCTTTTCTTGCCTCAATTGTCAAATTTCTTGTTCTGGTAAGCAAAACCTGCCCAGCTTCTAGACTGTGAAATGTGCACTTCACCTTTTAAATCGTCAATTCTTTCAAAATTTCAATACACTCTCATTTTCCTGTCTGTGGGAGACTCATGACCAGTTAACAGTGCACAGCTGTACATTGTCCATGTCCAAACATTAGCATTGCAAATATTATAGGTCAATAGTTCATCTCGATCCTGTGTACACTGAGCTCTTCCCCTTTCCTCTTACAGCAAAGGTGAAGATGAAGATGAAGGACGAGGATTAACTGAATTTGATGTCAATTTTCTGCATTTCTTGTTATACATTGCTGGTGTTCTTACTAATATCAATGTTTAAAGCATTAATATTCTCAAACCTCACATCAGATGACACTGGCACTGTTGCATGGACTTTACTCATATTTGATGGGCACCAAAAAGCTTCCCATTGTGACAGGGCTGCTACCTTCGCCAGCCAAAAGACTGAACTAGTCTTCCTCCAAAGCAAAAACCAAAACTGCACTTTCTTTCACAATGCCAATGAAGGCTTCCTTCCATTCAAATGGGGTTGGTTTAAAAAAAAATATTGGCCAATTCCCATCATACTCCTTTACTAACATGGGCTAGCACTTCCCTTTGGCCTCAAAGTGTTAATATCATCCTCCTCACAACACACAGCAATTAACACTAAGGCTCTGAATTGTGACAGATTTAATAAAAGCAGCAATGCCTTCTGTACAATTAGTTCACATTCACAAGTGAAGCTATCCCATGTTACACCATCTTCTACTGATAAACATTTCATCCTCCACAGTAACTCATTTGATAGAATTACCATAGAATATTTTGATGACACAGTAGACATTAGTAAAGCAGGGTAGTGCAAGTAATATCACTAAAGAACAAATGGTTTGTAGAGAACGAACAGATGGAATATTCCCAGTCACTGAAATTCAATTATTCTTACTCAGCAGTAATGTGGCTCACTAGGGTGGCTTTAAGGGGTGATCAATCTTGGGATAAAGGCTTCAAACTCAGGTGTAATCCAAATCTATAATTTTTGCTGGTTTAAACCAACATTCTCCACTGAAATTACAGCCTTATAAATAATTTTTAGCTGGCTCTTCAATCACTGACAGGACTCAGTACAGTTAGAATCAGCTGTTTAAAGCTTGCTATTCTCATACCGTATCAAACAAGCAATTAAATAAATGAAAGCCTTGCAACAGGCAGCTGACATTGAGTTACAAGGCTACAATTCAAATAGAAACTCAAAGTCGTAAACCAGAGCTGGAAGTAAGTGTGCGAAGATTAACAGAGCCAAGAACCAAGGTAGGGTTCAAAATGCATCATGAGCTCTGCGCCAATGTACGTAATGCTTCCATTTAGAACTATTTAAACATATTAAATTCTACTTTACACTGTGGGGAAAGAAATTTAAATCAGGATAGTCCATGCAGCCTTTAAATAAGTCACTGCTCTATATTAAAATCCAAAATAGTCTCCCTTTCTTTTAATATCCTGCAAAGCTGTTTTCTTTGCAATAAAATCCCAAGGCTTGATTCAATTGTGTCTGACACATCCTTTAAAACTGCCTAATTTATTTGGCAGTAAAAAAAACAGGCCGTTTAAAAATCAGTGTTTCAACACAGCTTGGCCAGTACTTGGATGTTGGTGTGGGTTCTGTGGCATATTAAAAATATCAGAGAGGCAGCAATCTACCATAGTGCTTAAAACTGCATGAAATCATACAAAAGGTATCAAGAGTTTTCAGTCATAGATTATTGGCAAATAAAGTCAGCAAACAAACCTGCACCTCTAACTGGTTACATGGGACCGTTAAATGAACCCCAAAATGTTGGCTTAGCTTAGTTTATTGAGAGTACCAACAGCTAAATCATCACTAAAAAACAGCAGGTGCAGAGCTGAAATTACATATTCATGTGAAACTTGGATCCATTTTCATGTCTGTTCACCTTTGCCATTAGTTTTTGCAGCAAATTGCTATACTATAGGAACACAGCTTCCATGATTAGGTTCCTTATTAAGCCATTTTGCAGCACAATTGAGAACACTGAAGAATTCAATTATTTTTATTACACTAAGAATCTACGCACTGGGATCTCCGTCGATTTACACTCCGTCGATTTTATGGAGCTGAGAGCTCAATTTGCAGAAGCTCTCAAAGTTTCCCCCACTTTGTGCTTGATGGAAAAGCCAACTTCCCCTTCATCAACAAGGTCTCACTTGGTTAACAGGAAGATTCCCAAAGCACATGCAGTTGATGCTCCACCCACATTGATGCAGTGGACCACGTTTCAGTATCTGGTCCACATCGCTTTCTTACTGAAAGGATTAAGATCAAGGAATTTGACAATACTTGCAAACAGCTGCTTTTGAACTTTCAAATAAGCCGCCATATGCTTCTTCCCCTCCGCTTTTGGGACTGTGGCATACGCTGAGAAACATTTCCACAAACCCACAGCCACGTACCATGTGAAAATTCTGCACACGCCAGGCTGGACTAAACATCTTAAACAGGCCATCCACCCATGTGGGGCATCAGAGTCATGGCAACGGAGATCCTACTTGTACTGACTCAAAGTCCACATTCACATGGGCTCTGAGCGAACAGGTTGAGAACCATGCAATCAATCACAAGTTTTATGCAAGACAATACTGGGTAAACTTCTAAGTTTAGAGGCAAATTTGTCACAGTCAAATGGCCTTCTATAGGGCAATCGCGCACTACTGTTGGGCACCAAAACATTTTCTATAATTTCTCCTGCAGCAAATCCTCAATGTTCTGCTGACCCAGGCAAAAATGTTTCCAAAAGAAAAACAGGCAAGAAAAACCAGAGACTAAGAAAACATGTAGCGTTTGTACTCATGCCCCATTTGTGACCACCGGAGCATCAGCAGCAGAGGCACAAAGGTAAGTAACTAGCCCAACCTCTTGATGTAGGTTGATTTCACGTTTCAGTCTTCTGATCATTGCTTGGAACCTGGTCTCTATCGTGAATTTTCTTTTTATTTTATTACTTGTCGGAAGCACAGGGGAAGTACTTATATAACGGAGTTTTTAAGAAATTTGTCAGATTTTCCCTCTATTATGTTGCATGACTCCAGGCAGCTGATATCCTATATATCTTTCTATAATTAATCTTTGCAGCTTAAAAGGTGTTACCCATTCAATTTAATGAGAAGATGTTTGAAAAAAAAAAACAAGGGAGACTGGGTTAAATGATATAGTTAACTTTGGGAAGAGAGGGGACCAGGACAGGAGGGGGCTGTGTAGGGAAAGGCAGTCATCCCAAGGAGAACACAGCCTTGGGCCCATTTTTATTGGCAGACATAATTCCAGGCAGTAACCTCACCGAAAGCCATTCTCAGTGTTGAGTCACCAGTCCTGGGACTACCACACAAAGACTAGACATGAAAGGGACATTCCAACTCTAGCCTTTCACAACAATAAATGCTCTGCTAGATAGAAATCAGGTCAGTGTCCCATATCTATTTGTTCTGAAGCTACCTGCTGCTGTTAAATCTGCTGCTGCAAATACATCAATAAGCCTAAGTTTGCTTAAACGGATAGTATTAAGGGTTTTTTTTAAAAAAAACTAAATGAAGGAAAGCTTTCACATTTAATGGGCAGAAATTTATAACCTGAAGTTTTAATAAAAATCAAGGATATTCTTGTTCACACTTAATTTCAGGATACCTTGAAACAGAACTTTTGAGGTTGGGGACTAGAGACTACAGGTATAATTTTCAACCTGCTCCCTGGGAAGTGCCCTGTCAGGGTCGATCTACTGCCTATTACAGAAATCGTTTCAACCTCCCTTCCCCTCCAGTCATGAGTTCAACGGAATGAAAATCAGATGGAATCGACAACATGTGTTGTGTGGTACTACCACCTTACTAAATGGGATAGATTTCAAACTGATCTAGTAACTCAAAACTGGGCATCCATGATGCGCTGGGGACCATCAGTAGCAGCAGAATTGTATTCAACCGCAATCTGTAACCTCATGGCCCGGCATATCCCTCACTTTACCCCATCATCATCATCATCATCATCAAGCCAAGGGGTCACATCTGGTTCAATAAAGAGTGCAGATAAGCAAGCCAGGAGCAACACAAGGTATACCTAAAAGACAGAACTACTTGCATGCCAAACAGAGTAAGCAGCATGCAATAGACAGCACTAAGCAAGGACACAACTAATGGTTCACCAGTCCTGCCACATCCGGTCATGAATGGTGGTGGATAATTCAACAACTAACTGGAAGAGGAGGCTCCACAAATATCCCAATCCACAATGATGGGGGAGCCCAGCACATCAGTGCAAAAGATAAGGCTAAAGCATTTGCAATCATCTTCAGCCAGAAGTGCAGTGTGGAATGATCTATCTTGGCCTCCTCCGGAGGTCCCCAGCATCACAGACGCCAGCCTTCAGCCAATTTGATTCACTCCACATGATATCAAAAAACAGCTGAAGGCACTGGATACTGCAAGGGCTAGGACGCCCGACAACATTCCAGCAATTGTACTGAAGTCCTGTGCTCCCGATCTAGCCGTGCCCCTAGCCAAGCTGTTACAGTACAGCTACAACACTGGCATCTAGCCAACAACTTGGAAAGTTTCCCAACTATATGTTCCCCAAAAAGCAGGACAAATCCAACATGGCCAATTGTCACCCCATTAGTCTACTCTTGATTATCAGCAAAGTTATAAAATAGGTCGTTGACAGTGCTCTCAAATGGCACTTACTCAGCAGTAACCTGCTCACTGGCACTCAGTTTGGGCTCCACCAGGATCACTCAGCTCCTGGCTTCATTACAGCCTTGGTTCAAACATGGACAAAAAGAGGTGAACTCCAAAGGGGAGGTGAGAGTGATGGCCATGACATCAAGGCAGCATTTGACCAAGTGTGGCATCAAGGAGCCCTAGCAAAACTGGAGTCAATGGGAATAAGGGGAAAAACTCTCCACTGGTTGTAGTCATACCTAGCACGAAGGAAGATGGTTGGAGGTCAATCATCTCAGCTCCAGGACATCACTTCAGGAGTCCCTCAGGGTAGTGTCCTTGGCCCAACCATCTTCAGCTGCTTCATCAACGACCTCCCTTCCATCATAAGGTCAGCAATGAGGATGTTCGCTGATGATTGAACAATGTTCAGCACCATTCATGGCTCCACAGATACTGAAGCAGTCCATACCCTTATGCAGCAAGGCTTGGATAAAATTCAGGCCTGGGCTGACAAATGATAAGTAACATTCATGCTACGCAAGTCCCAGGGAGAATGTAGCCATTTCCCTTTGACATTCAATGGCATTACCATTACTGAATCCCCCACTATCGACAACCTGGGGTTACCATTGACCAGAAATAGAACTGGACCAGCCTTATAAATATTGTGGCTACAAGAGCAAGTCAGAGGCTGGGAATTCTGCAGCGAGTAACTCACCTCCCGACTCCCCAAAGCCTGTCTACAAAGCACAAGTCAGGAGTGTGATGGAATACTCTCCACTTGCCTGTTTAAGTGCAGGTCAAACAACACAAGAAAGTTGACACCATCCAGGACAAAGCAGCCCACTTGATTGGCACCCAGTCCACCACCTTAAACAGTCACTCCCTCTACCACCTACATACATGGCAGCAGTCTGTGTACCATCTGCAAGATTCACTGCAGCAACTCACCAAGGCTCCTTCAACAGCACCTTCCAAACTCACAACCTCTACCACCTTGAAGGGCAAGGGTAACAGATGCATAGTAACACCACCACCTGAAAATTCCCCCCCACCCCCCACCAAGCCACTCACCATCCTGATTTGGAAATATAATCGCTGGGTCAAAATCCTGGTGCTTCCTAACCCCACTGTGGGTGTACCTACACCACATGGACTGCAGCGGTTCAAGAAGGCAGCTCACCACCACCTTCTCAAGGGCAACTCGGGATAGACAACAAATGCTGGCCCAGCCAGTGAAGCCCACATCACATAAACGGATAAAACAAAACATGCAGGCAATCTACTCTGTCATGTTACCACAAAGGCAGTGAAGTTGAAAATGAATCTTTCACTGTGTGCGCGCGCGTCTTAAATATTTGAAGAAATATGAATTTTCAGAGAGGCTGAGTTTAACATTCCTGATCTTTCTCACCCCAAAACAATAATGAAAAAAGAGTTGGGGATTTATTTTTGAGCAGCTTGCAGCAATCCCTTTAAGAGGGCCTCTGGTTGAGTGACCCAATGCTGATGCAATATACCTTAACACAGCCATCAAATCCTGTTTATATCAACAGACCCCATTTAAATCTTAAAGGTCGCAACTCGCCTGGAATAGGTGGACTGAGCTCCCTGGTTGCCCATCTAAAGGCTCCTAGGATGTTAGTGCCCAGATTGTCCATGTAACTGGGGTAATAAGTGACCGGATACTATTTATGGGTCATAAACATCCCATTTACAACAGGTGACCACTGGTTAAAATTGACCCCATCCACACCCCAAGAGCTGACAAAATGAACAAAACTGAAGGTTACATTTCGAGACACAATGACCCATGTACCTGGCTTGTACCTCTAAAACACATCTGAAATCCTTAATAAATGTCCACAACAAGGCAAGACAGACAGACTTTCACAGCAACTAATTCAAAAGGTTCCAATAAGTTCACGGGTTAGAGGGGAACCTCTCGGGAACCAGGATGGTGCTTAGGAGTATGAAATATTGTGTGCACAGTCTCACAGCAATCATTTTTTCCAATGACGAAACCAAATTCAGAAACCTGCTTCAGATAGTCCAGGAAAAGACAAAGAAATCTCAGACATTTAGATAAATTAACTGAAAAGACAGTGAAGATACTACTCGTGTCCTGTGCCCCAAAGGCTTAACTATAATTCCTAAAAAGAAGCTTCAAAATGTTGAGTTGTTGCTCTTCAACACCAAAATTTGTTGAGGTCAGTGAGTTGGCTAAAATTACACAGAAGCTGCTCATTGGAGTAATTTAAAAAGAGACAGTGCACAATGCTGGAAACTGTCATGTTCTTATAACGACATAAGCACTTGCTGTATAACACACAAGGCACCAATCACTCATAAGGGATTAGGTTAACACATTGCGGGTTAGTTTATTAAGACTAGACACATGAGAACAGTCTTACATTGTTGTAAAGCTTGGAGCACTAGGAGCTGTGTACTCTGCTCTGTCTAAAGCAAAAGTGAAGCTAAAACTGGTGCACAGTACATAGGTCAATTCCCTTCTAGTATACAGACACAAGCTCATCTTCTTAAAAGGTATACCACAATAGAAACTGGAACTAAAGCTGTAACACACTCTATTAATCCCATTCCCTCACACTGATGGAGTCAATGATGCCTTCAAGCCAGCTTCCACAAGCAGCAAACAGGCGAGACAATGAAACATAAGTACAGTGGCTGTAGAAGCTAATTTTGAGGGGGAAATCTTCATTCTTGGTCAATGGGGAAGTAACTGGGATCAGGATTTCATGGTGCAGTTACTATCCAAGATAGTGCTAGTTAGATCTCCTTCAGAGCTGGGTTTGGGGGATGGGGACGGGGAAGATAAAACAAAAGGAAAGCTCTCTCTCAATCATCTAAAACAGATTGCAGAGACTAGCTTTTGACACAGTTTCAGTTGGCGGATATAATCCAAAGTACTGTTTTTGTCAAAAAAGGCAAACTTCGCTTGGTGTGATGGACCATAGTTGTGGTAAAGTGGAGTACCATGTACCTTTAAGAGAATGCAAGTGGACTAACCATGTGACAGTATTGACCAATCACTGTACAGCACAGGCTACTGGTTAACTAAGTATAGAGCTGGAGGTGGTTGTGGGAGCATGCAAGGATTTAGTGCTCTGCACTCTGTTGCACTAAACAATCAGTTTGTTCTTATGTCGGTCTCTCTGTTAATTGATGCTTGTTATCAATAACAAGTGTACGTGAAGGCATGTATTCAAGTTTACTCAACTAGTGAGCTCATAGATTCAAGACATAAAAATGGTTTATATACTTCTGACATACTCTTTCACTGCTGACATAGTTTAGCTTGGCAGAATTTTCTTGACTCTCAGAAAATGAGGCAACAGAGCTGGAGACCCAAGCCAAAGACCTGGAGCAGCAGGTTTGCCAAGCATCACAAGTAAAGTGAAGGCAGCTGCAATTGGCTGCCTGTTGAACTCGGACCATCACAGCCTTTGTTCAATGGGCCGCATGCGACAGAAGTGAATAATCCTTTGCAAAAAAAAAGTAACCTGTAATTGCCTTCTTTAGTTCCATCACTATACATAAGGCAGTAAAGAGAAACGTGGAAACTCAGAAATCAAAACGCCAGCTTAAATTGAAGCAACCCGGTGCCAACAGTTTGGTTTGCTGCCAGTCAGTTTTGCTGAAGAGCAGACGGTTCAGCAAGATTTGGAAAGATTTACTCCGAGTGGTGTTTGACGGCCAGTTTCTTAAAACAAAATTAAGTTATTTAAATTCATGAAACTCCAACTGCTGTTGTTTCAGGCCTTTTCATCAGTCCCCCTGCGATTTCAAATCACAGCTTCAAATACACTCTACCTGGAACCTCTGAAGAGAGTTAATTGAGGTAACTAACTTCTGCAGTCGATACAAGCTAAAATAAGGTCTGGTTCGAGTGTCACACTCAAGTGAGTTCAACAATTTCAGATCATTATCTCAGCCTCCATTTTGTTTCAAGAGCTTCTGTTGATTCAGTTTTCTCGATTTTTTTTAATGTCTTTACTGTGTGTTTGGACAGCTGCTAATATGCCATTCACACCTCATCTAGAGGCATCTTTTGCTTCTTTACTTGTCCCATTACCACTTTCTTTGGCTCTTGCACCTTTAAATCTTTTGTTATTTAATCTGTTCTGCCCTCCATCCAATCAAAGGCCTTCCCTTTTATTATGCCCACCTTACCCCCCTGACCCCATCACCCCCACCATTTTACACTTGCTCAAAAACTAAAACTTTTCTCAGCTCTGATGAAAAGCCACAAGCCTGAGACATGAGTGGGGTGGGATGTTTACAAGAGCGTGCTGTTTCTGAGGGTGTAACTGAAGTGTGCGTTGCTTCCACTCTTGCTTCCCCATCCCCGCCCCAACCCAACCCCTCCTCCCCCAGTTCCCCACACGATTACAATTTAGATTAAAAGTTCTGGCGGCTTGCACGGAAGACCTGTGCAATCAGGCAGCGGGGGAGCTTTTCAGTGGCGAAACCTGATGTCAGCTGACGATGCTGCAGCTACAGATGGTCTGAACAAACAGGGAGGCTCTTCATCACGGCCAAAACTTTCCTGCCCAACTGCAAGGTCGTTAACATAAGAGTTATTGAGAGAACAAAAATGGTGGCATGGGTGTTTTTCAAAATTAAATTTCACTCGCATCAGCCGGCCTCAACGCATTGTAAAGGACATTGTCCGAAATCACACTCAGTGGGGATAACTGAAGTAGTGTAGGTAAATTCAAAGCCCTGTAAGGATGCTGCCAGCCAACACCGAGATGGACCCAAATTTGGACAGTATTAACACTGCCCTTTAGGTCCTTCACTTTCTTACTTTGACTGACTATTCCCACCACACCCTTCCCACTTCATTCCTCCACACCCCCGACTTCACCCCACACCCACCCCCTCACCACTGACTCACCCCGAGCCTCCATGCAAGCTGCTGCCCCCCTCCCTCGTGACCTGGAATTAAACAAGGACAGCCACTGACCTTACCCAGAACTGCACCAAGCCAAGTGCTGCCCTGCCATCCTTAAACAAACTTGAACGGGGTACCGCAGGATTCTCGCGGGCTGCTGACTTTGCCTTGAAGGCAAGGCATAATTGGAAAATGTTTCTGGCTAATGAGTGTTCATGACTTGCAAAAGCATTACAAGTAGAAACCTGCTACAGGCTGACATGAGGCTCGGCATGTCATAAGCATGCCCCGGGCTTTATCTTTGCACGTCAACCTGCCATCAGGAAATTGAGATTTCACATCTCGCCTCCCCGCAGGCTACATTTCCCACTCTTGCAGGCTCCGCAAAATCCCCATCAAACTCCCCTTTCCACCTCCACAGATGCTGCCAGACCTGCCGAGTGTCTCCAGCATTTTCTGCTTTCAATTTCAGCTTTCCAGCATCCACGGCATTTTGCTTTTGATCCCGAGTGTGACACTGCTCCTTTCAAAGAAGAGGGATCCCGTAGATGTATGGAATGAAAGAAATAATTGATATAACATTTGAGAAAAAAAAAACAAATATTTTGCTCAGATTTCAAGGCAAAACAAGACGGTCTTGAGGACATTGGAAGTGGGTTGTCTCACCAATGATAACTGTCGTTCACTAAAGCCTCAAATATTTCGATACAGAAGTAAAGAACCCAAAAATGTAACGTTTCTCACCCTAACAGAAAGGAAATTTTCCGCAAAAACACAAGCAAATTTGTCAGAGCAGAACCAGTCTTAGGCACATTATCTCACGCTCTATCCTCTTCACATATCACTGGTTTCTTCCTAAAAACCTGCAACCATTTCCCTGACCCCACAGACACAATCTAAAAATGACAGAAGGATTTGCTGAGTAGACCTGATCAACCCTTCTACACTCAGTGTATAGATAGTTGTTTTCAGGCAAAAGGTTGTTCGCGTACACCCACTTGCACACAATTCAATCCATTTACTTTTTGTGTGGGTGGCAAAGCCGATATTTCTAAAAAGGCACAGGTCCCCTGGGTCAGGTACTAATTTACTTTCCATTCCCACCTGGTCTCCCCTCCCTTCCCTGTGCCAAGGTCCCCTGGGCAGCACTGCGGCAAACCCCATAACAACCAGAGGAACAACGGCATCAATGACCAATAAGATATCAAAAGCATATACAATGCACCTCAGTGGCTGAACTCAATTCTGCTACCCAGAGGCCAAGTCTCAGTTAGAAGAAAAAGTGGCCAAGGTTGTTGTGTGTGTGTGTGTGTGTGTGTGTGTGTGTGTGTGTGTGTGTGGTGGTGGTGGTGGTGGTGGTGGCGGCGGGGGTAGTCTTGTTTATTTCAACACTGATCAGCGTTTAAAGTATGAAAAATGCACAGTAACCTGGTTTATGAACGCCAGAAAAATAGAATGCCAATGTTTTAGAATGCATAGCAAGTGGGTGAGCATCGAAAGCACATACTACACCTCTACAGGTTGTTCGCCTACAGTGAAACTAGATTAAAATAGATCAGTATTGATTTTTTTTTGCAACTGGTAGCAATTGCACCTTGAGAGTAATATCAAGATTTGCTAAAATTCATTCAATCACTAGATCTTGTGTACAAACTATAATCATGCATCAGTAAACACACAAGGTTATGGAGCACCTGACCAGACTTCAAATTGGGAAGGACAGAATTTTGAATTCATTGCACCAATAAATCAAAAAGGCGAAAGGCCAAGTCTCCAGCTGAAAGTCATGGCAAAAGGCACGGCCAGTATCTGCGGCTGAAGTGTTGTTGCGACACTCCGACATCACAGGGCATTCAAACCTCCTGTGAAAGTCATGCTGCATCGAGGACATGAGGGTGCTCAGAAGCAGCAACGGCACAGGAACCCCACACCGCCCCCCACGCAGACACACATCACAGGGAAAAGATACCAAGGTTGTAAACTGCAGGGTTTTGAGGCTAAGCCAGATGAGCTATGCGCCTCAGATTTCGGGAGTCTGAACCCCTCAATTAGATTAACACCAAATAACTCAGTTTTATTTATCAGCAGTGAGGGAAAAATTAAAATCAGTGTGTTCCCATGGCAACCACAGGCCCCAGCAAATGTCAAGCTACATCTTGGCCACCTATTTTGTATCAGACACCCAAATTCCCTAATGTAATAACACTCTGACAAGTCCCAGTGCCCTGCCTCTTGTGTAACATTAAAGACATAGTGATTAATCATTCTCGTCTCTGGAGATGACACACCGAGGTAAAAACCTGCATCCTAAATTAGAAGAACTTATTACCTGGGAAAGCAATCCGTCAAGGCAGCATATCTAAGAAATAACTCCATCTGCTGCCCATAAACACATTTCTCAGGATAAGTCCTGCTGTCAGGCACCAGGTAAAAAGGTTATTTCATCTTTTGCCAAACCTTAAGTAATCAAAATGCGAATTATCCCAACTGGTCTAATTTTTTTTCTGCCTTTTGATCTATACCCTTTCTTCCATTTCTTCAGGGATATGCAGCATTGCTGCATGGCTGCGATTAGACGCACTAGATAGCTGACATGGCTCATTTGAACACTCTGCAAACTCCTAATCAATTCTGATTAACTGCTCATTTGACCTCACCAACATACGAGATGTCGATCAGTGGAGCCTGAGCTCTCCACATCCTCATGAACCATTAACATGTATTTCATGTTCTATTGAAATAGGCCACGGAGTCTTGTTAAATTGTATAGTTAAACTGTGTAGATCAGTTGGATGTTCAGTGCTCTCCCTGGTTAAGTGGCTTCTACAGGAATAAAAATGTGGATGTCAGCAAAGCTGCACTATTCTCCAGAGGTGAGCAAAGAGGTCAACCACAGATGCTTGTGTCTTCCTAAGAATGAATAATTCAATTATTTTCTGTCATTGGTACCGTGATACCAATGAATTGTGTCCAGCGACATCAGTGTTTTATGAAGTCACAGGTTTTCCAGAGATCAGGCACTGGGCACTGAAGTATTCCCGCACTATGTTGATATTCAAAATCACACGTTGGCCAATTGTTAACTCAAAAACAGCCACACTTCACAGAAGCTCAGCAGCCCCAATAACTTTAAGTCTCCTGTTTTACAAATAGACAAAGGGTGGCATGTGCCACGCCCGCTGGCATCGGGCATGTTTGGTGGCGTGAGCAGACAATATGGTGAGATGGCCAAAGATCGTGAAGCCAGTTTGCGATCGTCCGCTCAACTCGTCAATGGCAGGCTACATTTCCCACCATTGGACATTGGGAACCTCATTGTAACACATCTGCACATCATAATAATGCCAGCCCGCTGGAATCATCCACACCCCCCCCCCACCCCCCCCCCGCCAACCGGATCGTCCGAGCACATCGATGGAATCACGCCAACGTGTTTTATAACTGAACATGAGCGCTGTGCACCTGGCGAGCTGCACTTCACTCAGGGCTTTTGACTTGTTTGCCTACCTTGCCTTGGGCAGCACTGTCATCAATGCCAGGCCTCGCATCTCTTTTAGAGGGGGTTCACGGGCAGGTCTTTACCTACCAGATAGGCTTTTCAACAGCTGCAGGGCTAGGGCTTGTGTGGAAAGGGGGGAGAAGTGGCCTCAGGCAAAGGAAGAGGTTGCAGGGAGAGGGCTGTACTGGGGAAGAAGGGTATCCCAGGGTTTGTGTGTGTGGGGCCACAAGTTGATCTGTGCAAGTGGCCTCAAGGGGGAAGGGTGGAGGAAGCAGTCTCCAGAGAAGACGAGGCAAGATGGAGATGAGGGTGATAGAGAGAGAGAGAGTGTCAGAGAGAGAGAGAGAGAGAGAGAGAGAGTGAGAGAGTCAGAGAGAGAGAGAGAGAGAGTGTCAGAGAGAGAGAGAGAGAGTGTCAGAGAGAGAGAGAGAGAGAGAGAGTGTCAGAGAGAGAGAGAGTCAGAGAGAGAGAGAGAGAGAGAGCGAGAGCGAGAGGGTCAGAGAGAGAGCGAGAGTGTCAGAGAGAGTCAGAGAGAGAGCGAGAGTGTCAGAGAGAGAGAGAGAGCGAGAGTGTCAGAGAGAGAGAGAGAGCGAGAGTGTCAGAGAGAGAGAGAGAGCGAGAGTGTCAGAGAGAGAGAGAGAGCGAGAGTGTCAGAGAGAGAGAGAGAGCGAGAGTGTCAGAGAGAGAGAGAGAGCGAGAGTGTCAGAGAGAGAGAGAGAGCGAGAGTGTCAGAGAGAGAGAGAGAGCGAGAGTGTCAGAGAGAGAGAGAGAGCGAGAGTGTCAGAGAGAGAGAGAGCGAGAGTGTCAGAGAGAGAGAGAGAGCGAGAGTGTCAGAGAGAGAGAGAGAGCGAGAGTGTCAGAGAGAGAGAGAGAGCGAGAGTGTCAGAGAGAGAGAGAGAGCGAGAGTGTCAGAGAGAGAGAGAGAGCGAGAGTGTCAGAGAGAGAGAGAGAGCGAGTGTCAGAGAGAGAGAGAGAGCGAGAGTGTCAGAGAGAGAGAGAGAGCGAGAGTGTCAGAGAGAGAGAGAGAGCGAGAGTGTCAGAGAGAGAGAGAGAGCGAGAGTGTCAGAGAGAGAGAGCGAGAGTGTCAGAGAGAGAGAGAGAGCGAGAGTGTCAGAGAGAGAGAGAGAGCGAGAGTGTCAGAGAGAGAGAGAGCGAGAGTGTCAGAGAGAGAGAGAGAGCGAGAGTGTCAGAGAGAGAGAGAGAGAGCGAGAGTGTCAGAGAGAGAGAGAGAGCGAGAGTGTCAGAGAGAGAGAGAGCGAGAGTGTCAGAGAGAGAGAGAGAGAGCGAGAGTGTCAGAGAGAGAGAGAGAGCGAGAGTGTCAGAGAGAGAGAGAGAGCGAGAGTGTCAGAGAGAGAGAGAGAGCGAGAGTGTCAGAGAGAGAGAGCGTGAGTGTCAGAGAGAGAGAGCGTGAGTGTCAGAGAGAGAGAGCGTGAGTGTCAGAGAGAGAGAGCGTGAGTGTCAGAGAGAGAGAGCGTGAGTGTCAGAGAGAGAGAGCGTGAGTGTCAGAGAGAGAGAGCGTGAGTGTCAGAGAGAGAGAGCGTGAGTGTCAGAGAGAGAGAGCGTGAGTGTCAGAGAGAGAGAGCGTGAGTGTCAGAGAGAGAGAGCGTGAGTGTCAGAGAGAGAGAGCGTGAGTGTCAGAGAGAGAGAGCGTGAGTGTCAGAGAGAGAGAGCGTGAGTGTCAGAGAGAGAGAGCGTGAGTGTCAGAGAGAGAGAGCGTGAGTGTCAGAGAGAGAGAGCGTGAGTGTCAGAGAGAGAGAGCGTGAGTGTCAGAGAGAGAGAGCGTGAGTGTCAGAGAGAGAGAGCGTGAGTGTCAGAGAGAGAGAGCGTGAGTGTCAGAGAGAGAGAGCGTGAGTGTCAGAGAGAGAGAGCGTGAGTGTCAGAGAGAGAGAGCGTGAGTGTCAGAGAGAGAGAGCGTGAGTGTCAGAGAGAGAGAGCGTGAGTGTCAGAGAGAGAGAGCGTGAGTGTCAGAGAGAGAGAGCGTGAGTGTCAGAGAGAGAGAGCGTGAGTGTCAGAGAGAGAGAGCGTGAGTGTCAGAGAGAGAGAGCGTGAGTGTCAGAGAGAGAGAGCGTGAGTGTCAGAGAGAGAGAGCGTGAGTGTCAGAGAGAGAGAGCGTGAGTGTCAGAGAGAGAGAGCGTGAGTGTCAGAGAGAGAGAGCGTGAGTGTCAGAGAGAGAGAGCGTGAGTGTCAGAGAGAGAGAGCGTGAGTGTCAGAGAGAGAGAGCGTGAGTGTCAGAGAGAGAGAGCGTGAGTGTCAGAGAGAGAGAGCGTGAGTGTCAGAGAGAGAGAGCGTGAGTGTCAGAGAGAGAGAGCGTGAGTGTCAGAGAGAGAGAGCGTGAGTGTCAGAGAGAGAGAGCGTGAGTGTCAGAGAGAGAGAGCGTGAGTGTCAGAGAGAGAGAGCGTGAGTGTCAGAGAGAGAGAGCGTGAGTGTCAGAGAGAGAGAGCGTGAGTGTCAGAGAGAGAGAGCGTGAGTGTCAGAGAGAGAGAGCGTGAGTGTCAGAGAGAGAGAGCGTGAGTGTCAGAGAGAGAGAGCGTGAGTGTCAGAGAGAGAGAGCGTGAGTGTCAGAGAGAGAGAGCG